>NC_134912.1:15346428-15976785 GCF_051014615.1 Bombus vancouverensis nearcticus | reverse complement strand
CAAGACTTCTGATGCCGACTGAAGGGAGCTGAACAGAGTTTAGCCTAGAAAACGAGCAGAACGAATCAGTCGTGATCGAATGTCAGAGGAAAAGAAGCTGAAAAGCGAAAAGCAGCGGGGGGGAAAGGGGTAAAGCGTTTTTGCTTTCTGGGAGAACCGTGATGTAACCTTATTGGTAGTTGGAGAGAGAGAGACAGACAGAAACAGAAAGAGAGAGAGAGAGATGCAATTTTATATGATTGGATTTGGTTTAGGTTGGTCTGTTGTAAGATTAGATCAGTGCTTTCATTAACTGATTCTGATAAACGGACTACGAATATTCATGCATTTATACCAGGTACAAATATGCAAAAATGGGTAAGGTTGTGCATAAATGCAAAAATATGTAAAATACCAACATCCGGACGACTTTACACATTTTAACTAGAAATTAAATCTCAAAGTTTCGCCACCAAATAAATCGATGGATTACGTTACTAGATTGCACAATAAATGTGGGAATTTAAATGATATTCAGTATTTTATCAAAAATGATATCTCGGCTGAAATCGCAGCTGCTAGATTTTACTACAAATACATATGTTCAACGATTAAAATGATTTTCTGAATTTGAATTAAGGTTAAATCTCTTCTCTCGCATGAACCGATAAATATCCGTATCGGTTGCAACGAAATTTGAACGGTCTTGATATTGCATCGGGGACGTGAACGTCGATCGTGAAAAATATAGTCTGATATAAAGTCAACAACAAAGGAACTCATCGATCTGCGACTTGGACGTGACGTGAGAAAAGTCGTTTATCAAAATTCGAGTGTCGCTTTCCCTATGATGCTCGTTCGACGGTTGCACAAGCTTGGAACGCGTCGTAATTAATAACCATGTGCAACACCGCCCGGTGATACAGCGTATTTGATTTAAATATATACGTTTATCTAAAAGTTCATTGTACAAGTTAATTAATCGTTATAATAAACATATTTGATTTTGGTTTGTTTGTACGAAAATCGAGGAAGATATACGGTGCATACATATATAATAATTCATGAAAGTACTCAAACACTTGCAGACATTTTTTATGAATGTTACAGGAAACATTTTGAAATTATATTAGCAGTATGAGAGGAAAATTTGGAAAACATCACGGTAACATCAATGTATTTTTTTTTCATGTATTTCAATTTTCTTTGTTCAAGAATGTCATTCTTCTTTATGTCCTTCGAGCTTTTCCTTTTAAAATATTTCTCATGTTTTGTACCTTTTTTCCTTTCCCCGTTGCAACACATTTTTTTACTTCGTACCTATTTCTCTAACAGTCTCTACTTTTTCCATCTTGGTTTCTATTTCTATTCTTTCCGAACTTTATCCTCTTTCCGTGCAACCCTTCCTTTTTCTTTTATTTCTACGTCTCCTTTCTCTTTATTTCAACTGCTTTCCCATACTTCCACTTCTCGCAGCTACTTCCCCTTATGTTCATTTTTTCTTCCATCCCATCTTTCTCTGTTTCTTCTGTTTTTCCCCTTCTCCTCTCCCCCTTCTCTCTCACTCTCATGTTTCCCTTCCATTTTCGCGCAAAGCTCGTTCTTCGTCCGCCGAAACACTGTCACCATGGTTGAACCGCGTGTACGTGTAAGCCGCGACCTCAAAAGAGGCCAGGAACTTGTCGACTCGCGGCCACACGTCGTCGACTATCGATCCTTCGATGCCACTTTGTGGTGAGCTTGTCTCGGGACCGGCAAAGCAAACCACCGAAACTACGGGTTCCCCTGGATCACCGATACTATCGACTGTTCGGATATTTGCCCCTGGTAAATATTGCCCTCGTAAAATACACTTGACAAAAGCGGAGTTTGCACTCTCGCGTGTTTCTTCTCAGTTAAAATTGAAGTAACAAATTTTATGTACGTACTTGAAAAAATGATGGATTATGTAACTATAATCAACGTATCGCTTTATCTACGTTCCGTCGACTTAATTGACCATTTAGTCTCTAACGGATCTCGCTTAACCTCCGCAATCTCCTAGAATCGGCGCGGCTGATTAACCGAGAAGGTCATTGATTTATACCGCGAAATCCGGAAATCCGTGAGAGGACAGCAATTTACGAGCCATTGAGATATCCAACCACCTTGTGAAAGAAGGAAACAAAGAAAACGAAAAGAGTAAGCATGAAAGACAGCTGGATTCAAATATTCAAATATTCAAATATTCAAATATTCAAATATTCAAATATTCAAATATTCAAATATTCAAATATTCAAATATTCAAATATTCAAATATTCAAATATTCAAATATTCAAATATTCAAATATTCAAATATTCAAATATTCAAATATTCAAATATTCAAATATTCAAATATTCAAATATTCAAATATTCAAATATTCAAATATTCAAATATTCAAATATTCAAATATTCAAATATTCAAATATTCAAATATTCAAATATTCAAATATTCAAATATTCAAATATTCAAATATTCAAATATTCAAATATTCAAATATTCAAATATTCAAATATTCAAATATTCAAATATTCAAATATTCAAATATTCAAATATTCAAATATTCAAATATTCAAATATTCAAATATTCAAATATTCAAATATTCAAATATTCAAATATTCAAATAAAGTTTCAAGTATTCAAATATTCAAATATTCAAATATTCAAATATTCAAATAAAGTTTCAAGTATTCAAATATTCAAATATTCAAATATTCAAGGATGCACAGATACAAAGATTCAAATGTTCAAAGTTTCAAATATTCAAATATTCAAGGATATACAGATACAAAGATACAAAGATTCAAATATTCAAATGTTCAAAGTTTCAAATATTCAAATATTCAGATACTCAAATATTCAAGGATATAAAGCTACAAAGATATATTCAAATATTCAAATATTCAAATATCCAAATATTCAAGTATTCAATGATTCATAGATTCAAATATTCAAAGATACAACGATTCAAAAGGAAGGTAGGGAGGAAGATAAAGAGGAAAGGAAATATCGGTGAATCGTGATTATTTGACATGAATCTTGTGCAAATGATACCGAGTTTACAGGAGACGAGCTAAGGATATCGTCAAGCGGTCGAATCCTGTATCGACGCGTTGATAGAAATGCAAATTCGCGTCGCGACGCGGCCGTCGTGCAATCGAGGCAACGGCAGGAAATGGATACGCGGGGCGAGGGGATCGAAGCGGGGCTACATGGATATACAGGGTTTCACGGAGCCAATTACACGTGTGATGATCAACACGCCGCTATAAAGCTATGATTAGGGGGATATGGCGAGAGAGCGCGAACCGCTACACGCCTATCGACAGTTTGACCCAGCATGAATATCGGCGTCCAATAATAGCCTGGCCTTTGCTAGCAGTTTAAGTGATAAAGGAAAAGATCCCCCTGCATGTATCCCACCAGTTCGATGCACTCGATTCATCGTGTTCGCTAATCGTCGTTAAATGTCGAAATGCTGATTATACGTATAAGATGATTTAGTTGATTATTAACTGTAGATTAATTTATGTAGAATTGTTTAAATACACGTTATGTTACAATGGGAGAAACTTTGTTATTGAATGATTAGACAAAGAAATGGATTATAATCAGGTTTCAGAGGAATAGAATAAACACAACTATGAAAATGGGATTTTCACAAATATTTCTTTCATCTATCAAATATAAGTAGATTAATACAATTTTTATATCAATTTTTATATCAATATTTGTGGAGTATTTTATATTTTGCACATCTTATTTTAGATTGAAAGATTATATCTAACACTGTTGCAACAACGTAATTGTCTGTGTATACTAGAGCTTCGATAATAGAAAAACAAGCCAGAAATCGTCTTTATATCTTTATGTTACTGAAGAAATTATCCGCTACTTTGAATAAGTAAAAGAATCTTCAAATTCTTCAAATTCAAAGATTCAAAGATTACAAAATGCTAGAATTAAGAAGCTCAAAAATTCAAAGATTCAATCGTACAACAAACAAATATCATCAGCAACCAAATGGACAATCGAAAAATCGCTTCCTAATCGTGTCACTAGGTCGTTTTCCAAGCACACGCGTTGTACAAATATCAACAGGCACTCGAATTTCCTACTCTCACGCTTCATTTTCTGAAAGTGCTGCGCTTCTTCGTTTTAGGATTATAGAAAACCAATTTCATTCGTGAACACTCTACGTGTACGGCCGTGGTTATTTAGCAAGTTCGAGCAGAAACGCGTCGTATGCTACACTCGCGACAAGATGCCGTCAATAACGATGCACTCTCACGCTTTTCCGTTCTTTCACGATAAGTGGATATTGTAAGTTCAAAGGAATATAGAAACGGTGAATATTTACCCACACCATCGCACTGTTCGGGAAGCATGCGTGTGCGAGCGTTATTCGTGTAAAACAATTTCATCGCGAGTTCTAGTTAGTTTCCGACCGTATGAAATATATATGCAGATACGTGGATTCTATAATTGCGTCGCCACGTCTCCGTGAAATTAGCAAACTCGTGACCATTTTTGTTTTGAGATTCGATGTTGGTAGATATATAAAATATTTTATATGTATTTACTCACGAAAGTACTTAAACATTTAGCACAGAAAATTTTTATGTGTCCACATTGTATATGTTATATTTAGAAATGTTATTACACGACACGGAAATGGTTGTTTGTTCTATTCGATTAGCCGAATATTTAAAATATATGTTTCACTGAAAGCGATGAATGCTATTGTTATGTTGTTATCGAACGTGGCGAACCATCTCAAACACCAATTTCTGAGATATTCAGCTGGAACGTGTTATTTTTGAAAGAAGATAGCAGGGCCTGTCAAACAGTCGTCTTGGTCTTTCGCGCATACGTTACGAAATATTCCATCCAGAAGTGAAACAAAATATTTGAGACTTGCGAGCAGTCGCGCAGATTTATGATACGTAAAAATGAAGAGTTATCGGAATATTTTGCATTGCATAACGTGTCATAAATCTGGGACGAAGACGACATATCCGACAAGAATCGATCAGCATCGCTCAATCAACATGTACATAGTACTTTGCCTAGCGTGAAATTGTTTTTCCACGTATTCATAGATCATAAAATAAAGGAAAAAATATATTTATTCTGCATACGCCAACAATAGTAATATCACAAGCCAGTTCTCAGTTATCATACATTTCAGTATTTCATTTGCGGTTTTATATTTCCAATTCACTCAACTTTGTTTCCACGTTTTCGTCATTTTGCCTTCGTTAAAATACCATGTTCAGACTTGTCAGACGTGATATAATTTTATTATTGAAATTATCAAGCGCATTCGTAGCAAGTGAGAAATATTCTTGTGGACTGGCAAATTCAGAATAAACGACGAGTCTCATTTCGGTTGGCAACATCCATCAAGAAATTCAAGCGATAGCTTACCAGGTCATCCCAAACGTATCCTATCTGCTCTCAAAACCATAGCTCACCGAGGTTTCTCCATTTCTCAATTTCTTACCGAAACATAGTGTAATTCTAGGACGAGCCACGAGTGCCACGATTCTATTCCGAAAGGAAAACATAAACGCACAAAAAAGAAAAAAAAAAAGAAATAAAGAAAGGACGAAAGTACCTACTTGTGTAAGAGCAGCATCCGTTCACGATAAAAAGTATTTGTACGCGTTCGACGCTGGCGTACGCTTAAGAGTGGCTGGCTCGCTGCCAGACAGAACAATTCGCGCGTAAATATACGTCGTTTAGACGGTTAATTTAACATTAGCAATTTAGATGGTCTGGCGAATTAGCGTCGACCTGACGCGGTCTGGCATCGTTTCCTAACACAAATCTAGGCCTGTTCCTCCTTCCTTTCCTCAAGAATATGTTGCTCTACGATGTTTCCCGTTGCGGTGTATCGCGATCCGCTCACGGGATTTCTGAATAAATTGACCAACATCGCCGTTGGCGGTTGTTTATTTTCGAAATTAAATTGAATTGGCCCCATAACTTGCCGGTCTATTAGCCCTGGGGACCGGACTAGTTTGCTCGTAAATCTCCAGAGTATCGGCCTGGGTGGTGGCACTCTCGTGCATGCACACGAGAGTATCGGGAGGTGAGACAGCGGCAGCCAGGATAGCGTAAAGAGTGAGATAGAAATAGAAGAGAAGGGAGAAAGAGGGCGAGGGTGTATGGTTGCGCGAGGAAGATGAAAGAGAACCGGGATGAGGTGGGACGAAGGCTGGCAGCCGAGGGTGTGGGGATTCGATTCGCTTCCGACAATGCGTCCGGAAGCTCCCAGGAAATACATGGGCGTGGTGCCGAGATAAATGTACTCTTGCATTTGCATAGTTACCTCTCGTCCTCGGCCTCCATATCCTCCCCTGGTGTTCGCTCCTTTTCAGATTCTATATCCGCGTCGCGTTCACCCTCTCCTCGACGGGGTGGCCGAGCCGCTCACCTTCCCGTAACCGGTGCGTCGCTCCTTGTTTCAGGGAATCTTCGCAAACATCTGCAACGAAGTCTTGTGAGTCAGCTGCTCGGCAAATCCTCGCGATCTTCTCGCTTGAGAATGTTTTAAGGATTTTGGAGCACTTCCAGGTGGTCGGATTTACAGAGCGTGTTATTTTGGCCAGATATCTGCTCGTTGTGATGTTGGATGATTGACACGAAGCGACTTGATTCCCAGGTGTGGAAATAAGATTCTTCGTGTGTTATTGAAAATAACGCTGAAGTTTTCTGTAAACAGTCTCACGAAACAAAATAGTGAATCGAATAAATCTTGGATTCGTTTGAATTAATAATTATCGTGGCTCCTCGATCGTTTAACTATATACGTGTACGGAGTAATAACAATTTAAATATAATAATAATTTAAAACGCGGAGAAGTTTGCCACTATCTATTCAGATACGATTATTATTGTTACAAGAATTCATTCTATTCGGACTAAATTTAATTTACTGTCCAACCTTGTTAAAGCGTAATTGATAAAAATGATAGACGAGAATTTATGCAAATATTAGATATTCATAGCTCTTAATGCGTTTGTAGGTTGAGAATGTGCAATGTATTACTCCCAACCAATGTTATCCGTTGTTATGCATAAATTAACCATTATATTCATATGTATAACGCACAACGTTCCACAATTTACGAAGCTTTATTCAATGAAACTGTTGTTCGTAAATAATAGATACAGTGATTTCCACAACTGTTGTAACACTCTTTGAGACTGAACAACTTTCTTGAAATTGGACCAAACGTCTTGTTTCTTTTTTTTTTTTTTTTTTGCAAAGGTAGGAAGATTCATTTACTAGACAACACAAGAAATTTGGAAAAATCTCACTTTTTCTAGTCTGGTACGAATCTAACTAATATGAATCTGCAAAATGTGCTGTTTAAATCTTCGTTGCAGATTGAAAGACTGAAAAGCGACCTTTACCTTTTTCTTCGCGATTCCGATCAATTGCAATTTTTCCAAAAATATTTTTCATACTTAGTCATCTAGTAAATGCGCCATCTGCATTCTGAATGCAAAAAGCACCTTCTTATGACTTAAGTAAATTTAAGTTAGGCTCGGATAAATTCGTAGCGCACATTTGGGTTAGGCAATAAATAATTTGATACTTTATATTGCATGATTTTTAGTATTAATCGCGAACAATTTGATTATAATGTTAAATTTCTATCAAACTCCTTTCATTAATGAGGTTATCAATTTTAAAGCTTCAATCAGAGTTCTAAAATTTTTATGTGTGGATTACTCGGTGCCAGGTAAAGGGGACTAACCACGAGAAACCGGAAACACTCGTTTAAATGCACACCAGAGGCGAATCTCGTGCCGAAAGACCCGTGAGACGGTTCGCTGGCGACCTGGAATTATTTATTACGAATATGTACAATCGAGTACGGTCGAGTTTTCTGTTTCGTGAAATCGACGAAGATCAGAATGACCACGATGCTTGTTAGAGATTTCTAGGAAACACGAAATACGCACCCGCATACCCACGTTGGATTCGCGGCCATGTTTTGGCAGCAGGAGTCGAGGTTTTCTTGCTCCAGCAACGACGTTTATCGTGGCGACAAATTCTCCGTCCCTCAGACTACATCTTTGTGTTTCTCGGATATCGTGCTATTTAAACATAAGCTTGTGTACCGAATAAACTTGTCTCCTTGGTGTTTGGTCATGTTGTCAGAATGAGTGTTAAATATTGTTAGTGTTGAATCTGTGTAAGTATATGCACAGTTGAATCACTGGGTCTCTTTATTTCGAGAAATTGTCTGAAAATAACGTTGACTGGCGACTTAAAGGAGATGTCTCCTGGTAGAATTTGTAAGTTACGTTAGCGTTAATCCTTTCTCTACGGTCCTCTTACAATCGAAAACTTTTCTATTACACAGGATGAAGAGTTTTTACAAATACGGGAATTTAAATAAATAATTAATTGTAAGATGATACATATAAATGAAAATAAAAATGAGTTTATTTCATAAAGAACGCAGGTATTTGTATAATTTTAGTGTATAATTGTTCGGCGTTTGAGAACATATATACAGGATGTTAAGGTATATTTTTGTGGAACACTTTTGCAGGATCTATTTTAGAAATATAACAAAGACATAAAATGTTACATAGAATATCGCTTTAGACGCAATTTTTCCAGTTATGGGCAATTGAATTTTACACTAAAAGTCTTCCCTCTTTTCTATCTTCTTATCGCTTAAGACGTGTTTATAAAATCTATTGACCTGTTTGTTGATATCCACTAAACCTCTTCATAATAAAATTCTATTATTTTATATATTATGCGCGTTTGTTATATATTAAATGCCACGTATTTATTTGTAATAGGAAAAATATAATAAGACGTAAAGATGAAACGTTCGACGTTTTGTCATGCGATGTAATGATTTTAAGTATCTAACCGTGACCAATTTAATCTTCAAGTAGATTCTAATAACGGCGCAATAACATGCAATCGAAATATTTGTGACGAAACACGTGACACAATATTTACTGTTCAAACATAAGTACTTGAAACGCTTGTTGTCCAAAAAGTGAGTGAGGTAAATGGTGTCACTGGATTATTTCCAGAAAATGAAGCAGCTATTATGTTGCCGTAACCCGACTTTAGAGTTACATTAACGCGTCGTAAAGTGCTTCTATAGTCCGGCTTTTATTATGTAGAACTTTAGAAGTATGAACAATAAAATTTTCAACGATGGAAGCTGCAGAGTTCCGGAAAATTAAACGTTAAACACTGTGTCGTTCGATAAAACGTTTAAGATGTTGTTCCGAGAAACTAGGTTTCTTAGGAAAATCTTCAAATTTTAGTTACTTGTTAAGAAGGACACATTGTGCATGTAGTTCAAATTTAAGTAACCCCAGCGGTACCGAAGTTGAAATATTGTACCTCAAATTTCCCCTGTATCAAGCCAACATGACATTTTCATTTACTGCAGCGAAAATTTTTTTTGGAATTTTTCAAAATGGGAGATGAAATAATTTGTTAATGGTAATAATTTCGTATCAGGTTCATTGTAAAATTGAAATTAAAAATATTGTATTTTAGAATTTCATTGCGATTGCTTACATTACTACCTACAACAATCTCAAATCATTACTTAACAATATTTTATTTAATATGTGAGTAAATATGTATAAGTAAGTAAACATATTTTTTTCTACAATATTTAATGATATAAAAAATATGATGTCACTTCTACTTCAGCTTTCAAATATAAATACGTACAAAATCCATCACTATCGTTCCCTCAAATATGTATACGTACAAGAAAAAGATTCAACCCTTCAACGGTGAAGAGGTATACTTGAATGTAGGTATCTACTACTGGTTAGATCAGTCAAATGATATAGTATGCTTGCCTACAAGGTGCATGTATCAATCTCTGCAGAGCTGACAGCTTTATGTTTAGATTGAAATCCCAGTAAACCAAGTGTGCCTCAGCTCTCTTACTTTTAAAAAACGAGCAGGAATAAAATAATTCACAACGATGTTCTGAACGCAAATTCTCTTTCAGGTAATAACTTGGATTTCTCAAATGGCTACCCGATTTGACATATAAATGTATTATTTTTGTAACTTCATTTTGATTTTATGAATTTTTGGGAAAGTAATAAATTACTTCTATATTCCTTGCAAAGAACATTTTTCAAGATATATGGTTTCCGTTATAAATCATAATTTAAAAAAAAATTTTCTACGTTTAATAAATCGTCGAAAAGATAAAAATTTATCTCTCGTTACAGTGCTATAAGGAATTATTAGATACGTTGCTTCGTACCATAAATGTAATAAAGTACGATTAATCCAAATTTATGAAATATTCGATGATCAATGGATGATAAAATAACATCGAATGGGGACGCGCAAAATTTTATAAAAATAAGACGTGTCCAACGGAATTAGATGATGCAGCTTGCCGTGTTGTTTTCTTTTTAAATAAACGCCAAGACGAATTCGTCGCTTGTTTTAAACTATTCTCCACTTCGTGCTCACCGATCCGGCTTTTCATTGAAAATACCGGCCAAAATGAGATTCCGTGTTTTTGTTGTTTGTGATTGTAGCTGAACGTTGCCTCTGTCGGTGTTTCCGAGACGTCTGTAAACAGAACGTAATTGGGGAATTTCCTTTGGTGATGTTACATGGTTTGGAAATAATTGTGTTTTATGCAATATCAACTCATGCGCCTATTTCATATTAGTTGGCAAGATACGATTTTCATAAAGGGTTAAGAAACAATTGAGAAATTGAAAATTATGATCTCGTAGAGTCTCGTTTGATGATGTTGCATGCTTTAGAAAGAAACAATTGTATTCTGTCTAATATCGGTTCATCAGCCTGTTTCATAATAATTAACAAGATGAAATTTCGCTAAAACAGTAGCAGATCAATTTTGCGATTGACAGCATTGAAACAAGTAATCGACTTGAAACATATAACCAACTTCTGTCTCGAGGAAACGTCGAGTGCCTCAGAAAGATATCCTGTAAGCAACCATAATCGACCTTCGATGGCTTCTCTAAGTTCATTGAGTTAAATTCAATCGTCCACTCCTCCACAGCCCGCCCCCCTCCCGCGCCACTTAATATTCTCATCAATCTCTCCCAATCACGTTGAGTCATATTTTCCACTCTTGCCTTGTCCTACAGTAATCACGAAATTCCGTTATCGGATTCTTCACTTCGTTGGAACCTAGACACCTCGAGAGACGGTCGACTGTTTACGAGCACCATTTTATATCTATAACAAGAAGATTCTTGAGAAGTCTCTGAAACTGTGTCGAAACTTCGTCGTGAATAGAATCACCGCGCTCCTCGAACTCGTGCACTTGTTAGAACTATAAAGCTCGATTAAGGCAGGCGGTCCTTACGCATCTTGGATTTCGCGCTGGTTTCAACCGACTTCGCGCTCACGTCGATCTTCTTCTAGCTGTCTCTTCCTGTTCTCTACCTTCTAACTGCTTCAACAACGTCTTCCTGAGCGACGAGGTCTCTCGTCTACGATCGTTAAACTCGTCTCGATCGTCCGAAAAGTTGAAACTCGCGAATAGTACGACATGCACGGCGTGCACAAGCATTATTCGATCTTAACGGGCGAACTTGCAGCAACTGATAAATGTGTAAGCGACAAGTTCGTCCTGGTGGTTATATAGAAGGATGCGCAGTTAGCGTGACTGTAAGCAATCGGTGTGTTCATGGTTTAGGGTGGCTGGATGGAGAACGTTCCTCCCTATCAGGCTATTTGTTTGTTCAACGATTCGTTTACATCCGATGTAACGTAGCTCCGTTCTTGTTAAGGTTTGCATTACCGCAGCAACAAGCCGCACAGTACGCGCAACGGATTAGTAGGATCATGTTTCTGGCTACGACTGCTAATTCGTACCAACCGAACATGGTAAATATGGTGCGGTATCGATGCTAGTTGGGTTTAAGGTCTTGGTACTTATTCTTGTAAATAGGTTTATCTTAATCTTATATCGTACGTTGATATTGTTATTGTTTGAAATATATACATGTAGAATATTACGGGTAAAACTAGTACAACTAGCTTTGATTAATTTAGCGGAAACCGGTTGAAAGGCTAGCACTGATATACAAATTAAAATATAATATGAGAACGTACAAAAGACCGATTCCGATGCAATTCCTGGAATATCCAGTGACGATAGTTTCTTTTACCAGCATGGCCATTATTCTGGAGTGCCTGAACATGTGAAATTCGATAGGGCGTACGAATACATAAAATGTAGATAAACTGCTGCAGACTGCAGTATTGAGAGATACATATACGCAAGTTCAGTTTCTACTACTATTTCTTTTTTCTTTTCCTTTGTCCGGCTGCGCTTCGTTAACGTTCATCCTCCGGTTATAGCTTTTGTTCGTATTCAATGTTAATAATGGTACGAAAATATTGTATCCGGAAAATGTCTCGTGCAATAGTTGAAGCATTTGGAAACTATGCCAAAGCACGCGAAATATATAAAGTGTAGCTTACACGTATTGGAGGACATGCAACAGAACTTGCTAATCGACTGGAATGCTAATGAAGAACCAACGCTTTGAAGATGAAGTATGAACGTTGAATTCTATTATTAATTATAGGGGAGCTGGTTGACCGCGTGTGCATTGGCACGTGAAAGAACAAGTCATTGCACTTGCACGCTCATACCGAACAATGGGTTTACTTCGCATTGCTCGTGGTTTCTGAACTCTTTGAATTCGAAAAGGTCGAAAAGGAAACCATTATTAACGCAGAATATGAACACTCGGAACAAAAGCTATGCACAGACTGGAAGATGAACACTAACAAAACACCGGACAAAGTAAGAAAAATAATAATAGCGAGAAAACTCAACTTTTGTGTACGTGTGTTCCAGTGATGCAGTCTGCAGCTAGTTTATCTATATCTTTGGTACGATTCGTACACCCTATCGAATTTCACGGGTTCAGACACTCCAGCATAAAGACGATGTTGATAGAAGAAACTATTGTCACTGGACATTTCGGAATTGAACCTTTTTACCTTCTCGTATTATATTTTACTTTCTAAGAGCATGAAACGCATTGATATATTTGACTTTGTGTGTGTGTATCAGCAAACAGATTATGTAAATCAAATCAGTTCCCATCATGATGTAATTTTTTTACCATTTTCCATGAGAACGGTTCTCAACGTCAATTTTGCGATCGATTGTAACAGATCTCCACCGACCCAAACGAGCTGCAAAATAAATCTATGATAATCAAGGTCGATCATTTTTTTATACCCTCTCCATATTTGACTCATGCATTGCCGTTACTTTTAATGGAAACTAGCGTAGATCAATGTTTTGCAATTTGACGCAAATCGCTAGTTGCTTAAAGAAGAAAAATAATTAGTGTTTTAATATTTCTAACCTTTGTCGAATTCAATATGCAAGAATTATATCGTAATTTTCAAAATATGTATTCGCGTGTGCCATTAGATGGAAGGTTGTCCGCGATTTACCACGGTACATGTCAATTATCGGAGCGTTTTGTAATTTCGAAATTGATCGAGTGGTTTGCATACGCTCAATCAACGTTGAAAGTGCGTATAATTATAACAGATCGTCGCGGGTGCGTTATTTTCTGTACATATTGTTATCTATTTAGTCACGTTAAAGGGTTAATGAATATATTATTAAGTGAATTTGCAATTTTAAGCAATTTAGTTAATTATCGTGACCCATCATGCAGGATAAAGCTCTTTAAATTTTAATCATGTTCCTTCTAATAATAAGCAAACGAAGCTAATAAGATAACGTTAAGTCTTTATTGCGTTAGTCTTTATCGTATCTTTGACTTATTTTAATAGATGTTACCTTTGAGACACTAAATACCGATTTGTAAATCAAAGATAAAAGCAACATGATACATATTTTTTTGACACATTTCCGTGTCGTAGAAGTGACGTACGTCAATAAAGCTATCCCAGGGAAACACGATTGGTTTACGTTCTGACGGTGAGAGCGACACATGGATTCCATCTGAATTTCAAGTCGAGATTTCCGATAGTCTACATTTCAGTACGACATGAATTCCCTTTCCTATTTAATTCACTATTTCCCTATTTTGATTTCATTTCGTTGGAATCTCAAATTTTTACATTAATTTTTATAACAAATTTTATTTTATCATAATTTCTATCAATTACAATTTAAACGAAACTCTTTTTTTTATTAAAATGTCGTATCTACGTATCTTGATTAAGGAAGGTAAAGTAATTATTCGATCGACTTCGAAAATCGATGGACAATTGTGGAAAAATGTATACTTAAGCGTGGTACAATTTCTAATTAATAATACAATCAAGACAATGTTTATTGTTCCAATAAAAACTCGTATGCATTGAAAATATGAAAAAACTCTTGTTTGGCTTTTATATTACGGTAGAAAAGTAAAATATAAAAGGTGTCTCATTTCAATAATTATAAGCGGCACTGTATATTTATATGAAGATTGATTTGTTTTTAAAATTACTTGATTCCTCTACAAAGAATTGTTAATTGGAGATCAAAGCAACCCGGAAATTTAAATAATTGTTATTCCCGTAAAATTTAAACGTCACATATTTCGTCTAATTAAATTAACTACGTGTATTGCTTCTTCCATACACCTTAAAATTTGTCAAACGTATTTCGTAAACATAATAATTTCATGCAATTATCATTGAAATTGAGATACGACAGTGTAACATTATTATTCGTATGTGATTAAATATTCTGTCACATTTCATGAAATTCGACAATAGTGTTACATGAGAGTCAAGGAAAGATATAAATTATTGATGTGTAAGTACTTACTTACTATTGCTCTAACCTTGACTCGGTTGGATTGATGTAGTAGTTTCTTGCGTTGAATATGCGTAAACGTAATAAAAGATCATTAATGTGGTAACGTAAATGTAAATAGAAGAACAAGCACTCTTTGTGAGATTTTAAGATAGATAAGCTGACATATTTCACATTATCACGCAACCATCATAATTTCTATTCGTACGTATCTTCAAATATCTTTTTTTTGAAAGTAACAAAACGCTTATGTCATACGTGTCGTTCTCTCTTGTATCATGTGATTAAACATGTTACAAGACACAATACATCCGCTTGACAATTATACATCATTAAATGCAGAGTGTGTTCTCATGCTACCGTATAGAAACTTCAATTAGTAGCGTTTGAAACGCGTAAAATATCAAGTTTGCATACGGAAAATGTAATTTCAGTGATTCTGCGCATCGTAAAATATTCCTCTAATACCAGAAGTTCTCAACCAATGATACGCGAATTTAATTTAAAAGCTATTCTTTAATCGACCTTTCCATTAAAATAAATAAAACTCAAATAAATCAAATTTCTGGATAAAAGAGAGATTTCGGAGACATTTCACAAAGACCGGATGAATTTTCCATAACATTTCGCACGGCGTGCTTGCTATACAATAACAATAACAATAAACCAGATCGCTTAAGGATCAAACTTAATGCTATAAATATCAAATTGTAGATAACAAATTTGAGAAAAACATTTAACTGAAAGGTACGACATTCCAACAGAAAAAGGTATCCTCTATGAAGTACATCAACCGATTTCTGAATGTCACAGTATGCATTTGTTCGAACAGTAGTTTACACGAATCTTCTTCGAGAAATTGTATAATTTCCCTGCTACAGTCTGCACTTTTAGTACCCGTTAATCATCTGCTACGTAACCAGCTCTAACGACATTCTACGAATCCAACAATCATTCTCCTTATTTTCCACGATTCCTGGGATATCGAAGGTAACCTCCCGTAGGTCGCGTGTTTCAGGACCGTTTCCAAGCTAAAAGTATTCCTGCAAGTTCTCCTAGCAAGTTCCAGTCCCTCGTTTCCTCTTCCGGCCGTGAAGACACGCGGCCGCGCGTGGAACCGCCGCGACGAACAAAATTTAACGGGCTTAAAATTCAGGTTAGAGCGTAAGTGAATTTCCCGAGAGAGACAGGGCTGTCAGTCCTCGGCGAAATATATGGAAATGACAAAGTTTTTCCGCGCGTCACGGAGTGCCTCTATTTGAAAGGCAGATCCGTACTTGCATATAGGCGAAAGAATAATTTCGCGCATCGTCCCCGCTGCCTCGTGTCTACGAGCTTTATTTCGCTGGATATGTACATCGCATACCTATATGACGCCCGGTATACGCGTGCACTCTTCTAAACCAGCCTTTTACCCGCGTTGTTGCACCCGTTTTCCATCCGTGTATTCCTATGAAAAAAAGCTCTGGCCGCTTATCTCTCGACAAATTTTCCGATACCGGTTCATTATGAAAAACGTTAATTGCGCGTATCACGGATTGCCGATTATTTTCAGATGGATTTTACAGGGATTTGAAGGATTAATGTTTTTGATAATTTCAAATGTATATAATGTTAGCGTTAATGATAGCGGATTTGGTGGATTATTTTCTAAAGGATTGACACAAAATGAGAATTTATCAGAGTGAACGATACATGTATGTACAGTTATAATATATAGTATATATAGTAGTTATTCGGTGATGTTTTATATATGTGATAGAGTGGATTATGAAGGTTTTTGCTATATACTGTGAGCAGTACAAGATATCAAAAGCGTAATCTTTGAAGGATTAAGTTCCTGGAAATTTCAATTGTATAATGTTTGATTGTATTGGTTTAAAGGATGGATTATCTTGAAGAGATCGATAATTGTACGTAGAACGAGATTTTGAAAGGACGTACTGTTATAATATATACACATAAACGTACATATGTACCGATTCATGCTGTTTATGTGATATGTATGATAGTGATTGGATAGTGATTATGTGTTTCATATGGACGATAAATACCAGATGTGTATTATAAATATTTTAGTATACAATGTACAGTGCGAAAGTATTACCATTATTTTTATAAACACACTTTATATATGTTCCAAAATTTTTATAAATATATCAGGCACGTTCTATAAAACATTTTGAAATTTTACTTGCAGTTAATATCTCGTAACATTTATATACACTTTCGAATTTCTTTCCAACTTTATCAACATTATCTCCGTATAATTTCAAACATTTTACATAATGCGCATAAGGAATCTATAAATTATATCGCCCTTCATTTTTTAGTTATAATGAAATTACGCTGATTAACATCCGTAAAATATCGCCTAGTACTCCTGCGAATATGTTTTGCCAGTGAACATTAGAAAATTAATATTTACGTACTGATTATTCGTTGCACGATGTAAAAGAGATGAAAAAGGTAAAAAAGAAGGATAATTAATGATACGCTTCGTACAAAGAACATATCTTATATTTTACATTTCTATGATATTTTTTACAATAACTTCGCTCTTATTTATAGATTCTGCAACTGCTATATACATTTCAAATTTCAAACAATAAAATTTGACTCTTCAACAAATCGTCCAAAATTATAAAACTTAACAATATCCAATATTCAATTATAAAATTCGTGATTAAAATTTTAGTAATAATAAAAATTGCATTTGTTTGGTTTTATTGATTTATAAAAGCGTGGATTCTGTTGATCGTAACTAGTGTAACAAATACTGATCATTTACAGCACATAATCCAGACACCCAAACTCATTTAATTTCAGCAACATATTCGCCAAAATTTCATTAATTTCATCTCCACCTAAGTGATGCAACGTTTCTATCCACTCTGACATGTCCATTTGATCGAAGTCTTCCAGTCCTTTATCAGACTTTCCCATCACCATAGGTAGGAAAAACGCGGCAATGAAAAATCCAAACAGACCTTTCTTCTTATAATCCTCGTAGAAAGCCTCGAACGGATACTGTTCACAGTCCATATCATTCTCCTTAAGACACTGTATCAAAGAGTCATGATAGGCTTTCAAAACATTATCCAACATATTTTTGTCGATATCCTTCGCGCAATGCAGACATACGAACGTAGACAGATCCAAAATCGGCGATCCATACCGTATTAATGCGAAATCGATAAACATAGTTTTCAGTTTATCGTTTTCGTTTTTGAACAACGTGTTATTTATCGTGAAGTCGCCATGACATAGCGTGGCGAGAGGTTCCTCGACTTCGACAAATTTCAGAATCAAATCCTCATACACGTTCTCTAATCGAGCTTCGAGCTTGTCACAGAA
Source organism: Bombus vancouverensis nearcticus (assembly GCF_051014615.1). Classification (NCBI taxonomy): domain Eukaryota; kingdom Metazoa; phylum Arthropoda; class Insecta; order Hymenoptera; family Apidae; genus Bombus; species Bombus vancouverensis. Next base: position 15,958,605 of record NC_134912.1, on the reverse strand, counting down.
TTGTTTATCGTGGCCTTGCTTTCGAAGGTAGTCGAGCCACCTGGTCGCAGTTTCATTGAATACATCACTCATAATGGTGCCTGGGTAGAACCTAACTTCCTGGATACCGTTCACGAAATCGAAGAATTCTTCCTTATGATTCTTCTTTATCGCGTACGCTCTCGCGTGGAACCTTGCGATTTCTCGAAACGCAGCTATAGTATATACCAGAGGTATATCGTTTTTCCATTTGCACAAGCTGTAACCTCGCTGAGTAATTACATTCTCTAGGACGATCACCGAATTGAAAGAGTCATCCTGTTCAACGTAAACACAACGAGGCAGTTGATCGTAATACTTGGCGTACTTTTTGTAGAACAATATCTCGTTGTGGAACTGTTCGTTCAATTTCATCATTTCTCGTAAATGGCTCAACGATGACGGTATCTTTATCACAACGCTGTTCGATGTTTCCTTCTCTTCGTCGTCATTGTTGGCAGTCGAGTTAGAGACGATATTGACGAAGAATAAACTCGACACGAAGAAGGAGTCGTTAGGAGTGGATACTTCGTATCGTATATCATTGAAATTTTTGCCGAGATTCGTGGTTATCTTGCCGACCAGAGGATCTAACCAGGCGTGACAATCCTTCGTTTGCTCGCACATCATGGCATCACCAATTAGCAACGAATATCGCGACGATTGCTCGAGTTCCTTTTAATTACAGTTACGATCGTAGACTGACGATGACAACGACCATCGCAACTGAGAGTCAACTATCATCTCGTATACACCGATAACATTGACTATGTGACGAAACGAGGCACGAGAGGTAGAGTGGGAGACGTAGAGTACAGGCCATGATATAGCGAATCTCTCACATTGAGGAAGTAAAGACTCATTCATAGTCACACGATACTTCGGCAAAGCCGTGATAATATTCCTAGAAAAAGAGTGGTAGTGATGGAGTCAAGTACGTTGCAAGTAGGTTCGATCATTAACTGATTGAAATTAGTTAAATTAATTAAATTGTCCAATGCAGTACTCTTTGCATTTTTCAAGATATGTTGAAATACTTGAAGCTTCCTGTGTTTTTTAACTTTTAAATAAAATTGTATTGTACAGGCTTATACGAAATAGTTTAAATTAAGTGAAGAAAAGCATAAATGCATGAAGCAAATGGTAAAACTTTTCTTTAACAATAGAGTATTCTCGGTATGTTCACATTGTCATTTTAACTGAAACAAAAATAATATAAGTATTTCAAAAGATAAGAAGTAATACTTTCAAGTACACTTGTATGCAAATGCGACAGATTCGAACGCTATATAAATACTTTGGGTAATAAAAAGTGCTTGCAAAATGCCTCTTGCATCAAGCACTGATCGAATAAATTTGAAACTATAGAAATTAGATAGAGAAATTTAATTAAATAGAAAATATACAAATTCTCCATTTACTTGAATTAATTTTTATCGGCTATCATTCTTAATCATGAGGAATTCTTAATTATGAGGGATCAAAGATGCAAAAATGTAATGTGTGATATAAAATACTCAAGCATAGTACTTACTCATTATATTCACTCGTTATATTTCTGCTTAAGTTCTTTCTCTTTTGTATTTGTATAAAATATGAATAAACATTCGCAGTCTAGTTAGAAGTGCAAATACCAAAGTAAAATTTATAGGAATCCTTGTCATGTTCGCTGCCTACAATTCTATATAGTTTTCTTCTATTTGTTATAGGAGTTCAACGAGATATTCAATGATTCGATTTGTATCCGTAAGAATTTCGACTCATTAGAATGTATACTTATAAGTTCAACTCATTCAACTCATTCTAAAGTTCAAAACCAGCTTCTGAACATCAAATATTTCGCAACTTACAACGAACGAACTATTGTACTTCACGAGGAGTATCCAGAAATGAACCCTGTATATTGAATTTAATTCGAATTATACGTATGTAAGTTAACATAATGTTGAACTTGATCCCATCACTAGTTGTGATGTAATCAGTTAACTGGAAGTATACTTGGACATAGATTAAATTACGTATGCAATGGTTGTTTGAAAAAAACAAGGCGTGGCTTATTCAATCACATACACTTTATTGCATAATTCACCACTCCCTACTATATTCGACAATAATTCTAAACAATGATTACACGCTATCATATATTTATCGTTCTTAGCATTCTATAACTCGCTGTCATGGTCTTTATGATGATATGCGTGCATGTTGTTTGCACTGTTTTTATGTTTCCTGAATAGGTGTTGTGATTACACTGCAGATATTTATACAAATTCACGCTTTTGTGTACGTAACTAACGAATCTAAAGTAATTGTAAGCAGAATTTTGTTTTCCCTGCAGAATATTATAACGAGTACACTTGGATCTTTTATATATTCTGTGTATTTTTGCATCTACAAATTTCGTATAAACACATAAAAATTCTCAGTCTAGTTATGACTTTATCGCTAACACGACAGATGTTCCTGCCGGTGTTGGAGACTATGTGAAGTATAACGTGTCCGCGTGTAAATTGGATAAGAAGAGAAACTTCTCTGTTAGCTACTTTAGTATGTTCTTTTACGTTCCTGTATGTTTTGAATAATTATAATACAAGTTTTTATAATAGAATTAATTTAGTTTGTAAATATTTAATATTTGATTTATCATTGTGTTCTACATTTAAAATTTGCTGTTCTTTCGTACCGATGTGTATAAACCTTAACGTTGCAATTGATAATTATGCCCACTTAAACTCAACTCTCGTAAATGTTCCAGGAACAAGCATATAGAGAAGAGCGAGAGGAAAATTTAACGTGTGTATGATACAGGAAAAGATGTCATTTTTTAATTTCACATTTTTTAATTTTCTTCAATTCCCAAACTAGTAGAATAAATTCGTAAATTTTATGCAGCTACTTTTGTGACAAAAGCTGTTTCAGATATGGCCAGTAGTTTAGTCAAGTAGCAAATAAAACCGAATTTACACTGTGTGGTTTCATGCTGCAGTTTCACAATGGATGATTCATCGAAAAACATCATTGTCGTCCTCCTCGTTCCATCCGCAATGATTCTCCAAGGTGAATGGTGTAAATTCAGCTTTATTTCTTATTTGACTAAACTATTGAATATTGTCTGAACCAGCCTTAATCTCTAGGCGGCAATGTATTTCAAGGACAGCCAGAATCCGTCCCGATACTCAACCGCAAGCAATCATCTTCGTTTAATTCTGAACCTGTTCTCAGAATCAATCTCTAGGATCTAGACTCAAGGCAATTTCATTTTCTCTCTGTTCTGCCACTTTTTCTCTTACCAAAGGTTCGTTGAGCTCGCGAAGGTGCGACGATCTTGGCAAAAAGAGACCTCAAGAGGAATTTCTCCGAACAACACCGAATAGTGCGCGACAATGAAAGGGAAAGAAACAGGCCGAAAAGGATGATAAAGAAGCGACCAGCGCAACTGGAGCAGGCGGGTGCCACGATCCAGAAAGGCAAGCAGCGCAAAATCGTCTTCTTCGCTCGCGAGATGAAATTAACTGAATTGGCTGCGCACGAGTGGACTCTTCTGACGTTCCAGACAAAACGAAAGCTGCGATACCGCGGGAGAACGTCTCGAGAGAAGACGTTTAGTGGTCTTATTTGTAACTTTGTAATTACGAAGAGTCCTGTGTCAAAAATATGCAACAGTATAGGCACTTCTGAACAATAGCGTACGAAGTACATATGTAACCTTGGTCAACGTTGTTTTTTTATGTGGTTGACGGTTCAAGTACGAGGCTACTCGTCCACATGTCGCGAACCAACGATATCAGGCTCAACTCTGTACCATGTACTTTTTTTTCTTTTTAGCTTCGCATGAAATTTATAAAATTTTTAGGAACCAGTGCGTCCGCCCACTCGCGATATGCGTTTATGAATTTTACATCAAACATAGCAGATTCATGCTTCGTTGACTAATCTGATATTCTAATAAATTATACTTTCGTAATTTGTTTCATCGAGCGTATTTTTCGTCGACATTTGATTTAGAAAAAGTTCACGAGTTAGCAGAGTCGGCCTTCATCTAGCAAATGGCGCAGGTTATTCGTATATACTCGGGTATTTCAACGAAATTGATTACCTTTCTCTGTTCGAATGAAACACGCGAGAAAGCTTTTTCAGTTCGAATAACCACCTGGAGCGATTTCGTCGGAATCGATTGGTCCCCGCATATCTTTCCGCGGTTTAAATAAAATATTCCGCTAAACCTGTTTCCCACTCGAGCTTTCCCACTGCATTTTCCCGAACCATTGATAGAGGTTCTTGCGAGCAACGATAATTTCTGTTCGTCACCCTGTCTGTTATTTTCCCGTTGAAAATTCCGCGAGACATAAAGACGGGTGGTGTTAAGAAGGAATAGCAGCCAGTACTCTTCGGTACAAACCGAGGCAGATTAAATTTCCATTGCAAATTTCATTCGATATGGCTCTTCAGCTACGTGACGATTTACCTCATCCCCTTGAACTGTCTTTCATTTATGCAACGACGAGCTACGTCGTCGAACCTTCAGACACGGAAAATAATACGCGTTAAACTGCTTATCGATCCATCCTCCAGGATGCAGTTCTGTAATAATTGATCAATAGACACTGTATAATGAACTGATTGTTCGATGGATATTGATATAGATATATCGTATAGCCACGAAAGTGTTTGATTATGCCGAGTGTTCAGAATATTTTGTGTAGAATTATTCACAGCGACCGGAGAGAATTATTCGTGCGTGGCAAATATTGGATTTAAATGGCTAATATTCTTGAGCAGTGTACATTTTCAAACGTTTGTCTATCGGTCTGTAATGATTCTTAATTTACAAGAAACGATAGTTCTCGTTACTAGTTTTGAAACTGGTTATAAATATTATAATCCTGAAATTTTATGTCATCTACTGTACTTAGAGTGAATAAATTTCATTTTTCCATAATCTATAAAAAAAGATGTTATTCTTGAAAACAAAGTTCTTATTAATAGGCGAAGTTTAAAGAATTAAAAAATATATTGATAAATTGTTCACGTAACTTTTTTTATGATTTTACATGGAAACTTGAATTACATGTTCTTTAGTACCTGTCCCTGGTATTAAAAATTTTTTTATTTTAATAGGTCTCAGGTCATGCGAAAAAACGCTGAAAAAGGAAGATACCCACTTCACATTTAGCGCTCTGCTTCTACAACGTCACTTTACATTCTCCATATTTCATTATCTTTCATATAACGTTAAATCATGTACATTTAAAACATTTTTATCCCTTCAAACAGCACTTATATAAAATTGAACATACAATTGCTCAAAGGATAAAATTTCGAAATTATTTTCAACCTTCAATCGCGACCGCCTATCACGAACAAAAATCTCAGCACGATAATTCCACGTTTAGTCAGGCCGTTTAATTCCGTGTGCTTTAAGCTTTCAATCACGCTCGCCATTCCGTATTGTATCGATAAAAAGCGGACTTTTAATTGGAGAAAACAATAAAGGAGAAAGGAAAAGCCGGTGTAAAAAAATCCATAGCTCTTGCCAATTTTTCTTACGAATCAATGACCTAGTAAACGAATTAAATTAGTTAGCTGCCATAACGATTTACTTTCTCGGAGAACGAGCGGTAACGAGAACATCCGTTACCTATTAGCGTTACTTGTTCAGAACTAGTCACTCATTAACATAACGAGCATCCTAAAACAGTTCTTGCATCGGTATCTACAACTCAACTGTAAGATTTTTGTGTATTCTAGGTGAAAAATTTCCATTCTTTTTCTGTTTCCATGTTTAATCAACAGATCGAATGAAATGTTTACTTTGAATTAACGAATTTTTGCGTCTCGATGTTCTTTTCAAGATAAAGGCAGAAGAGTCAAATAAAAATATTTGTCGAAGTTTGAGAAGTAAAATTGCACACGGATTGCAAATATTTTCATTTTGATCGATTTTATGGCTGTTTAATCTGGATTGTATGTTTTTCATTGAAACTGTAAACTTTCGAGATTCCGAAATTTGGACAGTTGGAATCGATCCTTTAGGATAATTCTTAGAATAGTTTGAGAACTTAACGAATATTGGAATTCATATATTTGCAAACAATTATATAAATAGTAGTTGCTCTTTCCCTAAAAACGCTTTTTAATTTGACTTAAGTTGATACGTTTCTATTTAACGAACAAGAATTTTTTATACGAGTAGCTGTACCTGAACGTAATGTATCTGTCGAGAAAATCCATGCTCGTTAATCTATCAAGAATTTCTCGCTTTATGATATCTGTATTAATTCTGTGATAATTGTAATATCCACTCTATTCTGTAATAATTATAATATCTGCATAATATCCGTGTTAATTTCCTTTCGAACAGACCAAACAATTAAAAACCGAGCGGATTATTCTGACTTAAACTCAATATAGAACATTATAGAAGGGTCTTTAATTAAATCTAAGCTAGTATATTAAAAAAACAACCTTAATAAGATTTAAATTTTAATTGCACACGAGTACAATTTACATTTAAACGTACGTATGGTTTCTCCGTGTATATAATTTCATAACAAGCTAAACCAAGTTGCAGAAACGATGTGCAATGAACAAGAGAACTCGAAACGTAGAAAACACAGGACGATCTGCTTGAATCCTGAGCATGAATAGAGCCTGTGGCCGTTTGCTTTCCGAAAATCGAAGGATCGATGGCCTGCTGAAAAGAGATAAATATAACGCCGCAACGGAATCATAAATAACGCTATCCGATGCTGGTGGTGCTCCATCTCGTTGTATCACCACCCTCTGGACGTTCTCGGAATCAATACTACTCCAAGTATTTCTATACTCGTAACCGGCAGGATACTCACTTTACCAAGTTCTTGTCATTCTAAATTCTAAATTCGTGAAGACAGAGACGATCGTTCTATCGTTTCGACGTCAGTTGCGAAGTCGAAGAGGAGAAGCGAGAGGAATAAACGGCTAGGGTACGAGGAGGTGGATGTCGTGGTGCTGCCGTCTCCAGATTGTTCCGAGCATATTGTACGGAGGATCGTAGTAAAAAGTTTACGAGCAGACTCGTGAAATAGCCGGAAGTACGACGAAGCCGGTGGAACCGGTTCCGCTCGAGATCGGTGAATAAGAGTGAATGAGAGCGGGGATGCTGGACGGTTGGGAAAAGGGCTTGGAAAAATGTAAAAGGACCGTGTCGATGAATTCCCGTGGCACGGTGGATCAAGCAAAGAAACCCGGTACACCCATTCACGTCCCGTTTTTCTCGATAAATAAGCTCCAGTGTTGGTCGTCATATTTCTTTGTCGCGCCATGGTCTCAAGCAAGACTATCTGGCGGGATCGTGGCGCGCCGTTATTTACGATTCGATGGAAGATTTATCATCGAATTGATTTTCCGCGCGCCCGATTGGATTAATTTTCGCTACGCTTGCTACGCCACGGGCCCGTTGGCTGTTCGTTGTTTCCTTCCGTTCGCTTCTTTCGTTTCCGCCCCAAGCTGCCTGTTGAATCGCCGGTTGCTCCCACTACATCGAACCGCAGCGTCGTCTTGACTACGATTCCCTCTTAGTTCCCGATAATTTATAGACCGACGGGTTAAAGGTTATGGGTTCGGTATGCAGATTCGCACGATGCTGCAGGATTTTGCCGTTGTCTTTTGTCTTGCGAGATTTAAAGCGTTGGAAAAGGTATGCGGTTTTATCGACTACTTGTTGTTGATTGGTTGATACTTCCTGTTGTTTGTAGTAACAATTTTCTAAATTCATAGCATCTACGTTTGTACGAATACGTATTACTATTGTCATTATCTCTATGTTTTATTTCTCGTATTTTTATTTCTTGCTTCAAGAGAAAGAAGTTTCTGCTTGCTTTTTCAAACTATTGTTTCTGAATTTCGTATATTTTCGATATAATTTCAATGTTTATGCATATATAATAGTTTACGTATACGGAGGCGAGAAGCTACACGTGTCCTTAACTTCTTACATTAGACTGTAGTACTTTGATTCACATGTATTCAAAGTTTAATAGCCATTTGCGATAAATCAATTATTTTTGGAAATTATTAAAACGAATTGCTACGGAAGTTAGGTGATACGATGTTATTCGTTCAAAGATGGTATTTCATCATCGAAACAATCTCTTCGAATTTTTCTTATTCCAATCGCGTCTCCGTATCAGTTCAGATACTGAAGATTTGAATATAGCGTATTATATAATTTATTTGGAAAAGTGACAAGTGACAAATACCTTCCATTCTTACAATAATGAATATTATCATTTTAATGCTTCCTTTTTAGAATATTTGAAACAATGAACAATGAAAACAAGAATAGAAAAAGATCATTTTAAATGAAGAAGGTAAAATCCAACCAGTTTTGACTGTACCTATTTGTATCAGAAAAATTCATTTTTTTGCCAGTAATCGTAAAGACAAGCTTGTGAAACGTAATTGGGCATTAAATTCCAAGATGACGCAAGAAGAAGGAACGAGTCGGTGACGTGCAATGTATTTCGGAGGGAATAGTAGAATTTCTCGACTTAAAACCTAGAAATTTGCTTCACCAAATTTGAAAAAAGAGAATCTTTCCGAAAGCAATTAGACATTAATCTTGAACAGAATTTGATACATTTTTTAACTGAATGCTGATGTAACGTTGAGTGACTAATTGATTAACATGCACGATCCATGACCTCGTAATTAAAAAGCAGAAAAATAAAATTATCCGCAAGAGTATGCACATATTGTTCACCTATTACCGTCATAACCATTTCCCCTATCATTAGCAAATATCAACGACCAGTAATAAACTTTCCACTCTCTTAAAATTGGTCACCAGCCGACCGCGTTCACGCTCGAGTACACGGAATTACATACCACGAGTCGGCTCATTTCTATGTCCCCTACCCGGCATATGCTCAATTTCTTGCCGGTAATCGATGTCCCTCGTTAGCGCGGTCGACAATCTTGAGTTCACCAATAACGAAGGGGAAACTCGGGTTCGCCATTGCGCGGGTCTTGTAACGTAACCTGAACCACCCCCACTGGAATTGCAGCGCGTCGGAGGCTCCTAATATCCAGACCAATTTACTTACTTATCGGAGATTGCGCTACGGTCCGAACTTCCATACACACAGACGAAGAAAATACACGCGTAGCAAGTACACGTACATACATTCTTCTTCTAACTCTCCAGGTTTCCCTATAGAAACTCCGGGATCGTTTTTCTACGCGTCTGACGAGATTCAGCCGCAGGGTGGAAACCGGAGAGTTTCAGGGGCAGAGAGTGTTCGGAAGGCGACGCAGCTATCTCGGTTATCTAAGAGACGTTTAAGCAAAAGTTGTGAATTTGAATTTTAAAGCAGACTCCGGGGCCGCTGCTCCGGCAACCAGCTTCCTCCTCTTTCTTCAACCGCCCGTGCCTTGGCTAGATTGAAAGATCCTCCTACGACAGCTCACCCTTCCGACCCCGCTCTTCCTCACGCCCGTCTCGCCACACCGCGTTGCCGTTTCTCTCTGAGCGACACGAATGTTTTACGAGCTGGCTTGAAACCGCGAGCCGTGAAATGAGAGAATTAAGAGGGAGAATCTGTTGCGTGCCAACACACGATGGCCCTGGGGCTTGGAATTTTTAAGTCAGCCTGGTCATGATACTACAGCTCACTTTGTATACTTCGGATTAATAAAAAGACGTAGCGAGGTCGTAAAACTATGTAAACCATGAAGAATCGGCGTCGTTGCTGTCGTTGCACTCGGGGCTGTATGTACATTGCATTCTCTTTCGTAATATGACGTATAATACGATGGAGGGACTTGCTAGGTAATTTCAAGTTTTTTCAGCCGGTACTGGAAATATTATTCTAGTGGCAGGTTGGCTTAAATAAACAAAATATTAATTAGACTACTGACTGCTGTATTTTCTGGCCATCGAATTAGAATTACGTCGAGAAATTTCACTTCTACAGCTGCGATGGATATTCCACGCTCTACTGTGTGTCATAGTAGTATGCACTGTCACATATTACAGCGGTTCTCAAAACTGTTACCATAGATTCTTATTTTCCAATGGAACGTTCTTGTTGTTATCAAATTCTAGATATTATTTTCACAGTGTAAAATTCCTGTGTTATTCATACAAAAGTACTAACGAATGGTACGAATTTAATATATTTAGATTTAATTGATTGGTATATAAATGCCAGAACAAATACGATACCGCGCGAATTCTTTTTGCGATCATTTTATATCAGATAAATACTCGATTGTTTCTCTTACTGCCAAACAGCCATTGTATCGACGAGTATCCTCGTATTCTCAATGGTCAGACAATTCATCGAAATTGAAGATCATTGAAAATGTTCGGTTAATTAGCAGTGCACTTATCATTAAACATCACATCGGCCGAATCTGAAAACAAAAATTAAAATAACGAGCTATTGTAGTAAAATATAAAGGTAGTGAATATGCAGTAATAGGATATCAGCTACTATGAATGCAAAAGGGGAAAACACGAATTAACATGTATTTGTCAAACACCTTAGTAATTAATAAACATTGCTTCTACAATTCGTTTGCGTGTTTCAATTTCACTGAAAAGATGAAAATTGAAAGTTTTGAATGATTCTAATTCGAATATTAGAGAACATGTATATACACACATCATTGAAATTAAGGAACCTTAATTAATAATTCAGGAAATTAAGATACCTAGATTTTATTCAGGTTTTAAAAAAACGAAAGCGTGGCACAAAATAAAGCGTTACATAAATATCGAAAGGAAGGGAAAGGGTGCTAACGATAAAAGAATTCAAACGGAATTCCAAACGTCGTTAATGGCACTTTGTATGCTTGCGTGTGAAACGCGCATTCAAACCACATAACAGGCATCGTCGTTGGCGAGGAAGTACGTTTCGACTGTTTACGAGGCAACAAAATGCTTGAAGAGACGAGTTTTACATATCGAACGGTCGTTCAGCTTTGGAAGTCGAGTTTGTGACTTTTCAGTTCCCTGGGAATTCGGCCTGTGTACCCTCCTCTGCCCGAGCGTATTGCCGATTTGTTTGGTCGTGAAATCGTTGAAGCAACTTTCGGTGTTTAGCAAATTGTTTCTTTCGTTTAAGTTAACTGAACGATGATACTTGGGAAACTTGAAATTGCTAACTAAGCGCACGAAAAAGTATTAATAATTTTTGTAGCAGATATATTTTACCATGTTTCTAAGTCGTCTATTTTGGAATTAGATATTTCACAGCATTGTCGCAACCTCTATTTTGTTAATCATTTTTGATCCTTCATCATATCACGCACTGATAGAATTTACAATCGTATTGCATGTTACTGCGCGTATCAGTTTTCAAAATTTCCAATGAATTCAATAATAGATCAATCATGAGTTTGATAACATTTCATATTCGTATTGTTTCATAACGAAACACGTTCCTGCATTTGCGCAAGACCCATTCCAACGGGGTCCTTTTATTCACTTTTGTTCCCAATCTTTGAATTATAATTTCGTTTCTCCGCGGCGACGTATGTCAAAAGAAACATCATGACAAAGAACAAAGCGTTCCAGTCGATCAGTCGAGAAAGGTCAGGCGAGCTTTTCGCGGATAAAAGGCTGGTTACATAGCAATGCAACGCTCCCAATAGAGCTGATCCATAATTAAATTAATCCAAGCCCATTGTGGCCATCCGTGAGTCGGTCCAGTTGGCTATTCTGGCTTCAATCATTCGTTTGACCACTGATTCAATGCGAAATCTTTCTCACGAAAAATAACGCTTTCGTGGAATGGAAATACGGACGTTTCATCCGTGCGTTTCGCTTTAAAGTGAATTTCGAATAGTAATCGTAATTTTAGTGTGAGAAACAAAGTTACAGTAAAAGCGATCGCTCACGTTATAAAAAGCAGCGCGAAACTTTATGGCCGGCTGGTATTGAGGTCAAAATTCGTCGCCAGAACGTGTGGCGTATAAACGAGTGGAAATCGAGATAAAATTAAGTTGGCAGTTGGGTAATTTATTATTTATAATATTTTATATTGTTATTTAATTCTATAATAACAATACTTATTTATTAACAATTCACGGTTTGTGTTTGGAATATAAATTGAATTTGTTTTTCAACAAGGTTTCGAATAAATTTGACAATAAATCATGTAAAAAATATAGAAAATATCGAAAATGTAGGAAATATCTATAACTCGTTAGATTGAGTGTTGGCAAAAATATAAATATGTATCCATCGGTAACATAAGTAAATCTATGAAAGAATATTGAAAGTAAAATACTTGTTATAGCAATTGCTAAGTGAAAGGAAGATTTATCATAATTTTGCATAAATATTCACAGTCTACAGATTATAGTATATATATAGTATATATATAATATTTATATTATATATATTTATTTTTATATATATTTACATACATATAGTATATATTTCTGTATCGATTTTTTCAGAGGCAGAAGAAAACTAAATAGTAAAATGGAAACATTCATGTTTGTGACTATGACCCTGGGAACATGGAAAAGCTCGATCGTTCGAGAAAATCGCTTTAGGCGGGATTATCTTTACACTTCATTTATCTATGAAACGACTGAACTTTCCTCCTCAATGTCATTTCGTATCCTTAACGACAGAGCAGATAATTATTTTTGAGGGCCGTTTTGTGTGTCTTATCTTTTACGACTATGCCACGAAACTTGTAATGACCAAGATTTGCGATGAACTTGCGCACGGAACTTTCGAGATTCTAGAGCTGATGCGAGTGAAATTAGATCATACAACGAAATAGTACTAAGTATTAAAGAAGTCTATAAAATAGGTCTAATCGATTCAATCGATTTGATAACTTCGAACATTGAAGTTTCAAATTTCAATTAAATTTTAATTAAAATCCTCATAGGTCACGCTTAACACTAGAACTACCGAAGCGTTTAAAATCAGAAGCAGAATCGATTTATTTTCATCACATTGTTTTAATTCTGATCAACTATGAACGATACATTCAATACATATGAAAAATCAGTAATTATAGCGTCAATGGACAATAATTCTTACAAATCATTCCTTCTGAAGGAAGAAAAATATTCAAATCGTAACTAGATCGCAAGCTGGACCCAAAAAAGGAAAAGATTATCGAGAATTCAGAAAAATGATAAGCAAACATCAAAGAATTTAGAAAAATCACTATTTTTTTTATAATAAATTCAATCTGAAACTACTATATATGGAGAAAAGCAAAGAGCAACTTTCTCATCGGAGAAATGTCTTTATGAAGAAGCAAACAGAAATTGTAAAAATATAAGTATTTTTGTAAAAGGGAAATACAAATTTCACCGACTTTCGTGTACGTCTTTGAAGCTGTATTTCGAAAGCTTCACCGCATTTTGTCACCTTCCTCGATCAATGAAACGAAATCGGCTCGATCTTGTTTGTACGCAGTTCGTATCGAGTACAGCTCGAAATCGTATTACTTTCAGAATGGCGCTCGAAGTTTTGTACAATGCGCTATACGAGGGATTGTCAAGAAAGACGCGTCATTAAAAAGACGAGAAGTCACGGGAAACGTCGAACGCGCTTTTCTCGAAGCAATTCAACTTCCGTGAACGTTAGTCGCGAAGAAACGGGTGCATAAAGGGCTGCTCGGAATCGAAAACTTCCTCCTCTCTTAAAAGATCGTCATTCTTCAAACGCCTGAAGGGTTGCTCACGACTTCAACTCTCTTAAAATTTTTTATACGACAACGCACATCAAGGATCCTTCTCTTTTTTTCGCTCGTTTCTCCTTCTCTTTCAAAAGAGGAACGTCAAATTTTCCTTTATTAATTCGGACCATTATTTACTAATATTTGAAAATAACAACATTTCTCCATCGAATTTGCAATTTATGACGTTTATGAAATACAGGAACATATTGCGAGTTAGATACTTGGAAAATGAAAAAAAACTAATTTTTTCAGCACGAAATTTTAAATACGCACGATACGAAGTTTAAAAGTTTAATGTGGCACACTTCCGAATATAACAATTTTATTTCATGTTCGTTGCATATCCGAAATGAAAAATTTGTATGTTATAAATTCTTGAAATACGGTCTGCTTTCAAGCTATATGTAGCGAGAATTCAACGCATACACGATTTTGTTGCTCAAATACTGTTAGCAAATAATTACAACAGTATCAATAACAGTATCACCGTCAGTAGTACACAGACAACAGTAAATTTTCTAGAAAGAGGTGTAAACATACAAATATAATTAGCAAATGATAAGGATAATGTCCGTAAGATGTTGTACGGTTTTTTTCCTTAACACCACGGTAGCAAATATCTTGGAAGGAAACCGTATAAATTTAGAACGAAGCAAACAATTTCAAACATCCAAATACGATAAGAAAAAAAGAACTTGCCTATCGAATAGACCTACTGATACTTCATTTGCATAGCAATTACTTTTCATTGGTATCTCTAAAGTCGAGATACAACTCGAAGAAGAAATCTGTGCTGAGGTGGATTAGGCGAGCAAGCATGTGACTAAATTCAATATTTACGCGAACCGTCCGCTCGTGTAATCGTGTTGCAATTAAGAGCAGCAAAATTCGATTATGTAGTCGCCTGTTCTCGGCAGTGCGCTGTAATTAGCGGCGAAACCCGTAGAAAACGAATCGTGCGGTTAGAACGTCTGCCAAAGTGATAACAAGCCAATTACGTTTGCGTTTCGATCTTTCAACGCGACACGACAAGTCTATCTGCTATTTGCGAAAACATAGTCCACTTCGAAATCGTACTTCTGCCTCTTAGTACTTCTAATTAGTATCGCATGCAAACAGAACGTCGAGAATTCTATGAATAAGTTGTTAACGAAATTACTTCTCTTTCAATTATATTGTGATAGATGGTTAGGTAGATGATGAATCATCAGTTTCTGCACAGAGCTATTTGCTTCATAGGACAAAATAGATTTCTTGGAATCAACGAAGCTTTAGTATGTTGAAATCTAATGTTGAACTTTGCGTAGCATAATTAATCTGGTTGTATATTGCGAGACACTATCGACGTTTGATATAATTAGACTGTGGATTTTGAAACATTTATAGAAAATGTGAAGATACAAAGATGTACAGAAAATACATAACGTGTGTGAAAAAATATATAAAGTTGTGTTGATCGTAACATTTAATAGGCAAAACAAATTTATACTTGGTTCTATTTTTTCACTTGTGTTTATAAAATTTACATAAATATCCGCAGGATCGTGTCATGTCATATCTCGTAAAAATCAAAATACTGTGTACTTTAGGCTTAACAAGATCAGAAACAGCGCAGCCAATGAGGAAGTTACTTCGATCGAGTAAGAATTTCAGGTTTCCGTGAAAAAAGAGCATTGTAAAAATATTGGTTTGCAAGCAGATCTTAACTCATTCTATATAGAACAGAAGGAATAAACTGTATTTAACAAAACAATAGAAATCATACGCTAATAATGTAAAGGAATCATACTTGAAGTGTTAATTTTTTGAAAATATTTAAGTTTCGCGGGTTAACATTATTTTTGTAGCTTGTTAGATTTATTATAGCCATTTTTCATCTTATTATCGCATTATATGTATCTCATTAATGGTGTTATACTTATGCTGCACGGTTGTCTAATTCTATTTGCGGCTTTCATCTGGCATTAAATGGCTGTGCAAACATATAATTCTAATTAATCTACCTAGCAGACTGTTAGCTTTCTCTATTCTACGTTTTAACATTTTTAAAGTTATTTTACATTTTCGTGTCTTGATAATTTCACCTAGTTGTTTTTGGTAATTATTTCATGCATCAAGATAAAAGGATGTGTTTAACTAGATCTTTTACTCTTTATAATTTGTTCTTTGTATGCACAGCTGCTTTTAATTAATATTCTTTACTGCTAAAAGCATAGTCGCTGTGAGTGCTCAAGAATAAAAATTATTATTAAGAGAATATTGCACGCAAAGAACAACAACGTTCGAATATCCGCCGCAACGTTTAAACTCGTAATGTAAGAAGTGTCGTTTAAATTCCACCTTTCATTACGGCACCTTGCATCCGAACAATTATACGAGTAAATTAATTTCTCTGTTCTTGCGTTGCTCTTTTGTAACGTGGCAATAGCCACTTCGTGGAAATTATGTCTTTTCATCTCGAAGCAATACAATACTCGTTTTCCACCTGTATAGTCTTCGATAAATCTTAGAATTCAATGAATTATAAATCCATTAGCGGGATCTTATGTATGTATATTAATTAGTCGGGCATAAGCGATAATTGTTGTTCAAACAATTTCCACCATTTCGTTTCAGCGTTTTACGCGTTTCTGAAATTATTACGTTAATCGAACGAGAATCGAAAACACAATGCTAAGCGAAGCGTATGATAAACAGACGTAGTATTTGATATTTTTAAGAAGATCAAATATTTTGTGGATTAAAGATGATATTAATTTGTGACTTGGAGAGAAACGAGAGAAAAGTAATTTTTGAGAAATTCAATACTTTTTGGCCGATACGTATAATGAGTCAAAATTATTCTCATTGTCGACTATATAACAAAAATTCTTGATATAACAAGCTGATGAAAAGAATGTTTTAATATCTCTTACTTAAAAATGTACAGTTAAAAATTTGGGATAACAAAATCGAAAAGTTGCAGTGTATTTAAGTATAACGAGTTATGATATATATATATTCCTACATATTTACACATCACAAAATCAAAAAATTAGTTAGTAAGATTGGCCCAAGTTATGAGACGAAAAGAGTATCCTTTCAGATATTAATTTTAGCAAAATAATTACATTTGTAAAATATATCATTGATTTTGTGATATGGAAACATATAGAAATAAATACACAAAGAAAGTATAGGTTGTTCTTGCGTAATTGTATAGCGCGATTTTTCAAGCTTGTTTCATAATTTTGTTACCTCTAACTTTTAATTACAGTAACTCGTATCAATATTTAACATAGCATACTATGTGGAATATTACTGTTATAAAATATGTTTAAAATAAAAAAAAAATAAACTAAAAATATAAAATAAATTTATTCATAATGGCTAATTAATTCACTATTTTACAAAAATACTAAAACATATATTGTAGTTGTTAGAAACGTATAATACATTTCATTTATTTAATGCACATACTTTTCCTAAATAAAGAATAATAAAAAAAAACTAGATAATGCTCGAATTTCACGAAAACTGCAAATATTTATGCGAGTCATTCTAGATATCTGTAAATTAAAAAAATATTAATATTTCATTTCTCTCTTAACTTATTGTTTCATACGTTTTTGCCATACATTACAATTATCCGAATAATTCTGTCACTCAACATACGTTGACGTGTGCAGAAAACACAAGCGTTTCTGGGGAATTTTGTAGAAATCATCGAGAAATGAGAGAAGATGCTTCGCGTTAAAATAATAAACAAGTTCGGTAATTGTTCAGGGCAGCGGTGAAATCAACGATTCTCCTTTTTCTATCGAGAAAGTTTGGTATACTGCATTAAAGTTCATTCCAGAAGTTTGCTCTGCAACTCGCCAAAAGTGGCGAACAGTTTGAAACTGTATCCCTTGGTCGAACTCGGAAACACTTACGGACCGTTTTACCAGGAATCTTTCACTGACGTTTCCAGATTAAGAATCGCCAAAGAAAATAAATGAGTAAATCGACGGTTGTTCGATTCGACGTATGGCTACCATTGCAGTACTCTTTGTTATGTGGTTGAATGGAATGTAATTTACCCTTCATATAAAAAGTTTCCAATGCGATTACAATTAAGAAAGTTGAAGCAAACGAGGAATTAATTTATTTAAATGTTAGGATTACCAATTCGTTCGTTAACATATTCGTTGAGGTTACTCTTTAAAAAAGTAGCTTAGCAAATCAAATACGTATGCCGATTTATTTTCTTTATTTATTTATGGCTTGTTATATCAAGAATATATCGCTATTGTATTGACGACGACAGATGTTATATTTATATGTCTGTTACTTATGTAATATATTTAGTGTTGTTTTAATATTGTTTTCTAACGTTCAGAATTTATTCCAATTCATATTTTAGTTTATTTGAAGTAGTGCAAGAATTCGTTGGTAATTTCACTTTAACAAACAAGTTTACTCGCAGCTGCAAATATACTATTTTCCAATAATTAGCAAAGTTAATAGGCAAAACTACGTGCAATGAATCTCGTTCATGGGAACGATTGATTCGGAGCATAGAAGTTCCGAGAATGATGTCTTCAAGGAAGATTGGAAAACGAGAATGGAAACTGAAAGAGATCGTCATGTAGCAAAGTACTTTTCCTTTCTAGATCATGAAAAATTCAGGGCAAGGATCATTTCAAATATCCTCTGTGACACGTGTTAACGGCTCAAGAACCTCCATAAATTTTGAAAACGGGCATTTCCTCGTTTATGACGCTGTCAGCTAGTCGTCTCGACGTGCGAGTACGCGGCACAACCGATTGCGAAGCAACTACTGTATCAACGGTGAAATTTACGCTGACGCTCGCGATCCAATAACGCACAAGTCGTCTCTGTTATCGGTACAATTTATCTTTCCATCGGTGTACATTAAGAAATTCATCGCCGAATTCGTTCGATAAACAGGACAGTCGAATCGAGTGCACGTCGCGATGGTTCCCAACAGCGAAACAATAGGCGATGCGAACGATTGTGACAAGTATCACAGCGAGCAAAGGGCTTTGTCATCCTATACAACGACCAGTTGAACAGATTCGCTTGGAGAGTTCACGCCGCGAACTATGCCACGCTACACAGATAAAAACATAGACATTTATCACCTGAACTGCAAGCTGTCGTTCCTGTTTGACTGACGTTTTAATCGAATACGCAAGCCAGATCGCTTGGAAAAGTCAATACGTTATCAACGTAGAACTTTAACTCGTTTGCATCTTATTTGAAATACAATTAATCGCAAGTTATTATTCATACACGCGCGATGCTCATTACCGTACTATTGATTTTTGTGCAATTGTATATTTTTAGTAACGCAACTAAAGAAATAGAGCTGTATGGAAATTCATTTAATTCATTAAATATTATAACTACTATCCGAATTTGAATATTTCTTATTTGTTACCTTATTTCAAGCGACACAAATTTTCGTAATCAAGTTTGCATGTTTTTAAATATTAAATTTAATAAAATGTGCATAAATATGAAAGTAAAAATGCTAATTCTGTTTGAACAGCGAGGACAATTTACGTCGCAGACGGTGCATTTTTCTTTCAATTTGTTTGCACGGTAGATCGCATGTCGACGATTATAATTGGGAAACTGGTAGTCCGTTTTCGTAGCGATAGCTTCGTTTCTTGTCGGTACAAATACCGAGAGGGAGACCCTGGCGATGGATCTTTTCATTATTCGCGAACGTTAACGAACGAAGCTCCGCTGTTCCTTTGCTGGACTCAGTTGGAAAAGCGATAACGAGCAAGTTGCCACTTTCAATGAGATTTAATCGCCATTGCATTGATTTGCAGGGGTGCACTGCTACAGTATGCTACACGGAAGCAGCGGAAAGAATAGCAACGTTCATCAGAACAGCTTGGATGACAGCAGTACACAATCTGGTCCGTACTTCGATATATCGAATTCGAAGAACGTGACCACCATACTGGGCAAAACTACGTACTTGAATTGCCGCGTGAAGAACTTGGGAAACAAAACGGTAAGTGAACAATCGAATGTAATGCCAGAAATTCGCGTTGAAATATGACGTTTCGAAATATGAAATATAAAAACGGAGATTATCTGAACGGTTCAGAATCGATCAATCTTTATCTATATCTATATATCGAAAAGTTAACAAAAATTGGAAATATCAATTTCGTAAAATTTTAATTTAAATATACGTTAAGGGGTTCCTGTTATTCTTATTATTTGCCCATTAATTATTTTAAATAATTCTAATTATATTGTCTGAAATGGTTATATCTGGCATGCAGAGATGTATCCTTCGCAATTAATTGCAAACAAATCATTAGAGTTTCAAGATATCAAATAATGAATTCTTCATCGAATGTTGGCCATAATTTCCTTTCGTAAATTACTTGACTTATCTCTGCGATATAATTACACAAATATCATTTAAAATATTGCTTATAATGTTGCTCGAGGTAAAAGTCAGATGCCAAATATTTGTAATCGTATATTTAGGGATCGATTGAATCGATGGCGACACTTTCAGTTTAATCTGGGTCAACGGTGAGAAAGATTAAGGACTCATGATTCATATTCCAGCTGAGCAGGCCACACCCTTTACTAATTATTCAGACTTACTCCTTTATGCTCGACACTTACTATATATTTAGAAAAAAGATATTTAGAAAAAAAAGATCACCTTCTGTACAACACGTTTTCCTATACATTCGCCATAACCGAGAAAAAACTGCAGTCAAGGATAACGCGATATCGATTCAACGTTTCGTGTTGAACATTTCGAATAAAAAGTGGAACGAATTTCAACTGCAATTCCAATGTAATTGATACGAGTAACAGCATGTACCTACGTAGATGTATAGGTAGTAACTTGAATAGAGTGATCGATACTTGAGCTGTGAATTTCTGAAAGGGAACTCAGCTTTTGAATACAATCTCAAACGTATAAAGCGCATTAATTTTCTTTTTTTTTTTTACTCTTGCATTAACATTCAAGCAAAATATATAATACACGAAAATTAATCTCTTTCTCTCTCTAATAAAATTAATTAATTATCAATAATACGATAAAACGAAATTGTGACACTAACTTTTACGAGTTCAACTGTCCGATTTCGCATTATCTGTAATCAGATCGAGTCGTATTAAATTTGGTATCTCGCAATCGTATAAGAAGCCAATTATAACTAAAGTTTCTCCCAGTATAAATATATTTTTCAATGCAAATTCAAACTATATATCATGAGAGTGGTTACATCAGTTTAGAATTCTTCTAACGTATTGTTATCGAGGAAATAACATTTTGTAAGAAAATTGGATGGCAGTTTGTCGATAAACTGGAGGACAGCTTAAAAGCACTGGACAACGATAAACGGCGGGCAGGGCACGTTCGGAAATTAAAATAATTCCTAAGAGGTAAAATTAATATCGACGAAACCAACGGAGATAGCAGAAGCAAAAAGCATGGACCTCCATCACGAAGATGGGCTTACATATAAACGTTTTTTACGCCATGCTGAGTACAGGAAAATATCGAGTGTCAATATTTTAGCGGCACAATGGATCGTCACCTGTCTGTAGCAAACTGCAAAGGATGCATCGGAAGTGCACTTGGCCGTCGTCGACCTATCCACCCTGCTATTGAAGTGTGACTGTCCCACCCGGTATATGTAGAATGTTTATTTACCGATAAATATCAAGAATCGTTTTAATCGAAATGAATTATCTTATTTCGCCGTGGAGTTCTTTTGCGAATGATACTTAAGAAATAGCTTAGTTAGATAATGTTAATTAATCCGCGCTCGGTAAAATTATCAAAAATTTAAAAGTCTGATATCATAGTAAGCACACACGACGAATTAAAAATGTATTCGTCTTTAAATATGTACCGTGTAATATATCCATTTAACGTACCGTAATGTGTCATTCTACTTGAATATCCAATATGCAAATTAATTATTTTAAGCGTCACAAATCGCTCGTAGAATATTCTGATATGGACTAAAATATTCGAAGGCTTAATAGGTTATTGTGTTGCAATGATGTTTTTGATTAAAATTTGGAATTTTATAACAAAGAAAATTAGTCAAACAAGTTCGTGAATAATACAGGGGATTGACTATGTTTTGTGCTAAATATTATTTTTATCACACCATTTTAACCACATGGCGGCTTCTCCGTATATTTACAGATTTGTGAAAAAGTATAATTTCAAAATTTAGAGTCAGATCTGCTGTTCAGAATTTAAATATTATGCAGTGCTTACACAAAATATTGTCACATATCCTTCTCTTCTAATGAAACGTTTCTTCATCAGATTTTATTTTCATCGAATAAAACTTTTGTACGAAGGTACTATTAAACCATGCGAGATTTAATATACTTGGATCTAACTAATTAATACGTGAGTACTAACATAAATACGATACTTCTGTGTCCGATGCTCTTTCTAGCCGCTATAAAACATTGTAGACATTGTAACATAGTCGTACAGCTGAAATACAGTCGTATGAAGTTCCAAATGTTTAAATAGCAAAAAACATGTCTATAAATTCCATTTCAGCGGACTGAAGAAAATTACATTTACATACGTATCGCGAGGACAAACGCGATAAAAGAAACGAGCGTAATCAGAGAAATCTTTTAAGGCGACGCAATCCCAATTAATCGGTGTATCGAAAAGAGCGGCCTCTGTTCGAAAATTCGATGTTTGCTTGGTAAAAAGCAGCGTAACTATGTCCGGTTCATTCATATGTATAACATAACCTAGTTTCGATTTGCGTTCTGCTCTCGAACAGAACGTTACCTCGAAATTCGTGTCGGAGATACAGTCAGTTTCTAACCGCGGAGGGCTGCTCGCGAAATTTTAATGACGCCGCGTACGATCGGCCGACACAGTGCTTTGCAAGCCTGCGGGAAATTGACTCGAGTAATTATACTATTGCGCGCGCGCGTTCTAGCAGCTCGACACGAGCCACTAACAGCCGAACCAAACGTTTCTAACTTTTCTTCTTTCCTGCGATAATTAACAGGCGAAATAACTGGACGATAAACGAACGACAGAAGCTGAAGCTTCGTTGTGTAATGGAATATAGTTGAAATAGCAGATGCAAAACGATTACCAAAAGCTCCCGAGGTGAATCTTTGACCGGGTGAGCTGTTGCTTCGGTTATTGCTAAATTAAAAGAATAAATTGGAGTTTTATCGAACTTCTAAGTCACTGATTTTACGTTTTATAAAGATTGGAGTTTTCAAATGTCTTTCTGTTTTTTTGTTATTGGAATTTCCTTGATATTATTGTAAAATAGCTTTTGCGGATGAAGAGTTTCTGTATAACGATGATGTTTATTAGCATCTCTGACTTGAAATTGATTATCAGACGAGCAAATCAATTTCTTGGAGACGAAATTAGCAGGAAGCTTGTTCCCCGTGTAAAATTTCTGCGGTCGGAGTTCATCGATGCTCACCAACGGCGCAACCAAGTTTATTCCGCAAAGTACACTCCAGTAATTACAACCGAGTTCGAGTATTTGATTTGGAGATCATGTTTACACGATCATCCATTAAAACTTTGGAAGAGTTAAAATTCGATCCGTGTCGGTGCGTCGAACGAATTCGCCGAAAGTGCAGTTCGAAAAATTCCAAAATTTATAGCATTCTCGACGATATGTCATTAATTCCATCTATTTCAACATTGAATTTCCGCTATCGCTTTTAAGATTAGTGCACTTTAAGCAACACATTGATAGAATTATTAACTGCGCGCATCGATAACATCTCCTGATACAACAATATTATTCGTTCAAATAGTTACATGTTTTAAATTACAAGTTTGTTGTCCGTTATTTATGACAAAATGATAAAATTCCTTATCTTATTCTAACATGTCTGCCGATTTGTCCTATGAACAGTTTATGTAAGAAATTTGAATTTATATAATTTCAAAAAATGATTATTGTCACGAGAAGTATCATCATACGATAGTATTTTCGTTCGATTATAATTTTTTTCTACGATAAAGTGTTTAATATAAATTTGTTTATAATGGTTACTTTAAGGATTCTGATACAGCATAATGACAGGAAAATATGATTATAAAAGTTTCGAACACGTGATACATTGGTAGTATCGTAGAATAGTATAATATACGTAATAATATAATATATATATTTGATATGGAAAATATGCTCTAATTAATGTATCGTATTAAAAATACGTATTACTGTGCATACATATTTTCAAATTAAACGTAAATACATACACGTACACATGCATGGTCTCTATATTTTATTTTCCCTCGCGCACTACACAGTTCTCGCTAATTAAAATGATAACTTTGCACAAAAGCTCTCCTATCAGTTCGATGTTTGTATTGTTATATTTTATTTATAAATATCTGATATGATCATATCAAAACCAACAAAACAGTCCATAAAAAAAATTCCTAAAGATATACATCGCTACAACGTATTTCCTCTACCAGACTAAAAAAATTTCTTCAATATGAAGTTTCTTAAAACGCTTATAAGAAACTAAATATATACTCTCCTTTCTATATATTCTTATATAACTATATATTTAACAATATTTCCAATTTTCGTACTCAAGAAAACATTTAACAACCAATGCAGCTTTATCTTATTTCGTTTCATTGACATAGTCCTCCAGTATTCATGTACATAACATATATTCACTGAACAGCTAATCTATCATCCAAATATCCCTATTTCGCCACGTAATCCGTCATTCAGACCGGTATTCAGTATCTTCACAGGTGCGCGTTCCAATTCACAAGCGGATAGATTCGTCGCGGACAGTATTGCGGTGTACGACACCCCTCGTGATTCGAAATCCGCCCGCGTTCTCGTACAGTCTGGCTGCTTGGACTGCGAAATCAAAGGAACAAATGGCACATGCTCGATTTTCAAACAGCCGAAAGAGTCTCTTTGCGCGTTTCCTCGATGATGCGGTCGTCGTTCGAAAATCACGTTAGCGTCCGCCCTAGAAATTGCAGGATTAGCAAAGGTACGGTGGCCACCTTTGCGGCCGAGGTAAATCGCACCCGATGAAATTTCATTCGAAACCCTTGTGGCCCTTGCATGTTCATTACGGGTTTCCTTAGTGCCACAAAGGATTTCACTTTCTTACGTAACACTGTTCTCTAGTTCGCCATTTTGGCCCGGAGGTTATGGCTTTCTGTCTGTTCTACGCTTGGTTTATGTGTCTTTCTTAGTCTGTCCCTGTAGAGATGCAGCTCTTGGCGGTGCTCGTCGAACGCTTTGATGTCGAATTAATGTAAGGCCGATTAAGGCTCGTATCTTGCTGATCGTCGGGTCGGGTTCATGATCCATTGGAATGCGAGAGACTGATTTTGGTCGATGCCGCAGCGCGCGATTCTCACCCTGCGAAGATTTCAACACTTGAAATCAATGATGAAGAAATTTGTGAAGTGAAAAGAAAAATACTATATCATAGTGAATTATTTTCAGCGTTACTTATGATAACCTCTGAGGAAATGTATCTCTATGTCGATGATAAGAAGTTTTTAGAGATTTTATTCCAAGATAATTCACAACCTCTTTCTTGTTAATCAAAACCTATCTTTTATGATGCAATATTGCAGCTTGCTTTAAATAAGGTAGGTGATGCGTTTGTATTATTTAATCCGAAATTCATTGATTTCGATATTAATATAATTTCAGATTAATTTTAAATACGATATTATCGAACCTTGATATCGTGCACTCGCAATTGTATAGGATTAATTGTGCGAAATTTCCTTCTTAAAAAGGACATTTCTCCCTATTTGACAAATACGAATGCGTATTAAATACGCAAACAATATATTTAAATTCGAAATTTATTTATCAATTCTTCGATTCGCTTATCTCGCTCTTCTCTCCCGTTCTCTGTCACGCAAAATTGGAACATTGCTGAAAATTCCCGTTTGTAAATACATTGACTAAATACACGGTGTTGTTAAAATAATCGATATCTATCTCTCGCTCGGATTCCACCAATATCAATACAAGCATTTCCAGTCTGCATCGTCCACCTTTATCCGCCCCAATACATTATCCTCTCAGCCTACAAATAAACAATTTTCGAAATATATACATATTTTTCGACGTTGAAAGCGACCCAATTTTCCCCGTGGATCTCGGATCAACGCGGTTACAAAGATCTACAATTTCAATGGAAAAACTGTCCCACCTCCTCATACTAGTTCACAGAGCGAACGACTCGTTGAAAGAGTATCTGTGTAATCGGACACTCTCGATACCAGTTTCGCGAACGATGATCCACGACGAGGTTCCGGATAAAAGCGGCGGCTACACGGCAAGCGGTTTTGTTGAAAACAAAAGTGCTTGCTGAACCGCGGAGAAATCGCGCGACGAGCCCCGTCATCGATATGCCGGTCAGTCCGCCATTAATTTTCTATTGTATCCAGTCCCAGGACGAACCAACGTTTCTATTTATCTACACGGTCAGGCTACGGCGTCGCCCACGAGCGATGCCTTCGCGGCATTGTCAAGCGAGACACGCGACTCTGCCATCAACGTGATGCGAAAGCCGATTCCCAGCACGGACATTCGATCAAACGAAAGGAAAAAGCGAACCTCTGGGCACGAGAATCTATTGCATTCTCAGTGTCCTTCCTCGGGGAATCAGGAGGATGAGGAGGACTTCCTTGCGCGGACAACTCGATTCTACCAGCTGCTATTAACATCGATCCACGATAGTTATCTAGATGTATTTTCCTCTTTATTTTACTGCATGTGTGTGTATGCGTGTTGGATTACGGGTAAGTGTTCGCAAAAAACAGGTTCATTACGTGGAGCTGAATTTTGATCGGTTTAGCGAGGAATTACGATGTCGTGGATTAGATGATATTAGGTCTGTTAGATATATTAACATGTGGCTGGTTAGAATGTTTCGTGGAAACAGTCTGGCTTATCTCACAAGTAGTCTTTACTATTTCATACGTAAGTTCTGTTGTTTATCATGGAATTGAACAACATAGAGGAAAATGTGTTAAGTTGCATTTCCTATATTTTAAGGCAATGGTCTTTTAATTCAATACGCTGAGAATATGAAACATAAGTTAGTAAAACAGTTGCATATTACACAATATGAGTTATTTGATTTTGGAACTAAATATATATCCTTGTCACTCACTCGAACATTCTAGAAATGCTAATTATTATAACATATGTATTTATATTATAGATCTATATTCATTTTCGTATCTTTCAATTTATCGAATTCTTCCTCGAAATTTTAAATATATTAAAATATTCACATTTACCTATCAAGTCAGGTTCATATAACAAAGTCGTCCAAAATATGCTTATCATATTCTTTTCTATTTTGTTCCGTTATCGTAATGGTCGTATAACATGTCGAGGAAACTTGTAATTCATAAAGGAACAATAAATTACAATGTGAAACTTTCATGGTATATTATTTGCTACATAATCCACCGCTGGTATAGCGTTGCCCGCCGTCGAAATCATAAAATTCAGCACCAGGGAATTGAAAATTTCACGAGGGAGTTCATTACCGGTAATTACTCGCCAACAAGCTGTATTGTAATATGTTAACAAGACATTTTAGTTTCGATCGAAAGAAGCCTCGACTTGTAAACGTTCGGTGGAACTTTGTGCGACTTTAGAACCTTGAACATTTCCTGCCCTCCTCTCCATCGATATCTTATCGTATCTAACCTATGTACACGCGTCTACAATATTGTCTTTATGATGTTGGAAGAAATCAGTTCTTAGTCACAATTCCCTTACGTTAGTTGATCGCTTTAGCGCACACGTAGGTTTGTTCGTTATCTTATCTAGCGTTAATCCTGCAATTTCCATCGTGAAAATCTTCCATATTAACGATTGAAAAATTGAAATGGTAAATTATCTAAGTGTTAACAGGAAAGATGTATTAAAAATGCATATTTAACCGTTAGATTTATTTATCACTTGAACACTATAGATTTTCAGTGGCAAGTTTGACGATGAAACAAATCAAATTTTACAAGTAAATTTTATAAATTACAAATTATCTATTCTATTCTATCTGATTATTCTATTCGACAAAGAAATTATGAAATTATAAACGAGAACTTCTAACTTGTTAATGTACTGATATTATTAGTTGCTAAAGTATTGTGCAAGGGAGCCTTGATTGTGTTCTTTAAAAAGGGAACTTCGACAGTGGTATTTTTTAAAGGAATTTCTTTTTACGTGTAAAATTTCTTGTGCAAAGCATCCTTTGTAAATGAATTCTTTTGGACAGTTTTTTTATAAATAATTCTTTACATCAAACGAATCAAACGTCTAATCTTTACTATGTTATACTAAAATCGATTTATTTCGGAAACTGAGGGTAAAATTGTTATTAAAAATTGTTGTACGTATCATGAGATCCAAGCATAATCCACCGATTCGCAAGAATTTCATATTTCTCGAAATTTCAATAGCAGGAGAACGTGCACTTTATAAACAGCGATGATTTCCAGTTTAATTCCCAGTAATAAAAGGGTGGTCAATTGTCATCGTTCGAAACAAATTCTTTGATAGCAATACGATACTCCTTTGTGCGTGAAAAGCTTTCAGACTATTCTTCCTGGTAGTACGCTGCCCCTATTCACTTATTGACTTGCTTTTATCAGATTTAGAGGAGAACATTTTAAATATGCTCTAGACATGAACGTTCTCCGTGTTGAGTCAACAATGGCGTTGGTTGAATAATTGAATATGGTGATTCCCTAACCGTTCCAACGTTATTATACTCTCACGTTTATGTACTTTTAAACGTTCACAAAACAACGAGTCTCGTTTGTTTGTTTCATCGTCGCGTGTTTATTACGCGTTTAAAAATTACACCATTTTTTAAGACGATTGGACTCGAATAAATTTAGGAATCTATTTATTATTTTGTTAAAAGTCAATGAAATTTTTTTTATTATAAACCTCCTATCTATATCTGGTTTTTGAGATTTGACACTGATTTTTAATTATTAAAAATCTCTAAAGTTTAATAAATTAATTTTTGCTCATTGTCAGTTATTTCTTATTTGACTGATGTAACTGATTCACATAAAGTTTCAACAGCATGCTCACAGGATATATCTAACAAGTTTAATCTGTTAAAATATTTGATGTTACTGACGCATACGTAGCGTTGTTCTAATTACGTAAAATTTCATTTGCTAAATTGTCAGTAAAAATTGAAAACGAAACTGCTTACGCATTTCAACGGAAAGATATGAAATGACAAATAAAATTATACGCAACGAGATTAAAATGAACATTATTAGTTGAAATAACCATTCATCTCTGATTAAAATGTTCGCAATTCCTGTGCAGGAATAGCTACGTTTTAATTTCTCTATTTGTGCATCGTCTCATTTCTCTATAAGATAATAAGATGCAAAAATTAAAGCCCACCTAATGTAAATTAATTTGTCTTTATTAACATCTAACTCTTGTTATTCCATGTTATGTACCTTAAAATATCGTTACCTTTTTGAAATTAATTAAGTAATAAATGTATTCTTTATTTCCAATTTTAATGCATTATGTCCTCCTTAAAAAAATTATCAGACAAAAAAGTTTTTCTTCACAGCACCAGAAATATTCTGTTCTGAGAAGATTAACTCCGTGATTATAGAATTGTTACACATTCCTTGTTAAGGAGTGAACCAATTAATAGATTAACAGATTATCCTTTATCTAATGCAGTGAAAAAATTTCCTGAACAAATAGAATTATCCATAAATATCCAACGACGTATCAATGCAGAAAAAAAATTGTTTAAACGCATTCCATCGTCAGCCTCGCTAGAAAGACGCTTGTAACCCTCGAAATATAACAGACAGGAGACGAGCGAAATTCAACTTATCGAATGTGAAACAGCTTAACACACTTTTATTATGTTCCATAAAATAGATGCATCCTTGTCGTGTTACGATCTGATTCGACATTGATGACGCACATATTCATGCTAACGATTCTCATGAGGAGTGTGTCGCGTGAAATTTTCACCGTTCCTTGTTATTGTTCTCTTCGTTCAGCGATCGAACAATCGGTAATTCATCGCGTCCTGGCAAATTGGGTCGAGTTAGTTCGACGAAATGTTCGGAAGGTATTTGCGAAGAGATTCGTTCGTGAAATTGAAGAGAGAGAGAGAGAGAGAGAGAGAATCGGACGTTCGTGATACCGGTCGCTTCGCGAAATAGCCCGATGTACCACAGAACTAGGAACTATTACGTATAAAGTTGTGAGTTTCCAAGATTTTCCACTTCCCTCCCTTCTTTATCTTCGATTCTCGATAACACCGACACCGTTCGATCTCTTTCGACTACATCCTCGTATTCTCCTTTCGTTTTTCTTCCGGATTACGCCCGTTTACTCGCAGCACGAGTTTCGACCACCTGGTTTCATTCAAATGATATCCATTGGACAGTCGACCATACGTGTGTGTATGTTTAGTTATGTATAGATTTTAATCGATCGTACGTCGTAAAGATTTATGCGACGTAGATACATTTGAGAGTGACGAATGTCGTAGAACATGTTGATGACAATTTTCAACTTGAAACTTCGTTTACACGTGAAGGGATTTGTATGCGAAGCTTAATGCATAATATCGTTGATCTGCTAGAAAAGTGATATAGATAAGAGGAATAGAAAGTTTGAAGTAGAAAATTATCAATTATATGTCTGATTACGTACTTTTAACAGTGAAAAATGTTTATCTCTTACGTAGTTCGTAGTTTTTTGATCTCAAGGGTCTTCAAGAAAGTATCGTGTATTGCTCACTATCGAAAGAAAAAAGAAAAGAAATAATACTCGTAATAGTAAATATTTCTGTTTTTATCGATCTAATTAAAGTTACGAGAAAAATGATAGAATATAGAAATAAATATGTTTTTCTTAAAAAAAATGAAATGTTTACTCGAGAAAGATTTTTTACCCTTACTTTTTTTCTTACTTTAAACTTACTTTTACTACAATTAGTATTAGATTGAACAAATTTTAATTATTCGATTCGTAATCGCCAAGACAATTGCACGGAGATTACCATTCGTTTTTGATTCTCCTCTATTATTCGTGTCTTGTAATTAGTAGATTTTTTGGTCACGTGTGCTCGCGTGCGATACCTTATCGGTGCTATCTTAGTAACTGTTATAACAATCATAAAGAGCAATCTATCTCGCGTGTATTTATCTTTAAATTGTTCAACGCTCTTGGGTATATCGATCAGCCTTACGCTACATTCTCTTTAATGCAAACGAGTTGCGCTAATTAGTTACTTTAGTCGGTCAAAATCGTCAAATGTACGATACTGTGTTAAAATCTTAAGCTTGCCATCGCGGCTATATAACCGCAATTAACTATACTTTACAACGTAATAGCAACTAATTACAGTGTAATATTTGTAAGAAATGTTTCCTCATGATGTTAAAAAATCTTTCCATATGAAAATCAACCGCTTATCTTTCTTTTGGTCGTTTGTAACTTCATTTATACATGTCTATTACATTATTTACGATTTATTACATACAACTCTCATGAAATCTAAAATCATACAATTCGTTTATGTGCAAATTTCTTTTGTAGACCATGTAGCGAACCAAATTTAGTTAGTTGATTTACCAAACTTATTTGCTAAATTTAAATACGTAGGGCATGTACGAAGTTACAAAATGCAAGTAAAGAAAAAGAAATCGTGCCAAATGAGTTTATTAAACATTTATTTGACGATATCTCCAACAGAACAAGAGTCATATTGATCATTTAAAACTGTTAAGTATCTCATTTAAATAGTTCATAATTCATGATTTTCATGTTAAATAATTAAAAAGTATTTACGGAAACGAAACAATACCAGATACTATATTAAATTTATTCACAGAATAATAAATACTGAATTCGAATAACACAATGACCTTGTTTTCTACAGATTTTTCTCACGTTTCCCTATATTTCATCGTATTACTGTATCACAAAAACTAGGTATATTGTTACTATATTCTAGCCAATACACGCAATTTTTCTCAGCGAATCACGATTACAAATTATTTATATATCATTATTACAAAAAACAGGATATCCAATTCCATTCGGGACGAAATAAATTTTTCCTGGAATACGTGTGCTATACCTTTATCGTTCCGCAAGTATTTCCGGTCAGCAGCTTCCTCCTATGTTCTTCTTGTCTTCCATCAAATTTCTTCGAATCCCTTCGGGATCCAGGTCACTGGATGGATTTTCCGTGGTATCACCGATGGTCGTTAGACACAGAATAATTAAAAGAAAGGAGGAAAACAAAGGGTAAAAAAAGAAAGGGCTCGTCCCTTACGGGGCACGGAATCCGAGCCGCGTAATGGGCAGCGCCTTAAAGAAATTACTGCCGCGGCGTCCGCAAAGTGCGCGTCCGAGAAAGTTTATTAAACGAGTCTGGCACGGGAACCAGCGTCGAGGACGAGGCGAACAATTTCGCCCCCAGAAAGATTAGTTCGCCGTGGCGCTCTAATAATCCCATAATGTATCCTGGAAAAAGATCTCTCCTGTACCCCCTTGCAGGAGTGAGAAAAATCGACGTAATGGCGGCCGTCTTCCGGCGTCCGCACGGCCATTTTGAAAATTCGCACGATCCGCTCTTTTAATAATTTATGGATTATCTTTCGCCCTAATCGCCGGCCATTTCTTATACCGCTTCCATTTCTCTCTGCTCTCACCCTCCTGTTTCTCGAGCTTGCTCGCCCGGAAATCGTTTCCGCTACAATCCACTTAACCGTCCTCGTTAAACAAAGTACCACCGCGTAAACTACTTTCTCCGCAGAAGGAATGTGATTAATAGGACTACGTTATCAAAGATAACGCGACACGTGTGAAACGTCTAATTGACTAACGTTCTGGGAATTAGAATTCTAGTGTTTATGTCATTCTCGTGGTTGGCTTGTCATGTGGGATATTTTGGGATGAATAGATTGAGCAGCTTTTTTAAAAAAAAGACCTGTAAGATAAAATGGGGGGTAAAATGTTTTAATCGTAGCTTTTTTTTTTAACATTAACCAAATTTGAATTGATAATTATAATCGCTTTTCTTAAGAACTTTTTTCTTCGCATATCTATAAAACAATTTTCATAATGATTCTGCTATTTTATTAAAAGCAGATACGCTCAGTTGTTATATATTTTTCCATAAAAATTGGGTAAGTTATAAACAGTTATGAATTGCATTTATGTATTATATTATTTTGTTGCTTGACGTTTATTGCGTTGGAAGATAACTCAATGGGTATACATATACGTAAATGATAATAAATAAAATGTTGGAACGTTTTTAAAAATTTGTTTCGAATTTTCATTGTAATTATTTTAATACATAGATTGATAATAAAATATTTTAGTCCTATTGTATTTTATTTAGCTTATACGTTTGCTTGTTTTCTTTTTTATTTCCCTCTTTAAAATCTATAGCCTAAATTTTCATTCGCCATATACATTGTGTATTCTGCGTGCATTAGTACCGTCGTATAGATTTCTATATAGATTTCCACAATTTTCATTCCTCGAAAATCCTCTTCATCGTATCTTTTGGACCTTGAGATAAGCTGTGCTATAAAAAGTATAATATTACGTGAAAGACGTCAAAGGAGATTCGGATCGTGAAAGGATATCGACGAGTATCATATAAAAGAGTCCAAAGACAGAATTTATTATCCATTAGAAAAAGTTTTGCATAGAAACTCAGATCGACGAGGAACAAATAAAGAGATGAATAGATCTACCTGGCATAAAAGTTTTTGTTGCAAAATCCACAATGTTTTTCCCCAAATTTCATAAAATCATTCTATAGTACATTAAATTCTATATTTTCAACCATTATCCTTTTATATCCGTGACAATTATTGCGAAATTGGTTAAAATAAAAAATTTTAACAATATTATGTCACATTGATCGTATACAATTACCTTCAAAAAGTAATTAACAATAACTCAATCAGTAGGAAATATCGAAAGAGATATTTTTCGAGTTAAATTCACGAATACCAACATCAAATAGGAAGAAAAGTTCCTGAATAAAAACGTATTAACCTTTTCAATTTTTCTTTCTAATCTCCAATAATTTATATAAATGAACCATCGTTAGATCTTCTATTTAAGTAGTGTTCCGATAATCGACGTTCTACCGTCGAAATAAAAATAAAATATACATCATACGAATCCCTTCCGTAATCTAATTTTTTATTCGACACAGATCGTCCAATTCTGATCGTGACATGTATTTCTCGTCTATCAACATTTTTCCTTTTTCATTAAACATTCTTGAGCCACAAACCTCGTCCCGATCGTAAAAAAATATATGCCTCTGTAACAAGCCACGGCTTAAATGGAGCCAGGGTGGAACAGAAGAGAATGAAGCGTATGCGCGCGCGAACAATGTGTGCGGCGAGCAGCCGGAGGAAGCCGCTGTTACGTCGATCCGTTCGCGCGAGCACGATGACGGTGACTAGAACAATGACCGCAATGACGACGCTTTTTCAATTAAGGCCGGCCTCGCGCGAGAACAACGCGACACGGACGTTCTCGCACGTTTTGTCGATCCACGTGAGTCCCTACATTTTTCATCCCTTTTTCTTCTTTCAAAAACATGCTTCACTGTGGCCAATGGACGCACTTATTATCGCTTACGTTAGCACTAAATTTCCTGGTTGATTTCAGAAGGCCGATATCATACATTTTGTGCTAGGCAATTTTTAAAAAAATTTGATACAACGATTGACCAACTTAAAGATTAAATTTCTTTTGTGTAACGTGAACGAACGTGTGCAAACTATTTGTCCTGCAACAAAGCTTACGTTATCCCCAGTACACAGAATGTTCAATTGATATCGATTGTGGTAACGTGTCGATACGATAGCTACATCACGATGACCACGAGACCTTTTTCCGTTATATAACATTACATTAAATACCGATCTCCTATGAAATTACTCTTTTAAACAAACAAATCGTATATCGACGAATCCCACGCACAACTCTAAAAAATTCCCAAAGATATATCCTTCGTGCCATTACGCTATCTGTCCTCTGAATCAAAGCCACTATGTTTCGTCCCTTACTCTTCCTTTCTCAATTGCTTGCAAACCCTATTAATCTGAAAACCAAAGCGCATTAATTTCAAACAATCCGCGAAATGACCCGGCATATTCTTGCACGGTAACCCGCTAACGGGACGGTTCCACGAGTGGCATAGCTCGTTCATCCGGGTTTCCGGCGTCTACGGACGATTCCGCAACGATTACCAAATACGTGCCCGCACTCGCAGCGCATATTTCGTGGCGTTACACACTCACAGACACACGTCCCTTGGATTATCTCTATTTATCGTACGTGCAATCCCAACCGGTGCTTCAGGAAATACCGAAAGAGGATTACCAGTCACACAGCCGAATGCGTCCGTGGCTTCATTAATTCAGGGTGCACATCCTTCGGAAGCCAGCTTTTCCAGCTACCGTCCAACTGGTTATACGCGCCTCTACGTGCATCGAAACGACCATGCAAGTCGACGAATATGTACTACGAGAGTTAGACGTCGACTGTAAATATACATTAAGGTCCGTCGCGGTTTGCCTCCTGTATTTTAGCTACGCGTACCTCGCCATATCTAGATCCAGTTTTTGGGTGGTTTAAACGGTATTTAGGTGAATAAAAGGTAAGTCGTAAGAGACGTAATTAGATAATTATTATCCTTCTTGCGTAATCGCTGAATGAGAAGAGTAGACCTTCCTTTGGAATTTTAACGCATCGAGGACGTACGTTGCGTTCGTATACGTGTTTCATTCGTGTAATTGTATGATTATGAGAAGAATCTCAAGAATTTCTTTGATCTAGATGTTGATCCAGTTTTGTGAACTTCCAAGAGAATAAAGTATTTTATAAGTGCAAAAAGCATATTACAGCAGCGAATACATTACCGTGGATCACTGTACAAATTGTAGGCAGAGAAAGGAGTTCTGTAATTTGAGAACAAAAGAATAACGGTTCTCTCTATATGATAAGCCTTCATAAAACAATGACTTACTTCATTCGCATTTTTTTAAATAATGTTACGTTTCTAGGCGATAAAACGTGGAAACCTCTCTCGAGGACCCGTGCCACAGTCATCGGTGTTCGTCGATAATCTAAACGTCCCTCGACATCCATCAGTTGACGATCGGTTTCAGTCAGTAGCCGAGCAAATGTCAAAGGGTCCAAATTCGAGATTTCGGTCGCCTTCGTCACATTTAAATAACTAGGAAAATGAACGTGAGTCGCTTTTTTTGGAACCATTAAGCCCTCCCCCTACACGTTTATAGAACATTTATGTGTTACCTCACTGCGTGATCTGTAATGAGATAAGGAGAGAATGTCTCTTTTGGATGGGGAAATTGGGGTGAGAGTAATGGTGGAATTTGAATTGGTGATGAGACTCAGATTTTTGTAAAACGTTCATCGAAGTAGTCTGAAGTAAGACATTCCAGTTTCTATAGAAATTATGTTACCCATGTATCAGTTGTAAACTCTTCAAAGTATAGTATTTATTAATTTGTAAAGTTAAAGTCCTGAATTCGAAAGTTCAAATTTATATGGAAGTATTATCATATGATGTATACTATGTAAAATATAGAGTTTGCACATGTTTATCGATTTTTTTAGAGTAATATATAATTTAAAATATTTTACTGGACATTTTAGTTCTCCAAAACGTTGGTCTAATTAATTGAATAAGTATGTTCTTCTTGAAATGAGTTTTCTTTTTCAACGTATTATGTCTACAAAGTGTTATACCTATTGCTATTATTGGTCTTTGTAAGAGTATATTCCACGGCCTTCTTACGAAGCTTTGGTTCGTACAAAATCCTCAATTTCCAGCAGTTGGACTTTAAATGGCGGCTTTTCAATTTTTTCTTTCGAGAAAAGTAGAAATCATAAAGGGAAAACGGGATACCCATTAACGAAAGGAAAGCATCTGGAAACAAAAAAATGATGGAACTTAGTACCAGAACTTGATAGAATTGGATTTCGAAGTTGAGTCCTTCTGATCACGGTAACGTTTGTAACATCGAACAATCTTTTACAAGGAAGAAGATGGAAACTAAAATGGGAAACGAACTTGGGGAAGTTGAACGCAAGAAATTCCGAGATAAATTAAAGGGGAGAGAAGAGAAAAAAAAAGAACTCTAGAAGGAACGAGTGGCATTCATCTTTCTAAATAAAAAAAAGAAAGAATGGAAGATACAGCTGCCTCGATATTAATTATACAAACAATTAAGCCCTTCTCAGAAATTTCCCCGGAAGAATTAATTAAAACAGTTTATCTTAATATTACGAAAAATTCAATTCCATCCGCCTTTATTAAAGAACACTCCCGATATTATCGGATTCGATATTGCCAACGTAATTTCTCTTCCTTCAGCCAGACTGAACTTCGTTCGCCGTTTTCTTTTCACTCGACAAACAAAACGAAACTTTCCTTACCATCTTCGGTTATCGATCTAAGGGATGATACGCTACGATCCAACACAGACAAATTCTCTATACGATACCGATGATTTAATATTGCTGAATATTTTATTTAATACAACGAATCTAAAACGCCCTGTCACAAGATATGTGAAAAAACATATAATTTCATATAGAAAGATGTAGTTAATCTTGATATCTCCTGTACACGTTTGCCTATGAAAAGGTTATTAACGTCAGATTGTTTCATCAAAAGCAAGCGAGCAATCTATTTTTTCTATTTTACAATTTATAGAGTTGATCAGTGTAATTTTTAAATAACTTATTCGTATCGAAAGGTAATTACAACAAAGACTTTCAATAAAAACATATTCTTATATTTTTCCTTACAATTATTGTACATCTCTCCGATCCTGAGCATAGAGGAACCACAAATGAAGACAAGAAGAAAGATATAAAGACATCAGCGGCGAATGTGTTAATAAATTGTACAATCGTTTCTATTTCAAGGAGTTTTAATACTTGAATTCCAAAAATTTTTATGAGAATGCTAATAAAATTTTGAACTACTCAGAAATAATTTGCCCATTAACATTCGTTTCAGTAAAAAGACAGAGCCACTCAAGTTTAACGCTCGGATACTTGTATTTCACGGTGTATCTATACGCTTAATCGTAAGTGCAAATATGTGTACTCGCGCAAGGGCCTGTTTACACCAACATAAGTGGAC
The DNA here is from genome assembly GCF_051014615.1 of Bombus vancouverensis nearcticus. Taxonomy (NCBI): domain Eukaryota; kingdom Metazoa; phylum Arthropoda; class Insecta; order Hymenoptera; family Apidae; genus Bombus; species Bombus vancouverensis. Next base: position 15,920,632 of record NC_134912.1, on the reverse strand, counting down.
TGGACGTGTATAGTATGCACGTGTATGCCCGTTCGTGGTCACAGGCCACAGAAACCGTATATATTCGACAGGTGGACGCGCGAACAAGTTGCAAACGCGGCGGAGCTTTCTAAATAATCTTGTTTATTTTCCGGCATTCACTGACCGGCTCCGGCGAATACATATGTATAGACAGGCGAAACTTTGAAAGCTGGATTGCCTCCTGTTGAAAAGGCTTCGAATCTATGCGACGTCGCGCATAATCAAAGTGAAATTTATGCTCGCTGCTGATTTACCGGAACACGCCTTACCTCAAATTTCCATCCAATTTTATAATTTGCCGTTGTGGTTTTTTTTAGAAAATAACAACGATTTATTATCTATCTATTATTTATATAAAGAATAAATTGCACTAAACGTAATGGGTATCGAAGTCTTCTTTGTGATAGCTAGGACCACGTGTCTGTATGAGTCATTATTTCACTCTCCTTAGTTAAAATATAATCTAAAATGAAAAATCTATCAGTTGGTCGTTTTTTTGAAAAGTATAAATTAGTTGGGTGTAAATTCATAGAAGTTTCTTTGGTGGAAGCAAATGTCCGATTGATTTCGTGGCGATGTTTTCCGGTAGGTTTCATCAACGATGCGATATCGACGTTGTCACGGATAGCTTGATTTATAAACGTTCGTCTAGGAAAATCGGTGTCTAGCGGAGTGTACTGTCAGCCAGAAACACACTTTTCGTTTTAACGGCGCAAACAATGATAACGAAGCTAACATAAATTTTAGAGGATTGTTACTAGCAGAGAATATCAATTGCACGTTTCGAAATGAAACGAACGACAAAGAGTGTTCCAACCACGAGTTATGGATCAGCAAGAGAAATATCGCGCCGTATTCTTATCTTTAACCGTTACTAGCTCGATCGACTTGTTTTCCAAGTTTTCTTTCATAGATCACTTTTCAACATTGATTTTACGAAATTTCTGTTTCTACTTTTATCTTAAAGATACTATAAATTCTATTGCCGCTTTATCAGCGCGTTTTTCTTGCTCAATTTATCAGATATTTCACATTATATTTTAAACAACTATTCCACTATATAACAATATTAGTTCTATCGTACAGGAGAGCCGACGTGTGATATCTTCAACAGAGAAGTATCACGTGTCGTCGGCTCGACATCGAATCTAGGTATTTCTCCAGGACAAAAGAATAGAAAGTAAATCTCGAATAGTCAGAAAAGGAAACGAGAGGAAGGAAAAAGGAAGATGACTGATATTAGAGGAGTCAAATTTGCTCGGTTAGTAGCAAAGGATCGCAGCGTGTGTCGCGTTGGATCGACACGGAATCAAACGGACGATCAACGATCGTTCTGGTTCAAGTCGGCTGACATTTTCGCAGGGCGAAAGCCGGATTTATCGGGGTGGTGCGAACGGAATTTTCAATCTCCCAGCAATTATACGTCTTCTATCGCCTTCTTGCCGCTTTTTCACGTTCCTCCTTTGGGAAGGGTGGGAAATGACGATACGACCGCCATTCCTTCTCAATGGATTCGCTAAGGAGGACTCGTGGAATGCTCAGCCGCAGAAAAAAAACAACGTGAAATTCCTTCGATACCATCCCCCGCTTCGGATTTATGGGAAGTCATTAAAATTCTTCGCCGATATCACGCAGCCGGCACGCACCGCTATGCCGCAGAAGTCTGGAAAATCGTTTTTTTTCAAATTGCCCGGATGATTGGATGAGAAAGATGAAGGGGACAATTGAAGCTCGTATGGCTTTGCGGAGAATCGTGATGACAACCGTTATTGATACAGCGATAGCGAACCAGGATGTCTCGTTTGCTCTTGGTTTGGCAAGACTTGGGAAAATTTGTAATAGAAATCGTTAGTGTGAGAGATTCCAAAGATGTTTCTATGTTCGTTTGTCAGTAATCGTTTGTTGGAAATGTGTGTTCGTTAATTACATTATTATGAAAGTTAAGAAATCATTTATGTCGATGGTAACATTCTCAAAGACAGGAGATTTCAGAAGCCCCATTCTTTAACGGTGCTGCAGTTTTCGAAGTTTTATATTTGAACCTTATACTCACTTGAAGAAATTCGACTCATAATTACGTAAACTTGTTAAGAAAGTTATTAATTAGAAGAAGGGAATCTCATCGAAAGCAGGAAACGAGAGAAGATGACACTCTGAATGAATCGAGAAACACCAGAAGAGGGACATCTTTCATCTTTCATAAAATTCCACCTATTTGATGTAAACAACGAACTTCAAAACTCATGTATTTTTTATTACTCTTCTTAGTATATTGGTAATCCTCCTATGGATTCTTCTGTCAGAAACGACATATTGTCGGGGAAATTGATCCGATGTAGAAATATATTCTCAGAATATCCGATACACACTGCCTACGCGAAGCAGTCGATCGGATAATTTAATAGTAATTTCAATGAGTCCGATTAAAATATTTTGTACAGGGAACGCTCTTCTATAGATTCGTCTTATGAGAAATGAGAAATTCTCTTTGTCGTATAGAGTATCAAATTAGATGATCCTTTAATGAAAATTGTTGTAGATAAGCCACGACGCGTCGAAAGGGATGGTGCAACAAACTATCCAATTAGAGGTAAATCGAAGAGTCAGTTTTCTGCGAAAGTCCAAGGAAACCATGTAATCTTCTGCGAAAATCGAAGCAAACCACATAGTCTTCTGGGAAAGTCGAAGTGGTTTTCTACGAAAGTACGAAGAAACCACATAGTGTTCTGCGAAAGTCCAAGGCAACCGCATAGTCTTCTGTGAAAGTCCAAGGCAAACATATAGTCTTCTGCGAGAGTGCAAGTAAATCACAGTTTAACGACTGAGAAGGGGATTCGTCCTCAAAATTCCTTGAAATTGTCAATGAATAACGATGTACGTATACTTCAAAGACAGAAGTTTGACAGTACTGTCGAAACATATAGAAACTATCCTAAGAGTGTAAAAATTATATAGAAGATCCAAAAGAAAATTACAAAATTCAAATGTATCATATTCACTCGAGAATTATAATGCACATATATTTCCCAAGATACTTCTGTCGTATCCAATCCACGAAATTAGCAACAATATGCCGGCATGAAAATAAATCTAAGAAGACTCGCATAAGTATAGCATGAAGAAAATCCTACATCGTTCGCTATCGGGATTATTCGAAAAAGAATCTTTTCGCAAGCTCGGGATCGAAGAGGACTCGGGACAATATCGGAAGGTTTGAAAATTCATCGAATCCTATGACGGAAATTGGTGAGACAGGATGCCTCTGTGGGCGCAGCCGTGAAAAAAATCAGCTCGGTTAATATCGACCGTGTGAGAACCGGGAACGATGGGACTGATAAAGTAGGGATTTAACGAGAGGAAGAAAGAGAGAAAAAATGCGAAGAATGCAGAATAGAAAGAAAGAAAGGAAAAGAACGGAGAAACGAGAGTAGTAACGGTGGCAGAGAAAAATAAAGACATTGAGGACGAAATAGATCGACGGGTGAAAGTTAGCTGGCGTCCACGAGGACGCGTCCTCGTAGTTCACGTATTTCTCAGCTTCGACAGTACCGCGCGATCGGAATCCGGTAAATTTCGTTAGACCTGTAACCTCCTTGAACGTTAGATATCGAAATCTCGTTTGAATAACGCGAGTATCGGAAGACATCTCGCCTCGAGATGTCGGCACGTAGATCACAGCGTAATGAGAGACGAGTCAGTTGCAGAATATATTCCGTGTCAGAGGTGGTACAGAAAATTTTGTTTTCCATTAGGATAATTTAATGGTTTCATAGACTCGAATTGAATTACTTTGGATAAGGGAAATAGCCTTTTATGAATTCTTTTTGCGAGATACAGTATATTCTTTTCCGAAAGAAATGGTTGAGCGTAAAAATATATTCTCAAATTACACACTCTATGTAGAATAGTACAACAAATTTTTGCTCGCCCTTAGATTAATTTAATGGCGATTTCAACAATTCGGAATAAATTATTTTATACAAACAACGTATCGCTACCTTCCAGAAACCAAGATTAACCATCATGTTCGCAACGATATCGATCTAAGATAGCATCGAAGCAATTTGCTTATGAATACCATTCTGACACTGCTGAAACTCAAATACCAGAGCTGTATCCTTGACTAGATTTTCCTGTCCGTTAATCGAATCCAGATACAGAGATGCGCTGTGCTTCCAGCAATAGGCAAACACGCGACGATACACAGGAAACAGGATGCAGAGACGAAAGTAGCAACCGAACGCCGTTGCAGAGTCTCGTGTTCAGGGTTGCAAAGGATTCCACGGGCGTTTCCGGCTCGTCAAAGCGAAGTGGCTGCCGTCATACTTGGGTACATTGCACACTTTACTAGAAATTGGATCTTAGAAACGGTGTCTAACCAAGAAGGATCTGCAGAGTAATTCCTGAGCTGGCTTCCGGCTTTCGAATCAGATTCAACCGCGAATCCCACGAGCAGGCTTCGCGTAGAAAAGATGAAGACTCGCTGAAGAAGCGCGGGCACGGATCAGACGACTGAGTGAATGGAACAGACACAATTGGAAGAAGCGTTCCACGAAACCTCGTCCTTTAAACCGCAGCTAGATGAAAAGAACGCGGGCAATGATAGAACGAAATGAGAAAACGAGGACAGGCCAAGCTGCTTTGGCGGGTTTTATGGCTGGCAATTAGGTAGCTGTTAATTCTTCGTCCTTTACGAGATACGTCTCGTTCTTTCTATCGTTGAAAGGTAAATGAATCGCGGATCCAGAACAATGATTGTTCATTTGGGATGATCGATTGTAGGTTACGCCAATAGTGGCGAGTGGTGAGTGCTAGAGTCCATTGTTTGTAGATTGCTGTGTAATCGAACGGGTCTTTGTTGGGCGAAACGAACTAAATACTAACTTCATGTAGAATGAGATTTTGAAAGAGGAATCAGAGAGAAATAATGCTCTTTAATTTAACGATAGAGTATAGTTCAGTCAAATAAACGAATATTAAATTAAAATTGGATAAATACTCGCGAGAACAGTTTTCGTGACTTCGCGTCTCTTCCAATTAGTAAATAAATAAATCTCCTTGTACGCATACACATGTTATTTATCCTAACATACACTCTGATGATAACAATCTGATGATAACTGATCTGATGATAAACAATAATGCAAAAAGTATGTACCATAGTTTATTATGTGGGCATATAAAACGTTTGCAATTTACCTTTTACCTATCTTACAAATTGTAAATATATTTACACTTATATTTGAATGTATATTTAACATTTGCTTTTTCGCAGCGATACGATCAAAGCTTTCTTTCAAAATATGCGGATCTTTTTCATTCCCAGTCCAACGATCGCAGATTATCTAAATAGCAATCCTGAATTGCATTTTACCTCGTTCAGTTAGCTAGTGAAAAAATGGAAAAAGAAACTGGAATTTATCGGAAAATTCTGCGAATAAATGATTCAGTCGATGGAAGGAAGGAAAGGAGGAACTTCAAGGAGACAAATGGAGGTAAGAGACAAGGAAAAAGTATAGCGCGAACGACGCGAGGTTTCAGAAGAGTTTTTCGATTGCTATTAAGCACTTGTTTCACTTTCTTTTCGTTCGATTCAGTTTTTTAAATCCATAACCGTTGCTTTCCTTTGAGTTCATTGTCAAACTGTAGCAAAATATATCATTAAGAAATTTCCATTCCTTAATGGCGAACCATGTTTGAGTCGAATAATAAAGAAATTTATAATATTCTCCAGACATTTCTAATTTGCAAAAATATCAGCATGAAACTGAAATCAATCTACAGATTAATAGTTTTAAAGATGATATTAAAAATTGAATTTTTATTAGAATTTAACGGCGAGTCTCTCATAATTTTACTTAGTTTATTAATAAAAGTTTTCAATGAAATATGTGCTATTAGTTGAAGAAAAAGACGAAATGGTACGCCGATATAAATAACGAGAGTTTTGGAAGTCGACATGGGTGCTCATGAAAGTAGAATAAGAGCGTGTCTGACCAGACTAGTAAACACGATCGTGCTTAGTCAGACAAGTAGAACGCGCCGGTGCTTGAGCAGACAAGTAGAACACCGCTCGTTCGAACGAGTAAGGCAGCGCATTTTGCCCTTCTACATCAGCAATCCAAAAATTACATACATATACGACTATGGGGAAAGGCAAATATATTTGCAAACAATGCTGAAACAAAAAAGGCCGTATAATACTTCATGACTTCATAAAATCATCTATTGGAAAATTTTGAAAAAATTAAAACACACTTATGCAGAATTATACATCCAAATATCGATCTTCAAAATTAAGAAAAATCAGAACTCAGAGTTCAGAAAGAGAACTCCTTGCCTAGTCTTTGAATCCACCAAGAAATTTCAAAAACGACAAAGGTGTATTTAAATCGCACGGTGTTTTTATATTATCAATTTCAAAATTACAATGTTATGTATATGTATCCTCGCAAACAATACCGGAACGAGAAAGGCTGTACGATTATCGATTCACAATGTTCCAAAACCATCTATTTAAAAAATCTCTTAAATACAACTGAAAAAAGAGATAAAGTTAAATACCCGTGCGTGAATCGTAATTTTTCTCCAAATAAAATGAAACCATTTTAATTGGAGTTTGAACGCACCGAGTGCATTTCGAAAGCGACAAAGGCGTATTCAAATGGCTCAATTACCGGTACGCCACATCAGAAACGGTATAGATCAAAGGAGTTGATCAACGTACACGAACTGAGTGAAAGTGTACACGCGTCGGTTCGTGATACAGGTAATGTTAGCCGCCACTAAATAACAAGAATAAGGGGCCGCGCAGCAGTACTTTTATGAGGACCTCGTTAAAAGCTCAGGAAATGCACTAAAGCGAGGCACGGTCGTAGGCAGCCGCGGTGCACGCTAGAAGGTGGCGTTTAAAGAGCTTTGAAAAAGAGACGGGAAAAACGGGATACCCGACGTAACCGTGTGTACTTCTTAATGGCTGCGTTGGAGAATCGGTGCATCGAGCAGAAAGGGCGCGGATGGAAAGAAAGAAAGAAAAAACAAATATAATCTTGAGCCGTTCTTTCCTGTGGATGGAACGGCGTCGAAACGGAACGCGGATAAAGAACGCTTGAGAAAACGATGTCAGGGAAAACACGCGATTCCAATCGGCCATGGTTAATCTGATTAGACTAATCTGCTCCTCGAGCAGCTTTTCTGTTTCTGTGGAATTGCTGAATCGTTTCCAGATTGAAGTTCGATGCGCTGGTGAATTGGAAAGTGGTTAAATGGTAAAACTCTCGATATTGTTCCAAGGTTCGATTAGTACAAGGAATGGGAAACGAATAGGCTTCAAAAGTAAATTGAAAAATGTAAGGAGAAGGCGCGCTATAATGTTTATATTTGTACAGTAGCGTAGGATTCTTCGTATAGATGTTTTGACTGATCTAGGAATTTGGAGATTTAAATCAGCACGTACCAATATTGTTTTGCAGACAAAAAGAATTTAATTAAGATGTTTAATATGTTTTAGGTACATATATTTCACGGTATCTATTTTCCAAAATATCATAAAAATAAACTGTAGTGTTAATCTAATCCGTATTTTAACATCGCGTCTTGTTTATTTTTTGTCGAAGAGTCAGTTTACCATTGCGAGATAGAATAGTTTCTTTGTAAACAATCAAAATTGTACGATCCAAATTACGAAGGAAGAATTTTAAAACCGTTCTACCTACGTAGGTCCCGGATCGACTAGGATCTAAACGATCGAGTCCTATTTGCGATTACTCGAAATTAACTTTATCAGGCAGAAACGAGAGAGAAGGAAAACGAGGAAGAGCGGAGCGATTATCGGCGAGAAGGAAGGGTGACGCTAAGCCTGAAAACTCTTTCGCCTCGCAAATGACCAGATTCGAAGCGAAGTGAAAAGTAATCAGCTTTTCCAAATCGGTAGCGAGGTCACCAGCAACGAATCGTTCGAACTACTCGCCCTATCTAGAAATGGAACGTGCTGAACATTTTTCCCTTATCTGTTTCTTTTCTCGTCTTTTATTCAGTTTTTTATCTTCTGCTCCTTGGACGACAGACATCTGGAAAATTTCACGACGTCTTAACGTTTCTCCTCGTGTCCGTTTCCCTGGCAATGTTCGGTTTAACGAGCACTTGGCGGGGCGCTCGCGTGTCTCATCCACGCAGAAAGAGAAGTTTCACGCGATGCAGAGATCATTAAACCTTTAGAACACACTTCGCGAGTAACTACCATGGTGGTGAACGTTATCTTTGAATGGGTAAACAGCTGCTTATATTGCCGCCGCGAGTCTACAGACTTCTGCTATTAACAGGATCCTACGGTAATCATAATTTATTAGAAGTCACGTCTATCTTTGCGTGAGAACGTTGAATTGAATCGTACGTGAGCAGAATATACATACATAAATCTGCTAAATATAATCAGTGCCTAGGCGTAATTGGTTGTGAGTTTATATTTTCGAATGTACAAATACTCGAAATGGTAATTTTCTGGATTTCTTGTAGTTGGAATCTGTTGAATTAGAATCCTGTTGTTCAGATCTATGTGAAACTTTGAAGCAATTCAATTTACCTTTTGAGCTTAAGGTTTCCAGACTTGTTATTCAAAGTTTTTATTTTTCAAAACTGTAATTTTTCGAATATCGGAATACGTGAATTCTCTGTTATGACATATTTCAATTTTTCCAATTTTATGCTGCTTGATTTTTCTAATTCTAAAATTAATCAATCCTTTTGCTGTTCTATCCTTTAGTTTGTTAATATCCGGAAAGTTAGTCGAATTTCCAATTAATTAATTTTTCATCCCAAAATCCAAAGGACTAAGCGGATTTCATACTGTTCAAGTTTTTGGCTTCTTAACATTCCAGATGCTAGCCAAAAATATTTAATTGTACAATTTTCGGTCTTCCTAAACTTTCAACTCTTCAAATGGTAAAATATTCGTTTATCTCTAGATCCCAGACTGCTCCCCGTTGTCTGCGGATCTTCTAAATCCCATATTCCTCGAGTCCTCAGTTTCCAAATTCCGTTGCAACTGTGTGACTATCCATTATCCAAACTTCCCGGTCTCTCCTATCCAAATCACCAATCCCTCGAACCTTTCCTCATCGAAATTCCACATAATAAATCCACTGCTACACCAGTATTCCGACTAAAAAGTCACTCTCAAGTTCTCATGGAGTTACTTTCCCACTAGCTGTACGCGAACATTGTAATCCGTAGGATTTTCCCTGTTCATGGAAGAATTTATGCGCTCGACGCTCGCTGACCGAGTATGGGTCGTTTCTCTTTTCTTGCTATGGATTCTACACGGTGTTTCAGAAAGTTGCCGCCTATATTCAGAAGCACGTATTAATATTATTCGCCAAAATAAGCAAAAATGTCTTAATCAATACGGGTCCAAGTATCATCAGTTCCAAAGATATAGGACATTTTCATCAATGAGGTAATAATAACTTGGAAATGTTGTGCGGTGAGGAAACAACAATTTATCATTCCCAATTTTCTACATGTTCAATAGTCCCTTCTTGTAATATTACTCCTCGACAATTTGTGTCGGAATTCTCGTCGACAAAACACTTTTTTCTAAATTGAAAGTACGCACTGATATCGATCTTCCACAGTCTCGAAAATTAATCTTCGATATTCTATATACTCTTTCGTTAAAATGTCTTAGGTGTTGATGTATTGCATTGAAAACTTTACTAGTTGTGTGTCTGTTTACATTTCGGAGAAGCTATTTCACACAATAATACCTCGTACACCGTTACAGACTCACAATTGCAGGCATCTTTAATCAACTTTAACGATACTTGGAGTCATGTTTAAGACTTCGCAGGTTCTTTCGATCAGTTCTACACACTCCTGGAGTTTGGCAACAACCTTTTCGAACATCCTCTGTAATTCACAAAGTAGTAAGAGGATAATCGAAGCTCGGCCGATTCGCAAACTGTACGCAATATTATTGATTCGTTGCACTGGAAAGCGCGATGTTCGACGCGCATGTGCCGCTTAATTTATAATTTATGATAAAACATCTATGTTTATGTATACCAACGAAAAACAGTGCACCGGTAAATCGAGTTACTCGCGTGAACTGACTCACTTCGATGAGAAAAATCACCTTGTCGAACGATCGAACGATTCGCGCGTTAGAAGTACGCTGCCGGAGATCGTGTTCGAAATGGATTTCCTATGGAATACCTTGGTTTTAAATTGAACACGATCATCGAATGAAGATGCACTTACTTAAACAACCTTCATTCCATAAAGATAAAATATTTCGTGGCAAGGTTTGTTCATTTAACTTTGTGCGATTCTGTTTCTCGTCGATCGACGAAGAATTCTCGGGCTCGTTCATTTGCGAAGTCTTGGAATTTTTGTTCGTTGGCAGGTTAGACGTTATAATTGCGTGGACTAATGAAAGTTTTTTTTTCACTGCTCGTTACAACACTTTATACAGTTTGAAAGGGCGAGAGAAGATTATGCTTGAGGATAAGCACGCAAGAAACAAGAAGTTCTTACTGGAAGAAGTAAGTGATGTTGCTACTTCGAATTGTCTTTGAATTCGTGTAACATGAGCCAGGTGTTGCGTATAGAATAATATTTCTCGAGAAAAAATTCTCGAGTAACGTAGACCTTCAATTACCTGGAGTTTATAACAATATGATAAAAAATAAAAACACAAGAATTAAAACGCCATATCATCGCAATAAATTCCATCTTCTCCAATCTCTTCTTTTTTCACCTAGGTTTCATGCTGCTCTTTTGTTTCCTTTTTTCACACGCTAGCTGCAATTCAGCCAATCTCAACGTTAACATTCGTAATCGAATATCATACAATATTCCTTTTCCTCGAACATCAAAGTAATTGCAATCTTTTTCTATTGCTTCATGAATTGAAAACGACAATGAAATTCAATTAAAATCGTCTTGGTCGTGATGCAAGTGGCTCGTCTAATTAATTTTTCTAGCCGACTACGAGCTCTTCGACCGCCACCAACAGTTTATCGCGGTTATTAATTAACGCGGTATACGAAGAGACGGAAAGAGAAGGAAATATATCGGAGAGATAGATCGATGCTCGACGACGGGGACAACCAAGATACGGTGGATCGTGTTGCTTCTGGCAGTGTTTTAAAACGTACCAGCTGGCAAAAAGCGTCTGCAAGCTTTTTCCGTAGTAACCCTTTAACGATTTAACGGCCACGCCGTCGGGATTATTAGTGGCACTCGACTTAATGCGAGTGAAATCCAGGGCCTCGTCTCTCGTTAGTCTGTAGCACTTAATTACTGAGTAGTAAAAGGCACGCTTTCGCCTTGAACGTCGATGCTCGTAATGGCGACGAGCGATATGGCGATGGCGATACTCGAAATCAAACTTTTCATTCTACTTGTTTCCTATCTGTTTCTTCTTAAACTGCAGCGTTGTTACTAGATTACAGATTTTTATACACATATTTATCAGAAATTTAAGGGGGCAAAAATTCACAAAATGTGTATGTTATATAGTATAAAGAGATGTATGAAATATTCAAAGTATAGTATGTGTATTCTACTTTTTAGTTGTACCCATGAAAATATGAATTTGCATAAATATCCGTAGTCTGTTAATAACAGTTTTGGCACTGACTTGTAGAATTTTTTCATCGTTCTTCGATAAGGGATAAATTTTACCATCAAATGTTCGTTACAACATTCAAATTCTGCAACGTTGTGCTTAATCTCCATGTCCGAGGATTCAGAAACAAACTTCGTATCATGTATTTAAACGTTGCTTGTACCAGTCGGGAAGTTATGGCATAGTTCCCTGCGGACTGATAAACATAAAGCGAGATCAGGTTGTCAAGAGAGTAGATAGGAATTGATAGAGCCAGTGCCGAAATAGAGACGAACAAGAGAAAGAAAGGGGCGAGATTTAGTGAATGGTTAATCGTGTTTGTTCTAGATATTTATTACGTGAGTCTTTCAGATATTAAACGCGTTAGTATCTAATAGAAAATCAATATGATTAATACTAACCAACGATATTAACATCTTAAATTTATTCTTCGGCCCATAACCCATTAAAAAAAAGGTCTACAACTTCAACGAAGCCATTAGACAAATATATCGAGCCATTTTGCAATTTTATCGCTTCGAATTGTAACAACAGGCAAAAGACAGTCGTGCAATGATAAAACGTTGAGATAAACGTGTAACAGACGTATGCAATGCATATTATTAAGTTAGTTTAAACTACATTCTAGTCCGACTGATGTACATCTTTCTTCAATTAATCACAAGTCAGGAAATGTTCCGAACGATATTCTTTATTCTCTGGTGTTTTCCAACTACATCTTATCTTGCATGTTCTCTTACTGCCTACAGTCTCTCTCTGTACATTCACCCCTTCGATAGTTCACTATCAAAGCATACGTCACACACTGTTAAGACTCAAGAGCACGCACCCTCGCTCATGTACAGCACAAATACACTCGCATGCATCGCTTGCTATTGTTCGCGGCACGAGGGTCCTTGTCTATCTCTCAAACATGTCAATTGATCTGGCGGTTATGTATCTCCCAGCTATGTGATCAGTCACACAACGACTGTACTGTACAATCATACGATAACTGTTTACAATTATGCAATAAGTAGAATTATGGTGTGATACGTCAGGAATACAAGAATAAGATGATACGTTGCATGATACAGAAACGAAATAGTTTCGTGCACTGAGAAGGAGAAGTTTTCTTTGTAATTGGATTATAATGTCCAAATTACGGAATAATATTTCCGCTCTAAATCACGCATAACGAAGAAGAATTTTAGCAAAATACGCGACGCTGAATTCCGAAACGAAGAATTCTTAACGTGTTTTTGATAGATCACCTCGTAAAATATGTTAATACAGTACGATCACAATACGTAAAAGAACTTCAACGGCTATTTACTAAAGTTTCATTTGTCACGAAACGAAGGGGAAAGAAGGAAAAAATGGAATAGCAAGTGAAAGGGGAGCAAGAAGCGGTAAAAGGCGAATGCTGAAAAACAGGTGAAAGAGAAACAAGGTGGAGGAAGAAACGAAAGGAGGCGAACGGCGACGATATGAAAACAGAGAGCAAGAGGAAGAGAGAGAGAGAGAGAGAGAGCAGCTGTTCGGAAAAGAATTCGCGAGAGCGGAAAGGATGAAGATGATAAAGTATGGATGCAGACGTTTGCCCAAGTACTCGTCGTGTAAAAACCAATAATGCAAAAGTCAATATTCTAGAGAATTTCGACGTTGGTGATTTATAGTCGTGCGCCGGCATCTTTACGAGATCTAACCTCAAAAATCTGCCTCGAACTCACGAATCCCGTCATAAAACAACGAAGATTGTCTCTTCAGTGTCGAATGAGAACATTCGAACAGTTCTCATGTAAATAGAAAATTAAATTATCTTCTGCGAGGAAATATTTCTGTAGGATTTCATTGCAGAACGATAATGATTTATTAAAGGGAATTTTTAAAATTTTGTGACGGAGAGCTTTGAGGGAAAGATACATACAATACATGGCATTTCGATGAATTGTGTTGTTTTACTCGCTGTTTACGCATATTTTCATTTATCTATTTTAGAAGCATAAGTCTTCTTGAATAAAATGTATTAGATGGGAATACTTTCTTCTTTCAAGAATCGAATTTCAATACCGGAGACTATATATTTATTAATAAATTCCAGGCTTATGAGCAGGACTTTTCTTTTGTTTTTCGTTCGAACACTTTTCCAATCTTTCCTTCTTTATTTTTAGTTATTTCTTATTCAGATAAAGTTTCCTTCGTAATTATTAATACCGCTTCGGGCTGAATTTTTGTGATCCAATTTCAGTTTTGTTTCGAGCAGAAGGAGACTTGGTATTTAGAGAACCACAGCATAAGTCTGAAACTTTTCTCAAACTTAAAAGGATTTGCAAGAATAAAAAATCATGATCGGATTGAAAATGGTCCAAAGAACGTAACAAAATTAATAAATAAATTATTATCTTCCATTTGAGACACTGTCACATATAAATATGTACGATAAATGCCTGTTCATAAATGTTTAATATATTTTCTATATTTTTATTATTACATTAATATACCTTCATACAGAAAACTTCTAATTTGCTCATTATTAATTAGTCACGTTATTAAACGGTCAATTAGCTCAATACCATTATGCATACAACAGAATATCTCTTTAGCGCGATCTTTTGACAGGAAAATCTTTAGCTTGAGGCTAGTGGTTAGTGGAATTTGAAATTTGCGGTAATATCTCTGATGGCAGCGTATAGCAGATAATACGATTCGATGAATACCGCGTTAAATACGGCCATGTGTTTATTGGTAAACCTCCGCGTGCATTAATCATTACTCGTAGAATGCAGGAAGCACAGAGTCTACTAACCGGTGCCGATTTATTGAACGGAAGCTGCTGTTTCAAACAACTGATCCCATCTGAATATATGGAAATAGATCATGATCAAAATTATAGCTAATAGTACTAGTGATTTACACGTGATTCTATTGTTAATGCTGTAAAAACACTATACACATGCTTTATTAGGCATATTTTTATTTATCTTTTATATTGTGTTTATTAATTCTCCATAGTAACTTCTCATTAACGCCAGCTTGTCTACCGAAAATTGTTCGAATGTTTTAGATTTTTGCAAATTAAAAAAAATCCAAGATTCTTGTTTTATTACTCGATAAGTACTTATGTACTAATATGACGTAATCGTAACAGCTATAATAATTTTCATATCGTTCACTACATACACATACACTTCTTATGATACTGTTTTATTAAATTGGATTTTTCGAAACTCAAGAAAAGGCGTACTTCAGGGAATTCCATTTTCCTAAGCCACAAAACTGCCCTTTTATCACCTAAAATCAACTGCCTCGTTGCCTGTAAAACGCGATTACACCTTTCACTAAATCACCGTACGCAAGCAAAGTAATGCATCAGGATACACAAACATCAACACACCCTCAAACCGCCTGTAGCACAAAGCTGACAAAAGAATATATTTGCACTATTCACCGCGTGCCATCGACTCGCATCTTCCACTGAAAGATATGCATAGCGATACATCAAGCGCGTCATCTCGTAAAGCAAATTCTCCTCTGATTCTGTCACGGACCGACCAGCGTTCGCTGGAAATCGCGCGAGGCAACGAACGCCGTTGAAGGGTCGCGACTGTTTCTCAGGGCTATTTTTCACGAAGAATTCACCAAGGACGATAAAGCGAGACGATATGTAGCTGCGCGTGGAAAGAATAAATTTCACTTCGCACCGACACTCGGGTGTGAATCGCGTTTCACGATTCATCGGTTTATACATATGGAAAAACAGGCTTCGCCGCTCGACGACGAACAATTTCGCAGCAATAAGAAGATTATATCGCACGCTTTCATCCACCGAACACGGCACCCGCCGCATTTAATTCCGGTCAGTGGATTTAGCATTGCTGCCTTGCTAAAACGAATCGCGATTTTCAAAATTCGATTAACCAGCCGTGTTCCTTGTTTCGTTCTCTTTCTCGCTCTACCGTTTCCTCTCTGTTGGCGATACGTGTGAAAACGCCGCGATTGCACACTTCCGAATTAGCACGTTAATCAGCTGGAAAGATAGGGATAGATACGTCATTCTACTTTTATACGCTTCGCGATTAAAGCCGGGAGATACAGTGAATATTTCATCATAATTATAGTGGTCCAAGCGCTCGATATCGCGCGTGTGATAATTCGTGCGGATAATAGGTGATAGAGAATGCAGCGTGTTGTTATTTTAACACTGCGATGATCAGTAACGCGACTTTGGCGTCGTACGAGTGCTAACTATTAGTTAACATTCCTAATATTTTTTAACCGAAATGCATATATATTGCATGCTTCGTATATATATTTCGTTTCATGGGGGGGGGGGCAGGTTATGGAATAGATTTTCGAGTGAACACATAGTACAGCGTGGAGAGTGTGTGTATTAAATACAAATTGAGAATATACAGAATACCATGGGGTCGAGTGAAGTGGCAGTGTTGTCGGATTCGAGTCATGTTTTTAACGGTTTGATATATGTATGTGTTTCCCTCGAACTATATCCGATTTTAGGGAATTGTTTGAGTGTTATGGATGGACTTTCGACTGTTTGATTGATCGAGTGATTTATGAAGGCAGAGCAGGTGCTGACAGATTTATACAAAAGTACGGGGTAAAATTGAAAATATCTCTAAAGCGGAGGATGGTTAGAATACGAGTAATTATCAGTAACAAAATTAACGCTGCGATCGTAGGTCGGTGTAGATCGTCAATGTTAATATAATCGAACGTCAACGCGTTGCGATATATAACAAATGACAATTAAACTTCACACGTTGATAACTCGATCAGCTTAACTCTCACAATTTATCATGTACATCGTTTCACTTTGCGTTATATATTATAAAGCTGGATTACGATCGAAGTCTCGTTAGACGTACAGGATTTTGAAAAAGTCGTTAAAGCAAGACTTGCCTTTGAAATGGGACAGAACCAATCCTACGAAACTACAAAATGTTCTAATTTTCTCTGAAACTTCCATAGCGTTCAGATAACCGCGTTAATATTCTTCTGCCAGCAAAGCCAAACAGACAAGTAGGAAATGGAAGCGGTGCAAAATGGAGGAAGCAAGAAGCGTGCGAGCGCGCTTCGTTTCCTCGCAACGTAGCTAATTTAACGCGAATCATACGGGCCGTATGAGGTATGAAAATATGAAAAAAAAAAAGATGAGAAAGGTGCATAAAGGAGCGAAAGCCAGCGTAGCAGGGAAGAAAGGAGGAAGCACGGGAACAAAGGAGAGGATATGCGTTAACGCACGTCCGTGCAAACCGTGTTAAGCTCGCCCGGTGACTTCGTTCTTTCGCCGGCCGATTAAAGTTCGTTCCATTATTAAACTGAACACCGGTGCACCGGTGTCGGTTTTAATCTGTACGCTACTCGCTGCAACGATGTTACTCGTAATCACCACGGCTGTACGAGAAGATTTTATTCTTCAGTCGTCTCTAGCTTCCAGCTACTCTTCGTCGCCTACAGAAACTCGATTCTCTCCCATTAGGAAGATCCTTGCTTTTCTGATACGAAGCTAAGTAGCGAAGCTCGTAACTTGCTTGCTTGAAAGTGGCGAAGGGCAATCCTAAGAAGGACCCCAGAATGTACTTTCTGGAAGAAACGGATCGTATCGAAGCAATTATCCCGCTTCTTTCGTTAATGTTCAGTTTCAGAAGGTGTTGCAGCTTTTTGTCACGTTTACGGTTCTCTGTCGGAGATAATTGGCCAGGTGAATGAACTGCATCAGGTGCCGTATTATATAATCAGAGTGGTTCTAGAAGTCATCATTTTTACATCAAAATTTGTACATCATTATGTACTACAATCTACAGTTTCTTTAGAAATTCATAAATTAAAGAAAATTCCTGAATTGTCGAAAATATCGATGAAATTCATGTTGAGTGTACGATAATTTTAACAATTATTAATAATATCAATAAGAATCTAATAATCATAAATATACAAATTACAAATATACAAATAGCCTAATATACAGTGGTAAGCATGTGTATAAATAGGTTGTGACGATGTATATGTTATCCATTTATACATTACTCGTTTACATATCCACTGCAATTACACCAATATTTCATCCACTGCAATTACACCAATATTTACAATTAAAACGATATAAGAATATTTCATCTGAGTTATAAAAACAGAAAATTCTTACGTACATGCTGTCACTGCACATCCCTGGCTAATATTCTATGGTATTAAAATCATTTACTATACTCTTACACCGTCGTTTGTTCCTGCTTCCTTTAAATTGTGATCGATATTTAGGACATAAAGGGAAGCACCGAACATCCAACGATGCACATTTTTCATTGCGTTGCCGCCACGGTGGTTTTATGTATTAAAATTTGCAAAAGAAAGTGATAGGGACAACGATAATGTCTGGCGACACAGCTCACAAAGCAGCTAAGATTTACGGTGGACGATAGGCGATTTCAGAGACGTCGAAGGTTCTTGCATGCAGCGCACAGACCGCGCAGCCTTTACGACTATATTTCTCGTGTCATTACTGTGAGTCACGTTCGTGAACGTATATACTTTTCCGAGTTCTCGTACGTTTAAAACATGGGTGGCCATTCCAGAATTTCGGGACCAGGAAGGAGGTACACCCTTGGCCACGAGGAGCAAGGGACAAGGAGTTTGCTAAACTTTAATTTGCTTTCCGAGCTAACGACAGACGGAAAGAGAATTTATATGAGACCCTTATTTTGTGTACAAATTAGCGACGCTGCGGTACCAGGAGGAAAATGATGGACAAACTTTGAAATGTGGAATCTTCTCATGGGTGTCGAAATTTCTCGTGTAACCTGTGGAATAGAAATTGCAATTTCGAAACGAAGAATGTAAATGGCATTAATCTTTGATAATATTTTTATGTTACTCCTTGTGATGTACATTATCGTCCATAAGTATTAGGTTGTCCTAATAGTTTTAGGTTTCGTTCGTTTTATAAGGGAATAATATAAAACAGAAATTGTTGTTCATCTATTATCACCTTATAAAACGAAAGAAACTTTTCGGACAACCTAATATTTCAACGCTTAGATCAATTTCTAGTAACAGTATTCGAATCTCACCAGTATACAAATTTGTAACAAATAAATAATTCGAAGTTGCAGAATTTGCTATGTTTTTACGGAGTTGATAAACTGTAAATTTAAAAGACACAACAATACGAGATTTTATTATTTTTCTACATATATGTGTATAGGATATGCATATAGAATAAAGAAACAACACAAATTTTTCAAATTCCGCGTAGCATAGAGCAGCAGAGGTTCATACATCATGTTTTTTGCTAGACAAAATCTGCAGTGGCACGGGCGTTCTGTGATAGAGAACAGGTCTATCGGAAAGGAAAGAGAAAAGGTCAGTATACCAGGCCGCGAAGTGTAACCAAAAACCTATTTGGTATTCACGGTGCAGCGCCTTTTCACCCCTCGTATTCAGCTCTTCGTTCTCCTGCGTTAAGCCGGAATAGAAACGTAGGGTTGATCGATAGCTCCGGTCCCGGTACCGCAAAGTACTCGTAGGTTTCCTTTCACGGTCACTGCACGACAAAAACGGCTTTTCGCGACATGAACGCGGGCTTCGTTTTAATAGTAAACCAACCTCTGAACGTTTACAAACGTCGTCAATCGCTCTACGCCCTCGTCGTTAATCGGTTTTGCGTACTTTCTAATTGCTCCGCCATAAATAAATTCGAAACCGAAGTCAGTTTTTTTTCCACCCAAAGTTTCAGGGACGGGATTTTCGGCTAGAAAATTTTAAATGCCAGTGAATCGTGGTAGAGTAGTGTTTATACGCATTTACACTGATCTCCGAGAGAACAAACGAGATACATAATTGAAAATTATTAATTATACCTTCAAATTCTCCTTTTACTTCTTAATGATACATTTGTAGATATGCAAGTATCGAATACAAAAGAATTGATTTCCTGCTTCATCGATCCGTAGCTATAAAAAATTCTGTATGCTAAATCTTAATTAGAATCTATGTCCGTAAATATACAAGCTGAAAAGGGTTGAAATAATCGTAAAATCTTATCCGTTACCAATAAAAACACAGTCACGTCCAGCCCATAAATCCGACCTACCTCCGGCAATCTTAACATCGTTGTATTCTCTATCGTTATTCAAAAGTTCCATTACGAATATGCATATAATCGTGGCTTCACTTTCGAAACAGCATTTAATAAAGGGCAACCTGAATGTGGAATTCTTGAAAGTATCAGCAGCCTCGTTCTTCTACGTTTCGTTCATCTACGTATATACGGCGCTATTTCATTCTTGTCTTTGCAGCGTGCGATAAGAAGAAGCAAGGGCTTTCGGCGGTGTCCACGAAAAAATATGCAGCCAATTAAAGCGATACAACGCGATACCCTGTTATTATGGCGAGCGAAAGAAGAAGAAGAAAATACGCGGAAACAAAATTCGCGTCTTACGTCTTCGTTGGAGCCAGGTGTTTCACTTCGTTCCGCCGTTTAATTACGCGAAATTTCATCTAACGCCTTGCTCCCTGACCCCGTGTTGGTTCAATTTCGCGCTAATTGCGAGCAACTTCCGCGATCGCGTCAGGTACTCCACGCGAGGGCATAAGAAATCTGTGAAAGTTATGTGGCAATGATTTTCCTAACGTACTTGCGTAAGTTCGTTGCATTCAGGATACGTCTGGATTGTAGAGGGGAAAAGAAAGCTATAAATATTTCTATAAACATTTAATACATTTAAGGCTGTATGCACGTATACCTTTAATTTTCTGGAATCATATTCGAAACTACTAACAAAAGGGAAACATAAATATTCAACAAGAGAGCTTGTTGTTCAAACGAACGTGCAGTTCATTTGAGAGAATTTGTTTTAAAATCAATGAAACTTCTGATTAATTAAGATGGGCTAGTATCCCGATATAACCCGTGAAACGTATGAAGTTCTAATTGTGGTTGCTTTGCAACTGCGTTTATTATATACATATACTGAATATCGCACGTTTTTAGCTCTTCCTGTTAAAACAGTGCACAAAGTTTACGAGAAATGTACATCGATTTTATTAAATTGCATGTGTTACGTCGCGTAACACTCTACCTAGCCCAGGCCACACACCGCGGGCAAGATGGCAACCAGATGTCTTCGGATACTCACTGCGTACCCTCAATAGTCTCAAGTACCTTCCATAAATTTCAGGAATTTCCTAGACGAGGTCCTTCAAACTGAACAAACGTCTGTTTCCGAAGCATTTCTAAAGACCTGTGTCTACTACGGCTTGGCAAGGGAAAGTTAGTTTTTCTCACGTATGATGCAACTTTCCTCCCACTAACCACTTTCTCTCGAGGGCGGTTAAGACCCTTCGTTTAACCAATTAACAACGAAGACTATTTCTCTCACTCTCTTAGCCAAAATCGTCACCAACAAATCCGATGGTCCCGTGCGCTAGACACACCCATCCTTAGCTTTCCTCCGCCACAGCATCGTCTCCGAACATCACTGATTTTACATCCTTCGAACAGTCAACATTCGACCGGGTTTACACCCAAAGATCAGTCAGACTCAATCAAGTATCTCGTCAAGCAGTCAACAATTCGAATACAGTGAGTCGACAAATCCATCAGTATACGCGATAATCCGTCTAGAGACTCAGGTCGCACTCATTCGTAGTCATCTCATAGCAAATATTCATTTTGTGTTACACCGAAGTTGTTGGTTTGTGAAAATATATAATAACCTGCTAGCAGCAGCGTTATCTTTAATTTAACTACCCTTATTATCCTAAAAGAAATAAGGGATCGAACGATTCGCGGCGTCGATTAGCAAATCGTAACGGGAATTTACGACTCCCGTTGGCGCGCTTCTTCGAGATCGTGTCTCCCCGCGAACGTGCGAAAACAGCATGTAATAAAATATCGTAGCTCTAATTGCTGCAGTAAAATCTTCATTTTATTACACCTGCTCGATTCGCATCAGTGATTCGTATCATTTATAGAAACGTTATTTTGAAACTGTTAACAATTCCTCATATATATAGTCTACATATTTATATTTTTAACGATTAAAATTGTAAATAATTCAATGAGAGTATATATATACGTACAGTATCATAGTTCTCAAATAAACTATTCCAACCAGCTTTAATGTCAGGATTCCCTTTTATCATGACAGGCTACAAATTCGTAACACGATACATCAGCAACAAAGATACAGTTTCATGAATCCTGTGCGCGGAGCTTCTTGGTAAATTGCAAGGAACACACAGTATGGAAACACCTCTTAAGAATCGAATTTCTGCATGGGGTTGCACAGGGGTTTGCTTGAGTAGCGTGAAAGAGCCATAGGAATGTTGGTATTCTCAGTTGAGAGCAAACAGAGAGCTTCTTCGAGGGCCAAGGTATCGTGAAGGACTAGAGTGGACTGCGGGCAGGCAAGACGGATGGTTAACCGATAGTACGCGCGTAGACAAACTAAACCGTGACACGCAAGTTATCCCTCTTTCTAACTTTTCCTTCGTTCCGCCCCCTTTCCTTTCGTTTCGATCGATTCTAAAGTTTCAGAGGGTATTTTGCTTGCTCCCCTGTGTTCCTAATCGAAGTATTTAAACTACAAGCGTAACGAATTGTTAGGTTTCGTTCATTCTGTGAAAATTGTACATGTTACGAATATTTGTTATATTTAAACCTTAGTACTTTTAACTAAATAATGAAATACCTAAAATAATCTGACCGATAAACAGAAATATTTAACAGCAATATTTAACTCTTCATTTAATATTAAATAGATCTTTAAGTGTTCTTGTTCTTTGTCTTTAAGTGATCTTAAGTAAGTGTAAAAGTAGAAATTAATGTAAGAATAATATATTTTCGGGAGAGTCAACGAGTGACTTTGTCCCTATCGGTTCGTATATTTACGCTCTATCAAATACTAAAAAAGGATACGCAATATGCCATGTGGGATACAGAGGCACGCGATATTAACCAAGCAACTACGAAGGATATTTGCATGTTCGAGTGGCAACGAGGCTTTTCCCTTCGTAGGAAGTCCATTCATTCCACTCCTTCCCATGTTGGTGACGACTAACGACCAGTATCGGCAATAGCTAAGCATCGTAGAAATAGCGTCATCGAAACGCAGTTAAAATTATATAATTGAAATTGGTCACGTTAGAAAATAGAAATGATCATAATATGGTCGTGAAACTAACAACAGAATTTCAATGTTTCGAAATATACGTATTCTAACGACAGACGACATCGGAAAACTGTATTAATGATTGGCAATTAATGAAATATTTACAAGCTGTAAGTGATATGAATTCATGTCAATAACTTTCCAATTACCATAGTTAACAATACCAGTCTGTCTAGTTGTAGAAATCACCGCTAATATCCCACAAATCAAACAAATCAATATCGGCATCTCAGTGCCTCAGGATATCATGTTGACGTGATGCGGTTGAGGCAACATGACGTTGACTATCTGAAATTTACGCGCGCTCATATTGGCGATCCTCGAACCAGTTTGTTGACAATAATGATCCTCCAGTCCCAGACATCGATACTAATGACTCTTAAATCAAACAAGTCAACGCGCATCGACAATTACACGGATAGGAGATTACTATTATTAAATCCCCCCTCCCCTTCATTTACGTGATTAATAACTCACAGTATTGGATCCGTTGTGATCAAACATTATAGTATTCCGAGTACATATTTCAGTATACCAATACAGAGTTATCATAATGTTGAGCACCGTAATTGTGCATAAGTTTCTATTAACAAATATTTCATTAATATTTTTCGACAATTCTGTTGAAGAAATTACAAACGTTAGCGATAAAATAGTGTTTAAGCTGACATAGATATTTAGAGAAACAAAATTTTAAAGAATACTAAACGTTAAAGTATTCTGATACTAATACCGTATCGTCATAATATTTATATAAGTTTATTAATGAAATTTATTAATAGTCTGTTAATGAACATTTTCGCCTAAAATATGAAATATGAATATCCGTAAATGGAAATTCAATTACAGAAACCAGAAATATTCGCGTACTTCTGCAGTTATATATAACATTATATACTATAATTCATTCCTATTTGTTGCTAATATACTTACGTATAGCAGATATATAGAACTGTCTAGATAATAGGAAACCTTAGATATCGACTTGATTCGCGGAGCTTATTGCTAGCTCGTTGCTATATTGCTGCATCACACTGAGGTTACCTCCATTATAGCTGACAACACGGATGCTCTATCGCTAAATTTAATTGCTATGTAAGGTCACTATGTAAGGTCACTGTAGTCATGTTGAACAACCGATGGGTCACCACAAACGCGTCTTACAACTTCAAAGACATCGATATCGCACTCTGCTACCACATTCCACAACTCCCAGATTATCGCGTACAACAATTCGAGGATCGCTGACATCGATTCCAGATACGTATTAATTCACACATTGCCTCTGATACAGCAACAAGACTGCGAAATATTCCGCCAGAATGACACTTTTCAGAGGCGTTCTTGAAGTCGTTCGAGTTGAAAACGAAGGTCGTTTTTCACGGAAATAAGGCGTACAAGATTTTACTCAACCTGTTGATATGCGAAGTCCTCGTGAATTTTGACGATATCTTTTACAAAATTTAGTAATCTTAATCTGCCGTAGGCTTACTTTGTTCGCATTTGAATCCTGAATATTGGATTAGGTTCGGGTTATTTTTGATTTTCTACGTTAATCCGACGTTAATACCGAACCGCGATAATGCTGACAACGGTAAATGGTAATCGGTAAAATTCGCATTTGGAGCAGTAACGTTGGCTGTGCCATCACTTATCTCGCCGCTTACCGCTCTGTATAATTACGGTCTTACGCGGATTTGTAAAGTTAAGACCTTCGTTGGCCAAACGTTCGTAAAACCGTATGATCAAAACTGTTCATTTCCATGAGAAACGATCCTCACTTTCGACTTCAGCGACTTAAAATGTCCCGGAAAATACACATTCAGATAACGAATTTTCCTGTCTGTATATTATACCTTACTGCACACATTCTACCACACGTTATGTATTTACTAAACATTTGACAGAATACGAGTAAAGTTTCTAGCGCGTTTTGACCAAGCGTACGAATATTACCAAATCCCCGGGAAATTCAAATTCAGGAATTTTGATGTTCAGGCCGTAACAAGTCTGATGCGGTTGAAGGAAGTGACAGGAGTCGGGGAAGGGGGCGAGAAAGAGAAGAGGGCCCATCCAAGTGCTCCCTTACGAACGATTGGTAAAACGTAATCGATATCACGCTCAGTGAATTCTAAAGCAACCAACTGTAAATTGCTTACAGCTTATCAGTTTCACGATTACAGATAATGGAACAGTGTTCGAGCTGGCGCGATGTTGTATAGAATCGAGAGCGCGTGGAAACACGATACGATGCTCCGTCAGCCATGTTCGCCGTGCGAATACTTAATTAAATTTCAGTCGATAATTAGTTGTTACCCCCGCGAAATTAACGTCTCTCGATTTCAAGTATAAGAATGCCGATTGTTAGAACCAAGTCAAGTTTCCAGCATTCATCGATTTTGGTTCTAGCTTTTAGAGCGTGCAGTAGGTTGAAATGATTCTGTGCACTATAAATCTCTATTAATTGTATATAGTTGCCCGAGGAAAGATCAGGGGCTAAAATTAGATTAAAGAGTATCATTTTAAAAATATTTTATACAATATAGTTACGAAGTAATGGCGAACCAGCGTATTTATGTATATATTGTCTGAGTTATATGAAGCATTTTGAAATTATACAATTAGTGTATACAACTTGCAAGCTATTCACTGTAAAAACCCTTATATTTAGTAGAAAATTACGCGGCATAAGTATGCATCTATGTTAAATTTATGATAAATGTTAGAGATGATCCAACTGAATATAAAGACTTATTAATGCAATGCATAATTGACTGTTTAAATACTTTCGCAATCTCTGTAAAATATACATGTATATTTGTACTAAATATTTTGTAACTTTTATATACATTTTCAGATTTGTTTCTTTCCCCTATATACGTACTCATGACAGTTGTGTCTGATTATAGTGATAATCAAATTTCGAAATGTTTCGTATAACACATTGACTATATTCGTAATAAATTTCCACAAGTATTCAAATATTTCTGTGAGCCACTGTATTCGCAATAATTTACAAGTGTCCAAAAACTTACGTACGGTAATGTATTCCTTTTACGTACGGTTCTCATCACGAAATCTCACAAATATCGATTTTCATTTTATGGAAGTAAATCCGCGAAAGGATGTAAAGATTAATCAAGCACAGATAAAAGCAATTACCAGAAAAATATGTATCTGAAGCCAGTGAAAAAATAACGAAGTACTTTTTACGATGCAGAATAGAAGAAAATGTTTTATGGCCGCGATGAAAGAGAATATTCCGTTATTAATTTTGTTAAAAGCGGGTTCGCCGATAAGCGATTCGCGTTGCAGGTTATTAATTTGAAAAATCACAGGATATCAAGATATTCGAACGACATCGTTCCGATTACGAAATTAACGACTAATTTCAATGAAAACCACCGCTGTGTTACAACATTGGATGACTGTGACTCGCTCGCTTTCAAGTAGCTATTAATAGCTCCCGATTTAACGATTTGTACTTTGTACTGTATGTGAAGAGTAACATTGTTACGTGGATTACGTTTTAACTGAAAACGCTACAGATTGTTTTATTCGAATAAGTGCTCACAGCTTCTATATTCTAAACGATGTATATAACACAGAGAAATAAAAGAAATTAGGAACTCAGAATGGACTTACTTTACAATTTTTTTATTATCGAACTTTAATAAATACTTGAATCAAAAAATAGTTTCAAATTGATCGATATTTCATTTTCGAATCTTTCATGTATTTAATTTTCGAGTTTTCAAGTTTCAATTTTTAAATTCTTCAAATTTCGAATATTCGAATTTTCAAATTTTTAAATTCACAAGTCTTCGAGTTTTGGTATCCTGGCATGAAAAATTCCCCCTGAACTGTACGATATAAGTAATAATCGATCGTGACGAAGCTATCGAACAAGCCGATTATTACATTTCCCTGACGAAAGCATGTTAAACTCATTGTCGGAAGTCAATTCGATCATTACGGATCCATTAACAATTGAAGTGTCCACGTTAACCCGATATCGTGATCATAAATCCGTTAATTGTTTTCCTGTATTAACAATCAACAAATCCGGTATCCTTTCACTCTTCGTGAACGACTTTTGATACGTTCTAATAAGAATTTTAACAACTAAAAAAAAAAAAAAAAGAAAGATGTGTAAAATAAGGATCCCTCGGATTTATCGAAATTTCCATTAATAAAGAAGATGAAATTGTCGTTCGATGAAATGATACGGAAGCTTTTATCACGGTTGGCTGATTCATTTGTGCGATGAAATATCGCAGATCAGCATCGATTTGTGATCCATATCGATGCCGATCTGACTCTATGAAGCGGCGTATACCTGTTTCTCGTGTTACATGAATCGTGTATTTAATTAAGCATCACGGTTAACCAGGGATTATCGTCACGGGACCGGAATGGATCCAAGAGTATGTGAATGTTTCACGATCGAGTGTCCAGCAGCATTGTTAAATAATAAAGCTTTCAGCGGAAAGGATCAAATGAAATACGTTTGGAGATAAATGGACGAAAGACAATTTGTTCGTATCGAAAGAGGGAAAACAGATTATTTGCGGATATTATCCTACATAATTAAAATACAAATGGATTTGAATTAAATTGTTATTCACACTAGATTTTAATTAAGCCTCATGTTAGCCTTGTCCTGTTCGATTTAATTTCTCTATACTGTTTTATAAATTGTAATCGTTATAATTTAATTCCTTTTTTAAATAATTAACCTATGATATATTTTATATCTTTTCTCATTTTATCTTGAAAATTTCAGTTGAACGTTTGCAATTATTCCAAGAAATATTAGTTTCTTTCTTTCTCTCATTACATATTATATCAATGATTTCTTCTTTCGTTTGATCATTTTCAAAGAACTGTAATCTAACAATGTTAGGAAATAATGTGTTTGTAATTCGTACTTTTCTTTGTAAGGAAGAATGTACAAAGCAGCACAGAATAATTTCTTAAATGAGATACAAATTGTTTCAATCAGAAAAATGCTGGTAACCAAAAAATGTTGCAAACTTACAAAAACCAAGAAATGGTGGAAATTATTCTGAATTATATATCAATTAATCTTATCTCACTGCACTTAAAAACTCTAAAATTTGGAATTTTAACCTGCTATTTATCATATTTAGTTACATTTATCCTCACGACAATTTCGATTATTCGCGATTACCTATTTACAGAATCGTTAATTGTAAAATTATATTAATTCATTTGTCTTCTAGCATTTTTACATTTTTACCATTGTTTCGAAATACCAAATTATCCCGAGTGCACACAGCTAGCCTCGGAAAACTCGAATAATTCCAGCATTTGCTTCTCGTCCATAATACTGAGAATTTGTGCACCGGAGGAATTGGCCTCGTTAAAAAGTCGAAACACGGCGAAAGCTTTCGAGCTATCCGTCGATTCGCCGATGAAAAATATCACGAAACATCGACGCAAAAAAGAAAACCGTGTCGAATTGACTCGGACACCGAACAACTCGACAAGTTTGTCCCGGTGCAACGCGTCGTGACGCTTGATCGGCGACGCTCAAGTGTCGTCGAGGAACAGTTAAACGTTGTACGTGCTACACCTGTTGACGCTTTTTTACACACGGTGTACGTGAAAACGGTGAAAGAATGGTATCACACGATACCAACGTGCTGGACGTTCAAAATGATCTCTGAACTATTGAAAAGTTAACTTTATTCTATTTCTTCTTGTCTGTGAAATTGCAGCGCTCAAAGCAGCAGTCTGTCTGTATCACAGTAGTTATTTGAACCAAAAGAATATTTGAATTAAGCTGAGTAATTTGCCTCATAATTCGTCAAAATTGATTATGAAGACTTTCTATGCGATCTGCACTTGAAAACAGATAGTGCAGTGATAAACAGTGCATTTGTAAACAAATTTACATTGATAGCTCGACAATTAAAGCTTCCTATAAAGATATAACTCCTACTCATCAAAAACAAAGGATATGCGAGTAATGTTAACGAAAATAATCATAGTAACGATCTTCTAATTATCATTTTGGACAGCGTAGAAACACGTTGCACGAAGATTATTACTTTTACTTTAATTACTAGACCTCACAATGTTCGAAAAAGAGAGTTTTAATTCGTCATTCGGCATCTTTCTAGCAGAATTTATAATTGTAATGGCGTAAAAGCGAATAAATGCAATCAAAGGGTGTTCTTTCCCAAATGAAAATAACGATAGACTATGGAACGTAACCGAATAAGTTGGTAATAATTTAGAAGTCGATTGTACTCGTTACGAGAGGCGAGAAAACTACATCACGCGCGTAGGAAAATGGTTCCGGAAACAGTTTCCTTTTGAATGGGCGTTTTTCCTCGTTTCGAAACGACCGGAGGAAATTAATGGAAAGCTGAAACGAGTGAAATAAAACGCGGTTGGAGAAACAGTGACGCCATTATTCGCGGTTGCGATTCGCGATACGTTCCAATCCGTTTCTATGTAATTACGCGTCTCTACAGTTAATTCCACTGTTAAGAAGATAAAAATAAAACTGACGATCACTTCCTAGAAATCGAAAATCGATTTCTCGCTTGCCTCGTTTGCACGCGTTGTTTTATCGGGAAACATATCATTTGATACTAATAAATATCGTTATGCTTACCGAGAATACTTATTCTGAGTTTTCCATGAAAAAATATATACGGTGTAATAAAATAAGCTAGAGAATGTAATATATTTATGAAGGTAGAAAAATAAGCTAAATAAACGAAGCGTGTACGCAAATTGTAACGAAGAAATGAGGAACAGAAATAATTGAATAATGGAATATTGGAATCGTATACCAGAAGATAATTCTTGGATTTATATTTTGCTATTTAAAGATACGTTTTTTTTATTAATTATCTTCTTAAATAATTATACTAATAAAACGTACCGCAATATTGCAAGAACCGTATATTTGTAATCTTATACACGCAATACATCCTCGCATAACAATTAATTCAGAATGAAAAATTCTAAATTATATCGAGTGTATTATCATAAACATAATTAATTAATCGTGAATTAATTCAGTTTATATATTCAATGAATAATAAACGCAAATTCGAGTTGTGCGCTATTTGGTATCAAAATAAAGTGATCAAAAATTTAAACCTTCTGCACCTACGAACATGTTTCTACAAACCGTCTGTTTCAGATAACCACAAAATATATTAACCAAAATATTAGCCAAAATATGAGTCTCTCAGAAGCCAAATTACACATGATTAATGTTCTACTTTTTGCAATGTACAACTTCCATATCAAAGTTTATTTAGTGCAAGAAGATGCATGAATAATTCTGAAATAGTATGAACATGATGTGGTAGCATGAATAATTCTGAATAGCATAGATTTATAAAAACAAAATATGCAACACTGTTACTTTCTGCTGCTTTTCGATTTATGAAGTTGATTAGTGTGGCTTCTGAGTGACTCATTCTAGTCCAGACCTTTTATTTGCATCGTTATCGAGCACAAATGCTAAGAAAGACGAAGGTTGAAGAAAATTCTCCGCCATTTTCCTTCGCGAGCTTTGCCATCCAGTTAAGTTTGCATCGGTAATCCTCGAAAAATCCCCGGTGTAAGGGACAGAACCTAATAAGCTGTCTTTAACGTGTCGGTCTGGCGTTCCATCATAGGCATCCCTTTATTAATAGTCGTATATTAAAACTCGCATAAAACTTGTCGGACAGAATGTCACGGGTGCAAATCGAATTACGGGTCACGCATATGTAGAAGTGGTAGTAAATATAATTTATAGCGACGTTAATTATATTTTAATAGCACTTTACGCGGCATACATAGCTTCCCGCGATAATATCTGTTCACCCCCTGTGCGCCCACCCCAAAGTCTCGCCCTCGCATCCATCCACACTTCACACATTTTTCACTGGTAAAAATCGAATATTTAGCGGAATCCCTTGCGTTTCTCGTTTGTTTCTCAGAATTATGGAAACATCCGACGATCAAGTTTTTCTAAATGTATAATTTCTCTGTTTATTACGAAATTTAGAAATGAATTTTCCTCTACGAAATCCATCAGTAAGTGAAACAATTCACTGTAAGCATCATGTCTTCTACGAGAAGAAGAAATATCGATCGGTAAATAGTTGTTTTTAAGACAACTTCCACGTACGCGTTACCTGTTCTATTTTAATAATTTCTGTAAATAAATGATGTCCTAATTACGGATTATATAATAACGCGTAATCTGTAACAAAGAAATAAGGATTCAGGAGCTTGAAAATAATAAAAATTCGGTAATAAGCCATTTTCAAAGAACATACATCGCGTTGGAACCCGCATGAGTTCACACCTTTTTCTGTTCCATATCTTTTTTAGCCGATTTTTTCTCGTACCTCGCATCGTTGTCCACTGAATGCGAGAATATTTCATTGTGGAAATTAATCAGTGAAATTCTCGCAAGCAATTAATTATCTTGCTTTTAACAATTTCACGCTCCCGTTTATCCTTTGCGCACTCGGCATTCGCCTGTTTGTGTCGCTCAGGTGCAAAATCGAGCGTAGTCCCGTTCACGATTTTATCGTGTTTTTCGGTGCATGCGTTGGCCGGCGTTGGGATTTCGCTGACAACGCATCCGATCGTTTATTCGACTGCGAGTAAAACGAAATTAACGTAACGTCGTTCACTTAATCGTCCCGTTTACACGAGCACCGCTGAGTGTGTGTCACCATGATTTCGTACTTGTGCCTCGTGTTATGGGCAACACTGGACATGATTGAAAAACGGCGTTTCCCGAGTCAACTGAAAAAATGCACGTGGTTTAAATCGCGGTTTAATCTGCACGTGCAACATTCTGATATTGTGGAATTATTTGTATTTCCGGTCTAAAATGCAGAGAAAGAGATTTAGTGTAATAAAATACTAATGAATTCAGTGTGGATGATGTAGGTAATAATGACCTTCTTGTTGTCAAGATTTCTTGCATTTTTTAAATCAAATAAAAAAAGATGTACCTTCAAGATTTTATAGGAAATGGATATTACTAATTGTACTGTAATGTAATTACTAATTGTGTAAAGTGTAAAAAACACATGTTTGTACACTTAGAAAGTTAAAGATATTCTCAAAGCTTTAATAAAATATAGTTCACTGAATCAAGCATATTTTCAATTTCCAATTTTATTCGAATCGTTATGATACGCTATACCATACAGCAATCTCTTCCTATTGAAATTACAAAATCGTATTACAAGGGCTTGCGTGGTTCGCCTTCGAAGCGTCGGGTTTTCGCTTACGGAGTTCGAAAGGCAAGATTCAAGGATCTTGGCAAACTAGACTAGTCATGGGAACCGCATCGCAACCTCAGCTTCTATAATCACTGATATAACTTACTCAGTAGATGACTTTGCTAAGCTCCGCTTTTGAAAATACTTGTAAACGAAGAAACGCGAACTGATCGGATACTTCGCGAAAAAATATCCTGAAGAAGAAAGTCAAATAAATAGACGAAATAGACGAATCGTCGCGTCACACTAAATTACATATATTCCAGTTTCTATGGACTGTATAACGCTATTATACGCTCGACCCGAAGATCGTGAACGTACTTTATCGTTAGTCGAATAAAGAATTTTTCAGATGATAGAACGATACTAAAAGGTTTGAAACGTATAGTTCCCAGTTTCTTATTGTACGTTAATTTGACAATTTATACAAAGTTTATACAAAGATGAATACAGTGTCATAATATTCTACTATGCACAACTGTTAATACTGACAACTGTATAACATAAGCATTCTATTTTTTATTTGTAGTTTCAAATCAAGCAATCGGATATATTAAACGATAGTGTACACACTACACACGATTACACATGTCGCGTGACCGACAAGTATTTATTGCGTGCTGACTAAAAGGATCTATATACCACACATCCATCGAAATGCATATTAACCACTCGTAAATCAATGAGAACTATTTTACACGCATGCCAGATCGCAAATATTTTGTTGGGAAATTGGCTTGGTTGTTTAGGTGATCGTTTCGTGACACTGCTGCGGTGATTGAAATCGCATCGACGTGCGAATTAGGAATTTGGAAACATGTTATTGATTTGTACAAATGGATATATTGTTGTTGATGAATTATGTCAGAAAATAGAAATTTCCTAATTGCATGATATATAAAGGGAAGTTTCGTGCCTTTTTTCAATACTTTAGGTATTCCATATTGGTTTCGGTAAATAGGATATTCAAGAATTATAATTTTTAAGAGAGAAATTAATTTAATGGGGAGTAAGCTTAACTTACTGATCCATTAACGTTTTGAGAGCGATACTCGACAATTAAGCTACTGAAATTTTAATGTATTATACCAGAATATAGAGAGCTCAATATGTTGGAAATTATGATTTTTCAATATCGGAGTATTACGAATATTAGGATATTCAGCTTAAGTACAAAACATACTTTCCTATTCAATTCCAAGTAATCATTATGAGCAATATACTGTGTCTAGAAAATAGTCAACAGATTACGTAACATATGCTTATGTCAACTATTAATAATCTTTGCTAACAAGCATGAATCATTAATAAAGAAAGTGGTAAAAAGTAACAAAATTTTATTAGACAAAATTAAACAGTTCCGAACAATGAACGTTCTGGTATTGTTCTGAAGAGTATTCTGAAGATTGTAAGGCCAACTCTACCTTTTAAATGGCGCTATAAGCTCTTTTTCATTAAAGCATTATTTTACAACATTTATAAAAAAGAGAAATTAGAAACGAAAAATATTCATAGAGCGTTTAGATAAATTTTCACCTCAGTAGTAAACAAATAGTAAAAAAAAGTAAACAAAATTAACCGAATGTGTCATATTCATGATCCATCGCGAAATCTCCGATGGCGCTACCAAATTCATCGTTCGACGTGAAATTGTGTTTGTGAGTGGAAAAAGCACAGCGACGGAATGCGACACGTGAAAAAGGGACCCTAGCACAAAGTGTTTGCGAACACTGTAATCCTCGTGAGAAACTTATCGGACAGAACAACACGGTTCTACAACCACACACATGCACACGCGCGCGCACTCTCGTCGTTACACTACCATATAACGCATCGTGTCATCGTTCCAAAGCAAGATAAAACAAACGCACTTAACGCGTCCACTGCAACACGTACACGCTGCCGGTTGAATCGAATTGGGAAAAAAAAGAGAAAAAAATGCTAATTCCGTTGTTGGCATTGTGGTCGCTCAGCGGGCTTTTTAGTAGTTTAGAGTATAAAACATCTTTGAAGTACGCTGTTTGAATAATTTCGGCAACGTAACGTGTATCTCGTGTGTTTGATTGTGTTTCACTGCCAAACTATAATACCTATACATATGTGTCGAAAGAAAAATCTTGCTCGAAATTTACCTCAATCTTTTCCTATCCGCGAGAATTTCAGTGACAGTAATTGTATTATACTTTCATTATTATCATTATTATATTATCATTGTACGTTCATTATTATTCCTGGTATTCATTATTATTATATTCATTATTATAGTATTGTTTGTATTTTATTCGTATAATAATACCTATTTTATCATTGCTAGATTGCGGACTTTTATGTATTTTGCTGTAGAATACATATAATATTTAAAGGATACAAGAAATGTCGCAAATACGAAATGTCTCTCGGTTGTGTTTATAAAAATATGATTTTGCATATATATATATATAAATATCGTCAGTCTAATCGTTGGATTTAAAAAAAATTACTTTATTAATATACTTCGTCAGGATAAGTCTACTTGTGTTAACTTTTCTTCATTTACTTATCCTTTTACTGCGAATGAAAAGGTGAAGGTCAACCGAACATCATTGGAAATTTATGACACAACGAGTCACCTTACATTGTATTAAGAGAACATACGTGTATGTTCAAGCAACGCGAAAACTGGCATGAGAAGAGTAACGGAAAGGTAGGAACTAGTTTAGTGGACGATTCCGTCGTAGCTAGATGGAGATTGCCCGAACGAAATTGCATGGGGAAGAAGGTGCAATCCCATGGGATAAATAGACGTTACCCCTGCTGACCTTTCGTCGTAGTTACGACGTTCCGAGATAAATCGACTGAAAATCGACGAACGATGTGAAACGTTAGATATCTGTTAAGGAAATTCGTTTCACGGGTATTGTCGAAAACGAAAGAAGCAAAAAGCTGTCCATTATTTTGCCATCGTAGCACGGTGCTTCTTTTTCTCTTCTTTCCTTTTCTACCTTCATGAAATTTTCTCAACAAAGATTGATATCCTCCATTGTTCTTTCTCGTCCTCGGTGTACCGAGTGTATGCGCTTCTAATAGAATATTTTAAAAGGCAATTTAAAAATACGGCCGGCTTGTCAGAGTAACCAAACCGTCAGTGTATAATGAGCGGGTCTAATTGAACGAGCTGATGGTCGCGTTCCATAACGCGAAATTATTTTACCGGACTTTACGTCGTATTCCATAGGAGTTGAACGCGCGATCACAACGCGCGCGCCATTCATTTTCATGATCGTTTTCGGTTCTTTCACGCGAGAAGATTAAATTCACAGCGACAGATTGCGGCCGCATCGGAATGAAAATAATGGACACGACGCGTGTTTAATCGCCCGCTTTAGAATTTACAATCGTAACCGTTGTACGGTAAAAAGTTTTATAGAGCTGAATCTGGTTAGCGTTGGTAATTATTTCGTTTCGCTTAAAGGCAAGGTTCGATTTTAATTTCGTGGACTGTCTTTCATTCAAAGCAAATTTCATTTAAATCTTTCGTCTAATATTATTTGAACGATTGCTACTGATAGATTTTCGTAAGAAGCTATTAATATTAATAATAATTTAAATTTCGCAAGAAACCATTGATATTCATAGCTCAACACTGGAGCATGCTGATTGATGTTCCACGTGAAATAATTACAACGTGTAATCATGAAATATAAATATTCAGAATGATGTCAATTTTGGATAATGTTGAATAGAAAGTATAGGAATATTATTGAAAGATATAATTCGAACTAAATTATTGTTCATAGTAACGCCTCGTCTATGTCGTATCGTAACTTAAACATGGTCACCCATGATTTTAAAAAAATGAAAGGCATTGACGTTTTGTTTTTCTTTTTTGAAAAATAAATATGAAAGCTGTTTAGTGTAACGTGAATTTTTTACGCGAATTTTACTTTTTGTATTACGAATATTTTTTGAAAAATCGATTTTAATTTTTCTTGCATTTTTGCGAGTTCTTCTGGTAACATAAAATTGTGTTAAAATCTTCTTACAGGAAATTTGTTTACACCGTGTAATCGTCGAATAATATGGTAATTATTGCGGATTCGAAACTCGTGCAAAATTTCTCTCACAGTAATTGTGCCAGGATCGTTGGATTGCCACATTCATGATTAAAGCGTCAATTTACTCAGCTCAATGGACAGATCATTGGCGAGCTATTTTCTTGATTAACTAATATACAAGGTTCATGAAAAAATTAGGTTAGCTTCTTATTATGAGATAAATTAGTTTGCAAGAATTTAATTTTCTCGTCTCTGGCTTTTTAGAACAATAAAGACCGCATTAAAGTAGGATTGTTTATTGCCTTTTGTGATCGCAGTGATATTTTTAGAAAATTAATTTCTGGCTGTGATGTTATGGAAGATACAAAGTTATGATTAAAAAATGTACGATTTTATAAATACGATATAAATAATTTTATATTATTTCGTAGATAATTTCGTAGATACGCTAAATATACAAAAAGTTTACTTTTTCTGTTTCTTCTCTTATACGCACTATTTTATTTTAAAAAGTCTAATAAAAATCGTAATAGTAAAGCGTACCAGAAGCGTCTGCAAATTATTCATTGAAATGTGTTGACTAGAATAAAAAATACAATTCTAGTTTCAAAATTTGCGGTACCAATATATACGCTAAAATTTGCAACAATCCCATCAGACGCACGATGAAAATAAAAATAAAAATAAAAATAAAAACCATGGAATAGAATCGCTCGGAATCTGTAGCGAAAATCGATCGTTCAATTTCCCCTAAAACTAAATTCTCGGAGCAACCTCGCCCAGTCAATTCGCAAAAATCCCTG
Organism: Bombus vancouverensis nearcticus; assembly: GCF_051014615.1. Classification (NCBI taxonomy): domain Eukaryota; kingdom Metazoa; phylum Arthropoda; class Insecta; order Hymenoptera; family Apidae; genus Bombus; species Bombus vancouverensis. The sequence continues at coordinate 15,883,690 of NC_134912.1, read as the reverse complement.
GTACCTCGTGTAATCAGAGAACGTCCCATTCGAGCGGATAAATTGAACAAGTCCCGTTGCCGCTCCATCGCGTACAAAGATCAGCAGGAATTTCTTAAACGTCGCTCACCGTGGGTGACGAATTGCGATTGATTTGCCCTGGTACATGGGAATAACAAACTCGACATAAACACTCGAACATAAAGTCGCGTTTCGATGATGTAAATTAGATCTATGTGAATAAGCGTAATGCAATTTTTAATAAATATTTCTAAATTTATATATTTCGATGTACACGTATCTTGCTGAAACAAACGACAGAAATACGATATCGCGGGACGTGACATTTTTCTCGTTATTTTCGTATTTGATTGTGAAACTAATTGGAAAAAACGTTAACGATCGGTCAACGAAACGATATTTGACGCAAGTAATATTTATAAAAAAAGCATATGCAAAATTAGGATAGTCGTATGTTGTTGAGACAACCACTCGTAAGATTCTATAGAGGATAAAATTTCCGGGGTTGTAGCGTCAAGGGGGTAAATTTCGACCGGAACATCAGCCGATTTTCGTCGCACGGGACGAAAACCGGTTGCTGACACCCATGGGCTGCCGTGCGTAAATCGTTTGCATAGGACAACAATATTGGTATGCAAAGGGCAACTCTAGAGGGCGTAGAGTGACATCGCACTCCAAAGGGGTGTCAGTGATGTCGGCAGCGGATACGGGGCGTTCCACAACACTGGAACCCCATGGAGGGTCAGCCTTGGGGGCTTGCGTTAGCAGTGTATCATAAATTATACGCGCTATGTAGGTTCATGGCGACGTGTGCACACAGGGTGGAACGTGCGAAGGGACATGTGCCTGGGAATACATTGTGTCGTAAGCAAAGAAAGATGCTAACGGATAGGATACCAGGAAATATGGATGGAGTGATTGCGAGAGGAGGAGTCTATTTGTGGTTTGGATAGCTTAATAAAATTAGATACCGTATCGTATGTGTAGTAGCGACCGTATAATTAGCATTCTATTTTTGTAACTCGTAATTATTTTTGTAATTATTATTATTATACGCTGCTTATTAAAGACTCTTTCTAAGATGTTTGACGAGTCGTCAGTTTAATATATCGTAAATTTTAGTAAATTTGAATCTTCGTCATAGAAATAAATGATGTTAGGTCGTCTGAAAAGTTTCTTTCGTTTCATAAGGTGATAATAGATGAACAACAATTTCTATTTTATATTATTTTGTTGAAGTAGGTATGGTCCGTTTCATTATGTTTCTATTATTATATTTGTGCATAATTCAATAAACTAATATAACACAAAAAACATCGTGCGTCTATAAAACGAAAGAAACTTTTCGGACAACCTAATATTTAGGGAAAATGCAAATAGAGGAGATAGATATATTTTACTGTGCTTTTTATCAATCTTTAAAATACCAATTTAATAAAATACCAATTGTCGTAAATATTGTAGAAGTATTTGATGGAGAAAAAACGATGTAAATACAAAGTATAATAATAATATTTATAAATTAAATCACCGATCGACGTATAAACGTAAATCTCCGTAGAGTTAGAAAAGTAGAGGCCACGTGATTCTAGAAGTAATACCGTTACCGCAAATGCTGGAATTTCTCCACGTCGAAGTTGCCACTTCTTGACCAGAGAAAAATTCAGACGAAGAATGCAAGAATGAGAAATTATGGAGGCAAAGAAGAAAGAATAAACAGCTTGGAAAAATTATCAGCATGGAAAGGAAGAGAAATAGGTGGGAACACGTAAGAATACAAGGCGAAGACAACGTTCCAGAATGCGAGACATAGGTGGAGAAACAAACAGTGAAGAAAGGGAGAAAAGGAATGTACTGGATGGAAAAAGTGGGCAAACGAGAAAGAACACGGTGGAATAAGAGAAGCGGTCGTAGAGAAAAAGGAAAATTGTCTGCGACTTGTGACACCATTCCGGGATACCATTAGTACGCAGAAACGTACGAGCAATAGTGCATTCATTTGCATGTGTGCAAATGCACGCCCGAGTGCATAAAAGAGACCGGAACGTGCAAAACTATTATTTGCACGTGCATCTCTGGAATCCTGTAAAAAATTTAATTCCTTCAAGGGAAAGGATGTAGCTAGTACGGAGTTATGTCACTTGAGAGTCTCTTCGTATAAGTTTCTTGAAACATTTCATTTAAATAGAGAGATCCTTCAGCCGAGTGACAAGATTTTGAAGAATTTTCTTTCAACATGAATATGTTGTGACGCAGTTGCTCGTTTATTTGAATTCTCAGTATAGAAAACGTTTATGTACGTACATACTGTGTGTGTTTTGAAATTTCATTAACAGAATGAGACACGAGCATCCTGACTGTATTGTATAAAATTTGAAAGCAACTTGAAAATGTATACAGTGCATAATATTCGCAGTCCAATGACTGTTATCTATAACTATCTGTATAAAATAGGGAACAATTAAAATTCAAGCCAAGCAGAATATTGACTTTAAGAGCTTAAATCATCGAAACTGGTTAAACCTTCCTTCTTCTATAAAATCACCAAAGTTCAAATTATTTAACGCATCAACTCAAAGTTGCCTAAACTTTAGAAAAGTGTTCAGTTGCCTATCTACGTTTTAGCGGATATACAAGCAAAGAGAAAGAAAGAACAATGAACTTTCAGTAATATAACACAATCACAGATCTGTCGTTACTCCGCAATCTCCAACGTTTCCACTTACCGCTGCCTCGAAGGAAATGTCTTTTATGCAATCCGCTATCTGTCGACCATCCCCCTAGTAACCTTATCTTCTCGGATATCGCGCGACTGGTTGGCGAACGTCTCTTGGAACGGCTCATAGCTCGAATTCCGGCGACGACAATTCGCGTTCGTTGAAGCGGGACAAAGTTTCCCCTTGAAAAAATTCGAAGGAAACACGATAAGGATCGCGGGCTGCTGATTCGAGAGAACGATCGCTGCCACGTCGGCAGATACGCGTAAACGAGACTGTCCTTGTTCTTTAACGATTCTCGTCGACGACGTAGGTGATCGTGATCCGGTTCGACGTCCTGACAGTTTCGAAACGGTGCGACAGCGAGAGAAAAATGAAAGGTCTGTTACTTTTCGATTGGAATGAATCGCTGTCGTGTTCTCGATTTCCAGAGTCAAGTTTCTTGAAAAGTTTCGAGAAGCAGTCCTGAAGTTTGGAATGTAAGTACAGTGAGCGACGAGGTCAATGGAAATTGTGGTTCATCGTTAACCTTTTCACGCTCGATGTTGCGCAATATTATACTTTAAAGCGATATTAAGTGACTAAACGATAAACGTATTTGTTCTCGATGGAACTATTTTTCCGTGTTAAATTCGCACTGCTCATAAATTTTATCATTTTACAATATGTTTTTCTTAGAAAAAAATGGGGAGAATTATGTTTCTATTCTCAGTACAGATGAAGTATCGGTTTCCAAAGAACAAGGGGCATTCGGTTCTGCTGAGGTTAAGGAGATTATTTTCAAGAAAAAGTTTTTCATCGAATTTTGAATGTATTTGGATAATTTTGTCTGTTCTAATAGAATGTATGATTCCGTCAATAATTTTCTTATACCAAGTGACAAAATTTAATTCTTTTGGCCTCTACCTTGGTACAGATTATGTGTATAACGACATAATTTGAAGAAAAAAATATAACGGACGTAAACTGTCAGCTTAGAGCTGGTTTAAGATCGCGGACTCTATTCCCGTGAGATTTGCCTCATTTTCCTCAGCTTTTACATCACCGCACAGAAAAAGACAAAAAGGCTGAAAGAAAGAAGGAAAATTGAAAATGTCGCGTACCTCTAACTCTAATCTCGTTACCTACTTCCGATCGTCGCGGGTGTCAAGAAGATGCTCATCCTCCTCTAGTTTATCAGCTCTTCGACTAATCTAATGGAATTCGCAAATCTGCCGCTAAGAAAATACTCTTCCTTCTCGCGGCTGGAAGGAAGAAAAACGACGTCACAAAAGAGGATTTCATCGGTTCCTTGTAATTTTCTCAAATTTCCCACCAGTGAGGCTATCCGCTCACGTCGAGACAATTTCCACGGGATATGCGTGTCAGCTGTTACAAAGGAAAGCAAATATTTACACGTCGCCGACTCGGGATGTCCAATTATCGCGTCCCGAGGCGTTTTATCTCGTGCGCTAACTTTCCGACGATATGCAAAGCGGCTCTATTAATTTTCCACTACGTCGGGAACGCGAGGCAACGGAAACACGGGGAACGCGTCTGTACTGTATCCTTGAAATTTGCAACGAGGCCTCGGCCTCGCGAATGAAAATTCAAATCTACTGCATTATGGAACGCGTTTTCATTAATTTTTAATGGCGCGAGTTACATGCGGCACGCCGACAGCTGCCAAAACACCGAACGAATTCGCTTGAAATTCGGGCCGCACTGTTAGCATAAATAACCTGAGTTATATTAACTTTTATCCGGATAGCAGGTTGTAAGAACTACGCCTTGGAAAACCGAACGTATTCGGTACGGTTATGTTGAAATAATACGCTGCGAACTATCGGAAAGCGGTTTCCTTTGTTCGTTTTTTGATCATCCGCTGGAAAGTTATTCAAGTTAAAGTAGCGTACTCGAGAAAACACTGGCAAGCTGTTTAGTCGTTTCAATTTTCGTTCAATTAAAATTGCAACAACCAGAGTCGATATACGAACTCCCCATTTGTCTCTTTACTCTTTAATGTTATGAGTCATAAGATGATTGAGAACCGGACTCCATTATATCATTTCAGTATTATACAGGTTTACCTTGCTCTTCAACTTCGTTTCATCAATAATTAACAAGAAGAAAAAGGAATAACCATATATTATTCCCTCCGTAATAGCTGTACTACAGTTTTCAGTGAAAGGCATTCCACGCGACGGTGAGCGCATACCTTAACGCTGTGCAAATTATCTGGCCTCTAATAATAATTAAAAGCCCAGCATAGTTGGCACATTTGAACACTGCAAGGTTTCTGAATTTCGCGAGAAGAACCAAACGTAGTTCGAACTGTCGAAAAAATGCGGTGCTCTCGACTAGGTAAGAAAAAAAAAAAAAAAAAATAGGTGGGAAACTCGAAACCTCGGTTGAGACGGGATCGCGAATACCCAGCTAAATGTCGTCCCCGGCATTTCGCTAATTACCAACGCAACACACGAGCTACTACTAATTACGTGGTCCCGCTTAATGGGAAACTCTTAACGAGGGACAAAAGATTCGGCCCGTGAACAGGTTATACGCCACCCTGGCAGACTGTGAAACCATGCAAATTCCACCATTTATCGCTTTTAACTTTTCCCTGATTATTTTCTGCTTAAATACTATCGCAATCTCTGCGAAATATGTACTTTTATCGAATATCTTGTAATTCTTGTAATACCTTAAATTTCTATATGTATTAGATATTTATAATTTTTATATGTTTCAGAATTATTTCAAATTTTACCAATATGTAGGTATAATTCTGATAGTCGAGCACTGCTAATAAAATTTCACAATTTTTCGTATAACATACATTGTAAGAAGCAATGTAGCGTATACAGAAAAGACGTGTAAGTAGTATAGAGCGTTATAAATCAGGCAAAGCATTTTAAGACGCGCGTTCTATTTCAGTCTTCTTATACGTAACAGCGTAATTTTTTAAACCAACTCTCTTGTTAACCTGAACTTTTTTAAAGCTTATATTATTTGTATGTTATGTTAAATTAATCGTTATGTAATCGATAGAAGAAACGTAGCGACGCTACGAAAATACTATAAAATATTCTTGGAGTTCGGTCGAGTAAATTCTTCGAAGTACAAAAAGCTCTTGAACTCGGAAGCTTCGGCCCTTACTTTGTTTCAGCTTCAACTGAAATACGTAAAGTATTTAATTCACAATCATACTCTATTTCTTCCGCTAGTTATAATTTCTGTACTTTATATACTTTAATAAAAATTATCTCATCGGTTACCTGTCGAAATCGATTCGATACTTCTGGAAGAAAAACTTGTGCTGAGATCTCCTTAATTTGACACGTGCAAATTCACGTGTTCAATTAACGAGAGTTTGCGTGTAATTTGTAGCAATCAAAATTAAATTGCCACTCTGTATATATTATTTACAGCTTGGCAAATCAATTACATTTTTAATATACTTATTATTGAAAATCTAATCAACCTAAAAACCACCATAAACAATAACTTGCATTGAGAGTAAATTCAATTGATCACATAAATGGTGTAATGGTACATTCGAAATTTTGATTAAAAAAAAATATATAAGATGCAACTTGTATGATAAATTCGCGAATAATTGTCAATTATTGTGAAAGTTGATTAAAATATAGAATAACAGCTACAAATTATTCGATCGATTGAAGACACGTTTTTCTACTTTACAGATGACGTTGCAGGTTTCCTGGGTCCGGCACAGAGACGTTCATCTGCTCACTATCGGTCGTTACACGTACACGAACGACCAACGATTCAGGCCGATTCACAATGCACAGACAGACGATTGGACGCTCGAAATCAAGTATCCGCAACTGCGGGATAGCGGTTATTACGAATGCCAGGTCTCAACGACGCCGCACATGAGTCACATCGTATATTTGGACGTGATCGGTAAGCTATTTCAGACATCTTTACGTTGCACGCGCTACAAATGTTGTGTGAATGTAGTTTGTCAAGATTAGAATGATCATGTTGAACTACAGTGCACGTTTAATGGGAAATCGTAGAAAGTAAATTTATTTCAGAATATTTCACTTTTATCAATATGGAATTATAGAACATACATATATAGTAGTGTTTGTTTTTATGCACTCATTTTTGTAGAAAGCAAAAGTATTATATATTCTGATATAAATGGATGTGGTGAGATAATTACTGTGAATAGATATAAATAGCAGTAATTGATACTAGACAATAACTAAATTGCGTTAAATTGTTATATAGTTGATCATGAAAGATGAAGATATACTCGGTTAAAAAATTTATATGGCTAAATCCTTATAGCCCAATTCGAACAACACTTAATGTTTAGTTGTTAGAAATTTTATGAATAACTACTTGCCAAGTACATTTGTATTCTATAGGTTTAGATATCCTTCGCTTCAGAGAATCGCAAGAACAGCGTGGAGAAGAGTTAAAATTTGAAACTTAAATTCAACTGGAAACTGCAATAACATTTATGAATCATGACTAAGATATCGAAGAGGCAGTCTCCTAGGGATATTTCGTTTTCCTAATATATTCAGCCCTTTAATAAGATGAATTTTACATTTTCCCGCATTCCTGGCACAAGGATCTGGATTTTTGCATAACTGGGTCGCGCGACTGCTTGTCAGCCGCCTTCAAACCGTATCATCGCGAACGATTCATCGCCGTATATGATTTTAATTAAACGTTAGTAGACGGTTAACGAAGGGCTAATTACACCGCTCTACGCAACAATTAGTTAATTCTAATCTGAATCTGCCCCAGTTCCCCGGCCATTGCGAGAAATTTAAGCTGGGCTTAAATCGTGGCACGGTGCCAATTGAACACCTGGGATTGGTTGATACCGATTTCCAGTTAAGCTACGACGTCGAACAAGGCTTTGATTACGGGAGATTACTTCCCCAACTTGAATTCCAACTGGTTAAGCTCTGTTTTCTATTCCTCACGAAACTGATACGAATGCACACGAAACACGGTAATCGTTGCTCCTGCTATCTTCTTAATCGGCATTTATACTCGTGAGACGATCCTTTATAGCCGCAGAACAGATTACGTGCTACAATTCATTTCTCTGTCAAATGTTAAGTACTTGTGGCTACACTTGCTTATTTGAGACTGATACACGTATCGTGTTTAAGACATTTTATACTCTGATTTGATTAGCGATGAAACGAATTATTATATGTCATTGCATCTGTATGCGTAAAAGCGTAAAGTTCCAACGTGTTTACATTAGATTTGACTGAATTTTGTTTTACGCGAATATAAAAACATCTAGTATCCTTAATAGATGATAGATTGAACAAAATTCGTCTATTAGGCAACGTAGTATGTTTTCCATTGGTAAAAGTTCAGATTTTCTTCTTTGCGGCATGTTTATTTACTCGATTAGTATGTGTTTACATCGATTAGTAAGCGTAGAGATTTACATAACATGTACATGATGTGCAGAGAAACGGAACGTAAGTGGTATAGGTCGCCATAAATCAGACGAAGCATTTGAAGAGGCATTTCCTATTTCATCTTTCTCCTTTTTTCATTTATGAGATAGTAACTACGAGTTTATAATATTTGTTGACTTTTCTCTGGGAGTTGGCAATTCATAAATATTTTATTCAAATCAGAATAGTTTTTATAACTTCGATCTACATGAAATGAATTTTTTTCTAGCGTGTAGGGAAAAATAGTTCATAAGCAAATTTTATACTTGTAATAATTTCGAATGATATGAATTAAAGTTAAAATGTTACGTCTGTACGACATATCAGTTTCACATCCCTTTAACCGCCAACCCCATAAAGCCGGGAACTTATCTCGTTCTACAATCAACGTTCTGCAATCTACAAGAGAAAGTGTTAGTGCTTAGCCAACAGATGCCTCGCGTGGCACACTTACCTCGTAGATATCTACTATACTTTAACCTAAAATTCCAGTTTCGGTTACCAGTCTGCGTCCTCGATCCACATAAAATGAAATTGCCCTTACGCAAAATTAATCCTATTCGTGGTAGCGCATTAACATTTTACGTAGCATCTTCACGTAATTATGTGAAGTCTCATAATCGACGATCTGCAATGAACAATTAAAAGAAAAAGTGTAATCGAACTATTTTCCGCTTCAAGATGTCCCGTGGGAAACGAAGAGTTTCGAAGTCGTTTAAATATTCGGCAGGAAATTTCTCATCGATGGGGACAAATTGATTAAAATGGCCGATAGGAGAATGTGACGAGTCCGCTGAACATTCGACTAGTTTCATGACACATCAAACGAACCTCTCGTCGAACGTTTCGATCCTACAGAATTTGTATATCATGGGTCACAGGAAATATCGTATCTTTTCTCTTCGATTTTCCGGAAAAGGAGGTCGAGAGAAAGAGAACAAGAGTCTAAAAAATGTATCTATTTACAAAATAAAAAATATATCTTTTCAAAATATACATATACATTTTGTGGAATGGCATATTTTATTATAATAATTATTGTCATTTTGTAATAGATACATACGATGTTACATGAACATATAATTTATTTTAATGAAAAATCTTTTCATTACAAGTAAAAGGACCATATTTTATAAATCGCCTTTTACTATTTATAGCTTTACAAGTCTGTTTTACAAGCGAATTATTAAAACGATGATACAAAACTTTCTCAATATAAACATATATGTAATTATAAATCCAATAGAAACCAAGCTAAACTATATACTTCATTATTTTGGATCGTATCAATATAAATTTTGGATCAAATTTGTTTGTTTAACAAAGGGTTTGTATTTCTTCGCGCCGTTTTGCAATCGATTCGTTCAATTATTTCAGAAAAATTTACATTTCAATTACGGCGTGCATTTGTTTTGCGCGCGCCAAAAGCTCGGTCGTCGCGTCGCAGCTACGCGTTATCAGCCACGTTGAAACGAAACAATCGCGTTCAGATCTCCGAGACTCCATTCGCGTTTCTCTTTCTCATAGCTCGCGCGCGAACTTTTCCACCTGGATATCAACGAAAGGGAAGCTCCCTCATTGCCTTTAATAACGTCGTCTCTGCACCTTTAGCGTGGAAAATTTACTCGGGGAAACAAAAGGAAATACGTTGGATTCTAGTCGATAAGAAACTCGACAGGAAGAGGTCAGAGCAGCGACGATGAAACGTCGCGCTAATGAAAAATAATGTCGGGATCCTTATTAGTGTTTTCATTAACCTTTATTAGCAACGCGAAGGGTGCGAGGTAACTTCGCGTTCTCCGCTTACGTGACCCTATTAAAGTAAAAATATGAACAAAGAAATTACGTTAAGCTGGTGTTACATTTTTAAATTATCGTCAGTTATCCTGTCGAGAAAAGTATAAAAAATTTAATAATACTTTCACGTAACTCTGATTGTAGTGCGTATCATCGAATATCACAGGATGTAGCGTACCTAAAAATCCTTTCTTTTTTCTTGTTTAAATGATCGGTCGATTAAAATATTGGAAAATGATTTCTAAAGTGAATTTATTTTTATCTGATTTTTATTCGATAACTTATTTACACGTAATGAATATTCGTTGTTTTGCTCCTCCTTCAATTAAATGGATGCATATGTCAGCAGTAATGAATATGTTTAAGCTGTACTCAGCTCTACTAATACTCTAGCCTCCTTCGTTAATTTCCATACTCATTTTCGTATATGTGTTATCTCTCGTAATTATTCGAATAACTTCAAAAGTCTATGTGCACTGGTCGAATAATTTAAATTTCGAGCACATACAAATTCCTAATCAATAATACAATGGAAACAGCGTTCGTTATTCCAATAAATAATTATATGTATTTATGATAGCAAGGGATCTTTAGTTAACTTTTACAATAAAAATGAACTGAAGCATGAAATGTGTGCGCCGTGTGATTAATTACGAGCGTTACTGTCGTATTAAAAATCAGGTGAAAATTTGAAATTCAGGAATGGTCATTTTCATACACGTCGTATCACAGTTATCGTTAGTAGAATTATAAACACAACTAGTTGAATCGAATCATGATTCATACAAATATTGATATCCCTAGACCCATCGAAATGAGAGATTACAGAAGATCCGACGACCAACGAAGCAAAAATCGTTTATTGGTGCATGTATATGTGACCGTAGCCGCAAAGCTCGATCTAATTTGTGAGGAAATCAGTAAATTGATTGCAGGTGGGTAAATATTGCTCGGCACTATCTTCAGGTAGATGGATTCCGAACTTTCGGTAGCGAAGCCAGTCTGCAAATATTGCCACTTCCTCGCCAGGCTCGATGCTTGTACAGGAAATCGCGCTCCCGTTTGCATACCATTATTGCTACGTCGAACATCTTTGCGATACCTTCGCGGTTTTAAACTACGTGAACGGTTCTTGCAAGAATTTTGTAGACTTAGTCGCCAGAAAACAGCTGAAAAATTTGTAAAACTAGTTTCTCATTTCCGATTGTATTTTAACGTAATTTTATTAAATGGATCTCCGAATGTCGTTTAAGAGGAATTTCTCTATTTGGAAGAAATTACAGAGAATGGTGTTTCATTGCCTTCATCTTTTATCTATTTCCTATCACTCGTAGTTTCTTTATAATTTAATCAATAAAAATCGTAATTTCTTAATTATTAACGTTGTATATGTTAATTATTAATGTCAAAGTGAACTCTGCTTGTTTCAATAAGTTTTCTCAGTGAGATAAGACGAATAAAGACACGAACAAATTAAGAATCGCAGTACCATATCCATCATCGAAATCTTTTTGATTAATTGTCAACGTATGGATATATTTTAGTTCGATGGACCGCTTAAAAGTAACTTGAGACGATGACCAGATCCGAGCAATATTTCTTAGATGCATTTGTCACATAGTAAGGTTAAAGAGAAATATTTATTTTCATCTTCGTCCACCTGTAAGAAACAAGGTGTTCGTATGAAGTTTGAACACCAAAGAATCATTACTGACGGAATAACAACTCCCGTAAATTAGTATCGCTAGCCTCTATTAACGCGTTAAACTCGATTTCACCTTAGCGGACGTTTCGCGTGCATGCTACTGTCGGCTCGTATTTCATCCCCTCACGCCCTAAAATGTGCCTATGAACGCTCACTTCTTCTACCCCACAACCTCTTTCGCGCGATCTGCAAATTTGCAATGTCCATGCCTTCCTACTCACCCCACTCTTCCCGACTTACTTCACCTCTATCGTTCCATTTTTTACTTTACGACGCCTTAAAAACTCACAACACTGCCCACTTCACCCGTTTTCCAGCCACTCTCCCAATCACAAGAATGTATTTGCGTCTGCTGCGTGAACCTGAAATGTAGTTGTTCATCGATCAGCAATAATCATCAACGATATCGTCGTTGACGTGTACAAGCGCATTACCTTTCAACACCATTCATTACCTGGAGAATGGCGATGATGAATTAAATGAACGAACGAAAACAAAATTAAAATACGACAGTAATAAACATTGCGGTAATTGCACCGCTCGATGCCTTAAATATTTAGATTAACGCAGAAATTCAATTAAATCTTTTATTTATAAACGAAGATTTACTTGCAAAGTTCGCTCGGATATCCTTCGTTTGTTGAGTCTTCGTGTTTTCCTCCCTTTCGTCCTTCCTTTCCTTGTTTGCTCACGTCCCTCCACACCATTATCGCTTCGAACCGCGTCGATCATGGAGATAACGAACAAATTTTGGTGGATCGTTGGTCGTTAACAACTTGTAAATACGTGGTAGCCAAGCGACGGAGACAAAGTGCAACATCTGCGAGCGGACAAGGCACCTTCATGGTCGGACATTAGGTCGACTTGTTCTACTGACAAGTTTCTACAGCGGCGCCACGTTGCTTCACTCGATTCACTTGCAGCACACTTCGTCGAAACTTGCTCCTTCCTCGACGCCTCTATATTCCCTGTTCTCTATCCCCGATATCTGTACAACGCGAATACGAACAGGGAAATCCTCTTCTACGAAAGTCGATAACGCGCTGTTGAATTATTATCAATGGACCGAGTAAATCCATAGACTAGTCTGATAAAAATCGGGCCAACCTAATGTTTCGTATATTCAAGTTGGAACTTGTATTCAGGTTTTCGAAATGTAGATTTTAGTCTTCGAAAGAGAATAAGATAAGAGCCTGGAGATTTTTGGCTCAATTTAGAAATATCGGAGAAGCAATTATATTTACTTCATAATCAATTGAATCAATTTAAAAGAAGTATCTTTATAAGTTAAATTGTGGATCTTCTATATTATTTGGACAAATTATCGTTTTTAGCCAATGATGTAATACTACGTTGCCTTGAATCCCTAATTATTGGAATGTACATAAATCACTCAATGCGAAAGAATTATTATCAAATGGCCGTAATTCACAAGACAAGAAATCGATCGTAAATCATAGCAGCAGCTTCTTATATAAATCATTGTTACACATAGTTCTCAGCATACGATACAAAGGGAAACAACTAGATATTAGTATCACAGAAACACGTCGAACAAACAGACATCGAACATGGTTATCAAAGGTTTCGCTAACATTGCGGGATCGTTATCAAATTTCGTGTATGCAACGTTGCCGAGTTTGATTTCCAAACCCGTTACGTAAATGAATTAGCAAGATGCGCCTTCTAACTCGATCCTGTAGCTTTCCTCGTGTCTAGGTCCTCGTTTCGTGAACGTTCGCTTTTGTGTCACGCTTCCAGCCATGGTAATTATCAAGCAATGTAACCTATCAGCGACGTTCCGATGGCAGAATTTCTAAGGTACGTCAGCATCGTATTCAACGAAGCCCGGCATGAATTGTTAAAGGCCTCCTTTGGATTCTATTTATGCTCCCTTCGAATCTCGGCTAAGGGACAGCGACGCAATCGCGACGCTCTGAAGGCACAATGCGCCCGTTGCGCGTTTCCAGAGACATCGAAGATTAATGAAATACCTTGAGGTACTGAGAACTGGGCTCAGAGACGCGCCGTAACTCGATTACTTGCGGCTGTTTAGCACGATGTCGATAAATTAAACGTTTGTCGTGCAACTTTGTAATAGATGAATAGTAAAGTTGCAGTGGCCGAAGCGAAAAGTATCTGTACGTACCGTTATATTCTAATGCGTTCCCTTTTATCTACATTTTGGTCTCACAGTGTGAAATTTGTTGTGGTCACACGAAGATTCTGCTGTAGGATACGAAATTTTGTATTGAGCGTAATTAATTAATATGTAACCAGTAGATAAGCGATAACGTTCCAATAGATACAGTGATGCTGTACAAATACTTGTTGTAGCCACTGTATATAGTGGTGAATTTCTATTTCTTACAATTAAGAAGAAGCATTGATCAGACAAAATTAAAAAAATATGCAGACCGCAGATAGGAAGCACGATAAGGAATTTTAAAGTACAATCTCGTGTTATCAAAACTATCGATACGCATCAGCTAAACATTCCAAGAATGATCCTTTGTTTGTTTGATTACAAAATTTCAGAGATTTACCACCTATTTTTAACGAGCTAATATTTGTGAGCATAACAAGCTAAGAAAAATGAATGTTGTCATGTTGCCCTTGTGTGCTGTTCACATAGTACTGCATCATTAACAATTTTGAGAGATCATATGATGTGTCATTGAAATATCATTCAATAAAAAAGATGAAAGGCGAATGATGAAATTACACCGTCAAATAAAAATTATACCTATCAAATAAAAAGAAAAAGAGAAAGCTTAATTTAGGAGCGGACATGTCTCATTATGAAAATCTAAGAAGATAAAACGACGTGACGGAGAATGCTTAATTTCCATCGGAAATAGCAAAGTCTTCTGAAACTGTTTTCATTCCAAACTTCCACAGTTGAATGTCAGATACGTGCCAGATTTTACCTCCAACCTGATTCTATATTAATACAAGATATCTTGAATGATTGTCACGGAAAGCGGAATAAGCTGCAATTGAAATGAATTTTTGCTGGAGATTGGAATGAAGAAAACGATGTCGTTCCTAGGACGAAATATATATTTATGTCGATGTTTCGTATGACACTTGGACTTCTAATAGAAATATTATTTACAACTTTCAAAATTCTCTATTTGTCTTATCAATGAGATAAGAAATCAATCTTCGAAAAACTTGGTTGTAACCCAGGGGTGAAAAAGTACAGAGTATTTGATATAAAGATTTGTGAAGTTACTTTATTCGGATTATTTCTTGAACAGTAAACCTTAAAAAGAAAGCTTCGACTTCAGTCTTTAAGGCGAAATCTTAAATTATAAATTCGTACTAGTCTTACTGTCTGGATTCTCAAAACACATAAACTTTATTACCTGATCGATGTTACCTCGAGAAAGCACTTCGATCACGATTCCGTGGGTTCGAAACTGTACAACGAGCGATCAAAGGAACATCGTCTAATTACTATTAATACACGAGTGCATAGGGCGAAGTTTCAAGTTAAGTTCTCCTGCCTCTTTTCGAAATTGCTAGATGTTGAAACTAACACTTAAACGAATCTTCGCTCAATGATAAGACAAAGAGGCGAAGAAAGCGAAAGAGGACCAGATCTGGCCAAGTGAGATGACGTGATCAGGAAACGAAGCTCTACGATGGAATAAAGGAAAGCTCTGGAGGGGCAAAACGAATTTCTCGAAAGTTTACAACGTTATTATCCTTAAGCCGGGGCTCATAAGATCCTAGTCGAAGAACCGTGCACGCGAAATTGCTCGCACAAAGCAGATTTTAATTTTGACCAAAAGCACGCTTGGTGAAAATACTCGAATCGGCTTGGGTCAGGGAGACAACGATATTAAAAGCTCGGAAGTAATACCGCTACTGGGAGCGTTATAATGGATCGAGCGAACCTTAAAAGCTCTGGGGCCGCTTCTTCCAGTTTTAGGCCAGATTGTCCGCTACTTCGCTCTCGCTCCCAGCGCAACCTAATGGAAATCCTTAAAATTGTTTCCTACTCGACGAGATTTAACGATTCAGCCAGGATTCAGCGTAAAATTTACCATTGTCTTCTCTGTGTCCTGCACAAATTCTTCCTAGTGGTCTCGGGATTCCTGAAAAGCGATGCTCTTATGAACCGATTTCGTAACGTACATCCTCGGCGCTGCAGCAAGTCTCGACTAATTAAGGGGGAGGGTGGTTCGCTATTTTCACTGATAAGTTGTATACTTACATAAACCTGTTGGAGAAAATTTCTGTACTTTTGAAATTTTCTTCAGATTTCGGGATTGAGTTTTGCAGAGACACAAAGGCTTTTTACGTAATCGCAAAATCCGTTTTAAGTGCTTTCAACTATGACAATATTAAAAGCATAGTCATAAAAATTTTATTGCTACTTTTCTAGCCTCTTTTCGTGTTTAGGATCGCTTTTAAATTTTATCGATGAATATATTTTATATAACTCATAAAAAGATTTATCGCATTAACGCATCTGAAGGTGATTCAGACAATTCAATTAGAATTAAAGAAATGTACTCATTACTCCAACCATACATTACATTACCGTGTACACCTCATTCGTACGTATTAGAATACCTGTCGATCCTGTTCAAAATATAATGATTGATACAACGATCAATATAGAAACGATTAGTTAGTCAGGATTTGATATCAATGCAAGATAACGATGGAAACTATACAGGTGAAATTTTAAAAATTATATGCAAATATTGTGGTCAGAAACTATTTTGCAACTATTGCAATAGGATGAAAAATCTCCTTTATAAAACAAATTTTGCATTAAACAGGATCATAAAAATTCTCCCTTCATAAGATCATATTACGCCAAGCAGAATCTACTTCTGACTAGATAAAACAAGATCATGAACCATATTCGTACCAGCAGTCACCCAATTTTTTACCGTGAAAAGTATACAACACGGGGCTTGAACGTCTCGTCTGCAGCGTGCTACCACCACTTCCGGCGCCTTTTGTCCAACTGTCGAGCGCTAGAACCACTGCAACGCGTACCACCGCAGCGGTGCGCGCGAATTGAAATTTTAACCTGTTCCAACCTCGCGATTCATCGCCGCCGCAATTGCGGAATTGCCCGCGACGTACTACCGTTTCGTTCTTCTCGAACCAGCGATCGGCTGACCCTATAAATCCTAATCAAACGATCCCCGTCCGCAAGCATTTCGTTAACAGCTGCTCTCTCTAAGTATTGCACTGCACGCGATAACGTTCGCGATGGAAAATATATCGACGACTAACGGCAACCCTGCGTGGATCTTCGTTAGAATCTTCATCCGCCATTTGATGCATGTTCGCTGCTACAACGAACCTGTTCGTGAAATTTGTGGAGAATCTTGGTTTTCGAACATTGATAAATAAATTGAGACGCTGTTACGTAGTCAAGTAAATTTTTCATTGGATTAATAGCATACTTGATATTCAATATATTCGCTGCTACGAAAATATGACTACTCTTCCCCAGAAGCGATGTAACTTCGGTTTTATCAATAATGTCTAACGAAGAAAACAAGCCTTGTTTATTCGTTTTATCGTGATAAGCGATATTCACGATGTATAATTAATCTACTGTATAACACGAGAACTCGATGTACTTGATACTTTTATGACTGTTTCAATCGCTAATAAGCAAAGTTGGTATTTGTAGCTCTTCATGTGAATTATCAACTTTTCAACCAAGTATTTGTGTATTTTTTAATTAGGACTGATTGTTGCCTTTCCCTCTTCCGTCTTTCTAGCTCTCCATATACATTCGTAAGCAGCAAACTGTACGCTGAAATAAATTACATACAAGTGCACAAATTATAAAATTCAACAGTTTTCAGCCAAACGATAATCTAGAGAATAGTCGTCAAGCTGTTTTCAGCTTAAGATGCACTCGAATTGTCGTACGTTCCTACGTATACGGAACATCTCAGTCCTTTCTCCCCATCATATCTTTTTCCCCTAAATCCTCACATTTTAACGCCAGTGTTCGGCATCCCCTTCGCATGTCTCTAATCTAACATTTCGTTTAGAACCTTCGAATTCTCCAGCAAGATTCTCCCGTCGTAGATCCATCATCCACTGTCAGCGAATTTTATCTACGTTGGTTTTTAGCCGAAGGACCTCGCACAGTGCGACAATTCAACATTTCGCGTCACGAACTACAAAACCAGAAACGCCAGATCCCGTGACTGTGGAATTTTCGCAATGGAATGTGAACACAAGTCCAGGGTAACAGAGGGAATAAAAAAAAAAAGGATCTGCCTGGGAAGGTCGAGAAGGGTCAACGATTCTTCGTTCGTTATTTCCGGTCGATCGCGATCGAAAGAGAGCTTTTGCTCGATTGTCGTTGTCACTGCTTTTCACGCGACCCGCTCGAGCCATTGGCGAAAACGCTATTCGAGTTGACATAATGCTCGTTTCACGCACGTACACGAGAAACGTGCATGCTGTGATCGCAGATGCCTTGTAATCGTACCTTTTACGCGACAGAAAATCCATTGGCATTCCATTTTCGATGTTTTATATTCGATATATAGACATTTAACGTAGTATCGCGAGAATTTCTGAAATTTGTAAATAACGCGTGAATACGGTGCATCAAATTTTATTTGATTTTCGAGTGTTCGAAACTAAACTTCAAAGAAACAGCAAAGTATTTCTATGTAAAATGTTTCCAGGCCCTGTGATATCTTGTAATAACGATTCTAAACTATTAACAACTCAAATAATAAAACACTAGCTCTCGTTAATTAAATAAAAAATTCAAATCAAAATCTCTAGTAGACGCTGGCATAATACGTCGTTTGTCAAAGAAAACGAATATTAGCGAAACGAAATGGATCTATTGTATTGTGGATCGAACAGGCTGGTAGTGTATTATTGTCAATGAGATGATCATGAATTATCGAAGTTTCGGGAAACGACGTGTAGCAGCAAGTTCGGAAGCGTGCCAACGAGGCCAACCCATGCGGTTAATTCACTCTTGCACTTCGAAACTCGATGACTCATAGATCGGTCGTCATAATTGTAGAGTAATGTCGTTACCGGTGATTGTATCGTCGGTTAGTTTCAGTCAGGCAGCCTCGAAAGTAAAACCAGCTTGGTCCATGGAAGGAAATCGAGACTGCCGTTCTATTCGTGGTTGCTCGACACGAATTTCTACATCAGTAGGCAATATACGTTCTATTTTGGTAACTATTATTTATATATATTATATTTTGTAATTATCTGCTTGGAACATTTGATCATACAATTTTGATAGAGAAGTTTAGAAGAAAAGTGATAAGGATAATTAAATCTTTAATTTGAAAAATCTGTGAATAAAGTTTATTTTATTTCATCACGTACATGGAATTGTTCAGAACTTTACAGAAGATGGTATTATGGGTTGTACATAGGCCGATAGTAGCGTTTCATAGGCTTCACAGTACGTAATGGATTAATAAAAAAGTCTTTCTTCTTTTGTTAGTGTACAAGCAGGTTTACTATTTGTCACGAAAGAATTTGATTCACAGCGAAGGTTTCAGATGTATGATTAATGTAACTTACTGACTGATCGGTTCAAATAAGTGAAAATTACTGTTTGCTTCTAAAAATGAGAGTCTGCCTCGAAAAATTAAAACACATTAGTAAAATTAGTATGGATATCGATCTGTATTTCTATACTAAATTTGGAAATTCGTGCGTGATAAAATTTTCCAGATGAAGAAGAATGAAAAAGAATGATGTATCATTCAGCCACCGTATCCCTCATAAAATCCTTAATTTATAAATTGTTAACATTCGTGTTTGTGTACTGCATGTTTTACATGTCCTTTTTGTATAAAATTTAATTAAATTCTGTATTCACATTTGTAAAGATTTTATTGGAAATTACAAGGTGTCCCGTTTATAAACTACAAAAGTGTCACATAAGCTGGAAAATTACAAAAAATCAAAGTTCCTGTTTCAATTTCGTTTATTCGCCTCTCTTTTGACGCGTATCCTTTCAGAAACACTGGCGCTATTCTGATTTCATGGTCTTTGTACCATTTTACATGTCATTTTACGTTCTCAAAGGTTCTTTTCACCAACGTATTACGACCCGTGTAAACTCTGTACATTTTTTTCCAGATTAAAATTTTAGTGCTCGCAAAAATTCAAAAATAAAGGTAAAAAGAAATTTGAAATATATTTAACAAAATTGATATGCATTTTTAAAGGTAGCACGTCAAATGCATTGTACTAAGTAACAACTTGCAAGTTAAAAGAGATACCTTGTCTGGATGAATACAAAGACACGCGTTAAAAAGTTTTGCGTTTAGATTCTCGCCTGTTGTTTCTTGAGACGTGTTCCAGCAGTAGCAGAAACTCAGCTTTGTTTCACTTAATTCTATGCGAAACTTTTACAAATAGTTATGAGAATTCCTTTCATTCTTCTAGACGCAGTATTATTACGATATTTATCGTTAGTGGAATATCAATTAATCCATACAAACGCAGTTTTGCACCAATGAGCTTACGTACATACATGTTTGCCATGTATTTGACTTTTCTTAATTTCGTAGTATTCAGCATTTAATATTAGAATTAGCAATCTCGACAAAATAACAATTCCCGGTTCTTTTTTCTTGCGACCACTAAGAATAATTTTTGCTATAATTACTTATACACAGTATATTTTTTACTGTCAAATACTAGTGAATATAATTATGTCATTCTTATGCAAACTTTTTCATCGTGAAAGATAATAATCATGAAAATGAAATATATATTGATATTTTGTGTTACACTATAGCTACGTTAAGAGTTAAGAAATTTCAGTAAAAAAATCGTACATGGAATATTATTAAAAATTCCCCCCTCCAAGAAAATAGTACTTGGAATAGTATTAAAAATTTTTAAGTAAAAAGTAATACTCAAATTGTCTACGTATATTTGTTTCTTACTAAAACTAAACTTTGAGAAAAAAATTCGTGATATCTTCGCGACTTCGTATATTTTATGTCAGATAATCAGAAACAATTTTATTGCGAAAGATAAAACTACAATCTAGAAATGTCTTCCGAATCTACATTTCGTTACTTAGGCTCTCGAATACAATTTATCCCTTTCACTCTCAGTCCTGGAAACGTGCTTGGCATCCTGGTAAATTGCCGTAAAACAAATGAGAAAAAAGAGAGAGGTACACGCGAATAGGCACGAAGACAAAGATATCGTTGGTAGGCATCTCAATCGATAACGCATCAAGCGGGTCTTCCAGCGTTTCGCGATAAAAGCGGCTTAACAAATATTATCATAAAACCCGTAGAAATCCTGCGTATTTTCGCTTCGAAAAGGGAAGCCAAGACGCAACGATAACTCATCCTTTCTGTCTTTTTTATTCTCAACTCGCGACCACGAGTTTATCGCGTGAGATAAAATACTTTCCATACGGTAAAGCAGTTTCATCCACTCGAACCCCTGAATTGAATAACGAAACGTTTCAACCGCATTGTTCAGAGGGTGGAAAATTCTAGATGGCAGATTATGAAGGGTGGGAGGGAAAAACGTGGCGCCAGCTTAAAGAAACTGCATAATAAGCCAGACAAAAGTTAGCAGTGTTTAGCGGGAAGATTGGTTGGCTGGTCGACAGATAGTCTGTGTTGACCGAACAGCTTGCTAACGACGCGCTATTCTCTCAAGCTGTACAGCAATTATACGATATTGTTGTGTTTGTTTTAGAGATAACGAGATTTTGAGTTCGTCGCTATCTTGAAATAGCACGATCTCTGCATTGTTGCAATTCTATTAGATTATCTCTGAGAAAATGAAAGTGTAGTTCTTATAATAATAATGGCAAAAATTTGACAGGAAAATTGAACCCAAACAAGAGCACTTTCCAATTCTCATTTTTTAATCTTATTATCAACATGTACAATAATATGAAATAATTTTTAAGTAGCCGTGACACACTGTCGTTAAAGTCAGCTCGTAGATAGTCGAACAGACACCCTTGTCTCTGTCAATATCAACGAAGAAATGATGATAAGAAGAGGCGTTATGATAAAGTAATCTGAAAAGTGGAGGCGTTCCAATATGATCAGCCCCATTTTTGTACGGTGTTGACAGAACTTAATAACGCGACCTCAAGGAAAATGAACAACCGAAACGGATTTAAGTCGGGAAGGAAGTAAGCGGCAGCGTGGAAAAGTTTTGAGGGAGCGTGGATCGTTCCTTGGCGCGGTAAATTCGGCAAAACTTCGGAACGAAAATGAATTATGGGACGATAGCGTTCCCGGATGAAAAGTAACCAACCAGTTGAGTACTCTCGTTGTTGTCCGTTCTCAACATGATTGTTGTTTCCATTCGAAGATAGAAATCTTTTATTATCAAGAAACGCACAATTTTGCATATTTTGCGATTTATGGAAGTCAATAATAATTATTCTCTCGATTAAGAAGTTTCATCGACGAAATCTGATGACTACATCGTTCGTTGCATAACACATGTTATTTTAACATTTGTACATTGTTTGAGTTTTATCGACGACAGAAAACAATGCGAACCGTTGTTGGCATAAAAAGGTCTTGATGTTCATTCGGATTGTCAATTTATTCGTGGAAATTTTATCATTCGTAATAAACATGTGAATTTTGCGTAAGAATGAAGCTTGTTCCCATTTTGGGAGAGACTAGTTTCACATAGAGGTCTTTTTCCATCATTATTTTAGCCAGCTTGTTTCTTTCTGAACTTTTCTAAAGGCAGCTGTATTGAAAATTTGTGAAAGATTTGTGACGTGAAAATATGATTTACCATTAGAATGAAATTTATAAACCTAACATTGTCTATTGAATTTGTCGAGTTCTTTTAAGTTCGTCAAATTTTTAAGAACGTATAAAAAGTGTATTGATATTATCATGAAAACAGTATATTTTTCTTACAGATAATTCAGAAATAAAATAAAAGTATGATGAAATATTTCCAGTTTAAATTTACTTTAACAAAATTCCTCTCACAAAAATTTAATAACGTAATATTTTTCCTACAGTGGCCTTTACTGTTAAAAACCTGTTATCCTAACAAAATAACAATATTGTACGATATAAAATAGTCGGAATATTTCATCAACCACGGTATACTAAACGACTCTCATATCGAGCTCAGTTTGTGCATAAAATTTTACTACACAGACAACGACACTTCTGATAATTGTATTCCTCTAAAAACCAATCTCTCAAGATGTTACCATGGAAACTGACAAGAATTTACCACGGCGAACCGTGCGCAACAATTTTCATTTTCATTTTCAATTTTCAATTATCATTTTGAAATCTCTGAAACGCATTCATCCGCGAAATATTCCATACGCCTTTCTCTCCTTTTAAAACCCGTGTTCCTTTCCATCCAATCCATTTTTCTTCACGAACAACGATATTGACATAAATCTATTCGTAATTTCAATCCTCTTAAACAGCGCGCGGAAATAGCCGCGTTGATTTTCCCCGCGTATTTTCCGCCGAGCGGTGGCAGGAATAATCTAAATTCATTTTACCGTGAGACTCGTGTTGTATGGGGATACTAACAACGGTCGCGTGTTCTCTGCAACCGTACAAAGGGTTTCGTCGAAAGAGCAAAGGTTATCCTCGGCTCGGAAATGCAACCCTAAGGATTCCAACGTTGCTAAATGTCGACAGTTTCACGGGCCAGGGAAGCCCCAAGATTAAGTTATCGAATGGGCAACTTTTGGTTTGGAAAGGAGAAGATTTCCAACCACGAACGCATCGTGTATGCATATATGGATCATTTACTGCAAAGTTAGTAGTTTCAAGAGAGATTTTGACAAAGCTGAACCTAATGGCTTTTTACAGTTAAGCGATGCTTATACTGTGAATGTCTATGAAATTCATATCTTTCTGAATATGCAAAAGTAATGACTGTTTCTGTTGAACATCTTTATTCCGTATACTTTGTATATCTCTGTTATTCAATTATTGGTACGATGTCAATTATCTAAAACAGCTTCTTTCGTTTGCTACAAGTTTTCTACTAAAAGTTGAATTTTACGGCGATAGAACGATTCTACTTTCTCATGGCGAGAAAGTAGCCGACCCAGTTTCGGATTTCTTCCCTATTTCTACCGAAAAGGCTGTGTTTTATAGACCATGATAAGTGGAGATAAAAAAAATACAACGTAAAAAGAACACGTATGTGAAATAAAATTCTAAAATAGTCAATTTCCAAACAAATTTCTACAGTGTATCAAATATAAAGAGCAACATTTTCGACTTAAATTAGCTATTACCTAATTTTATCGATATCATGATACACCGTAAAAAATAATGGTACATAAACGAAATACTCTAAATTTTATTCTGAAAAAAACAATTATATTTAGCGTCTGTGATCTTATAATAGAAATATTTAGCATATTCAGACTGGAGCACAAAAGCGATAGGAATACTTAATGAACAATTGATCATCATGTAACACAACGAATTAAATTAACAAAACGAGACGACTACTAAATCAAATGCTTGGCGTTACTAACATTAATCTTATTTTATGACCGTAAACGCGTCGCAACGATTCTTTCTATCATTTTTGGTTGGTTCTTCGTTTACGCCACCTTGACCGCATGAAGCGCATTTCGTATAACCAAATCGAAGCGAAACGGAGCTTTGTCAGTAACCGATCGATGGAACTCAATTAGAGGCATCCCCAAATTTGCATAAATACTCGTAATGAACGCGTAATGAATTCACACGCGCATATATCGCCGATTGGCCCCGATCGACCGTAAAATCTTTACAGTGGAACGCTCGATAGCTTCATATGTAATCTCGCGGTATTTTCGATTAATTGCAGTCGAATTGTTTGCGATCCAGGAACCCATATGCCGGCCCTTCCTGCCTTCTGTCTGTCCGTTGCTCCGAAATCCACGATCAAGCGGAAGCATTCGGCGTTGATTAACTTTCATCGCAATCGGTTAATTCACACGTGTACACTATAGAACGAAAATTTTGGCGCTGGCACTGTTCTTCAACGAGGCAATGGTTTTTAAACGCTTGACTTGTTGTGCTTAAACTACGTTCGATCCTGAGAATTATCGAAGATAAATAAGAAAAATCGATCTTTTTCTTTACTTTCTCTCTGTTTTAGCGCACGTCTGAGCATAATTGGACGAGAGCGACGATCGGCATCCATTTCGCGATCTCGGTCTGTACCGAGGCTCAGAAATGAAAATCGCTGTTAAGTAGACGATTTATTCGAGTAGTAGCTAATGAGTATTACCAGGATAAATTAAGTATACGAAGAGATTTCATGAGCAAGATATAATGATAATAAATAAATACTTAATAAACAGGAAAACACACATAAATAAATAATTCAATCGAAAATATACCTATAAACGATAAATCTAGCATAATACATATCGCATATACCTATTACATGAAAATCCGTCACATTAATTTTTGCGATTACCTACAAAATGCCTTACAACCCGATTAAAAAACAATGGATTGGGATGCCTCATTATCTCTGCACAGCATAATATATGCCACTCGTTCCGGCCGGTAGCCGCAATAGCGTATTTCAATATCGTCCAACCGAGAAACACGACGATTTACAAACCACGCCCGAGTCGGCTCGTTGTCAACCGCACTTTTTAATTCCACTTGGCGAATGGAAGATGTAAACTGTCACAGAACGATGGCAGGTGGAAGTGGGGTGTATGAGAGGCGGTCGCTTTTGTTTCGTGCAACGATTAATGCGTTTCGGAGGCCGTGGTATTTTAATTAATTTCCGCCGACAATTATTTCAAATATTTCACGTTATTTGCGGTCGCCAGTGTCGTCTACCCTTCAACATCCCCTGCAGTCACTCACCACATGACCTGTGCTCTCTCTTTCTCTCGGCCAGGCCATTTTCTCTCCGCTCAAGTTCATCTGTTCGGCCGTTGTGCCATCGAACGGCGCTCGATAAAACGGGTTAATTCTGAACAATGGTCGCGACTGAAAATCACATTTGGACAGGCGTTGTTATAGAGTGATTACCCGCAGTCCAATTTCCGTGCGACTACGGTCGCTCCCGATTATCGTTATTTATATTCGTTTAATTTCTACTCGATCCATCGGGACTGCGGTTATAGGAGAACGTACCGATGCTTCTGTTCGATGC
The DNA here is from genome assembly GCF_051014615.1 of Bombus vancouverensis nearcticus. NCBI lineage: Eukaryota > Metazoa > Arthropoda > Insecta > Hymenoptera > Apidae > Bombus > Bombus vancouverensis. The sequence goes on along the minus strand of NC_134912.1, from coordinate 15,857,873 downwards.
AACGAACAGTGATTCAACGTTTCGGCGAATAGATTTGAAAGAATCTTTGTTTCTCGTTGCAAGGAAAGAACGTAACATAGTTGAGACAAAAATTGATAGATTAAGATATACCGAGTCAATGCAAATATTTGATTATGCGTTTATAAAGTAAGTAGACTAACGATAGATAATGAATATAATTTAATTTTTATTCGTTTAATTCAATTAATTTAACTAATTTAATTAATTTAATTAATTAGTGAATAGTAAGAGAATTACTTTACTAGGACAAAGCTACCTCGTGAGCAAAGGAGATGGCTTTAGAACGGAAAATAGTACATTCTGGATCCTTTATTCTCTTCTACAGTTAGGAATATCAGAATTTTAGATTATTATTCGAATTTGTTCAATTTTTCAACTTTTCAGTTAATTTTTCTCTCTCTTTTATCTCTTGACTCGCTATATTCGAGTATCGTTTAAGCGAAATATACGAATGCCAAACTCGAACTCGAAGGAATGATGGTTCGGCTCGTGAATTTACACGACAAGTAAATGAACAGTACGTTAGGGGAAAATAGTGTGTACAGGAAATTAAAGGTAGAATCAGAACGAAGAGCTGTAACGGAATGTTTAAGCGAACTTAGTGATAGTGCAATTTTAATGAAATGATCTTTGCTGTATATCTGCTTCTACAAAATAATAAGATTCCTCTTTAAGTATTTTTACTATTCCCTAACAAATACAGAAGAGAATTTTGCAGCGGATAATATTCTACGATTTCATAAACACACGAATAAGGGAAACTCGAGGAAAACTAATCCTCGACTATAGACTATTCATCTCCAACAGTTTAAATGTTCATTTTGCTAATGCAATATAACAAAGAGAATTAACTTGTTTCTAATTTTAAGAAGAATCTTTAAATTTGTACAATTTCACGTTTTTCATTTTCTTAATGTTTGAGAAGATAATGTAAGTAGCGCTCTTTCTTTAACACCGTGCGCACCATTAAAGAAAATAGTTACAATAGATTGTTTCTCATAATACAGAATGATTCAATAGATTGTATGCAATTGGCAAAACAATCTAGATGACTATATGTCGTCTTCGCTTAAAAGTAAACTACAACTTCTCCATTTATCCTACTCCTTTTCTCAAATTATTCCACGTACTAATTCTAAACATCGCGCATCGTACCGAGCCACGTACGAGATTATTATCAGTTTTATCCAAGATTAACATCGCGCGGAATAAAAACAGAAAAGTGGGGAAAAACAGCGTGAAATCGCTCGTTAGCGAGCATATTATATTCGTGCGCAATTTGCGCGTATAAAAGCGCGGCGATAACGATATATCACAATTAAAGGTAGCGAATATGTCCGAGCGTGAATGAAAAGCGTGGAGCGAAGGTCTAGATAGGCGCGACATTTTCAAGATCGTTTTTTACGCGTGCCATGATAAACCGAGCGTATCCATTACACCCAGTGATAAATGGTTCGGCGACCGATACCATTGTGCGGCCTTCTCGTCGCGATACAATTAATTTCTGTCGCATTATTCGCGGTTGAAAAACGCCCCGACCTGGCCACCTTTGACCCTACTCTCTCTCCCTCTCCCTCTCTCTCTCTCTCCCTCTATCTATCTATCTATCTATCTATCTATCTATCTATCTATCTATCTATCTAATTCTCTCTCTCTCTCTCTCTCTCTCTGATTCACATTTCGTCGCTTCCCCTTGTATGACCAGTCGCCGCTCCACCTATGCGCGTTCATCGAATCACGCCCAGTAAATTGCTTTACCAGCGGCGTTGTCGCGAATTCAAACGACGTATCTGTTCTCGTCGTGACGCTGAAAGTAACCCCCTCCAGACGAAGGGGCGGACACAGAAGGCAATGCTATTAGGGTTCATGGACGGTTGAATCCACGATACGAACTGTTGTAAGCGTTCGAGGTATTGAATTGTGAAATGTATTGTATCATGCTTTGTCGCACTGAAGTTTTAGCCGTGAGTTCTGAGGTTGACTTTCTTTTTTTTTTTTTTTTTGCTTCTCCCTTTCGAGCCTTAAAGAAGCTCGACTAGAGACCTGTGTTCCATTGTCTAACTGATTTATTGTTCCTCGAGTGGCATCGTTGGATCATAGATGACGTATAATTGTTTGACGATGAAGGAACTCTCAGAAGTATTTAGTTACATGTTTAATGAAGATTGAATATCGATCTTGATTCCTTACGTGTAATGAAATTCATCAGAAATAGGGTTGATCAGTTCGACTTCCGAAGCGCTCGCATTTCACCGTCAAACACAATACGCGAATATAGAAAATTATATATTATACAAATTCAATCTTCCGTAATATTATTACCATCTGTTTTATACTCTTATTAACCATCTGTTTCTGTTGAGAATTTTGCATCTTAATAGCCGAAATAATGGTATAGGAACACTAAATTTACACTTATAATTTATATTAGAATAGTTATATATTTATTTGATAAACGATTTCAAAGATATTCATCGATACACACTTGCACGCGTCTCAGCCCTTTCTTCCATATCCGACTGTTAACCGACTAAACAGTTTACATTCCTTTGTTTTCGAAACGCCGTGCACACACATACTTCCACACACTAATATTCACATACAAGTGTTACTACTACGCAGCTAACCTAGTCTGGCACATAAAATTATACATATCTCAATAGTTTCATTCTATCGTATATCCAAAATATATTACGCCAGTTATTAAACAATCTCCGCCTTAAGTTCGTCCGCGTAATTATTCATTCTTCTCCTATCCAATATAGAAATCTGCATAGAGTACGAATTAAACTAAACCACAGCTGAAGTTCGATTATGCCGGAGAGAGAAGCGAGTCTGAGATCGTTGTCCTTCGTATTCGTGACGTTCTGCAGTAAATGCATAAAAAGTGCACACGTCAGAAAGAATGAAAGAACTGCGACCTTTTTACTGTCGCCGACCCTCTACGCAAACTCACTGTGTGATGAAAGGAAATACGGAAAAACAATTTGACCGGAAAATGGGAATGGGAACGCGCGATTCGTTACACTGTGATTTCTTTGTGAAACTGTGATACTTCTTTGTTTAACTCGGGTTTTAATGGAACGCGGAGTTATGGATCCAATTCCTTTATGACAATGAAGATCACGGTAATGATAGTACCAGTTTATTACACGATACGACTGAGTAAATATAAAAAGAAATACCGTTGAATAGTATAGCACCGTAGTTTTATATATTTGTATACCGGATGTTATTCAAATGACGAATGAGATTTTATTGATTCGTTGGTTGTTCGATTACAATGTTCCAGTTGCTCCTTTGTTTCGTGAAGATAATAATTCAAAGCAAAATAAAATTTCCAACTTTACGCGGATAAATTTTATAAACGCGTAACCGAGTATACGAAAATTTAAAAAATTACAGAACGAATATAATTAATAATGGACCTGATATCCCATTAATAAAATGCCTGGAACTTATTGTTAGATAATGGTGAAAGTTTGCGTTCATCGATTTTTCATTACAATGCGGCAACATTACATTTACGTTCACACGTTTCCGATTCGAAATTCGATTGAAATTTGCACAATTGAGACGCACAATCGCAGTAAATATTCCGGTCGTGTTTAGTTATTGAAAATATCGAATTCGCGTGATGCGAATTTGCAGTTCGATTATTTAAACGACAATTCCAAACAGAACAGCGGGCAACTGTCAATATCACTGGAGTTTGTAAATATCGATAAAAGCCTCCTGCGCATCAAATAAAAATTAGAATTAAGCACGGGATCCATCGAATTGTTTTGTTAACCTTTTGCCGAGTATAAAAAAAAAAAAAAAATGGGAGAAATTGATAGAATCTACTGAAATTTTGTTCGCGTTCCGTGTGCAATGAATGTAAATTGCATTTAATCGAAACGTTAATGGACGCGAAAGAACCATCGAACATTTAATCGTCGAGTGGGTATCTCGCGTATCGGATAACTTTCATAATAGCATTGGCAACGTGAAAGTTTTACAATGAAACGTTTGCAAGTAGGAAAACATACGATCTACCATATATCTTTTTATCTCCATTCGTCGTAAATGTTCGTCCTCGATACGTGTTATAATACGTAATTTTGATATCCGCTTGATACGAAATGGAAATAAGTTCGTAAACGTATCAATTTCACGAAAGCTACTCTTTCGTTCATTTTTTCACACTTCCCTTGTGCCGATCGTTAGTTAGAACCTGTAACATCAATCGTTACAAGTGCCATCAACTTTTTCAAGCTAACGCCTTAGAGATTAAAATCACGTTTACATCGCTCGTTACTCGCAGTACAACGACCGAGGCGTTTTCACGATAGGACGAGCGTCCATCGATGCGACAATGAGCCACCGTTTATCGTCACTGACATTTTTTTTCTCGATTTCGTGCCACCAATAACGAATGCAGTATTAAGAGAAAAAAAAAGAAAAAATCGAAATGTGGGCGAGGTGGGAGGAGGGATCATTGTTCCCGGATATTTTCCGAACTAATGGCGCATACAAGCGTCGATAAATAATAGCCTCACACTCTGGTTCAGCCTCGAATGCGAATTCGTTTTTAGCCCCGACGCTCGCGATCGCTTGTGTTCGCTACAAATTTTATAGAGGGGAAAAGCGTCCTCCACGAACGGTAAATCATCCTTGGAAAATGTCTCGCTATTTGCCCAAAAACGTAACGAAACGTCGTAAAGTTGTCGGTCGTGGCTGTTCGCTTTTACATAAGTAACTGAGGGATCGTGAAACTATATAAAATAGAAAATTTTTTAATATTTTTGCTTATATAAATATAACATTATGTATATTTATATGTGTACATTCATTATATATTTATCGTATTATTGTATTATTCATTATATATGTGTATATATGTGTAATAATAATATATATATAAAACGGATAATCTTTATGATTAAATAAAAGTTTTTGCTTATCTGAGTGTACATTTGTACATTTTGTTCAGCTTGTATATTTAGATCCTTTATAACTATACTATTTATGCAAATTTATATTTCAATTGATATTAACTAAAAATATTTTAACTACTAGATGTTATTATAATAATTTATTCAGATTTTCCAATTTCTAGTAAATGACGTAGAATCTATGTTACACGATGATAGTTTCAACTAATTTAAATAATTTTTGTCACAGTAGCGATTGAGCTTTATTTTAGTCATAAAATAAATTTTAACGCGAAAGAAATGTTACCTGATCTTTTAATAACCGAGTCGCATTTTAATTTACATAAAAATTAATCAAATTAAATCTATTATAATCGAGTCAACGATGCACGTGCATTATAGATTGCGTGTGTCGCATTGAATAATTAATTAAAGCTTTTATAACAAATAAATGTTTGACACAAATTCATTATATGTAGAATTTTAAACGAAGTCTGTAGAAACGTGTCCAAATTAATTTATTGAAACCGTCGAACTTACTAAATCCAGTTATCATTACTGTCTTTTAATCAAGAATTTTTAATTTCATTTATAAATACATTGTACTTTATTTACTTAATGATAAATACAAATTATATATTTTTATTTTATTAACAACGAAATATTCATTACAGAACAATTTTCTTAACAAACCTGCTCAGATTCGTAGAAATTTAAATACAATAATATAATAATAATTTTACATATAACTATTAAATATAATAACAGTCTCAAATACCACGCCTCTTCTTATAAAAATCATATCGATATCTGCTGCTCGAACAGCCACAGGGTTAGACCGCGGTTTTCGCAGTATTTTTCCTCGTTATTTCGATCCCATCGACCTTTGCACCACGATAAAACGGATATACGCGTAAGGAACTTTAGAAATCCGATGGCATCGACGAAGAAGTTTATCTGAAAGCAATGCAAAGTGACCCAGAGGTAAGATAAAGATCCTGATATATGAAAAACCTGAGCTGGAAGAACCTTCAGAGGGGATACTTGATGAAATATGAAGGACATAATGTTCGAAACAAACGCCCGATAATACTTTAGATTTACGTCTTGGGGTCGCAACGATCGATTCTACGACGCGACTGTTCAAGGGTCAATCGATTAATAATGCAGGAACCATGCCTTCCATGTAGTTAAAATGAAAATTACAGCGTAGATTATGTACCTTAGTCATTTAAGGTCATCTCATCGTGTGTTTCATTATAGATATTTATCATTTTCTTGATTCTGCATCAGAACACTTGATATGGTTGCAAGATTTATTTCCTCCTCTTTTGTCTTTCTTTGCCATTATTTTACGTTTTATACTGGCAGTTCTTAGCCCAAAAGGCTTCTATCTCGTTACTATAATACATTCGTGTATCTACACATAAATACCTCGAGTATGTCAATTGACACGAATTGAAGAGACTATGGAAAAGTGGCAAAATGTCAAACAATACGGTGAAATACACACTGGATGGCTTTGAAGAACCAAAATTCATGGCCTTTGTTCTACTTGGTCATTCCTTTTTCAGAAGCTTTCTCTTCGTTGCTGTATTATCTCTGTACGTATGAAGCTTATTTCAAAATTAAACAATCAAACTGTGTCAGTACACTCTATGAATAGAAAATTAAGAGAAAAGAAGAGAGGAATGAAATACAGCAGAAAAGTAAGAGGAAGGAAAGGAAAGTAAAATAAAAAGAAATGATCAGAACTGAATATTGTACGAACCTAAGTAGAAGTATAAATAATAAGATGTAAATAATACGATATATAAAGTTAACTAGCGATAGGAGCGACGCATACGCTTAATTGAAATAAATTCGATATAAAATATAATATGCATTGCATATTTCGGCGGTATCAAATTACGTAACAGACAGCAAATGCTATTTTCAAATGAAAAATTAAATATTCCCTTGCCTCTTATAACATCGTAAAACTAAATAAATCAGATAAATATTACTGATTTACTCATCACTGTATGTAGTGTATCAACAGCAAACTCGCTATTTCTTTCACATTCTCCTTCCAACTCTTTAACTAAGTTCACAAATATATATTCATATAAAATTTCCTTTTCCATTCCATCTAACTTTGAACACCCTGTAAGTCCACATACCTCGATACTCGTAGTTCAAAGAAAAAGCAAAAGGATTCCACCAGCTACGAAGGAAAACCAATACGAACAATCAATAGACGTAGAAGATTTCGATTCTCGATAGTTTCGAACGATCGAGACTCGCGGCTACCAATACGATCATATGGACGTATACGAACAGGAATAAAAATATTCATGAATAGTGATTCGTCTTCTATACTGTCATATTCGTTGGTGTAATAGATTCGCAAGTGGGCAACGTCAATGGAAACCGACTGCAGTGTTGCAGTGTGCCTCTGTTTTTCCAGTGAATAGCCTTCAATTAACGATGAGTCGTGAACGGTAGAAGCAAGCGAGATAATTAGAGGCAATGAATTCGGTCGCGTTGCCTTCTGGCAAATTAGATTCCCGAGGCGTTGCCGGAACCAGCGCGTTTCAATCCGTATCGTTAGGATCACGCGTATATTTTCTTCTTTAGTAGCTAATTTCCAGTCGTTGCTCGTTTCGTTGGTTGGCGTGAACGTGCGTTCCTCCACAACGCTTTCGATATGGTGGCGAATAAAAGAATTCTTCCGCGAACGGCGAGAAGAAAAAAGGAGGAAAGGAAGAAACAAGGCGGGGCAGAGGGAGGGGGAAACAAAGAAAGAAAACTGCGGGAAAAAATGGTAGATCCATAAAGCCACGAAGAGAGCGGCCACGATTTCACGGCGTTCGTTTAATTCAATTTCCGATACGGGACCATTCTTAATCATCTTTACGAGATTATCCCGAAGCCAACAATTACTTTCCAACGATCGTTTACGCTCGCGGCAGGCTACGATCAACTTCTTCTTCTCTTTTCTCTTTTCCCAGTCGTATCGATTAAAGTGACACTTTGTTACGTTAACGAGTAAGTGCGTATAAACAACTCTAGTAAAAGTTTTCGACTTTCCAAGTGATAACGCATTCCAGTAATCAGGAATGTAACTGACACGATGAAATCGATATTTCCAAAGATGTGATGTGCATGTTATTTCTTATCGTCGAAGATCAACTAATTGTGTGGGAAAAAAGTGTTTATCACGATATCCAGAATTTCATAATTCGATTAAATAACACCGATACTTCTCCGATAGAAGTAGAACTACGCTTCCCGTATAAACTAATAAATTATGTTCATTTTATATTATAACGGCATAACTTACTCTTACAATTAGTTATTCTGTACACGAGCAAGGGAAACTGAAGAGAATCGAAGCAAACGTTCGCGCAAAAGTATATCGTTAAGAGGAAAAGGGGTGGCGGTGTGGCAAAAGCAGGATTGTATTTCCATTAGTTAATTTACTTTCCGGGGATGGGCTCCGGCTCCTGAAACTGTTTGCAGCGGCGCTCGAACACGTCCAGGCAAAGTATCCGCGTTGAGTCGGTGGATCACAATTAAAACTCTCTGCTGCCTCTTCATCTGCGTGAAGGGTAGCAGACCGAGCGGATAGAAGGAGGACACAATTAGGCTAACAAGCCTTCTATCAGATACGACGACGATTTCTCCCGCGTCATTCTTCCGCTCTACTGAACGCATTTCTAGTGAGACTTCCGGAATTTTCATTTAAAAGATTTCGCGGGGATATTTGCCACCACTGCATGCATTCATAATTTACATACTGTGATGCTTGGATATATTTGTACGAGGAAAGAGGTCTTAATTTGTTTAAGAGATATTAATTTATAACTGAGAATGGATTGAATGTTCAGAAAAAATTAATTATAAAGTAGCTATGATCAGTATGAGTAAAATAAAAAAAGGAGATTTGAGAAAACAAGGAAAATTCATTAAAAACGTTCTGATTTTTCAAAGTATTTTCTTGTGAAAAAAAAGTAAGAAATTTCACTCATAACGGCCTTGCCTTATAGCCTTCATTAATGAAAAGAAGAGATCACGGCAACAACTTGTCCACCTGATTTTTTCATCTGAACCACACAACGAAATACAGAAGATAACTTCCATTAACAAAAGACCTCCTCGTCGGGATTACCTTTTGACGAACGTAATCTTGACTGAGCAGCTTTGCCACGAGTTAGATGTTTGTATCCGATAGGTTGAGGCGCGAGGGAGAATTTTTCAGATATCCTTAAGATACGTCCCCATGGCAATTTGAAAAGGGTGCGCCAGAAAGGAAGGGGAATGTAATGAGTCATTCGATGGAGGAGGGAAAGAAAGAAAAGGAAAAATTCGTCGAGATAAAGAAAATCTATGACCGTGTTTACACGATGCTTGGAGATTGCAGCTCGTTCCACCGTCTCCGGGCTTTTTTAAATAAAACTTTCGCTTCAACATCGTCCCGATTCTCACAGGCACGCGAACGTCTTCTCTCCTTCGTCCTCGAGCTGATTTCAAGTTCCCGCGAAAGCATTCGCGAAATTGCGCGAACTTCGATACGCCAGTGTCAGTGGCGAGATCTCAAAAATAAAAGTTTCGGGTGTAAATCATAAAACCAGGGAACGAACGATTCGATTCCAACAAAGGGAGGAAATTTAAATCGCATTTTGGTTGGCTCGGAAGCGGTACAGTTGTGATATCTTGGAAACTACGAGTTATTGCGGTGTCAGAGAAATTATTGCGCAGTTTTGATCAACTTTGTTTCCGACTATTTTTAAACCGTCTGTCGAAATAAACTGTGCAATGATACATCATCCGAAAAGGTTTTCCGTGTGAATTACGACGCTACGTTCTACATCTGTTTGGGTTGCCATTATTCGCTTGGTGAAACCAGTGTGTCGTATTGATACGCATGTAACGTTTGACATTTCTTGTCGTTACTTTTTAATAGGCAATCTTTCCCTTCTTTTTTTTTTTTTTTTTTTTGAGAGTACGTACAGAATTAATTATTTATTTTATTAGTAAATACGCGCTTAATTAATTATTAGGTACTCATTTAATTATACATAGAAATTTAAAAAAAATAAAAAACTGTCGTAATAAAATGTTCTTCTTTAAGGTTGGCTTTCCTTGACATTACATATTTTTGTGTCCGTATTTTTTTCTTAAGGAAGTATAATACTTCTCTTAAGGATAATTGCATAACCTCAAGCTCTTGGTAGGATTGCAGTTGCCTTGTTTAAATTTAAAATTTCTGCAATATTTCTGCATTGCGTATGTTGCCACAAGCTTATATATGTAAATTCAGAAACGTGGGAGAAATATATGTAACACAACGTATGTAAAATTCAAAAAACTGTTTAAGGAAGATATCACTGCGTTTCTTTTCGTTTCGAGCCTTGCTGCACGTTTACAACATTCCTGCATTTCAAATTAAGCAGATTTGGATTCTCTTCGTATAATGCATTTGGTCGTTTGCATTTTCATTCTTATTACTATGGAATTGCACAATATTTTATTTAGAATTATATCGTTTTTTTTTTATTTAGGATCATAATCAGTTTCATAAATATTTTGGAGAGTTGGTGTAATTCAAATAGCAACTAGTGAACAATTTAACTGGCTTTTGACTATCTTACATAAGTCAATGGGTGAATAACAAAATAAAATATTTTAAAACGCGACACAGCCATGTTTGAATAGAACGAATCTTATGAAAACGAGATGTTTCCGCTCATCAGCATGTTAAATGCATCAAAATTCATGAGGAGCTCGAACGCTGCAAAACACGATGCGCTCTTGAAATTTAAATTTTTAGATTCTTGCAACGCGGCGCTGCAATTTAATCAAACGTTTGCACTTGAAGCGCAAAAGAAGTTATACGTAATCGAGTCGTAAACTAATCGGCAACTTCGTCACTTACAAATCTGTTTCCTCTGTTGCCTTGCTATTACTTTTACTCATTTTAACGTTTCACTCGAAGATTTACGAGATCCTTATATCGATGATTTCTTAATTTTTAACTAAATAACAGAAACTAAGAATGCTATTTAACTTGCTAGCTTGTAAAACGGTGAAAAGCAATTTTTTATTTTTAATATAAACTTCATCGATTTGAATTGACCTCTAACAATATATTTTCCTCCAGAATAATTTCATTTTTCTACACAGAAGGTTATGAATTTTTAGTAAGATGCATTTATTTAATTGTACTCGCAGAAAACGGAAATGATTTCTTCGTACGATTGAAAATGAGATAATCGTATGATAAACAAAATCAGTCACGAATAATTTATCTAAATAAGTATACAGATAATATGTCGCTCGGCAAGTAAAACATATTACATGCGATACATGATACAATCAAAACACGAAGCATGTATGATCAGACAAATGAAACAGAGAACGGCCTACGTAAATCTGAGAAAAGTAGAAAGAAAATATCTTTCAGCAAGTATAACGGTATAAAGTCAGAAGATGTACGTACCTATGATTCTATAAATAAAATGTCATCAGTCGGCTAGATAACATTTTCCCATTGTATTATTACAATCATCTCTGTGACGATGTTAAAAAAAAAGAGTAAGTAAATTTCAGATACAGAATATCGAACTACAGTGTAATATAAAAAGGACAAAAATATAGGGGAACAAGAATTCACAAAGGTATAAAATATATTTGACGTATGATGTCCGACATGAAAGAGGGACGCCTACCTTTCCAGAAACATTCCCGTAATTTTCAAACGACCCAGTTTTGCTCTCGCATGGCCTCACCGAATGGCTAGCAATTTTCGATATGATATAATCGATTTCGAATGAAACACAGCCCGCACTTCTGTAATCACAAAATTGCAAAGATCAAAACGCGAATCGGCGTGTTAAATTGTTGGAACGCATCTCGTTTAATATTCGATAAAAATCACGAACAACAAGGATATCTCGTTTTGTTCCAGTACAATCGCTCGCTATATTATTTGGTATTTCGTCATTTACAGATACAAACAATGAAATTGATACCCGCAGTTGAAATTATTAATCGGTGGGCCCTTTTTGCTGAAATTGCCACGTATCACGTCACTTGCAAAATTTCACGAAGAACCATCTCGTTAAGAGGAAATAAAAAGTACTTTATTCTGATCTGATAGAACGAAAACCTCGTTTGAAGCAACCGTTACCGAACTCTATTTGAAAAAAAAACTTTATTCAAAGCTAAGCGAAAAGATTAAGTAATAAAGTTTCAAAAAATTGCCATAAACAGCGATGTCAGACGCCCATGTCGTAAACGTCAGTGACTCTTCTGTAAGAGGTCTAACGTCATCATAGAAGCAACGTAATCAACGTACGCGATTATCAAGGTGCTCGATGACGTCCCTTAATTCTCAAAGAGAAATTAATCACCGATATCATCCCGGATCCTCATTTTGATGCATTCATCGACTAATTCATCCGTCCTCTCGTCCCACCCTCAACACACTCTGTCTCCTAGTTTAACATCGCTTTGCTATTGCCAAAGGAACTAACCAAGTTAATAAAGCGACATGCAAGGTAATGGCACGATGACGCGTGTAACTGACACATATACAGGAGAATACGAGTCCTTTGGTAAAAATCTGGCGAGGCTAAATAGCGATTTCAAGGGTTGGTATCGTTACAAATTGGCGTTCGCGGTCGAGACAAGGTAAACGTGACTGGTCAACCACCAGGACGCGTACTAATGGATAAAGAGACGAATAGCCTCGGTTAAGAGACGGTAGCCACGTTGCTAGTAAAGGTCGTCGGTCGAACAGATGATTAACGGCCGACGTCGATCCTTCGTCGCGATTAACGATGTCCAGTCGACGTCCTGTACGCACTCTCGCCAGTCGCGAGTGATTTGCCCGCCGCTGTCCGTCAAACTAATTCCTTGGATTCGCTGGCACCGGCGCAGTTTGTTCCCGTTTAAACCGTAAAATCCACGAAGCAACTGAATGTACAATAGATCTTGTTTTAACGTTTTTCCTCCCTCTCTTTTTTTTTATTATATTCATGAGAAGTAGTAACAGAACTTAGTTAAAACAGCCATGTCATTATTTCCTGTAATTACGATACGATAACAAATACTACGCATATGTATGTATACGAATGGGACGATATTGAAAGAGATAATACGCTACAAGTAATCTTCCTCGATCCGAGTCAATTATCATTACACGTATTTAAATCCGACACACGATTAAATAAATCCATGGTCATTGGTACTTCATCGTTGAATATAAATCTCAATTTATCGTGAACAGTCAGTAATTTCATCGATGCATATTATGAATGTAATAAACTTGAACCGACTTTGTAATCAACATGGAATGCATATACCGTATACAAGATATAAAATTCAATCAAATTACAAGTAGCAACGTTTTCAGCGTTTCTTCTTCAAAGCGGATAAGTCCTTAATCCTCTTTCTCGCGTTGCGAAACCTTCTTTCCTGTAATGGTCTATATCTACAAGATGCATTCTCAACGACGTGAAAGTACATGGATTCCCAAGCCGCCCTAATCTCCATAAAGAAAGAAACACGGAATTACTTTTGCCGTTTTCCACGGGGCTTCCCAATGAATCCCTTTGTTTCTTTGTAAATAACTTGTAAGATGAATAAAAAATATTTGATTTCTTCGTACGAACTATTTATCGAAGATTGAGAGCATATACGGCATACTAACTTCTTACTAAATATACGTATTCGTGAAATATTTTGTAACTTGTATATACATTCTCAGATTGGTATTCAATTTTACCAATCATGTCTTATCATAGCCAATGAAATTTCAAAATGTTTTACACAACACATACAATAAATTACAATATAACGCATACAATATATACGTATAAGTTTTCTATAATTAGTGTTGAAATATTTTCGTGAGTCACTTGTATGTTTCAACGTATGTTTCAACAATAATCGCTCGTTCTTTCATCGTGCGACGCTGTGCGATTAATCTTTCACGTGCCTATTGCACAACTATAAAGTGACAAATGAATGCATCGCCTCGTATAAAGAGAGCACCTAATCCGAGTATAAGACAATCTAATTTTTAAGACACCCCGTATCTACTCGAGCAGATAATCTTGGTGCAACGTGAAAATTGACAAGTTTACGATGTCCCGAATATCGCTTCGTTACATCACGATATCTCTTAACCGTGTCACGGCTCATTTATCCTAGCCTAAGCTCATCTATCAAGTAGAACTAAAAAATAAAGGAAAGAGAAGACAACGGAAGCAGAGAAAGTGAAAAGAGAAGATAAGAGAAGAAGATCGATCTTCCTTCGTCATCGATAATCTCTAGCTGGACGTGGCCGAGCGATACATCACCAGACCAGCTTCATAAACAAACCAGTCATCGTTTAATTATCGACCTGACACGGTATCCAATGATCTCGATTAGTTACCTTCGCTTCCCCCGTGTACAATGACGCGGATCCAACTTACAGAAACGACGATTGAATGATGATCGGTTAAAGGAATTAATAACTGTGATCGAATATTGACACGGAAAGATACGACGATGCAAATGAAACGTGCAGGATGTCGAGTCGTCGAGTATCGTAAGAATTTCATCTCACAGATTGCAATATGCTTGTGTTCGAAAAATATAGTTACTTTTATTAAAATAGATGCAATTTATAATTATTAAACAAAACAGTAGATTGTTCGAAGTGATCGTGGTTTTCTGACAGAAAAAGAAGTAATAAAGAAACTTAAAAAAAAAATGGACCATTAGAATGTCAAGAAGTTTGAATTTCTGTTTCTTAGCAAAACTACCCCTATCGAACGTTCCTTTACGTATCAAATATTCGTGGAAAAGAAGGTATCGATGAAAGTCAGAACACGCAAAAGTTCAAAAGTCGTGAATCTCTGATTCCTCCGATTCTTCTCGCCCGAGTAGCCTGCAATTCGTATTCATAGTAGATTTCGCGGAGAACAGATTCTCGTTGGAATATCTTCGATTCGGTTCAATTTGTTAAACACGATACATTCGAACCTCCATTTCGAAAGGGAACTTGCGAATTGGATGGACCGTAAAGTTTCTTTTCTTCCGTCGATCGTCAAAGTTAAAACCGGAAGTAATCGGGTTGCACGACAGGCGAATAGAGTGAAATTTTGTTTGATCTCTGTTAGAATCATTGATACGGTATAACTATGTCATCCTTCTTTTTCATTCTTTTTTTTTTTTCAATTCTTGATCCCCGTTCTGGATCTACGCTTCATAGCAAATGAAACGAGACATCGAAATTTTCTGTGATCGAATTCACCGTTTTCTATCGACTAATTTATTCGTTGAAAAACTTTTATCGTGAGGAGACCATAACAATGTTTGATCGATTTTATAATTTCTCATTAAGGATTATTATACATGCGTCATAAATTTAATCCAAAGTCGTTATATATTTTTTCACACTTTTTGTCACGCTTTTACACTCGTACTCATGAATACAAGATTACAAGATTAATTAATTAATTCGGTAACAATGGAAGGAGATATAAATAATTTCTGAATATCAATCCGCGATAAATTCGGTGGAAGCATAACCAAATAAATTGAAAACATAGAGTAAAATAATTAGTGGCAACGTAAGCTACATTAATTTGAAATAAAAAAGGTGTAATCATAACATCTGACGCTATTCCGCGTATTTCAAATTCTCTGAAATATCATCCTTTGAACTAAATTCCTTTTCATTTAGACAGATCTCATTCCACGTCTGCCATACACATTTAATCGATCTTCAACTGTGTTGTTTTCTCAGTTCATTTATACAGAACGCGAAGGAAAATTCGATCGATTCCATCTTAAGCTTTTTCTGCACAAATCAACAACGATGCACCGACAAACTAATTGCGATTCCGGGAACTGATGGTCGCGTTTAAACATCAGCCTCAAAATGCAAATTGGAAAGGAATTTAACAAAAAAAGTTAAGTTCTGTGGCAAAAACTTCTGCTTACAAGAAAACCTCAGCATCGATAATGGTAACAGGCAATAAAAATAAAATTTTGATTATTTACAACGTCTATCGCTGGCCGAAGTTATTTCAGCTAAAATATTAATATTTATGCTATAATTTCTTTTATTTTGGTTATAACTATATATATAAAAAAGCGAATAATATAAAAAAGGGAGGGGGAAATAAGGCGAAAGAAGTGGATATCCATAAAAACATTGCTAGCTCAGTTATGAGCAGCTTTCGAGCAGCGATATAACATAGTAGCACACAGTGGTACATGTCGACGATAAAGTTGGCCTCGTAACATATTCCCTCCTTCTCCGTGCTCGTGTTCTATGAGCCTCGAAATAACCAGTTTCTGGCCGTATTGGAGTTCTGTAACGGCTGAACCGAAGGTTGCTCCACGACAAACTTATAATCAATCCAATTTTGAGATAAATGCATCGCGGCTTCCCCCTTCACGGACCAATGCTTGTCAGAGTTATTATCTCTGGAATTACTCGATCCTGACAGAGTGAAAGATATTACCGTGAGCTGCTTGTCGATGATTTCAAAACATGTAAATTGATACGCGAGTGGAATACGTATTTTATATTTAACGATTAAGCGAATGTATATTTTCAACTAATCGGAAAGTTTTGCTGATGGATGATTTCAAGAAGATTTCGATTTTCGTTAATCGTACAAATTGCTTTGGCGAATTATTTCGAAGCTAGGAAACTACATTTTCATCGAAACTGCGAGCGTTTCTTGGGAAATTGGTGAATTCAAGTAACAGAATTGATGGATTACAATTTCCAGATACGGTACAAGTAAAACGTTTGGTATTATTCAGTGTATTGTGATTTATTATTTATAAAAACCTGCGAAAGCTTTCATAAGTGCTAAATTATTCAGTGTAGATATTTAACCTTTCACCAGCATTTATGAAAATATTTTCCGATATACGTAAATCTATTTTCGAATTCAATTGAAAGATATTATAAAGATTTAAAGATGACAGAACTAGTCTATAAACATTGATTTCTTTCGCTGTAACGAAAACTTCTAAAATTATTATTGATTATCACTAAAAATATTTAAAAACCAGTATCGTATTTTGTTGGTACCGTGAGGATCTTTCCCCTAAGTTTCTAATACATTTGTTTGCAAAATTAACTTAATTAATTGATACTTTAAGGCAATAAAAATTTTGGCAAAAGTACAGGTTCTTTTGCAAATTTTATTATTAAATTATTTTCCAGGCAGTCGAAATTAATTGCTAATCTCCGCAAATTGTTATAATACGCACCTTATAATGCTATAATATACATCTACAGACTATCGAAACGAAAGAAGCAAGTTTTAAAAAGCTCTAAGTTCCAAGCTCTAACATCTTCCATTAGAAAATATCTCCATTAGAAAATAAATATTCTTTACATATATGTAATGTCTACAAAATTCATTTGCACATATCCTTATTTTCTAACGAAGCGTTTCTTGAAGTATCAAATCTTTGAAATCATTTGAAAATACCATCAAGTAAAACGAAGTATATAATTAATATTGGGTATAATTAATTGATACTGTATGCTGTGCAAATGCTTTTTGTACATTCTACACCACAATAAACTAAAAATCCCAAAGTCAAAGATAATCATCACTCGTTCTTATGTTTGTGTCAGAAACCATTGGGTTACAGTATTGAAATCCTCACTCTCTTCTTGCTCCATTTCCGACTAAAATTGACTAAAAAGCGAAGGTTAAATTATGCGAGTTATTCGTTCCGCGACGAATCGAGAGTTCTGGTCGAATGTCGAGGGAAATTTATCGGCGTGATTAAAAAGCGGAACGAATAAATTCGTTTTAAGTAAGTCCGAGCGTGCTTCTTTCAAGCAGTAGCGATCAATCGCCCCTCAAGCACTTCTCCAGGAAATGCGCACTTATGGCCACGTTTTTTAAGCAGCATGTTGTTACCGCGGAAATCATTCTTTTACTCTATCAAACATGGTAGTCGGTTCATGGTAAATGGACGACCATTAGCGAACGACCGGAGCAGAAAAAATTCCCCACGGTCCCTGTGTATGCACTCGACGTTGTGATATCTAACAGCGAGACACGAGAACGCAAAAAATCAAAGCTTTTTGCATGGATATGATTTTAGAAAGATTCATCCTCACAGTTCGTAAGATTTTAACCTACGAGTCTAGAAAAGAAAAATATATTGATTGAGATTGGAATTGATTGACGAATAAAATTACAGCAGAACATTGGTGCATCGTAAGACTGAAAATACTTATCAGTTTTTAAAAATATTCTTGTAAATTACAAGCACCTTTTTTCAGGTATTGACGATTGCGTAAACAACAGAAATAGAAAATTAATAGAAACATATGTAATGTTTTTATGTGCAAAGCAATGGAAATCAAATAAAGATATATTTTCTACTTTAAATATTGGAACGAGAACTTGATTTTAGACATTTTATATATTTTTGTATATTACGTTACTTTTATATATTTTCCTACATTTAAAATTTCTCATAAATATCTAAAAATTCATAATCTAGTGATATATATGTACAGAGTGGTTGGTAACTGGCGGTACAAGCGGAAAGGGGGTGATTCTACGCGAAAAAAGAAGTCAAAAATATAGAATAAAAAAATTTTTTTTTTTTTTAATTTTTCCATCGAGACAACGATCTACACTAAGATCGCACGAAAAGTGCACGCGTACTGAGCGAAAATTCGAAGTCGATTTTCTCGAAAACAAGGTCTCAAATGAAAAATTTTTATTCTATATTTTCGACTTCTTTTTTCGCGTAGAATCACCCCCTTTCCGCTTGTACCACCAGTTACCAACCACCCCGTATATATATAGTTGTATACGAGTATATTTGCTACGAAAATTTTGATTTACAGATCTATTTTGTTATATCTAGTTTCCAACAAAACATGGATACAAGTCACTACATTATTCCCATAAAGTTTCTTCTAATCAATTATGTAGCACGCGCAATAAAGAAAAATTATCACTGACGAAAACCATGTTACAGTTCTAACAACTTTTTTTTCCTCAACTTTACAATGCTTTGACCTAAAATTTCGCTGTGACGGTTAAATGTGAGAGCGAAATTATTTTCTTTGTCCATCCGGCTCGTCGGTGAGATGCACGCATTACGATTCAACGTGTGGCCGCGTAATGAAATAAGCGTCTATTCGCTTAAATTTCATTTGGAGAGTGTCAGTCGCGCAAGGATGTCACAGACAAGGTTGTAAAGAGCTGGCGGTAAAGCTGCTGGGCATCATTCGGCTAGTGTTCTTTCGAAAAATTCACGGTATATCTGCCGTTATCAATGAACCGTATCGTATCGCAGCGGAAGACTTATATCGTCGTTTGTTTCAACCCTGAAAACTGAATTGGACATGCGGCAGACAACGCGCTGATGTATCTTCCCTTACACGATTGTGACCTAAATTTATTATAAATGCTATCTTTTGCAACGATATCTATTAAATGTAGATTATTCTTGTTTAATTATTGGAAATATTTCTCCATTTGAGTAAACGTATAGTGAAACAGGATTGGAACTTATTGAATGTTTGGAAACCTTAATACAATCAATATCGTCCTTAGAAGTTCCTCGATGGTCAGACGTATATTTATTTAGCGTTCAACATAGTATGAATTCGTGGAGTATAGATATTCTCAGAGCTAACAGGCCTGCCAATGCATACATTTTTTATATCGAGAAGATATCGTTAAAGAAATGAACGGTGCTTGAATCGTGATCTGAAATTGCCGATAAGAGAAACGAGCAACGTAAAATTGATGTAAGAGGACGGATTCATCAAAAATTCTCGCAGTTAAATGAATAATTAATGATTTGCGGGATGCAACGAACGTACACACGACCACATTGTGGCGAACAGTAAGAATAATCTGGCTGATGAAACATTCAGACAATGAATTATGCAGTCCCATCTCGTAACGAAATACTTTTGATCCCGGATTCAAAAGCGCGCATCATCATGCGATTCCGTTGCCGGATATAAAATGATTTGGACATTCTCGTGGAACGCCTTCCCTGTCCTCTTCCTCTCTGGACTCTGATGTTTGTTGGTGTTTCGGCGTGTGTGTGCGACCGAGTACGAAGTGTGTCCTATTGCGCTTGCGAAACAGTCTTCCCAGTGTCCTGGAGTAGCGGCTTTAGAGACTATAACTTTCCGGAGTTCAATTTACTAAGTGAAAACCTTCTCCTATAACCGAGTTTCCAGTTTCTCTCCCTTTCTCCCTCTGTTTCTCTCTGATTCCCTGTCGAGTGTTTCCGCAGTTTTCTCCGATCCAATGAAATTATGTCGACTTTGACGTGCCACGCAGACTCAAAAGGGTAAGCCCGTGTAGTCGACGGCGCGTCGGCCAAATCCGATAAGTTATTGGTCGGTGTCTGAGTCGAAGGTTATTAACGTTCCCATGTACCTACCGATAGGATTCTCCTCTCGGAGAGGATGTTCTATACTTATTGTTAGTCGAGCTATTTTCGTTTATTATATAGTGTATATAGAGGACGAAATTGACACAGGATGAAATTATGTCTGTTTTACAGATAGGATAATCCTTTCTTGGTCTTATAGTTTGAATATTAATAAAGAAATTTTCTAACTAGTTTGCATAGATTAGTAATTATAAGACGTGCACAAGGCAGAGAGCGTTATCGTCGATTTGCTATCTAGAAATGACAAGTTGACCTGTCATACGAATTACTAATTTCTGGTGGAAAGAACATAAACGAAGATTCAACAGAATTTCTATTACTTACATGCACGTTACAGTGATTTATGACGCACTAACTCATGCGAACTATGTTGCTTCAAAACATGTGCATCCCACAGGACTGCAAAGCTTGCAGAAGCTTTTCACATTAGAGCCTCTCGAAGACCTAACGTTAACCTGGCCATAAATTAAGCCTGGCCTCCGGCTTCAAAGCTTATACGCTGCGATACAATACTGTTACATGCAAAGTTCCTAAATTCCAAACCAAAGTCTCAACTCAAGAATTAAATTTCTCAGGAAATTAATAATCATCAAAATTGTCAACCTTCTACTCGCTCTGTTCGTATTTTATCGTTGGCTATATCGAACGGGAATATTTCAATCTTTCTCTTCAAAATTTAGTTCGGTCTAGTTCAAAGAACATCGAATTAACAGAAAGACTGTTTCCGGTGTCAGAGCAGGTTCCTCTCCGCGGAAAAGGCGTACAAAGGCGCGTAGTTTCGAACGAAGTTCAACGTGAAAAGTTTCATGCCCCGGCTTCTAGACGAATCACAGCGGCTGACCACGGCACAAAGAAATCTATATCACATTGTGGAAGCAAAAAGCTCTTCGTGCTAAAAGCTTTTCCATGCGCGACCAAGTTATTTTTATTGGATCGACGGAGCACTTCGTTTGAACAACGAAATGATATTTGATGCCGACTTCACCTGTCTGTCACGTTTGTACAGATTCAAATACCGAATTAATTTCAACGATACGAAACGAGAGACATGTTCTCCTCCGTATGGTGGAAAAAAACTTTCGAGCTTTGCGGGTGAAGTTCGTTTCCTCCCGTGCAACCTTGTCTCTTCTTTCTCCTTAACGTTGCAAGAGGAATTCGGTTACGCTTCACGGAAGCAATTTAGCGAAAAGGCAAACGTAAAAGCGCTTAACGTCTATGCACAGTGTCTACGAGGTTAGTTGCCAACATTTTTTCCCATTAATGCAAAATTTATAGGAGGAACACAAAAGGGCAAAGTTTCTCTATATTTTATATGTAATGCGACGAATTGAACAGATTTAAAAAATCTGTCGTGGCTATTGACAAATAATAATAATGTAACAAGGATTTTGTGACTACCAATATTTTAAAATATTTACGATGTTTTCATTATATAAAATCCATGGTAAATTTAAAACCGATTCATTGTATCGTGTCTAAAAAATAGAATAAACTTTTGAAAAATATTTGGAATTGATAGCGTGAACATCCTGTGTATGAAAGCGAAATAAATAAATAGAAAGCGTGGTAAAAAAGCATTTTATCATTTTGCTTGTAATATAACTTTGCGTACTTTCATTTTTATTTACTGAACAGGAGGATACAATCTGATTAACGACGCATGCCATAGAAACGACAAAAAATATGTTTCCAAGCTTTCAACAAATAATTATTACATACGTACGGGAAACGTGACTCGATGCGGTGGAAGTTGAGTTGAAATTTTAACTGCTCTCAATCAGTCAAGCGTCAGGAACATAGTACACGTGTACATGTTTTCTGTTTTACAACTTCTGGCCGGATATTTTTGTTTCAGTTCGTATGCTGGCCCGTTCGCGGTATCTACGCTTTCCAACTCAGCTAACAAACTATATAATGTAACTTAAACTTAATCAAACTCAAAAACTGAAATGTATTTGTACGAGGTAGAAATTTTGAAGTTGTTCTTCCACAATCTCTGTACTACAGCGCCCCATCCTTCTTCCTGTCTTTCTAAAGGAAACGTTTTGACACATTTCTCTGGCAGTAAGAAATTTTCAAAAGAGAATTAAAGCGAAGGAAATATCGTAATTGACTTGTCATCTTGTTTTCATTAGTATTAGTATTATTTAATAGAGAAATCAATTACTTTCTTGTCAGAAGTGGATGTAATGGAACAAAATAAAATTGGAAACGAATATTTTCCACCCTTTCTTGTTTTCTAATTTTTATCATTGTAAAGTAATTGCCTCGGATTAAATCTTATTAAATCAAATTCCTTTTAATCCCAATTCATTTATATTGGTACAATTGCCAAACGATAATAACAAGTATTTTGATAACAAGTATTTTATTTTACATATTTTTGCATACAATGTATATTCCGTACTTTTGTACAATCTGAAATTTCTCACAACTACATGGACATTCACCGTCTATTTATTATCAAGTGCTGCTTTTCAAGTTAATATTTCCTCTCGATAAACAATACACTACTATTTAGCCAAAAAATATTATTATATCCAGCCTCGTTAATTATTATTTGAAGAAATCAGTAAGAAAAACCGCCGATTAACGAAACCAAATAACGCCACTGCGCCATAATGAAATACTAAAGTATTTGCGTCAGGACCATTATCGAAACAATTTATGAAACGCAGCATACGCGACAATAGCAACGAAAGTGTTAACAGGTTGGATATCGCGGCAAAATTAGGTTATATCACGCGTGCACTCGTACCATTGATTTTTCTTTTTATTTAATAATCATATTTCAGGAAGTATTCACGGAGGGATTTCGCTGAATAATCGTGAGAAAATTTATGAACGAATATATTGGAAATTTCGGTCACGTAACGCCAGTCAGCACAGACGCGTTTCCGCGACAACGTAAAACCTACGGTTGTAACCGGACAACGAAACTAATTCCGCGGTCGATTCCACACTGTCTCCTCTAATCTTGTTCCGTGTTACGCGCGTTTGTCCTCGCGAGCAACTTGGCGAACATAATTTATTTAACCGCTTACTTTCGCTCGTAGCGGCC
Source organism: Bombus vancouverensis nearcticus (assembly GCF_051014615.1). NCBI lineage: Eukaryota > Metazoa > Arthropoda > Insecta > Hymenoptera > Apidae > Bombus > Bombus vancouverensis. The sequence goes on along the minus strand of NC_134912.1, from coordinate 15,834,419 downwards.
GTGTAATAAGGCCACCGAGCGACATTTTTCACGCGGTACCATTAGAACACGAGCTGTCTCGGTCGGTGTCTTTATCCCCCGTTACCTTTATTCGGTTTTTGTTCTCTTGTTCCATTTAGAGGGAATGGCAAGCTGCTGTTTTGTCTGCCAAGTGGAAACGGGAATTAACGAGCCCGAATCCATGGCGGTTGATACTTGAGATTGTAAAGCTTAACCCTTTTGTTCCAGACCAAGATAAATAATGATCGAAAAGGATTTTTCTCTCTATATTCGCGTTTATTCTTCTATTAATCACGTTTCTACTAAAAATGAAAGAGACAAAGAGAGAGAGAGAGAGAAATATAGCTTTTACATGTATAACCCGTCAAATTAAGACCACCTGAAATTCTCAATATTTCCCAATTTTTCTAGCGCAATTGGGAACCGTAACCGAATTGCTTCAATCTATCAAGTATTTGATATTAAAAGCACGACAACGGAAGGGAGTGCGAAATTTATGAAAAAATTCATCGAATACACAAGCTGAATTCCGTGACCTCTGCCAAAAAAAACAACAACGCGTTACGAGGTATGGACGATGACTGGCGTGCGAAACCGCTGCTAATATCGCGCGGACGAAATATTCGCTCGGCGAAAATTACGCGCTCGTCGCTCGGAACAACGTATCAAAGGGAGTCGGCGGTATAAATTTTCAGAGGAATTTAATTCGTCGCGGCATTAAAAAAAAAAGGAAAGGAAAAACGGAAAAAAGAAAGAAAAGACGGACAAAAAACCAAACAACGCAACAAAAACAACGAGGAGAAGGAACGGGAGAAAAAAAAAATACGCTACAGCTCGTCCACCTTGCAGCCGTAAAAGCAATTAAATCTTCGTTAGCGACCGCTCAAGGGATGATGACTCGCTTTGAGGTGGCGAAATTATTTCGAAAAAGCATAAACGCGGTCGCGCACGCGACGAACTCGCGTGACAACGTCGAAACCGCCGTTGAGCTCTGGCGTTATTGATTTTTCGCCGGAAATTGGGTCGCTTGATCGCGTTATATCGTTACACCGCCCATTAATTAATACCATCCGGCTAAACGTTGACCATTTTCTGATGCAGTGTAACGGCGAATCTTATATTCCCGAAAATAACCTTCCAGGCATGCTTTGAACGCAATTTACATCGTTTTCGAGATGCAAATGGTGCGTTGCTGTTCCAACGCGTTTCCTTCGAATGCGCCTATGTCGATTACACTGTATCCGATCGTTTGATTTCGAGAATGGTAACGGACCAATGAACGACGAAACGAACGTTTAGTATCATAATTGGTGGCGCTATTCACCAGCCAACGTTTAATAAGTAAAACGTTCGTCATTAGCGGGCTTCGCATGCCTTGGCTTTCTCCATCGGAGCAACGATGAACAATTAGAATTAAACGATTGCATTTAATTAGCTCATCGGACAGAATCGGCCGCGGCGAAACTGGATCACCATTATTGCTGCAAGTTTCGCCGTGTAATAGAGGCCGAGTTAATCTTGCTCGGTTTTTTCTTGCTCCTTTATCGAGAGGAACAATAGCGACGTTTCGTGCGACCGCTTTTTAACCGTTTTATAAGACGACTTACTTTTGTTAGACTTGACAGAATTTCTCACGCATATTGGATTCCTCACGCTAATAAATTGGCGAGGAATGTGATGTAACGAGGATGGAAATTGTTGAAACGCAGGGAGATTACTCCGGGAATGTTGTCATAAGGGATGTGAAATATTAGTTTGTATTCACGTGGTCTTACTTAACGATATGAGTAATGTTATAGAAGAGTATAAAGTAATAATAATAATAATAATAATATTTGAGATATTTAAACAATAATCGACATAAAAGATAAAATGAGAAAATGGAGATACTAATAATTGAAGAATTTTCAAGCGGTAAAGTATAATGAAATTTATAGTTAATAAATTCGTGTATAAAAAGAAGAACGTATTTCGAGGAAAACACACGGCTTCAATTATTAATACTTTAAAACATACCAGAATATAATTAAGTATTAAATCGTATTGAAACTATGTACAATATAATAATTGAATTATAATAAATATAAATGTAAAATGAAAAGTTTGGATGAAAATATTTCAGCTATGATATATTAGTCTGTAACGTTCAAGAATCGAATTTAATCAGGTAAAACATTGACAAAATAAAATTGCTAATGAAATATTGCATTAACGCCTCGAACATAATTTCCTTATTCCAGTTGAAACTTCTCCCAAAACGTTGGCTTTCTTTTGAGCACGAAACGTGTTAAATCCAATTATCAAACTTCAAATGGTCCGTTGGTAGACATCCTGCCAATGTTGAACACGTTCACAGATACACAAGCAAACAATGTAAAACGAGATACATATATACGCGTGACATATCGACCAGTTTATTGTCACCATCTGAACCTGTAACCACGACCTTTGCTCTCCGTTGGCAAAAGATAAAGGACATAGCCCTTTTAACCGCTATGCATAGAGTAGCAGGTGTATGTTTAAGAGGAGATGGTAAATACCCAGAGGCTTTCCCGGCATTTCCAAGCTGATCGTTCGTATGGCACTCGTAAATCTCCATGCGATGCTCGACCCCGTATGTAACGCTATACGCAACATGTATCGAAGGTCAGAAATGGCAATTGATATCTCGCCTGAACGTTACGAGAACCGAATTTACGACAATGCCAGGGAATTCGAAGCTCAGGAGAGATTATGGCGAATATTTGCTGTATAGGAAGGAAAATTCATATTTCACGTCCTTCAAATAGCAACGATATGAAATTTCGCGTGGAAAATACTTTACGCTTTATCATGATAAACGAAATTAATCAAGATAAAGAACAATTATATTGAAATATTTGCACGCCGAGTGAAGGTGGAGCGGTAAAAATGGACAATGAGCCACGGGGAGCCAATTGTGACAAAGGCATCGTTTTGTCCATGCAATTTACAATCATCTCTGTGTACTCTGTACGGTAAACGTAAAATATTTTATGAATCTTTATAAATATATATTAATATTACGCTTTATTTGGTCTTCTAGTTCGCTAGCGCGCTTGTTGTGTATAACAAGATCGTCAATTCACCGACAAATTAAAATTCAACAATTTCACGATTCGTTGGATATTTATCGATGTTAAGAAGACTGCTATCAAATTCAACGATGGTTGGGAGAACGTTTTGCTCATAATATATGGGAATAAATATCCTTTTTAGTTTTTTAGAGTCACTGACACAGTACACGTTCGCCGGTAGAGCACAATGAATGCATGAAAATGCAAGAATGTAATTATACTGAAGTGGGTCAAACAGTAATCTTACTTTACAGGAGCAACAACGAAAGTCTGTGTTCTCCATACGCCATTCGCCTGTCGCTGTGAAAAAGAATGGTTCGTTGAAAGTAGCCCCCATTATGATATTAACATACTTAAGCGCCATTGGTTTCTTTCAGCACCATCATTCTTGTTCTATGTATTTTTTCACAAGTGTATTCTAAAGAAATAAATTGCTTTGTTTACGGTCAAATATTTATATCACCACTGAAGTCTGATATTCATCTATATATCTGTTGTTCTTACAAGATAACGCACCTCTGAGAAAATTTGTGCTTTATAATGGGAAACACTACTTCATTTTTCATACTGTCCTGACATTTCTCTCGGTGATTATCATTTTTTCTTGGCGCGATAATATCACATACGATTAACAATAGAGCAGAGGTTCAAGCGGAAATTAGTAATTTTTTTGTATCTAGGGTTAGAACACATTGTAGAAGCGGAATTTACAAATTTGATTCTCGTCGAAAAAGAATTATAAATTGCGAGGACAATTATTTTAATTTATTTAAACTTGTTGTAAAAAAAAATAGCTATACGTGCAGAAATTATTATTCTCAGAGACTGCACGAATTCTTTTGGTCACCTATCTAGTAACGAATTTCTTGACTGACTCTTGTCAACGCACAGTCTAAACTCCTGAGCAAACATGAAATTCGGGCAGTAAATTCCTTCCATGACGTAAGCACCCACTAAGAAGGGATTTTTTTAAATTCAAGTCTTAAGGGTATGGAAAGGGGTAAAATGTGTGTTACGGACTCTTCCAATATCTCCAATGCCGGATGAGACTCCGACTTGGGTTCAGCTTAGAAACGTTATCCATACAAATGCATAGAAACGTAATTCAGGCTTATGCCCCTGCTCAGCTTACAAAGGGGTGAATTTAGATCCGAACGAAAATTATAAAACTGTATCTTTTGAGTTGCAGCGTTCCTTTTTGACACATAAGTGTCCTTTTAAAATCTTTTAAGATCCAACAGCTTTAAAGATATTGCATCCTTAAAGGAGTAAAACGGAGATAAAAGAGAGAAGAGGTATTTTTTACTCGATAGAGTACGTTTCTCTGGTGGTGTCTTAACAGCTCTTGGAAAGCTATTCTACGATATATACGAAAGCTTTCCCTATTTCTGAAACAAATACTACATTTCAAATTTTACTTCATCGTTCTTCTGCACGAACACGCTCTGCTTTATTCAAGCTACATGTACGTTTCCTTTATAAATTTTCATGTATTTTCGCGAACATCTATGCGAAGCACATCTACTGTTGTAATTATACCGCGAAACCAATTTATGGAACGCAAAAAACAATTTATAGGACAAAAAATGGTATATATCCAGAAAATATTTCATAGAAAAATAATTCGTCGAAATAAAAATTAATTTAGAACAATATTGAAGAGTATTGAAACTAATTTTGAACTTCTTTGGCGACTGTTAATTTGACGCGCGATAAATTCAATAATTAATAGAATTACTATCAATGGTTATATCAGATTCCAATACAAGTATGATTATACCAACTACGACTACAGGTGAATATTAATTGTACCAGATATACCGTTACCATTAGATAGCAATAACCGTAAATCATTAGTATATTGGATACAGCATCTAATTGTACCTATACATAGAACAGAAATTCTAAAGTACCTACTTGATCACAAAAGCTTTAGTGTATTGATAACAGCCATCTGAATATAATTTCAACTAAATTATCTATTTTGTACTATAATCAAATCTCATACAATTATCATTTTACAATACACATCTTATCGATCGTAAGCGAAGAAATAATATTAAATAGGCTTAGTATTGGCCACAGTAGTTTTCACATCTAATTTCTAAATTAACAACTTGTGACACCTATAATTGTTAAATTATCGTTATACGCGTCCTTTTCGATTACTTCAAGTATATTTAGATTTCAGATCTAACGAACCTTTAAATATAAAATCTTAGCGATAGAAAACGAATTTCCAAAGTCTCCTATTTCCTGACATGTACGATGTAATTATATAACAAAGAATACTTTGTTATATAAAGTATTCTTCCTTCGTTAGAAAACCTTCCTTTCATATCTGCCTATTTAAAAGGTTTAATAAATGAAAGGAAAGGAAAATCGACAAATTACATGATGCAAGTATCGTGCATTAAAATGCGTGTTTCCAGACCGAAGAAATTAATGCTGCGAGCATTTATAGCTTAGAAGGGAAAAGCGATGGAAATTATTATTACTTAACGCGAAGTGCGATCAGGTATAAATAAGTAACAAAAGCTGCTTTGCATACGGTAACGAAAGCGCGCACGGGATTAGCCGGATGATTTTTTAATAGTTGTATAGCGCAACCGTGTGTTCGGATACATGGTACCCAATGTAGATCATAATTCTGTGACGCAAATACGACTCTCCGTTGTTGTCCAGAATGTATCTTCATGAATATTAAAATAACTGCTAACTTTTAAAAAAGCTTAAGCGTAACGCGCGAAGTACCATAGGATTAAGTTCTCTGTTTCGTTGTCTCTCTCTCTTTCTCTCTCTGTCTCTCACTCACTCACTCACTCACTCTCTCCCTCTGTATCTCACAGTTGACCGTCAAATAGAACGAGGTGAACTTTTTTAATCATTCCATATAAAATGTACTTTCAGGGCGCATCGTTACAGGAAATAAGAAAAGAGTTGAAATGCTCGTCTTATAGTTGGTGGAAGAAAACTTGAAGAAAGTGGAATAGAGAAGTGCGGTACGTGCCAATTAATCGATAAACTCTACAGAGACGTGACAGAATTATTATAGTGCACATCTGTCCTTGTCAGTATGTTCTAGAGGTGTTATAGTTGTCAATGGTGGTACACATAGTTAGATTACGTAGGTAAACGTAATATATGTTATACAAGGCGCAAACTAATATTGCTTGTCAGCAGACATTTTCCAAGAGTCTGTTAACGAAAACTTAACTTAAAGCGATAATTACTTAACTTAATGAAAAGCGATAATTCTAATAGGTTGCAGTGGCTTTTGCCACAGTACATCAAGTTAGTTATTGTTAGGCACGATATTTTAAACAAGCAAGATATTTTGAAAAATGATTTCTTTCACAGACCCATTCATCTGATTAGCCTTTTTAATCCGATGTTATATTGTGTACTAATTCGTTCGCATTTCTTTAAAAGAGTGCCAAAACATTTCGTATAACATATATTTTATTTATATTGTTTCATTATATTTTACAAATGGAATAAATAACCTATTTATTTATCCTTATCGTTTGACATTTCTTCTCCTTTCAAATAACGAAACATTCCGAAATGTATATCTTTATATTCTTGAAATATGTAATATCCTTCGTAAAAAGATTATCAAATATTAACCAGTTAACTGCGTTTGACGAGTATACACGTTAAACAAATCTTTACTTCGATGCGTTTGATCTGTACACTCGTCGTCGCTTGTATTCATTTACGCACTCCATGACATAGCTTCATAAGAGATTTATAAAACTAAATTCCTCAGTCAATCGGTTAGAAAGATTCATATTTAATATTAATGTTAAATACACGTTGTAAATCTGAGATTTCTGCTGTGTCGAAAAGAAAAGTCTAAAATATCCATAATGTCCGGTTTCCCTGCATTATTGTCATTAAATGATGCAATTATAAACAATATTTGTCCATATTACTTGTATGTTGTCCGATGCATTCAACACAAATGTGTTTTTATGATATTCCACAAAATGTAACACTGAAGGGACTTATTCCGCAACGTAATAATTTAATTTTAGTCAGTTCACTGTTCATATACGTAATTATTGATTTGTAGATTCGATTAAACAATAATTGATATTTTGATAGCTAATTAAATGTAACTGACAAAGACGGAAATAAACCCGAAATTCACAACCAATATTCATAGTTAATCTCTGTCAATTAATTTTGCAATAATCTAGAATTTCACAATTTCAATAATTCAGATTTTTATTCACAGCAATGAATTATATGAAAATCGAAACATAATCTTGATTGATATTATGTGTATGAAAGCAATTCACATGTTTGTGATGTACATAGACTGCGTATGCTTTTAAGTAGCAGCTTTCATCTTTGTAAACACCGTAATAAGAAGCGACGGGTGGTGTAGCAATTTTATCACCCATCATTTTTAATATCCTTGCCACAGATTACACAGTGAAGACCTAATGAGCACTATGTTGAAGTAATTAAACATTTCGTACGTCTAATGGCGAGCATGAAACAAGCTAATCTGAAAGCGAGCGAATCACGAAAACCTTGACAGATCAAAAATCGCTTTATTCTCAGCAACGTTATAAACCAGGGTTTCCTAAAACCTGTATTCCACCTTCATGCATAATTCTTCCTCCATTAAACTTCGAGTTCTGAAAGATCCATTAAAATTGTAAATTCATATATCATATCAAAACACGATAAAAGGAATCGAAAAGAAATCCTAATACGTACGTACAGTAATTTTTATTTTACAAAGCAACAAATGAATTCTCCTGTTGTATGAAAGAATGACACGTGTTGTTCCTTATTCGAGTCCATCTGTTCGATACCAATTTAACAACTAATTAATTTGGAATATTAAAAAAAAGCATGGTCCATTGTCTTTTTAGTTTATTAACAACAACAGGCAGACAAGTGGTAACCTGGTAGATGGTACGCGTAATCCAAAACGTTAAACATTCGCAGGATTTAATCGATCCTACTTGAAAGTATTTGATAGAAAGCATTGTATCCGACGAGGATTCCGGTTATTCCGCTGGAGCAGTATCGTAGACGTCAAAGGAGTGGCGCGTGACTTGGTTGAGAAAGAAGCAAAAGGTCGATGCAATCGCTCTTGAGTCACGGAGGGCACAACCGGAAACGGGATGGAATCCCGAGTAATCCGGCGGGGTTTACCTCTGTCCTCGTGTATGTTCGCCGTTTTACTCACCGGAAATACAAGAAAAAAGGGGGAAGGGACGCAGGAAGCGACCTGAAAGAACGTTACTACCCCTTTTAAACTCGCCTAGTTTTCGGGCGAGCTTAAGTGAGAAGTCATGTAAGAAGTACCGTGGTAAGGCTGCCGTTAAAAATTACACGGAAACCTCGACGGTAGGTAGAGCAGACAGCTCGAACTTTTCAATCCTGACGTAACCACATTTTCATTTTTAGACTATGAAGTGATATGTTGAAACGTGGTATGTTGAAGCAAAAATGATTCTTGAATTTACTTGCTTCTATTTCCTTCTCTGCAGTAGTGAAGTTCTTTCGAATTAGTTTTGTCTAAATATTAGAATGCAAAAGTTTGAATTTTCTATTTTTGAATAAAATTTATAAAAAGAAATTTCTTTGTGATATTGTATAACATATAGATAATATATATAACAAATTTGAAGAAACCTTTTAAAGAACTAGACAAAACAAACATTTAGTCTTTATTAAAATAAATATTGAGCCAATCTTCTCTATACATAAAAACATGAACAAAAATGCTTTAACAATGAAGGAGCACCAGTGAAAGTTTCCTTTTTAATTTTTCTTTACGCAAGTCTACTGCTGTATCCTAGGTATCCTAAGTAACAATGACAATCTCGCGTGCTCGCAAGTTCGTAACTCGTAAAGCATAGAAAATGAGCATCTCGGCCAGAACGAACCGCTCATTCAGCTTTTATTATACCCCATGGACCAGGCGGCGAAAATGTCTTTTTCTAATCTACACAATGTTAGAAATTCTCGTAAACATCGTCGCACATAGTCGAACAATGGAATCGTTTATATTCACGAAAATGAAAAATCATTGCACGATGAAAAATTATTTATAGTTATAAATATAATTGCAGTTTCGCGTGCGCAACAGTGCAAATGTTCGATGACTTACGAAAGAAGTATTATTATTTCATAATATTTTATCTCAAAATCAGTATGAATTTGTCATTATAAAAAACGAAATACCAAAAGTTACACAGGGATTGACTAAAGAATTATTTTGTAAAATTTTTCTATAATACTTAAAAATATATGGAAGATTAAAATTATTGGAAACCTGAAGTAGCAGTGACACTCTGTAACCGAGTGCATGAGGAAACAATCACGAAAAAGCGTACACGATTTGGAAAGCAGTTGAAATTTGCTAAATGAGGCAGAAAGTCCACCGAACCCAATTACATTAAAGCAGTTTCGAAGCCCGTCGAATTTCACAGGAACTCATCCACACTCTGCAGATCCTCCAGAAGTAGCCACAAATTTAGCAGACCATGGCGGATTCTCGATTCGATAGGGAATTGACCGAATTTTACAAGATGCCATGAAATCTACTGAACTCAGCAAAACCGGCTAACATTGCAAGTGGAAGAAACCTATTAGCCATCAAGAAAATTATGAAACTGCTGACAGATTTTGAAAACATTAAAGGAAAACTGGAACACAAATATTACCTCTAAAATTAATTATAGCGAGATTGTAATAAACCCATAGGATTTCTAAGAATAATGGTATGATTTCATTAGATTCAAAGTTGTTGACAGTCTTTAGCTACTTTGATAAATTCCGAAACAAAGAAATTTTCTGCTTTGATCGAATGACATTTAAGTTTCCAATTCTTAAAGGTTATTTCAGAAACATAATTAACATTAGACGAAGTAAACATGGAGTTTAATGGAAAGTCATAAGTCTCAATAATGTTCTGTTATAACATATCCGATTAAATTTATGGAAATTTTGACGACTCTGACGGAATTCCGACGAATTTGATCAAAGTCTAAGAAATCTGTCACGATGTAATAAAAATTCAACAAATCCTATGAGGTTTGCTGGATCGCTAGATCTTCATCGCAATCTGAATTCTGCACGATTTAACATATGGTCTTTCAATTCCAGGAATCTAAAACTTATGCATTATCCTATATTCGATGTTGCGATGTTGTAGTAGAGTGAGAATAAGTCTGATTTAACTGATCATAACATAAAGAAGAATATAATTAAACAGTAAGCTATCCACTGTTAAAAATGTACATACATTTTTTCTTATAAAACTGCGACTTCTGACATGAAAAATGTGAGTTAATATATACGGAGTTTGTTTTAAATTTAAAGTTCCAGGAACGTAATAATTATTCAGTAGACATAATATGCAAATAAGTAAAGTTCAAGTTTTCTAATTACTCCAACTTTCAGAGTTATTCTGATACGAAGCTCAAAACTTTCGATGAGCATATTTTCGGATGTTTTAACTTCTGACACACTCCGCTGAGCCAATTTTATGCAGTGTTTTATGCGCATTCATTAATTAAAAAAGATCTCGTATGCTACGCGTATTTCACGAGTGACATTGTACTGACACCAATATCCTCTATAAATAGTAGTAATTTTACATTTGTAGTAAAAATCTTGGGAAAACTGAGAAGCGCCTTCACTGTGACACGAAATCTCTGTTATCTAAATTGATATCGAAGAATGTAGGTATCAGCTAAAAGTGGAATGATTTGGTGTAAGTTATATTATTATTTTACATCAAATTATGTCAAACCATTCAGCTCTGATATGTAATTTTCTTGTAGAAAATATGATGTTACGGTTTAGAGCATGTATGAAGATGAAATTGTTCTTTAAGTAGAACCGTATTGGCTGCTTTGCATCGATCATGTCACGACTCAGAAAATGTAAATATCAGAGGGGAGGTTTTTTGAAATATACAAAGAAATCTTCGCGAGTCACGATGTTGCAAGGCTGACTTAGCACAATATGTGTATGTGTATATACAATGTGTGTATTCAAGAAAATAGTATCTACAATTTTCCACTTGTAGCGTCCCAGAAGATGAGGCAGCGTTGTAAAAACTAAGGCCAAATTGACAGCGGCGTAAGTAATTTTGCTTCCGACATAAAACTGATGGAATTATAAATATATTTGACATGATAAAAGTAAGAACATAATATAAGCTTTCCATTGGATAAAAGCAAATTTGAAATGTTTAGTTGCGCGCCAGTATCGTCGTCAAGTAGCGATATATATTTTTCATATATTCATCAATACGTATCTTATCATTCCTGGCAATGAAATATTATGCTACTTATACCATAAAAAAACCGTTAATTTGGAAACGTCTTTATATTATACCCATCACATAAATACAATTCGCCACAATTTATGATACTGTTCTGGAGCTTAATGTCTATATTTACGTAGCTATTCAGCAAGTTCCTCTGCTCGTTTATCGCATCGTCAATATTATTCTGTTTATTCTTGGCGGCGACGACGCGCCGGTCGGTCGCGTGCAGCTTAAAACTTTCCGACAAGCAACTAAGTCGAAGAATCACGGGTTAATTCGAGTGCCGCGACTTCTCGGGACGCGAGACAAGGAGGTCAATAGAAGTACAAAAAGCGGGACGAGAGGCGTCGGAATAGAGACAGATGGTCAAGAGATAAGCAGAACGAAGGGGAAATAGGGGGTGGCAGGAAGGGAAAAGAAACTATGTTTCTTGACGAAAGTTCGCCGGGTATCCTAGCATGGAAGAAACGGTGGAAGGCAAGATACGCAAGAAAAACGTAGAAATGAGAGAAAGGGAGGGCAAATAAATTTATGGGGAAAGTTAAAAGCATTGGAAGCTCGGTGGTGCACCGTGTTGTCGTAGGTGCATTTATTTTTCATTTTTCTTTCTGTCATTCCTGGTTCCCGAACTCCTTCTCTATATCGTCGCGCGGCCGTGCGCTCGTTCCGAAACCGTCTTTTTTTCTATCTTTTCGCCAACGTAAATTGGGTTACGCCGTGCACGATGCGACATCAGAAAGTAGTTCGTCGCGTCATGTCGTGGCTAATTAACTCTATCCTACTACCCTCCGCTCCCTGGTCTCTGCCATTTCTTTTCTATCTGCTCGATTTATTCCGTGAAACGAGATATTGTACGTAAGCCCACCTGCGGCGGATTAACGCTGCGTCTGGGTGTGGGACGGGCTGTGAGTCGGTAAAGGGAAATTATGATACTTCTAGATTGCATGTAGTAAATCTTAGAAGTTAACTAGGCAATGGAGGGAACGTTGTTTATATTTTTATTAATTTTGATGATACCGAAGCAGCAGAGATACGTGACTTTTCTAACTTTAAACGATTAGAACAGTAATTCTCAAACAATGATACATATGACATCACTGATGTATACGTGAATAATTTGTGCTATATATACATCATTATTCATAAATCTCGGGTCACTTAATACAAAATAGGTACATGGATTTTATAATCACAAAATAAAGTTGATATTTATTAAGCGGCTGTACCATAAGAAAAAGTAAATTATACCATCGTTTAAAGGTCTTATTATAGGCATATTTTATTAAAACTTGTGTTTAAAATTAATAAGTGCCCTGTGAACTATATACGAGAGTGTACCTACCAATTACTACTTACTATTAATATTAACATACATCCCGTATCTATGTTCAGCGATTTCGTTCATTGCTTATTCTCCACATGAATAAATCAACTTAAATCAACTACTTTGAAAAGCTCATAACGTGAACGTACGTGGAACATTGCCCTTGTCTCGTATTTCACTCATAGTTCTATTAGCAATTAGCAATCCAACTAGAGTGATCCCTGTCGTGCTGTCATAACCCTATCTCGGACATGACCGGGTCTCTAGTTAAATTCCCCTAATATCTCGGGTTCCAACGTTGAGGAACTAGATTATAATCAAGCAATGCTGGTGTATGGATAATCGATCGATTTCAATGATAATCCGGCAGTGAAACAGATTTCAAAATGATTTACGTGATTGTATTCACGAAATGTCACGTGCCGAATATCCTCCAGAGTTACAGGAAGTTCGTTCATTTCGTAACATTCTTTGCAAAACTAGATTCTATTTCTCTACTTCGTCTGTTGAATCTTTCTAGCTATGGTAATAGGGTTTTTGTAAATATTTTGTCAGGAACGTATATTTGTTAAATTTACACCATTATTCAGAATATGAAAATAACAATAATAACTTATCCACTAACCCAATCAATGGTACTAAGATACAACTACAAGTTTATCTATCTCTCGGGTTGCATTCTGTTTTCATCGTAAACATTTCTATTTTAACGAGTAATCTTTGTTTCAATAGAGTGATATACTTTGTTTGCATAAAAACTGTCGCAACGAATGTGTCATCATATTACTTGGATATAAAAAAAGATAAGTTAAGCAATCAATGCAACGTATGTTGCTGCTCGATAGCAGTGAATATATGAACGAAATCAAACTTCTATGACTTTATATTCTATATTTGGTATTGCTAATATTAAAATTTTCCGAATAATTGTTCAATAAAATCTCTTATCTATTTTAATGATAAGATTGTAAATTAACTTCATTTTTTTAACACTCGTTAAATAGAAACGTGGGAACAGAAAATTGAAATTAGAAAATTACCACAGAATAATTATATTTTATTTACGAGTCGCATTACGTTCGAGGAGTTCTTCGAAATTTTATGGTAATGCCTATAAATTCCTCGCATCTCCATTCAAAAGTATAACTGCGGCGTTTTACAACTACTCAAATACGACGATCCGCTGGGAAAGAAGTATATCACATAAAAGGGAACTTACTAGTTCTGGTAGAGTGCAGACAGCATCCATTTCGAGCATCGGACTTAAAAAGAAAGAATACGTCGATGACCTACATAGCTCGATTGATAACAGCAGTTGCTCGGCAAAGGACAGATCAAAGTTCGAATCTGGTCCGGCAATTCGAACGATTCTTTTTCCTTCTGAAACAGGATAAAGTCCGAGTGTTTTTCATTTCTCGCTATTTATATAAATAGAGGATGCTGACTGCGGTATAAAACATTCAAAATTAATGAAACGAATGGATTTACGTCAGAAGAAGCACAGAGTGTCATTTCAAAATGACACCTGTGTACGATGTAAACATCAGTCCCCGCAGTAGCAATGCGGATTTCCACGTTGCAGAAACATTTCTAGGAAAGAATTTAACGATGGAAGAGTAAAACTTCGTCACAACGAATTCGTGGATTTTAAATCCTAAAAGATGAAAACGTAGCACGCAAGATGAACGTGAATGGCAATACGTGTCCATTGACCTTTTCCCTCTTTTCTAACCAGCTGAACGTGGCTCCTTCCGATCGACAGAACAATTAAGTGATACTACGCGAATTTGCATTCGTCGATCCGGTCCGGATAAGTGTATGCCGGCTTCCGTTCCCCCTTCGAAGTAACAAGATTTTACAACCACGCGAAGGGGAAGATCTGATTGAATTTATTGCTAATAGAAACGGTGGAACAGTGTATGTGTCCGATTAAAGGCAGTTTGAGGGCCCCAGTTGCTCTATAACCGTTTGCGATTTTACGAATGTCAATCGAAGCTGGATGATTCAGTTGACTCTTTTCAACGATAATATGCAAGATATTGCTTTGTGTTTATTGTGTCTAATTAAAGAAAAAAATATAAGAATTCGTTCATTTTCTAAAATGTGATAATAGAGATGTAATAAATATATGAAATAAATATAAAAATAAGTAAAGATATGTGCCTCTATAAACATTCACAATCTGATTATAGTTTAATTTATATAGTAGGAAGTGTTGATCTGGAAAGTAGTTTATCGGAACCAGTTGAAACATACCGAACGGTTAAAGTAAGTTAGTAGAGACAAACATCAATCGTCCTACCATCGATACGTGACCTATTCATCATAGCTATATATAAGAATTATTAAGAAAAAACTTTAAAATGATACATGCCCTTCAAAATGCGTATTCTCTTAAATAGACAAAATCGATCTATACTATTAGCATATTCTTTAAAAGGATACACACAGCACGTTTAGCATCCCGTTTAGATGCGAATTGTACTATAGCCATGTCAGTTCCCCGCATTTCAGCAAATTTCACCTCTCCGACATCTTGAAATTTGTCTCTCAACATTTGCCATGTTGTGTTAGGTGGGAGCTGTTATAATTATCTTTATGTTTATAAATAAACATACACGTATTAGTTGTTGTGTACAAATTAAGGAAAGTACATACATTTTTTATAAGAATAATGTCTGACATCGGCCGAGAATCATATGTATTCTGTCTGTTCCCACCTCTTCCTTCATCTTGATTTCTGGCAAAACCACCATCTCCACCAGGAACACAATCGCTGTCCCCTCTGTTGAATCTACTGTCAAAATTTCTGCCACCAGCGAAGTTAGAACCATCAAAAACATTGTTTGTATCGAAGCCTACATCATTGTCCATTTTAGATAAGCCTCGCCGCGCAAATGAATTGTTGTCTTGACTAGTAGAGGCTTGTAAATCAGACAAACCTTCAACTCCTACGCCGAAATTATTAAAGTTAGAAGCAAACTCATTTGTTACCGACGAATTCAGCAAAGAACTCGTGCTTGAAGAGCTGCAGCATTTGAATTTGTCAATACAAATGCTATAGGTATATAAATATGTCTTTGTCAGCTTTTCTATCTATCCTATTTTATATATTACATTTATGGCAAGACTCACCTAACTGTTCTAGCTCATTATTTAAACCAGTTCTAAAAGCATCAGCAACCAACAGAAGAGCAGACATAGGACTCACAACAGGTGGATTATTTACTTGTATATTATGAATGTTTCTAGCTACATCCATTAATCTATTACCACCAGCTCCAAGACCCATTCCAATTCCCTTTAACCCTATTTTGGAATTGATATCAATTTTCATTTTTATATGTTTATATAACAAAATAAAATATTTCTTAGGAAATAAGAAGGTACCTTCTGGTAATTTTGGTGGCATGTCTGGTTCATTTGCTCTGTCAAGTTTCACAGTCATAGGTCTATCATAAAGTTGCTGATTATGAAGCATTGATATAGCTTGTACAGATTCTACTGGATGGTCATATTCTACCACTCCATATCCTCGAGATTTTCCATCTTTATCTTTTTCTAATTCAACATGTAGTACTTTACCAGCTAATTTAAACACTTCTAATAATTTCTTTTCATCCACTTTGTAGTCAAGCTAAATATACAAAGTAATAACTTAATAAACTTTCATATACTTAATTTGTCAATATTATACAAACTGTATCGCAAGATATACTTACATTTGCTACGAATACTCTAGTAACTAAAGGTCCATTAATGTTTAAAGATTCTAAAAACTGAGTACTTAGACCATAGGTATTCCCAAATTTGCTATTTCCACCACCACCATCGCCACCACCGCCGCCTCCACCACCACCACCTCCACCAGCAGGAGCATTCATATTTTGACGCCCACCACCTTGTGGCCTTGGCGGATCCCTAAATCTATCATCACAAACTCTTTTATTGTTACGAGCTGTTGCTAACCGGCCATATTCGTCCCGTTCAACATCAAAGTCCTAAAATACATAAATATTAAATATATTCTTAACATTGGTTACATGGTACCCATCCAAGTTGTAAGGAAGTTGAAAGAATAACAATATACTAATTACCTCTTTATCATCATACTGATGCATTTTTTCTACAGCAATTTTTACCGAGTCTGAATCTTCAAATTCCACAATACCACAACCTCTTACTTTGTCATTTTCATCAGTAAAAAGTTCAACATGAGCAACTTTTCCAACTTCTGTTCTGATCTTATCAAAGAAAATCATAAAGAATGTTGTTACGTAGATTCGTCGATCTGAAGCTTTTCGACCACGATCGTTTCGTTCTCTACGATCACGGCTTGTAGAATTTATGCGATTTTGTCGTTCCACTCTCCTGTTACGATCACGTTCTCTACTTCGATCTCTCTCCTCGTTATTCTGCACTTGACCCCTAATATTTAACAAGATTATATAGAACTAACGCGTGTAAGGGAAAACACGTTTTACTGTTGCTTGTTAATATATATACCTATAAATTTTATCATATGTTTTTCAGTATATAATTTGTATAAATATTAACTAAATTGAGTGATTCAACAAATACTTGCTAAAAAAATTTATACTGCTGATACTCAGATCAGTACATGATTCTCCATGTCGACAAAGAATAGACAATGAATTATTATAAATATCAATTTTATACTTACTCATATTGCTTAATCATTGTCAACGCTTCTTGCACTGAATAAACTAAATTATTTAAAGTACATATAAATAGTTTATTCGTTAAAAAGAGTAAAAGACACTAAATAAGCAAACATACGTGACAGTGAAGCGTCCTATAAAATAGCCGTTTGACGAAATTCTAAACCATACCGGAAACTACTGTATTCCAAATAAGTTTCTATTTAAAAAGATACGAATAAAACTATAAAAATCACTTAATTATAATATTTCTATAATTATTACGTTGTTACCCTTTTGCGTTGCAAGTATAAATTGTATTTCATATTTAGAAAACATTACACGATTGTGATTATTAAACATTTGAACATAACTGATTGAGAAGTTTCAAACTCGACCTATTGTCTTCGGAAAAATTAAAGCTCGATTGTGTAACCAATCATAATTCACGTATCAATATTCGTATTTAAATTAAATAGATTCTTTTTAAATGTTACAAGAATGTTTATTATTTCATATTCTTATTCCGATATTATTGCTTAGAAAATGATAACGGAAAATTTGAAAAGACAATGTCAATCACTGAAAATAAATTTGCCCTTAATCATTATCTTGTAAATCAAAATGTCGGTATACGTGAAGCCACTCGTCATGTTCTATACTATCATCCATGTAATTCATTTCACATCTCTGGGTTTTTGGTGCTGCTTCTGACGTGCGCAACAATTTTTGGTGGTGGAAGTTCTTGTTTTTATTGTAAAATTTACAAAGAGAATGGCAGCACAGTGAATACGAAATGCAGTAAGTAACACGTGTCGATTCAAAAATCTTAAAAACAATTATTGTCCTACACGTAATTGTGATCCTTCCCAAACGATATGAGCGATACGTCTCATTCGCGCGATCGAAATAAAGTTACAATGTTATTCTTTTTATGTTCCTGGAAAAGTTCGACGATGAAAGAGAAATATCGTATTGGTGGCGAGATATAACGTTCAAACAAACGTATGCCAGAGTATAGATCTGTGAGAATTACGAGCATCTTTCTACAAGATTAATCTGTGCTTATCCGCAACGTAAATAGCGTGCCCGGAAAGGCCTACACGACGAATTTGCATCTACACGATAGCGTCTTTTAAATCGTTTTACTGCTAAGCGAAATATGAATGTTGCGCACGTTACCTTTGAGACCGGGAGCTTTTTTATGATCCAATAACGCGGGGAACAATCGGTATATATTGTTATTGTGGGAACGAGAATTTTCTATGAATGTTTATAGAGAGTATAACAGCCTACGTGTGGAAACTTTGAAATTGTTGAATTCTTAGATTTAATAATATTTAAGGCTCGCTGTTGGTATAAAGTTTTTATATAATCGCATGGATTCCTGTATCGCTTAGATAAAGGATTTTGTGTGCCAATTTTGAAGCGATACAGAATAAATCGTAAGATATTGACTTATTTCTTCAAATTGCTTAAAAACAGAAGATCCTATACAACGATAGCCATGATTATGTTGGTAAAGTTTATAACAAATCTAAAAACGTACATAGCAGCTACAATATATTTAATGCAACGGTATATCTCACAAAAATTGTGAAAGCATTTAAACGATTAATTATTCAATAGATATATTAATAGGAATCAATATATAGTGGAACAACTTTTTAGCGGAATTATTTAATGGAATACTTATTATATGCTTAAGATACATCTCTATGGCACATACTAATGTTTTCTAAATATATATATGTTTGCAATAAATATCTTCCGACTTCTACGTACATTTTCAGATTCGCCTCAACTTTTATCGATACAACCACGGTAGTCGTGCTTCGTTACAGAGCTAACAGAATTTCAGGATATTTTATATAACACACACAATATATACACATAAAAGTTTTGTATAGTATGTGTTGAAGTACTTTCGTGAGCCATACTGTAATTATTTCAATTTTTCCATCGAGAAATAATCCTCGTACAAACGTTCAACCAATGATTAATATTAGCAACCTACGTTACTAATTTGCACGTTATCGTAGTTAATGCCATCGTTATTAGATATTCAGTTTAACAAATCGGTAGACAATTACTGGTAACTATAAATTACTAGCTACTAAGACGCTCGTTAACCTTATTCGAACCACTTGCCAGCTAAGCAATCCATCTTAAATAACCATAGCCACTTTCTCCGACTAATCCCGAATAAACGAAAGCGATCGATGAAGAGTGCCCCGGCGATCTTTCGAAAGGCAATCCCATTTTACGGATAATAACGCAATTGGATTGCCATTTAACGAGAACATGGAACAGCCAGATCGTTGGTCGATGGGCGTTAAGCACGAGCCGCGAACAAGCTAATTCGCCAAGTGGGAAATTATCTTGGGAGTTGTAGCGAATTGTCTGGGACGAAAGGTTGGTAAAAATAATTAAGGCCGCATGCACACCAGAACCAAAGTATCGCTGATCGCGTGACTCCATCTCCAATCATTACTGCCACGAACTGCATCGTTTTACTCGCCGCTCCTATATTCGCGATATATTGGGTGTCACAATTATAATGGTACAGTCGGTAAGTAAATGATTCTACGTGAAAAAATAATTGGAAATTTCTGTGAAGAAATATTATTCCACATTTTTTACTTATTTTCACATGTAGAATAACCTCTTGTCGTTTATGTAGTCATATTCAGTCTGAAATTAGCCAAGTTCAAGTATACTTGATAAACTTCCAACTCGATTTTCTCGAAATCGAAACGTCGTATGAACAAATTTCGTTCCATATTTCCGACACTTTTTCATATAGAATCACTCTTTTTCAACCGTACCATGATTACTAGGACACCTTGTATATGTCGAATGATCGAGTTCAAAAGGAAATTGCACGAGAAAGAAGCAAAGAGAATAACGAAACAAAGAGAGAGAGGGAGGGAAAAATAAAAGGAATGAGAAAACGCGGACCAGGGGAACAATTGCTGTTCATTTATCGGGCAACGTTCAGAAAATATCGTTGCATTATAAAACGGAACGAGAGCCTGTAATAGGACACGCAGTCCAACTAAATAGCACTTCATTGGAACCAAAGCGGGTTGGATCTTTGCACAGCCTGGCACTATTTTATTTTTTGCCCCTACCTTTGGTCTTTTATTCCCTTTTTTTCAATACGACATCACCTTTCGCAATCGGTAGCACGAAAAATTGCGGCACGTGCATTGCTTTGTTCGTGACACGCCGATTGCACTTCCTCTTCGTTTAGTGAACCGACGAATAAAAACGTGTCCACCAATTATTCGTTAGTTCAATCATATTACATATTAATTACATAGTGCAAAGGTACGTATCAAATATGTATTATACAATAAATACATAATTGTATTACCAATGATCTAATGAAAAGATAATATAAACGTACGTATCAGTTTGCTTTTGTTACAATAATTAAAACATCTTATTATTCTAACAAACCTGACTCAATCTCCATGAGAAGTTGACAAATTAACTGTTGATCATCATGGCGTCCAAACGACGCTATTTTGAATTCCCAGTTATCGTCCCGCTATGGTCGAGCAATCTGCACAAAAGAAAATCACCAATTTAAAACAAATATATAGAATTATAATCAAAATGAGACAGAAACAATAATCGACTTCAGATTCTAATTCGAAAACTAATAACCAAACATACGATCGAGAGGAAAATGAACGAAAAATAATTTCAAATATTATTTAATTTTGTCATAATAACGTATAATAAATTAATAAGCGAACAACTGTTAATAACACGAACCTAATAACAGCATACGAAGGCAGAAAGGAATATGAGTGAAGATACTACGCAATTAATTAATACGTCGCTAACAACGAAAATTGACAGATCCTTACGCGACGACTTTCGACACCGCAATGACACTCCCCGCGACCCGTTCGTCTCACAAACGCCCCAAGGGTGGGGATGTGTGTTTATGTCGCAGGAAGTCGGTCGTGTGGAATTAACTAATTTCCGAATGTATGTATATGTATCTTTATTTACATTGAACGTCAACGAATACTCGAAATGCAATATAACTGATTTTAGAGATTATACTGTGTGTTACCGAAGGCTGATATATGTATTCTAGTAATAAACTGTATCACATTTTATAAATATTCGGAAATCTTTGCAATAAATCCGAAATTCTTTGGAAAAATAGTTGTTTGAAGAGTACGATAATGCTACGCGCCAAAAACCGAACTAATAATGGCGTCTTCTTTAGAAACAATAAAAATTATTGATAAAAGTCGTGAGATGGCGATACTATAGAACATTCACGCGGGAAATACAACACAGTATGATTTATTGCAACCTGTGAAAGATTATATATATACATACAATAAAATTAAATAAATCGACTTCAAATTAAATTAAATTAAAAGGTCTATTAAAAAATATTTACTATCGAAATCGACTAAGGAAACAGTATGAAAGAAGTAGAAAAGTCTATTAAGAACAATCATTCTAATCGTTTAGAATTCTATTTAAGAATGTGAATATGTGTAATGGAGTAATGGAGTATATGTGAATCAGAGTAATGGAGTAATTCGTTTAATTTTTTTCGAAACGAAGGAATAACTTAATATATTCGAACTAGCAAAATGAATTCTATAATTTTTTCCAATGTCACCTTAGCGTTCTCAAATATGAAATTGTTTGTTAATTCAATTGCATTACATATCAATTATATAATGCAAAGATATAAAATAAATACAATAATCGACTTCAAATTCTGGCTCGGAAGCTAATAATACAAACTATCGATAATTATCTAATAACCAAATACACGATCGAGAAAAACAGAAGGAAAAAGAATTTCAAATACTTAGCAAAACATTGGATATTTTATCGTTCCCTCTCTTTCCTCACTTTGTTACTGACTATGTCATTCGATGGACAAAGCATATAGTTGCTGGCACGTACGAACGATGCACGGGCACGTGGCTAACGTGACAGATACGAAGTCATAATTTAGGATTAAATTGTTCGACCTTTAGAAGGAACCTTGTTCCAGATTCGAATCTACTGGTTCGTTCGATTGGGATGCAATATTAGTTTACTTAAATTATAACTATTCCTATTGATTGATGAAGCTAAATTGCGCTTTTGTACGGCTGTAACCGGCGACAAGGCAATTCATAGTGACTTCGATCTGGCCTGAAGAGCATTCATATGTGAATCATTGCAAAATTTCTACCTCAAATAGAATTTAACAGTTCCAACAAGTAGCAAAAGATTTAATAAACTTGTATATCGTGTTATCAGATTTTTCATATCGATGGATGAATATTATTAAAATATCTTTCCCTCGTCGAAATATAAACTCCTGTAATGATATAACGATTGCTAAAACTATTAAGCATATCTCGATAGACTCGTCCTGGAAGCTTTAATAAGATCGAAGGACGAATAGTGTTCAGGGTACACCAACGACCGTATGTAATATCTACTCGACAAGAAACAAATGGGCTGATATACACACAGACCACAGAAGACGGACAAAGTTACGAAGAGCTCGGTTCTAGGTAGGCGAGACGATATCTGGCAGGCTGCCTCGCATCCTCGTCGGTAAAGTCAGCTTTAGCAGAAGTGTGGCAACGATCCTCTGCTCGAGCCCAGCTCCATTCTGTGCCATGTAGTTGAATTTAATAACGCAAGTTTCACCGGTCCTGCATTTCGTACGTCTATAATGTGCCCTCTTCCCCTTTTGCGCTCAGCGGACGTCTTTGCGAATCCAGGAACGACCCAAGTAGCACGTTAAACTAACTAGGATTAATTATTACTTTGTTGGGATTCGAGGTAGCTGCGTTTTGTGTAGGTTATAGCGGGCAACTCGCGGAACGCTGGATGAAAACGCAGTCAGAGAAACAGAGAAGGCAAGGTCTATTGTTCTTACGGTTAGTTGTTGTCTCCTTGTATTTTCTATATAGCAACAATAAGGAAAATCGTAAGCTTACATCGAACTAGGAAAGGGAGGTATGTAAGAACAAATCTTGTGCAGTAGTCGCGAAGTTTAAGGGGGATACTTGCTGTTGTTTGGTATGCAACCGCACGTTGCGATTGTATGGTAATCCGTTCGACTAGAGAAGGGCTAATTCAACGAAACAGCGAAACAAACAATCCCGTTGAATCGCTACGAAGATACAAAGCCTTGAACCGGGGTCAAAGTAGTGGAACTCTGTGTACATTGGACAATAGAATTCTCAACTACGAGGGAAGTTCGTGGGAAGATTTTAACAGTATTCGATAGGCGGATTTACTAGAAATTGGAATCTCGAATACTATGTGTATACTGTATGTGGCTTGCGTTTTCAATAAATGTAATAATTACGATTGTATCCTATATTGTATTAGTAATTTTCTTTTTTCGCCTGGTTTTTTCAATTTACCACAGCAGTTGTGCTTTTCAATTTACTCTTTCGAATATATCTAAATACATATACATGTTACCGATTGGCTCGCTTGATACGACCAATGAAATTGTTATTTGAGAATTTTAAGGCTATAAAAAGAGAATAAAACGTATTGTTCGTTAACAGAACTGTGTTTTCCCTCTGAAAACCATGTTAACCCAAACGATTATTTTTCAAACGTTTCGAAAGCAATTGGAAATAGTTACAATCACGGCTGCAATATTAGCATCGGAGAAAAATAATGCAATCAACTGCATATTTAGGTATGAATCTTTTATTTCCTTGTAGCAAGTACAAACAAACAAATATATGTGTATTATATATATTTGTTTTGCCATTTATCGTTTGTGCTCCATACATTTTCTTGTGTTATTTTTTCGGAGATCGTGTCGGTTTTCACATAACACCCTATAAATTATTTGATTAATAAAATGTTTTTAGTCAGGTACGAACATGAAATTCAAAACAAATTGTTTTCTCACCGTGAACTACCACGAGCGTGTGTACGATTTGTTAACAAGGATCGTTCGAAGAGACAGAGAAAGCGTGTAATATTCGTCAACATCGGAGAAAAGATTAGCACTGGCGTCCATTACGTAATTACAAAATAACGGGACTTCATCCGCTTCTGAAATTTTCTTCGGTACGATATTCAACGAAAGAGTTATGCATTATGCTAATTATCCGGGGCACTTCCTTCATTAATTTTTGAATAATTGATCACAGTGTCAGAAACTTCTTTTCTTTAAAAACACAATGATTATGAAGCAGACGTTGATCAATCATTTATCTCGGTAAGATACGAGATACGAGATGCTTCAGAAATTAAATAAATTAAATTAAATTCGGTGTTACTGCGTTATTTCAGTAAAGAAACTTTAAAAATGTAGATTTCTCTAGCTCTGTATAAAATATACAATTTTTGCAACCTACACACTATTAAAACCAAATGAGAACAATTACGGTTTGAGAGATCATTCGTCGACAAATAATCTCAAAATTTATGGTACATTTTTATAGTTTCGTTAGTGAAAGGTAAAGACAAATGTGTATGTTTACTAAGGAAATAACGTTTCTTTCATTATCTCTTACCATGTTTTAGTTACTTAATCAATACCTACATAATATCTTGTGTATCAATAGTTAAGTGCATTACGTTTCATAATCAACAGCAATATGAGGAAAATTCTTTGATTAAAAGACAGAATAAATAGGTCGGTATCCAGTACGTCTATATTCAGTTAGTAAACTGTTCCTAGCAATTACACGCGTTTGCATATGCAAATTTTATTTTTGACTCGGAGAGACGTTTCCGAGAACTTTATGCAATACTCCGCGGTAGACTTGTTTCATCGTCAGTGTACATTTAATAGCGTCATTTTTTGTTTCTGTTTGGTGAGATACGAGCAACATAAAAAAGATACGCGGACAAGCGTTTTATATTTATGAAAAAAATTAGAAGAGCGACGAAAAGGAGATGCGATTCAAAATTTTTCTACCGCAATAAACACAACCGCATCTTGCAGATTAATCTCCTGGAATTTTTCCTTGTAACTAAACCTCCACTAAATTTTCGCGCAGAAATGTTGTCTCCCTTCGCAGTTTCATACGAGCATGCTTGTACACATGCCAACAAGGAAAAGCAGTTCGTGCGTAAAAAAAATTGCCTCGCTCGAAATTACTTTCACGCGAAGACACATTCATAACCCTTGTTTCCGTGACCGTTTACGTGAAAATTTTCTTAGAAATGAATCTTACTATATTACAGGATGCTGATAAAGTTGCTAGTTTACTAACAGCAATATACCTTAAGGTTAGTTTGATAAAAAAAAAAAAAAAAAAATGAACCAAACAAGATTCTAGTTGTGTGTAATTCGAGAATCTCGAATTGGATAGACAGTAAAAAGATTAGGAAGAAATTGAAAAACGGATGTATCGATAAATAAGGAATATGGAAAAAGTAACAGAACGATTCTCAATAATACTTTCAAAAATTTCTCTGATATCTGCTGAGACGGTAAAGTGTACGCTATAAGAGTGTCAAGAATGCCATCTAAATTGCCATATACTTGCGAGAAAATCTGCGATCATGTTTGGGAGCGTTCCATAAAATAAGCGTCCCATCTTAGAAAATCTTCTTTCAAACTGGTCGCACACTCATCGTACGTAAATCCGAAGGAAAAATATATTTGCTTTCGATTGCCACCATCTCCAAACATCGTGTTCGGCGTAGGTATAGCAAACGTTTATAAAGAACCGATTAACGGAGCGCAAATAAAGCTCCGAGGTTTATGAAAATTGGTGAACCGAGAAAATTCACGGTGGTTTGTATTCGAAAAAAAGTTTTCTATTGGCTACTATTCGTAAAATTTTGATTCTATCGATGTTATTATTCTGCGTAACTCTGTCATATATTGTAGAGAATATTCGCCGACTGCTTTGGTTCAATAAAAAATGTACGCGCAACAAAGTATTTTCCACGAGCATAAAGACATCTTGACTTTAATAAATCGAATAAACCTTCCTTCGTTCAAATACGAACCTTTCAATTTTTATTTTCATCGAAAAAGCACGTTTCTCCAAAACGGAAGTAAAAATATTACGTTTATGTAGAAAATATAGACGTAAAATTTACGGCGGTTTAAAAACTGTTCAAATGCCGATACTTGTAATGAAGCATTTTCCAACGACCGATAAGTCGAGACGCTTTTATCCAGATGTGCCATACGCGATGAATTCGATGTTCATTTCATGCGCTCACAAGAATATTTGATTACAGACAACTCGAGTTCTTATCGTATCGAGAGCACTTATCCTGTTAAAAATACTAATTATCGGTAATTATTAATAAAATTATATATAATGTATATGAGCAGCGTAGAAACCTCCGCTGATTTCTCTCCCCCGATAAGAACGATAATACAAGCGATACACTTTGTCAACTTTGAAACTTCCTCTTCAACGAATTTAATTAAAGACCGTGGCATATCCAAAAGATGGATCCTAATCTGCTCTACCGTGAACTTGCGCAACATCACGATAAGTAAAAAATTTCACAAAATGAGGATTACCAGAGAGATTACCTTTCTCTTTAAAATCACCTAGCCAACAACGATCGAGTTTCTGAGAATCGTGCGTACCCGTTACCTTGTTCATACGGGTCGTCGTGTACTCGACGCTCTGAAGCGGTTGTAACTCGAGGTGTGACACGATTGACCGAGTGGAAGGAGACACAGGAGAACTTAGCCGGACAATTTCTCATCGTGAGCTTCTTAGCGTCGATGGGTTTCGTGAAAGACATTACTCGCGGAACAAGAAGCGTGGGATGAAAATGGCCAGGAAGAATCAAGATAAAACAGGGTTTAAAAAATACGCTGGCGAAGTAATAGCGGCCTCTCGGTCCAACGATGATAAAACACTTTAAACTAGCCTCGACAAGAGCTTCTTCGAGTAATATAAGGCGCGATTACTTCTATATTCCGTGCCAAAAAGATAAAACGTTCCGGAAACGGGCACAGTGTATACGTGCGCGAGCACTTTTCCGGCTTCTCTACGGCCTAGCCCTTCTCCGATGTCGCCATCCTCGCTCTATAAGGGCTTGTGCGCGCTCCTTCCTTTCTACATTGGCCTGCTCTAGAGAATAACGTAGCACTCACGCGCAACCCGTCCGGGAAAGATATATAATCGCGCCTCTGGAAACTTCACGGACCTCCGCAGCCCTTACGACCCGACCTCACTCTCTAGCCGCGAAATTCTGATTTTCATTTTGATTAATACGTTATACGAAACGCCCGGCACGACCGAGACAACGCTTCATACGAGATCAAAGCAATTTCGAATGTGACGCGTCCCAAAAGAACGACCGAGAACACGCGATTGTGAAAATAGAGGGCCGATGATTTGGGTCAATAGGAACGAAAGATATACCGATGACAATTGGTTGGTAGTGGTTTGATATGAAACTGATAGAGAAGCCATAGTTTGCGTGAGATCACCCTCCCTGTTTCTTGATGCCAGCTCTTACGAAATTGGTCTACGAAGAAACGACCCATTCGTATGCTAAAAATTTCCACGAAACTTCAGGGATAGAATTTACGGCGTGATAAAGTCTTTCCGTAAACAACGATGACATAGTCTTTCTATGTAGTTAAAAAAGGAATGGAAGAATTCTGTGTTTTTGAGTTTGTTCATTCAATAAGAGAAAGATGTCGCCGAAAGCTAAATGTATCGATTCTGTGACCTGCACAGGCTCCAACACTCGTGGAAACTTATTCTGAATATAGTATATGTGTGATATGAAACATTTTGTATGAAATACCATACGATATAATTATTTTATACGATTATCATGATCATATCGGTAAAGTTTGAAACAAACCCGAATTCGTTTTACATTTCACTAACATCGCAAAATTATTTAAATGGTCAATTATCCTTTACACTAATCAGTCTCAATATTTAGTGAGGTTATTTTTAGCATGAATTACATATATATGTCTGAGGTGACTATTCATGCTATACTAATTTTTTATATACAAAGTTTTAATATGTTTGCAATATACACCTTGCAACTTATTTACATATACGTTCCCACGTTCGTTTCAAATTTTGCTGCAATAATCATGACAGCCGTGTCTCATTACCAGTGGTAGTAACGTATCAAAAAGTTTTTTCATAATGTATGTAATATATTCATAAAAATTTTCTGCGGGGTCATTCATTGAAACGTTAAATCGGTATAAAGGTTTGGTTAAAAAGACATGGTAGTTATCGCTTATAGAGAAATTACAACTGTACAAAAGATGTCCCACACTAGTATCTACTATCTATGTTTGTAAATAGGACGGCCAGCACTCTGTGACATTATAGAAGAGGCAAAGAAACACATGCTACTGAAATATGTAGGTCGTACGGTTTAGCCGACGCTCCACTTTTCTGAACTTGCTTGACACTTGCAACGATGAAAGACGACGTAATGATATTCGTTGCTCTATTTCCTGGTAAAGAGACGAGGAACGTATCTGTAGTGCCCTGCGTTACAGCATGAAACATAGGACAGAGATATTCGCGTTAAAGTCACAAGAACACCGATTATCGTGACATGTTTAATGTGACGATTTATGCGCACAATGCAGGATTCAAGGAATTTATCATATCAAAGAACACTTGATTTCAAAAAAATCTGCTATGGGATTTAAATGTAAATTTTCTGGTTCATCGTTATATGTTTTGTAATATTTATATGTATTAGGTTATAACATATAAAATGTTGGATTTTATTACGTTTCTCTCTGTTATTTTCTGTTACGTCATTTCTTGACATTTTTTGTGTCCCAGCAAATATTTTTATATTCTTCCAAAATTTCATATTACCATTTTAAAATTGAGAATTTTCCTTCTCACTGTTTCATTAAAATCTTTTACATACACGAATCGATCTTTCCTTTTTAGAATTCATTGGGGTCTTAAAAATTGGACGTTTTATATATTATAGTAAGCTTATACATTTTATGTAATTGTATATTTCAAAGTGAAATATCATGAATTTATGTATATATTTTATAATATGAATTTATGCATGTACTTTTCTTTTTCATCGTGTTTTATTCCCTTACTACGCCATAAAACATTTTTCTATCTTGTTTGAATGGTTATTCTATTAAATAAAATGCCAGTGTTTCCATTAAAATAACCCTTACAACCATGAAAAATGAAACTTGTCGCAACGTTAGAACCAACACCAAAGAAATATATTTTTCTATCAACGAACCGTGTACAAATATTTCGAATCACATGTACGGTTTGCTTTTTACACTTCGTGACGTTCCGCTTCCATTTATTTTTTTATAGTTTGCCACGATCGTATAGAGTGTTGGACCGTGTTCGTGCCGCGCGAAACAAACCGTACAACGAATATAAACGTCAATGTACGTGATGACGAAGTCTACGTTGAGTCTGGCTCGCTGATATCACAACCATACTAAGCGTACAGCATGTAAAATCGATGAAATATATTTTATTCGTGGTCGCGTATTAAAGGGTCGCTTAATACATTAATGAATTTTTAGTATAACAAAAACACAATTACATTTAATAATACAAATACAATGGTACAAAGTAAATGAGTAAAGAATGATTTTGATATTATACACTCCCAGTTAGAAATATTAAGACGCTTACTCGTTTCATTTGATAGAAAATTCTAATAGATTTTATTTTAGTTAATATATTGCATTATAAGACAATATAATTGAAAAGCAATAATAGATTTACAATCGAATAGTCAAGAAATAAAAACAGTGAAAAGCATTCATTTTTTAATAGATATTTATAGGTGTCGTAATAATTAGACTGATCAGTGCACATGACAATGAGAATAAATAAATATTAAAATAAACATTTACATTGTAGATTTGGTATCTTCAGATAATCATACAGACTTACAGCAATTGTCTAGAGATAGACAATGTTTCTATGAATAGTCAACAGACAATCTCTATACAATCGTATACATTCAGAAATACTCCATGAACAAATACATTAACCTGTCTGTTATTGAAATGGAGAACAAGAGACAGTGTCTATGATTTATGAATATGTACATGTCTACAGCAATTGTCTGTAAGTCTAGACAAGACTTAAGAGCACGGAATAATAGAGCATTGAGAGAGTCGTATGTGACGACTTGATCAAGTGTCGCGTCGCGCAAGAGTAATCTAAAAGTAGAGTTTCTCGAAAGAGTCAGACGCGTACGTCTGAACGCGTGCATTTACTACTTTTAGCCAGACGCAACGTTCATAAACAAGCATCTCCTATCATCGGTAACAGATACTCGTATAACAATACATTAAAGAAACAAGCTTTCTAAACGATTTTCATTATATAATATCGTACTTTAAAAATTATAGTCGTCAAAGATATTTTTGACCGTTGCAATCTTAAGAAACTACCGTCTCTTTAGTGGCAGGCGATAGTTTAATTTCTCTGTACAAAAATGTGGGCTGTTTTTATCACGTTTATTTCTCCCTTGTGTATAAGAAAGCGTCGTATTTTATTCATGGACGTAATAAAACATGGTAAAACAATATCTTTTGACGTTTTAATACGAAAGAAAGTTGATTCGATGGAGAAAATATTAATTTCCAACGCTCAGATATCTTATAAATTAGGTCTCGCAGAACTAAACGAAACAAATGAGACACAATTTCCACAGGATCTACGACTAAAGAAATAAATATATCGTATTTTATTCATCCACGATGGTGTATAATTTCAGTTCCTCCGATCTACTGATCCTACAGTGGCCTTCTATTGAAAAAGAGAACACCGGTACAAGTTTAATCGGGCTCGCTGTATCGCACAGAGATACACGGCTACATTTAAAGGGGCAGACATTGTTCCAGCAACACCCGCAGATACTTGTCATAAATCATTCGTCGTAAATCCTCGGCGGTTCCTTCCGATTCGTACGGTGGAAAATTCCGACGCGAAACACCGCGAACTCTTGCTTGATACCGACCGTTGAAACGCCACTAACATTATAATTAAATTCTCTGGGGGAATTAAAGCGACTTTAAACGGAACGATGAGAAACGGCACGTAACGGTCGGCTGTTATCAAATTTACACTGCGCGAAGTGCTTACGACATTATATTTCTCTGTCGTTCTCTATCTCTTCCTAGATAACCAGCTCTCCCATCCGTTTCCATTTCTCGCGTAATAATAAGCTTGTTCATTTCAACTTCCTTTAACACTGATAAAATTATACCAGAATGAGAAAGAGAGAAAGATAAGAGAGAAAGATAAGAGAATACAGGTCCTGAAAAGCAAATAGTCGACTCGGCTTTTGCTTACACGTCGGATAGCGTTACAGTTGCGCGACGAGAGATACCTGATTTTCAACAAACCTACGCTAGTTGTTAATTAAAGATCAGTTCTGTAAGACAAATGCGCCATATACGCGTATAGACAACAATTCGATATAAAGCTCACTGTAAAGGACAATTCTTAAATAAATCGATACAAGAGCTACTAAATTATTTAAAATCCTCTAAATTATATAGTAACCTATAGACTTTTCATTATTTTACGTCGTTAATGAGCCATACAAGCGATTGACATTGTAATAGATTATTGAAGAAAAAAAAGAAAGATACGCGACAAATACAAATATGTAACAGTAGTAACAGCGTTACAGGTACCATCTATCCGTGGAACGAGCATTTGTCGGATATTCCGCTCCACGCTGATGAATTTCAATTAATATCCCGGCTATTAATCTGTTCGGCTTTTTCATTTTCACGATCCTCTATCCCCGGCTCTTAACCTCTCCCTTTTCGTAGCAGGAATTAATTTGCGCACGGAAGCTTTCGACATAACCATCATTTTGATCTTTTCCCCGTAATCCCGATATTTCCGCATTATATTCGAAATTTCACAATATCGCTATTTCTATATATCAGTCGCTATCCATATATCCAAGCATGACATGATATTCCTCCTATGAGCGTATGATACGTTTGTATATTCAAGAACGAGAATATGAATAAAATAGCAAAGAACAAAGCAGCGAAAAGACACGAATATCGAAGAGAAATTTATGTATATATATATACGTTATTAAAATATAGGATTGTAAATTTTTGGTTTCTCTGGTTACAAATTCAAGGAAGCTTCGACCCACGTAGTAACCGACAGTTTTGATAGAGACGTTCGGTCGCAATATTGTTTTCTACGTTACTAGGGGCTTTACAATAGCACGAGAGAATGGTAAAAAGGGAGTTTTGACGCGTTCTGTCTTCTCTCCACCGGGGTTATGTTAAAATAAAACAAAAAAAAAAAGACGGGTTCTACGACAAATCTGTGCAGACTGTTGCCTACAGGATCGTTGAGGCGGAAACTATTGATCGTCAATTTCGACGCGTCGCGTCGTCGAGCCATTTCGAAGATGAGGAAATGAAAGATCCTTCCGTTTTCTGAATGGAGCTTCAGAATTCCTCGAGGAACAAGAACACGTCTAACGCGAAGATTCTACCGTGATTAATTCGTATCTCTTGAACACCGAAACGATGAATTAATTCACTGGGCGAATTAACGAATGTCGGAGTTTCCACGGTCCTGCTAATTAGCAATTTCGTCGACAACTGCATCGAGAACAATACAATTTGTTTCTCTCATTAGTACATCACGTATATGGCGCTGCATCGTCTTCGCAAACTACGCTAATATATTTGCTACGTCGACGGATCCATCAAAGTTTACGCCAACAAACTTCATGCGATCATGCGAGTACAAATTGCCACGGATTAGCTACGAATGGAGATACAGCCTCTCACAAAAAATCATGTAAGCCTGACTGTTGTCTGTAAAATATTCCGCAGCAAAAATTCATAGAACTGACAAAATACAATAATATACAAACACATTATCTTTCACTAATAAATATTCTAATACCAATTTAGAAGACGTTAAAAGAATAAAATGTACTTAAAAGAAACGTAAGTTTTTAATATAGGAACACCTTTTCCTAACATTCGAAAGGACCTAATTATATAAAATTCAACGTCTCCAACCTTTCGATATATCTGTACAGTAACAAGCCCTTTTCAAACCCGCTAAAGAGTTAATCCAGCACTGAAACTCGTAAGTTCAATCACCATACAATTGCAAGCACTTTTCGCGGTCTCTCGAACACTTTGAGAACCGGTACTTGCACGTTATTGTTCGTTCATGCAGCCGAGAAACGGGTCGGTATAAAATATGACTTCACGCTCGGTGAAAAGCCTCGAGAAAGTTCAGATGAAATCCGTCGGAATGAAAGAAGTAAGTAGGAGAAAGAAGGATAAAAGTGTAAAGGGAACAGAAGACGGATCCACGGATATATTGTGCTACTCAGGAGACAGGCGGAAGTTTCGAGAACAATGATTGCTCTGTCACAGAAAGTCGCTAGGAACTCGGCGCGCCACTCTAATTGGAGCTAAACGCGATTTCTGTCACGCCTTGGGGTTAGACTTCGATTAATCGTGCAAAAACTGAGATGTTTTACAGTCCCTCGCGTGTCAACTTCTTTTATGCGATTCTCCGTGTTCAGTGGAAGGGAAAACCGGCCGATCTAACCAACTAGAGTTCCTTCTTGTTTTCTGCTCGGCCAGCTTTGCTACAGATTTAATTACCGGACGTCGCCTCGACATCCACCGGGAAAATTGAACTGCCACTTTGGGAATTACTACGGGAAACTTCGGTCGTTTTGCAGATGACTATTTCTGACGCCCTCGCGTTCTTCGACGGCTATTGTGCAGCGTATGTATATATTTGTATTTTGGATGTTGTTTTATTATTAGAGTAAGTGTAAATTTCGTATGGTAGAGATGAGGCGACGTCAAACGATATTGAAAACAGGCAGGAATATGAAAAAACGACATATTTTATAAAACGAGCTTCAATCTTACGTAGTACCATTTTATTATTTTATCTAATATACTGGAAATATCCAGAAATCCATAAAATTTGAACAATAATAGAATTAGATTTTATTCATTTAAACGTTTAAAACTCATTACTCATCAAAATTGTAAAACGACAGAAATAAACTTTCGGTCGACGGTTTTAGATTGTGAACTTGCACGCTGTACATTTTTGAAACGTTTCAATCTCATTTTATCAAAATACGCAATTTTATGATTTTATCGAAGTTACAACTCGGTAAGGTTGAACAATATATCATATTGTTATGAAATAACATCATGCATCTAAAATAACGTTACTTAATATAGGACATCGGCCTCGAATTCACTTTTCATTTAGTAACCACGATTCCCAAATTATCTCAATCAAAGTAATAAGATTAGACTGTCTCCTACCCAAAATTTGCTATTTAACTGTCTTTTCTTCGTCCCAGCGAACATGGCGTGTCACTCAAAGAGGGAACGACTTGTCATTTGTCAGAGGAAACCTAATTACAAAATCGTGTAACGACTGCCAACGAAATAGATTGACAGTCTGTTCAGCATAATACAAGCTATTTCTCCAGCAATTTCACTTTTACTGTCAAGCCAGCGAGTAATCGCTAGACAAGCTAATAGCTTTCGTTTTTGCGATTGTCTCATAAAAGTTTTTGCTCGGATGTTAAACCGACTGCATTCAAAATACATATTTCTAGCACGATCATCGAACGATGCTAACGTGCGGCGCATGCTTAATCGAGAAAATATAATATCTGCATATGTCATGTCGCGAACAGTTCACTGGCATTTGATTATTCTCTCTTTGCTAATAGATGTCACAAAATTAATTGTCAAACAGCAGAGGCTTCTAAAGACAATAATAAGGATCCTTATGGGTAACCGTAACTTCTCGAAGTTATATCACTTTCTGCATATTAAAATCTTTTCTGCGGTTTTCACGAACTGTTTAACCAGATGCAAGACTACATTACGCTTCATAGTCGTAACTTTCCAGCATAAGATGAATTTAATATCTGTCGATGCGGTTAAGGAAGTTCGTTCATTAAACAGAATACGGTACACTTTGTTACTTACGCGTAAATAGAGTTAGAAACAGCCGCTAAGAACTTTGGAAAATTCGTTTCTATTTGACGATGAGCGAAGAAAGGGGTGTTTTAGCATGAAACGTTTCCAAGGTGTGGAAGAAAAAGCCGAGAACTGTTGCTAGAGTTCGAGAGAGAAAGCAAAAGACAGCAAGTGAGAATCACAAATTACTGATAAAGGCTGGGTTCATTCTCCGTAACATTGAAACGTTTCCTTTCTCTTTCTCTTCAGCTTTGTTGCCAGCGTCTTTTAGCCGGCTGAGTTTGTAAAGGCTCGTCTTATCAGCAGACTTGCTCATCTTCTAGTCGTTAGACATTCTTCCCCGTTTCTAACCGCGCGTTCCTTTTCTCCTGTGCGGCTCTTCAGGCTTGTTACGGGCCAAGTGAAATCGGCACACCACCAGTGTATAAAGCATTAGCATATACGACGTCCTTTTAACGCGCGTATTATCCCAGTATTCTCGCGTGAAAAATATGACCTGACAGTTTTGAACAGCTAGCAATTTCCTGTATACACGTAATGCGAACACTTCGCTACTGTGTCTAATCACATTAATTTGTATAGCTAATATAACTTTATTTTATAATACAATGATGCTTAAATGCTTAATTGCCGTTATAATTACCCGATCGTGTTTCGCCTGAATCATAAACTTTACACGATCACTTCGCGAACTGCACGATCATTAATTTTCCATTCAGAAACTTTCCAACCGGTAGCGGAAACTTTTGACCGATGCACACGAATGTGAATGCTCCCGCGTCTGGAAAATTAATACTTTCATGCAACAGAAGGCCTCCCTCTCGTGTTGAATTACAAGGGGTCCGGCATAGCAGAACGAGTACGCTCGTAGAATGACAGTTTGCGTTGTCCTTTAGGAATATGCCCAACAAAAGTACGCGAATGTCTTGGCACGCGATGGGAAGAATCACGAGATTCCAAGCTTTCAAGCATTCTGCAGGACGTCTCTCTGATTAGGTATGCACCCACGTAACTGCCCCTCGGGCATTTTGCGACAGGAGCATCTCTCTATACGTGTCGTCCAGGTCTCAAAGAGTCGTCGTTTTAAAACTGGAAAAAGGCCGCGCGCCAGCCAACCGACAATATACCCTTTCCCTTTTCGTTTACTTTTGATTGAACTCCTCTGTATTGCATGGCAGATATACATATGTGTCTACTCTGTTCTCTGCTTTCTCTCTCTCTCTCTCTCTCTCTCTTTCTCTCTTGTGGTCTCTTTGTTTGCTTGTCCAACATACTGTTGAATCCATCGGCTGCGAGAATATTTTTGTTTCGAGAGAAGCTTGAAAAAGACTATAAAAAAGTTTGTCTGTTGCTCTAATATAAATAAAATTGAATTCTGGTATATTGTATATATACATGTACAGAGTGTCCCATATGTACAAGGTTTACAATTGACAAAGGGGTGATTCTACGTGAAAAAATAGATTGATAATATACAATAAAGTTTTTGTTATGACGCTTGGTTCTCGATGAAATCGAATTTGAAAATTTCGACTAAAATCATCGGCTAAAAAACGTGCGGAATAATTAGCAGTAGATTATTCTATAGGCGAAAATAAGTAAAAAATAATTGGCAAATTTTCAGGTTCGAGTTTCTCGAAATCGAAACGTCATGGGACAAACATGTTATTCGACATTTTTGACTTATTCTTTGACGCACAATAATCATCTATGTGGTACCATAATTACAGGAATATCCTGTATACTCACATTCGTAATTTTCAAGAAGAGGAAAAGAACTTGACGTAAAAGTTACGTTGAGAACACCCGAGGAAAAGGTGCTCGAGTATAAAGCAAATGCACGGCTGTTTGCAGCCATTTGAAGATTCATCGCAAACTTTACCGGAGGCCACAATAATTTTAATAAATCGCGGCTGGTTTCAATTTGAAACTGAAATTACTATCTCGATGAGACTTTCCCGTGCTCAAAGAGGACACCGAGGATCGATAAAATCGTCCGATTCTCCGGTAGTAAACGGGCGAATTAAAGGAGCAGGGAAATAGAGAAAGTACTCGCTCGTATTCTCCGAATGTTTCGAACTTTATGAAACTTCCAAAGGGATGAAAAATTCAGCTCATCTGACACACTTTATCGATAGTTGAACGCTCTGCTTTCTTTTCCTGGCATCTAATAGATCGGATTAATTGCATTTAAATTAACAAGTGTTTTAACGTGCGAGTTTAATTATCAGTTCGGGCGAAAAAAATGATATTCGCTTACGTAACAAGTTCGTACGTCTCTCGATATTACATTTTGTGGAATATTATAGAAATATTGCTCTTATTAACTGCAGGAATCTCTTTAATGTATTGCAACTTTTTAATAAACCGATGAAAACCTTGGAATAATTAGGAAGAAGGTTAATCCATTTATAGAGGATAATAAAACAAAACATTGTACACATTGTGCAATCGTGTACACACGGTTAAATAGATCTTACACAGAAGTAATTGTTAATTCTCCTTCAGAGAAATACGATATAACCTAATAATTACCTGTAAAAGATTGTTTACCTATATAGATATTCATCAAAGGAAGTTCTACTGAAACGGCACATCTTCGTATATTTCACGAACAAAGATTACGTATCATGCCCTTTCAAAATTGAGGCTACATTCAATCTTCTGATTCGATAAAAGCAGGACGAGCAAATTTCAATTTCCTGAAAACCGCTCTCCCTATATAGGGGATCTCCTTCTATTTCCATATGCGACACCGGAGCTTTTGACTCAAGAGGAAGCCCATTCTCTAGAAAGAGATCTCTTGTTACTTTTTTTTTATCCTTCACGATACTTACTATTTTAATAATATATTTTCTTCTTATTACGGCTTCGTCTAAAACGCGCGGTTTCTGAGAAATTTGTAGCGTAGATACAAGTACGTATAGAAATACGAGAACAAACAGAGAGTCATACCGTAGAGTGGAAAACTTATAATCTAGACCTGTTTGTTGTTCTGGAAGTTATGAAAGCTCGATTAGAGATGAAATCCTGATATTTGAAAGAAAAATAACTCTTCTGCTTCTGCTACTGTGCGATATCAAAAGAAGCGGATTACTTCGAATCATTCTTTTTATCAGAATTCCAAATTTAGCTGATCGTTGAAGAAGATAGTAATAAATGAAACGAAATAGAAGTTCAAGAATATTATATCATACGTAATATTGGCTGATCCTATAGAAGTGAAATAGAGGTTCAAGAACACATATATTCATATTGGAAGATCCTATCGAATGAAATAGAGGTTCAAGAATATATATACGTATACACTGCCAACCATAAGTCACCGAACACTTCGACACACTTCTGCCATAGAGAAACATAAAATTAAAATACATTAAATTAAACTTATGCTGTAGGAAATATTATAAATTTACATGTCACCTTGCCATTTAAAACTTTATTCTTCTAATTAAAATTACCCTTAAATTTCACTTAAGAAATAGTCTTTTACAAGTGTCTTCTTATAATCATCCCTTGCTCTCTTTTTCTTGAATATACGAATTTTGTTTCTTATGAAAATATTTCTACACCTTCGGAAATGACAAACACGGCATATTACCTTTAAGGTATCCTATTGCATACAAATAGAATAGGAACAAATCGTTCTGTATAAACTACATACGTACTACCCTCGGTTTATCCAAGCCCTCGTAAGCCTAAC
The DNA here is from genome assembly GCF_051014615.1 of Bombus vancouverensis nearcticus. NCBI lineage: Eukaryota > Metazoa > Arthropoda > Insecta > Hymenoptera > Apidae > Bombus > Bombus vancouverensis. The sequence continues at coordinate 15,795,357 of NC_134912.1, read as the reverse complement.
GTAGTTTTCCCTCTCGGAAACATCTTCGTTGCTGGTCGAAGGTCAAAACACGGTTCAAGTTTCGTTGAGCGCTCGACGAGCCGAGGGTTAGCCATTCGACGGAAAACTTAGAGGTTTTACGGTAAACTTCGGGTCATAGCTCCCCTCAGAAAGCAAACTGTACGACTTACAACCGCTGGATGCGGTATGGTCGAAAGAGAAAACAGCTATAAACGAAAATGTAACGTGTGAGAACGTAACGGGCGAAGAAAGAGAGTTAAGCATAGGGAGGTGAAGTAACGACGAGTCACTTCAGAATCAGAGGAAAATGATGACCAGGCTTTCAGCAGCAAATGGCGTACGTTAACTTTTCCAGTAGACGTTGCTGTGAATTTAGGACGACTGTGTCGTACAGAAATATTCTTCAACGTGGTGAAACTTCATTTTTAAAATCATCCACACGACGGATCCAACAACTTTTGTTCACGAGTTATATCATGACTGTCTGGAAAAACTTGGACATATTGCTTTATGACTGCAGGAGTCGTGGATACGAAATTGTTATTTTCTATTGCCGCTGCACTCGTTTTGACACCGTCGAAATGTGGTACAAAGGAAGCGTGGACATATCTAGCGCAACATAAAATTCGTGAAATTTTTGCGGATTCGGATGTCGATGGCTTTTCGGCTGACTCGTGTGCACCGGTTAAACTAAAGTTATTTTAGCGACCATGTCGCACTCTCTGGGCAATTTATGTACAAACAGGCCACCGTATTTTTTAGGAAATATCGTGCGATCGCAGTTTGATAATGTTAAAAATTAAAATAGTTTTCTTTTTTCAAAGTTTGTTTAGTTTTTAGGGATTCAAATACATAATTATATTCTTCTGTTCGTAATGTCTACGATCAGATTCTAATAAATCTATCTGCAAGGGTGATATAATCAAAAAAAATAGAAGCAAAAGACCTTTACGATCACTTCGACGTTTCTGAAGAATTTGTAAAATTACTCTTAATTTATACAATTTACTTGTACAAGTTCGTTTATTCTTTAATATAACGATTCATATACACATCCGTTATAGGAAATGTTATTCTTCGCTACATTCTGTAGTCTTGTCCCATCACATTGTAGGCGATAAGACGTGAAAACCTCTCTCAAGGACCCGTGTTGGTATTCGCGGTGGTCCGATAATCTAAACATTCGACATCGAACCATCGATGTCAGGTTTCAGTCAGTCGCCGAGCAAATTTCAAAATGTCCAGGTCCGAGACTTCGGTCGCCTTCGTCACTTTAAATAGCCAAGCAAATGAACGTGACTCTTTTTTTAACAAATTTTTCTATAATTTATGTGAAAAGCGTATGTTTGCAGTAAATATCTCGTAACGCCTGTATACATTTTTGGATTTGTTTCAAACTGTACTAATATGAACATGATAATCATATCATATCGTATGGCATAAAAAACGTTTTGATAACGTATATGACATGTTGAATATAAAGTTACGCGAGTATTCGAATATCTTCCTATGAGCCCGTGCGAAATTTATTTGCTAAAGCTTTGGTAAGATCAGTAGAATTTTGCATTCTGGGATGATTTATCGAGCATTTTTTACTAGGCACATCGCACCGTACAGAAATGCGCCAAAGCTTGAATGTTATTTTTAACGAGCAAGGGACATTTAACAGGGCGGCAGGAACAAAAACGTTTGCGAGACCTATTTTCACCTAGCGTTTTCACGAGACCTCGTACCACGCTCCGGTGTGCACGCTCGAGAATATCGACGCGGCTATATAATTTCGTTTCATCGCGATCGTTCGCGCTCCGCGGAGCGTCTAGGATGTGTCCCTCCGCGCTGAAAATTCTGGCCGTCCAAGCGAAAAACCGTCGACCGTGGGGAGCTGTCGCCTTGAAAGCGCGGATGCTCAAACCCTGCCTCGAACCACCGAGAACCAAATCGTCTTTCGAACGTGAAACGACCGATCGTGTCTCTAGCCTTTCGCGAAGTATCGAGAGAGATTCTCGGACGTTCACAACTTTCGCTGCAAGGATTGTACAGAGAAATACGACAGAAATATCGATTATCGGAAACGAGACTCGACACCTATCGGATAAGTGAATTTTCTGATATCGATGATTTCGACTAAACAGAGTGTGTAATACGCTGATGGGACAAAAGATGGTCACAGACCTGTTGGATGGCTGGCTATCCATAAATTATACTGTGAATGCTGGCGGCGTATTTACGCGATTGATTTCCGCTAAAAGGGCTTATACGATAAAATGTTAAATCAAGTAAGTTGGATTGCAACTTTTATAATTCTACGTTTCTAATATCGACTATGTTTGAACTGATGATAACTCTCGCAGGACTTGTGTTGGAAACATTAGCTGTAACTGTGTTTTATAAAGGCTCTTAAAGAATCTTATTTTTTTATGTATTTACAGAGTATAGGAATACAAATTTCATACTAATTGAACTGATTGACCAGAAAATACGCACTCGGTACCTGTATACGCGGTGCTAAAAATCAGAATGCTACAGTCACAAACATCGTGAAAGTAAAAATTCAGAACATGGGAAAAACAAATTGCAAACGAAACGTTGCCTGATCAAGTTAATACTACGCTTCGTCGAAGAACGTGTTAATTATTCGTTTATCCCCCGTCTCGTACGCGTATACATGTCGGCGAAGGTTATTCTCGCGTATTTTCTAAGTTAAAACCATCGCGCAAGAAATAAAACAGATCTCTTGCACGGTAACGTACACGCGTGTAAATTTTACAGGACGGAACCGCCCGTCGAGAAAGAGATATTTTGCCTCGCGGTGGTCGAAAAGTACGAGCAAATATTTTCTCAAGCGAAACGTTTTATGGTGTAGAAGGATGGGAGTCACGGGTTCGTGACGAATAAAGTTAATATCGAGATCAAAGTTCGTAGGCCCGGATTTCCTGGTTGTTTGCGTGTTTTTGGGATCAAAGAGGTGGGGAGGAGCGGAGGAAACGAAGCGAACGATAGTCAGGAACACGACGAATGTGATAAATTTCCCAGGGAAAAGTAATAAGAAGTTGGACGAGATATGAATGGCCGCGCGAGCTAGCTAGCGGGATAAACCGAGTGAACGTAGCGCGAGGCCTGCTGATAAAAACCACACGAAGTTATGGAATGACTCAATTTGTCGTTCTATTGGCGTAGCTATACAAGGTATCCCGTAATATGTTGGGCTTACTTCAGGAATTATCGATTGTGTAGCTGAAAACAATGAAAAAAGTTCGTATAAGCGTACACGTCTGTCCACGAGTATCAGAAGATCTTCTGATCTTATATAAGACGTGATAATTGACACAAATTGATTTGAGAAAACAATTAATCAATCGGAATTTTCTATTTATACAACGCGATGCTCCTGAAATTTTCGAACATTCTTTATAGGAGACTGGTGCATGATGAATTAACAATTATACGTTGTTCTCCACGATCCTCTAACCTCATTGAGGAAATGTCGAGCGAGTTAAATGAAAATCTTAAAGAAATTCATTTAAAATTTGAATTAAAACGAAATGAGAACAAATGCGATAGAAGGATTAATGATACGAACGTTAAAACTGCTAAAATAACGATGAAAAAACGCGAGGGATGTAAAAATGATATTTTATGACAAGATAATGACAATTTAAGTTGAATATATAAATTCTTCATTTATGTAATGTTCTCTCTCTTAATACCTTAATCTGATATTCAAAACGAGATGATAATTCTTAAACGATTTACAATTATCTCAATAATCGCGTAGATTCGGCTCACTTCCTCTTTTCTCGCAACTATACAATCCTATAGACTATTATTGTGTATCAAAGAACATAGAATTGATTATGTTTCACGAAATAGCACAAATATATTCGTACGTTCACGTGAACTTTCTTTATTGCTTTCAGAAGCACATCCAATTCCTGGAGTAAGTTCCACGTATTTCGAGACACCGTGTATTCCTATCGCTCACTTCGACGAGTTTCATAGTTCAAGATTCTCCTCGTTGCTTAGGGTGATAGTAAAAGCCAGTTATGGCCGCCGAACTTTACTGCAAACGATTCTGAGCGATAACAAGGCTCTTTAGAATCGTTTAAGAAGAAACGACGATAAACCCGATGATTGTGCTATAATCTTCGGGAGATAGATGTGATCAACGTTATATATACGTCACATATAGATAGCGGTTTAACGCGTGATTGGAAATGAATCGGAAAACAAAGTATTGTTTAACGTAGTTGCGATATGGTAAGAGGCATCATTCTTATTTTCCAACCGCGCTTGACATTGCGGATTTTATAAAAACTTTCTGTTACCTCTTCCTCCAGAAAGGAGAACGTTTCGCTGCTTGTTTTACAAGCCTACGGGGTATTTCAAAACACGTGTGCATATTCTCACGGGTGAAGCGAATATATCAAAAGTTCGGATAAACCTTCAGTCTGTTTGTTGGTACTCTGACCCTATCTCGGAGCTACAGACGATTTTCCACGGTAGTTTAATGACTCTTGTTGTATGCATGACAACGTGAAAAATCACCGAAATTCATTAGAAAATGTATTCTTAGTATTTTTATCAATATAACAAAGAAATTCATAAAATATTATACATAACGTACGAAATATTAACCGTGTAACTTTTATAATTTTATTAATGATCCTAGAACGAGGATTTTTTAATGAAATATTTCAAACATGTATTTTAATTAAATTCATTGAAAAACAGTAAAATCAGGAAAAGGATAAAGAAATTGTACAGAGTAATCTCGAAAAAGAATTGCGAAGATACAAGACTACTTGTAATTTTAAAACAGGATAATATAAGACAAATATGTACATATGTTTATGCGATATTTCGTTGCTTCCGTGCCTCGATTTGCCCATAAAATAATGTTCACGCGTTCTACAACATCCTATAAACGTTTGCTGCGTTTTCTTTAATTAAAGCACGTTTCTCCATTCTGAGTAATAGGATTTAATTAAAAATACCCGAGTGGCACAAGACCGGAAAAGCAAACAATAAAACAGTAGTTTTTCAACGAAGAATTATGATGTAAAACTACACTGAACTTCGTAGAACTAATTCGCGTTTGCTTATTCGAAATATTGACCAATGGTCCTTCGCAAAATCGATACTTTCCAGCGGTTGATCGCGAAGCGTATCGAGTATCGAGCCATTCCATCTCTGGTCCCGATTTCGTTGGAAAACGAAATTTGTTTCCTCCCCCGCGGCTGCATTCTCTGTTTTTGGTAACGAATGAAAAAAGGTAGCCCGTGCAAATGACACGCCGAAACGGGAAAAGTTGACGTATAAAAAAGTTTCGAAAGTTCTTCGACCGTTTTCTCCAGCTACATGGCTCGAAACTACCCCTTTTCCGTATTCGATTCACGCGAGGACCAATACCGAACGAAACCTACCTCTGTACGAGTATCCTTCTTTTAAAGGGTCTTATCTGGAAAACGAACTGAAAAGTTTGTCGAATTTGCAGTCGTAATATTTATCAGAGTCAAATATCTCTGACTTCGGAATACTTCTCGTCAAATGAAATTTTACGTCCTCTCGTGAAATCAGTGTATAATCTGGAATAGTAAAGCACACTCGAGAAGTTAAAAAACCGTTCGTGACGATGCAATGTGATCTCTTGGGGATGAAAGAGAAACAATATAATAATTCTAGGATGACTATGTATTAGAATTAATTAGTGCAACTGAAGAATCACGTTTATAGTGATACTAATGGATTGATAAATTAGATGTATTATTTAAAAAATGAATGGAAGGGTTTGTTTTTTAATTTAAAGCGCAGTTCATGGAATAACAAGTGCACGTTATTTTAATTTCAGATCTTACATCAATATACTCGTATCGTGACTAGTTTCTAACAATGTTAGAGAAAAATGTACATTTCTCAGGATCTATAAATTCAACAATTAACCACCCAATGAAGTAACTTTATTCTAAAACTTTATCTCTTTCTACTTACCACGATCAGAAGAAGATTATCATAAATAAATTCAATAAATCCATAAATGCGTATTCCATACACAATCTAACTGGTTTCTAAGCTTCAGAAATTACGATTAGTTTACATAAAATTAATCCAACTGTCTTCTTTATTTATCAACTATCGATAAATTCTACATTGTTAAAATCCTCGATGCTCCAAATTACTCCAAATTAAAAAAAAAGCTTACTTTTATTCTAATAGTCACACACGGAACTCGTAACACAAAATGAACCGTAAATAAAAGAAAATTAACCACTCGATAGTTTTAAGGGGAGGTACCAAGAGAAATAAACACAAATGACGGAGAAGTTCGGTGGGAATGGCGAAAAAGATGCGAAAATTCGCTCCTTTTTCGCCGCTTTATCCACCAGACCGCAAACGCAAACAAAAGGTGAGGAGAGAAATCGAAAACGGTCCGGTTTACATTCCGTTCACGCCACGGCCAACCGACTGACGTCGTTCTTTTCGATGCTGTTCCACCTGCTCGCATGCAATGCTTCGCTACCAGTAAACGAACGTTCGCAATTCTCGAATGTAAACTCACGACTTCGCGAACTGATTTGTCAGTTCAGGGATGTCACTCGAATCGACAGAAGCAAAGAGAAGGAAGAATAGCGATTTACATCCTGCGTTTTTGTCCAAACCACGTCGTTCCACCCTCTGTAGAAAGAGGAAATCTCGCTGACCCACTTTTATCAAATCGAAACGGAGTTCCAACTATGTTCCAAATGTTCGGAAAAGAAAATCCAGCGTCATGTTGTGAATACACCTCGACTAATAAATTTTATTCATACCGAGTTGTCACGAATGTTTCCTACTTTGGTTGCCGCGATATTCCCAAGAAGTATTTTAAAGCGATTTCGTCCTATGAATCGCATCGGAGATGCCGAAAGTTTTCGTATTAGACATAGTCGAACGAGCATGCTGTTCTTCCGAGAAATCGTGTTCCACCGGTTTTAGAAGTTCGTTTTATGAACTCGTGATCGTACAGTTACAATTTCTTTTGAATTTAATAGAATTCTATTATCGATTACTATGGGTATTATTTGAATTTCATGTAAATTTAGGAGGACAATATTTATCGATTATTTGATTAGATTTTACTTATCAGAGCTGTAAGTGAATTGATGATATTATAAAATGTAAGTTCATAAAAGAAATACCGAGTAAAATAAAACAAAGTATGAACATTCCAAATAATTTCAAATTACAAGATCTTTCTCAGGCTTTTTACGATAGTATTTTTACAATGAGATATAACCACACGTGTAAGGTCGATGATCGATTCGCGAAAAAGAGGGAAACACTAGAAATGAGAATATTTCGGTACGAAAATAAATCGTAGATACCAACGATATGAAAATGAGTACAAAATAAAGTAGAGTGAAAAAGAGTAAAACAATTGGTACACATAAGTTAACACATAGTCGACGAGACACATATCACCACGTGCAAATTGTGTCATATCACTACGTGCCCGAATGTTGTTCAAAAATACAAGCAAAACTACTGTTGAAAAAGTTCTTTGACTTTAAAATTGATAAAGTATTCGTTATAGAATTTATGATCATGTTCATTCAAAATTCTTTTCTTACGTTACTCTTTTTCTTGCGTTTTATATTTCACGTCAATTTATTTGCTTAAATTATTGCCGTTTAAAATTCCTATTTCCTTTTCCAACTGATACCTTTGTGGAAACGAGTCTCGTTAAAATGTTAAATAGCAATTTCAAATAGCCCGTTCGTGTACAAAATAAACCGCTAAAAACAATTAATCAAACGAAATTCCAGAGTTCTGATTACGATAAAGGTAACGACAAACGGCAAACATGCGAAATAATAAGCACGATAAGCAATTTATAGATCGAAAAAATGAAAAAAAAACGGTGCAGCATAACATGGCGAAATTAATTACTTTGATTAATTGCGTCACTTGCAGAGATCCTGCGTGATTGTCGATACCTATCGTTTAGTAGATAAAACAGACTCGATATGAATTTAACGTGTACGATGATAATATAATATATATTAGATAACGCTACTGTAACCGTTTTAGATAGACAAAATTAATATAATACTAAATGAATAATTAAACAGCAGCAAGTATCTTCCGTAAATGGTCTTTCTATTCGATTAACCTGATAGCGCGACACATGTACTACAAATCATTCCGAAGAATTATCCATCACATCCACAAGTTCTCAAAATGGTCGTACAAACATCCACAGGTTGCATGAGGAAAAAAACCTCTTTTGCCTGTGATTGCTTCGCTTATTTAGCTACGAACGCCATATTTTTCGAAGTCCTTCTCGGTCGTATATCTCGAGTTTCTATTTCGTTGGAAATCAGCCTGTATTTCGAACGAATGACCGTATTCGGGGCAGGCATGTACATCGTTTGAGAATCGTCTAACGCAATTTACCGTCTAGTCCAAAGGACAATCGTCAATTGGACAATCGTCAATTGCTACGATTCGATCTATCCCTCTCGTTCCCTCTTCTTCTATGCTTATCGCTTTGTCTCTGTCACTGACCATGTCCGGTCTTTCTACCATGTGACAGCCAGAAAGGGTGTTCGCGCGAAACAAGGATATAGGTATCGCGTCATTGTGAACAGCGCTTTATTTAGGTCGAGTGTCAACAACGAAGCGTGCAAGTACGCTATGTGGACTCCTCAACAAATAGCAGCCGTAAGTACAAAAGCGTTCCATCGTACGATACCGGGGATCAAGGATACAGAACGGACGATAAATCGATCGAGCAACGTTCAAAGTTTTTTGATCGACAATCTGCTCCTCTTCCCTTATCTTGTTTCAGGAAATTAATTTAGAAACGGACGATCTGTGGACGGCCAACTATCGTTTCATCCTGTATCCTATTTCATTTTAATAATGCGAGGATTGATACTTATAGCTGAATACAAATTTTATTTACCTACGTACTGTTAAATATTCGTTTGATGTTACCTCGAGGATAAATATTAGTGAAGCATAACAAAGGATACTCTTGTTCACTTGAAATTCAAACGACAATTGAAGAAATTCCCTATGTTTATGTATTTATGGAAAATTTAACCCATTTATGGTCCTCGAATTTTTATACCTCAGTCTTACTCTCGTTTCAACCAACGAAAAGACTCTTAACGTTTCAAAAAGTCTTTAAACGCAAGATTAAGACGGGAAATCGTACAGGTAAGAATTCTTTCTCTTTTACTCAAACTTGAGTAATTTTCTTCTCATTTCGATAAACGGAAAGACCTTCAACATTTGAAAAAATCATGGAAATTCTTTGAAATTTTGCTCACGCTTGAGATCTTTTCTAAGGAAGAACATTTAATTAGAAATAATTAGATATACAAAATATCCAAAGTTTTGCATGTACATTATAATACTTGAAAGATAAAACGAATCTGTAATATTTGTATAAAAATATACATCTTCACGAACAACAGCAATCTGAATATAATTATACTTTTCGTTCAATCCTACTCACTTTCTTGAAATTATCTTTACGTTATTTCAAGAGGATAACTATATTTATCTTTGTCATACTCCTCAAACAGGAACAACAAAACCATGCAAACTGATGAATTTCCATGAACGATAATAACGTGCTAGCTCATAAAAAGCACCTTTGACATGGAAAACTTGCCGGCCACCAATAAGTTCCTAGGTGTTTCAGCTTTCTAACAAGTTAAGGGACAGATCAGAGAGATCAGACGTACAGTTCGCTCCACTGAAAGCACTCGTGGTCACTAATTAGAATTTGGACGGGATGTGGGCACACCTTTTGGAAAGTACAAGGCTGAAACCGTATTGGAGAGCCAATACGTGATTTGAGTCCGCGCGGACGCCGCGGCGTCGTCGTCCAGCCAGTTCTGCTTTCATCTGCGGTTAACCTACGTTAAAGCGCTTCGCGTATATTCCTGATATCGATCGACCTATAGGCGGCTGTGCTCGGCTTTTGCCATGGCCTCGATCATCTCGTAGAGGAAAATGCCGAGCAAAAATGAAAGGAGGGAAAAATCTGTAACCGAAATAGGACGCGAGTCAACCGGACCGGACGAGAGTGAGAATCAGCCAGCGAGAAACGGGTAGGGGGCAAAAATCAAGTAGAAAAACCTTTATCTATAATTTTCTCTTCTTTCTTTTTTTTACTTTCGGTCTTATTCCTTTTCCGAATCCGAGCGTATCCTCGATAATGAAGAATAATTGAGAAATTCTAGACGGATGAATGGAATAATTGTACACGGTCGAAGGAATTTCGGGCAGCTCGCATTGATTCTGAGAATCGAGCTAACCATTCGAGATGTTCGTTTTAAATCAGTATTCTTGGAGCTCTTTTACGAGTCGAAACTTTTATAATAGCTGTGCAACCTACGATCGGCATTTTGTGTTGTAACGAATTAGCGTTACGATCGTTGGTAGAATATTGCAACGTGATCACATTAATGTGAATGAGCACCGAGGATCTTTGTACAGATGTTTGTACATTTGTATGGAAATTGAAGAGCTACAAAAATACGCAAAATTTAAATAATATGCAAGTATATATAAAAAATAACCAAAGTATACTAGTAGTCATAATATTTAGTGGATGAAACAAATATTTGCTGAAGTTTGATTTTTTAAGTTCTGCTCACAAAAATACGAATTTGCATAGATATACGTTCTCTAGTTACACGGCGACTACTTTGTAATTTAAATCATCATTATTTGTTATAAGTAGATATGTATATACTCGATAAATAGCTACTAATTATAATAAGGTATAGAAACGAAATGTTTAAAACGTATTATTTCTTAAGTTTATAAAAAATGATTTATCACTGTGTTTAAATAATTTTCTTTATGGAATAAGTAATTATTGAATTGTTTCGAGCAACGTATCGTTATTGCAGAAATATAATATTTCAAACTATTCCGGAATACAAATAACTTCCGTGCGTTTCAACGTGTGCGAATGCTGGTTCGATTTCCTTTTGCAATACGAAAGCTTAAACGATGACAAAACAGAAAAGAGAAACGAGCGAATCTCTCGACGATAAAAACGACGTACAATGTCGAACAATGTTCGATTCAAAGGTATTCTCTTTAAATCACGATGAACGTGTCCAGTTTTTGTTATAAACCAGATAAACGATCTCCTCGTGGGTATATTGAGTAAAAGTTCGACTTAGAGAAAATCTCTAGATAGAATGTGAAATTACAACAAAGCAGAAGAATGGAAAGGGAGGAACACTGGTTGTAGCTTATCAAATTTCTCTTATATGAAGATCACAGGCAAAGGACACGATACATCATATTTCTGCTTTTACATATGAAAACAATTTTAAAATCCAATGATTTGAATATCAAAATTGTCTTTTCATTAGATCTGGTTATGGGTTTCTCTTGAGGGGTATTTACACTAAAAATATTAAACTCAATCCTCCTTGAGATAGATACTGATTTCGAAAGTATGGATTATCGTATTGTAAACACTAGATGTATCATTAACTTGTTCACAAAACTCCGTGCAATTGTTATCTGTTAACAGGAGCATATCTTTAGATCGAATAGATTGTTCCTGTTTTATATTCAAAAAAAACTTTTAATCACCGAATAACACCAAAACCAAAAGATCAGTAGAGTAGCATTGATCATCTTAATTTGTTGTACGCAATAATAAAGAATATTTAACATATGAATGTTCTTAAAAATGAAGCGAATGCAATTACAAGCGAATATCGAGCGAACCTTTACCTCAAGGAGCAATTCGACAAAGCAGCACATCCTAGTGAAGGGTCCATTTACGAAAGAGGAAATTACCAAATTACGTGCGAGCACTGGGTGACAAGTTTGAAGAATGATGCCCAGAGCCTCTCTAGAATAGCGAGAACCATGGACCAGGAATAATAGTCCTGTGTTTCAAGTAAAATGGGCGCATAAAAACATTTATAAGGAGAATTTGTTGCGACAAAAACGATTTCCATCAAATCAACGCGACGTATTATTGTTGTTGTCCATGTTCCTATCGTGACGGGCGTACATACGTATGTACAGGGTGTACAAATTGTAAGTGTCAGTATACTCATTAATTCGTTATTTCCCTGAAACTTTTACAAATAACTTTTACTAATATTTCTACGTATTTCAAATCGATTAATCGTTTCCTTGACAATCCACGTAAATCATCGTGTTTTGTACGAGACCAGCAGGTTTCCTAGTACTTACGAAGAAATAGGTGGGCGAAGACGAGAAACAAAGCTAAGGGATAGGACGTATTCGAAAGACAAGCAAAAGGACGCAGTACCGATCAAAGCAAGAAAGCAGAGCGAAAGGTTATCGCCAGAGATATAAATGTCGTCTCTGGTATCATCTGGTGCACAAAGCCGTAAAGTACGGTGCCCGGTTATTTCGGTCAATCCTCCAAGAGGAGACCGTCTGGAAAATATTCACATCGATCTATACCCAGTGACCTCTCTTCAGTTTCCTATCTTTCTCTGGCAATATTCGCCCACACGTGCACATTGTATACGCACCGCTCTTACACAACAGTTTAAATTCGTTCATCCTGATCGAAATATTCTTCCCCTTCAAATCTTGATTGACTCCCTTCCTTTCATACTAATAGCCAGGTTGTAATCGTCCATCGAACCATTTCTCCTTCCTCGACCTCTCTCTTTCCCTTTACATTCGCTTTTCCTATATACCGTCTTTGTCGCGCTTGCACTAGCCACACAGATCACTCTTTCCGGGTCTCTTTTTCTCTTTGACAGTACACGACAGTACGCGAGAACGGATATTCTGTATGAGCCACCTCAAAGTGCTCTTTCGGGCCGGATACAAGGGCCAAGTTAGCCGCGTGGCTCTTTTAGTTCAACGAGAAGGATACAAAAAATTCGGAAACCGAATTGACCATAAATACCGCGGCGTTCGTGCAGCTAGCAGTTTCTGCCACGATAAATAACGTCTCAAACGGCTCATTTCGTTTCTCGTCAACCAGAAAAGCTAAGCTGGTTCATTGAATAGGCGAAATTAACGGTAAAATAACAAACAGGGACAAGATGGTCCGCTAACAAATTGGTAAATACTGAACCTCATAAATACAATTGCTTGCAATATTTTGACTTCAGAGGAATACTATTGCTTTACCGTATTTAAGATAACAGCACATATGTTTACAGGGAAAATTCTTTCTCTCGTAGATAATTTTTAGACGTATAAAAAGCATAATTAATAACATTAAACGAAACACTGGTGCTTCTCCACTGCTAACCTATATTGCCGAGAAAAATGCCAGGGATAAAGTTCCTTGAGGTCAGAAGGAGGTTAGAACTATGTCTTCTAAATCTTAGTTGAATGAACTGATTAAAGAATGACGATGCAATTTATCCTGCTTCTCACGTTCCCGTAGTTGTGAACTGGGGTGTAGAACGCAAGTTTTGACGTATAGACAAAAGCCTGGATACTCATGAAGGATTATGGCTAAGCATAATACAAATTGTCAAAGAAGTACGAGCCTGCGTGTTAAACGGATGTAGTATGTAACTTATAGCAGACATTAAAAAGAACTAAGGATAATAAGAGATATTATTACGAGATGTAAAAGTCCGCCGGAAAAATAATTCGTGTGTTCTGAGCTAGTAAGATTGCGCTACTAACAGCCAATGTATCGTCTTTTCGAGGAAGAAAGAGTCTTGCTTTTACCTGCAACCATTTTACTCTTTGTTCATTTTTGTAGTACTTTGTGCTTGAAATAATGGCATGAATTTTTGCGATAAAGGATATAAAGAGAAATTATTCTTTCCTTAACTGTTATTGCTACTGATTTATATTGAATAGCATGATATTTCGTAGGGTTTAGTTTGTCGTTTGAATTTTATAAAGCTACTAAATGGATTCTGAATAAAATGAGAATTATTGAAGAAGTAATTGTATTTATAATATTTTTATAAAGAAACTCTATATAACAATCATACGAGAATTAACAGTTAAAAATAATTTTGTCACTTTATTTTTCAGTACCAAAAACTGAAATCCTGGGTGCACCAGACCTATACATCAATCGAGGTAGCACGATCAATCTGACGTGTGTGGTTCTCCTAAGTCCAGAGCCGCCAGCCTACATATTTTGGAATCATAACAATGCCGTAAGTATCGATTAAAAATTCGAAAATTATATGAACACGGCAATAGGAGAAAATATCCAATAACTTTCTCATATCTAATAATTTTCTTCGAGGATAGGAGAGAATGTCCAATAACGAAACGTTTCTAATGCGTAAATACATAAATGTAAATACGAAAAGCATCGTGAAACTGTAATTTACAATCGAGATAGTTTATGCCAGTACGTATTAACTTTATACAAGTATAATTGATGACGATAGTTCTTGGCGCTTCGCTGCTGCCTGATGTCTTGAAACTTATGTACATTCTGTACTCTGCTGAAAGCAGCAAGTGAATTCAACGTTTCCGCTTGACTGAAGTTGCTTCGAAATTCGTCATCCGTCTTTCGCTTAAGATTACTTTGCCTCCGCGCGATATTTTCACTATTTTCTATCGAGTTACTCATAATGTGAATGATCGATATATATTAACTTCAGTAGTTGAGGTAAAACAGATCTGTGACAAAAGTGGATCTACCATGAAGGATGCTTAATCCGTAATTTAATAATAGCGTGTGTAAGTGTAAATATCCGTTAACAAGGAACAAACAATTTTATAATTAAAAAATGAGAAATTATTAATGGCAAATGAATGTAAATTAGGTCGGTAAAAATGTAGGAAATTCCTAAACAAAGAAATTATTATGTCCAGAATAACAAATTTATGCGACCAGTTAACTCCCCGTAGTTTTCCCCCAACTGACAGCTTAATATTAATGAGTGATCTAACAGTCGAATAGATCTCTTTTTAACAAACATCAGAAATTACTATAGATTATTATACATTGCAAGCAGTGCTAAATAAGATTTACTTTAATTTTAATCTTAGCAGTTTGATTGTTACAGTGTATAAATACAGCCTGTATCCCTGAGGCTATTAAATTCTCAACGTATCTTTATAAAATACCTCAACATCTTTTAAAATTTCCACTTACTATTTTTATTTGAGTCTACCGAATCTAAATATTCTCTCATAAATAGCACCTAAGTATTCCTTGCATTTCCACCCTCCTCTTTCACCACATATAATCTCCAGTATGAGATAATTTCTCGTAGATGCACCCCGGTAAACAATTACCGTAAAGCACTCAGCAGCATCATAAAAATTAATCATAATCAGAGTTTCACTTAAATACGAGATTCAGTCCTTGTCGGAAATGTCTTTTCCGAACACTTGCCATATAGTGTAGCAAAGCACGTAACAGCATAAAGGAACGGACTATAAACCAACGTCGGGTATTCGAGCGAACGAAACACCGATAAATTTTGATAATCGTGACGTTAGTAACTACTAAATTGTCAGTGGAGGCGCGACTAATAACGGCGCATGGGAAACACCATTAGGCCCATTAAGTCTGACCAACGCCCTTGGAATTCCCTAGCGCGACTACGAACAGATACAGCGAGCCTCAAGATGAATTCCATGGCATTGTGACTTAGACGTGCGGTTCAAACAATCTGGAACTGAACACAGGACAACGAACTGAGCTAATCTGCGACACTGGTAAAGCTAATTGTAACGAGCATCTATTATTAGTATTTCTAGAAATTCGTATAAATATCAGGTTTCTCCTTAAAATCATACTGATTAATCATACGATTTCGAACAGAAGAATTATAATTTACTTTGCATCCAAAAATAGAAGAATGGAAAGTTCAACGTTACGTAGATCGACGAGATTACCCTTAACTTTCTTAACCATCTTAGATATTCACCTTAGACCCCTCGATACGGAGTCCATAAATCTTACAAAGTCGTAGCAAAACGAGAAAACGCGAAATGGCGCTCGTCAAAGTCACGATCTTGTGCAAATGCAATGCTTTCCCGCACAGCAGAGAGAGACGAGGAGATGGAGTTTCACAGGGAAACGATTCTTGCAGAGTTTCGCAACACGTCGCGCAGGAATACAAACCGATAAGGAAGGAAACACGCATCGTCCCTAGAGGTGAACTAAGGTGAAATTGCAATCCTTCGATGATAAGATCGATGGATCGATCGATCCGCGACGCGAAACATTTTCCAACCGCAAGGAATCATCAGAGCTCGCTGGGCTTTCCCCATACGCTTCAATAAACCTCGTCCCTTTGATTTCGATTGAATTTCGAGACTGCGTCTCTCTGTTCTATCCACGTGCGAGAGACGAACGTGTTTTCTCCCGGTTTGCCGCGTGTACTTGCGGATTTGTCCTCTCTATGTCGAGCATCAGCTATTCGTTTCGCGTGTTTCTTTCTTTCTCTCTCTCTCTCTCTCTCTCTCTCGCTCAATCTCACTGTGTGTGAACACTGTACCTGTGCGTTTGTAAATAGAAAAGACCGAGCTGGTCGCAATTAAATTGACTTAACAATTTGTCGGTTGCCTTTTCACTCGAGTACGACGAAAGCAGACGTATCTCGTGTATCTTTCGAACGTTGGTCTAAAGTCTATTTTCCCTGGTCAGCTATCGGTACCTCGATGTTGTTCCTAGCTTTCTTTTTTTCTCTGCTCTTTTTTCCCCTTTTTTCTTTGCGATCGTCATGTGTTCATTAACGGTAACTCGAGTATTGGCTGTTTGTTCGGCTTGATTAAAAGGGATAATGGAGAAATGATTATTGATCGACGACCTTAAATGAGAAAAATTAGGATGCTCTCTTAAAATGGTGATGACACGTGTTACGGGTCTTTTGGATGTAACGAACTGTAATAATTAATGAAACAGTATAGTATATTTGAGATGAAATAACGAAACACATATGAAATTTCATTGTTACTTTGTGATTCAATTGACGCAATCTACTATATAAAAATAAATAAATGTAAATTGATATGTAAATTCACATGTAAATGAACATACATGAAGTTGCGTACGTACGATTTTAATTAATTAAATGATCGACTATTTGGAATACATGTTTGATACCAATCACTATTCATGTTGCAACTAATTTTTGATATTAATATTAATTTGTTCTCTCTCTGTCTCTCTCTCTCTCTCTCTTACTGATTCTTGTGTATAACACATAGGTAACTGTACTTATCAGTGAACAAGATTAAAACATGCTTGACGTTGATCTTCAGCTTCTGACAATTAACCCTTAAACAGTTTTTACGGTATCCTCAAACTGTAAACATTGGTCTTTCATGTCCGATACGTTTTTCAGTGGAAATACTTATTAAAAAATAAAAAAACTCACGTAACATCTTCAAACGTCCTAAATTAGGGTTATCATAAAATTTTTATCAAATAACCTCTTTTAGGCGGGGAAAAAAGCTTCCTGCCTCCTACATTGCGAGGAACTCAATCCGGTTGAAATAGCTCGGGCATGAAACACCCACCTTTACAGTTTAGGGGTTAATTTCCGGCTTTTTGAACATATGGTACAACTCTGCTTGATAATTTGTTATCAATACATGTGGAGCAACGATCAAAATCAAACATTCAATTAAATGAATTAAATGAATTATCAGTTAATCTTATAATACACATTTGTAAATATTCAAAATGGAAATATCAATGTGTCTACACATTTTAATTACTATATATGTGTTCTCTGAGCGAATTTGTTACACAGAAGATAGGAGAAATATTTCAAAATGAAGTAGCATTTAAAAAAAGGAAGAATCAAAGGAATAAAATTGCAAAGCTTTATTACCTGCTATTTACAACAAAATAGCAATTGCAATCAAGAGCACATATTTGTTCGTGCTTTTCTACTTCATTGAGAAGCTTATTTCAAATTAATAATAAAATTGAAGAAAATCAGGAAAAATCTAAATCGACTGCTTTCTTTGCTCTTAATTTCCCGTTCGTAGATATTTTGTATGAACAGAACGATATTTACCGATTTGTCTGATTACATTTCATTAGGTGATTTTCTAGGTCAGTCCTTTCTCTGCGAACATCGGCAAGCACGTCATCGAAACAGGACGATAAAGATCAAAACAAGTCTCCATTAATGATTTCCGATTTCACATTATCAAACTTACTAATCTAAATATCGAAACACTTTTCGCTTCGTCAAAAATTTTAAATGGCTTTATTGTACTGAAAAAAATAGAACAAAAAATTGATCGAGGAACATCACTAACATTATAAACTTTTTTCTACCTCGTTATTTCATTATTGTGTCAGATACAATACAGATACGCGTTTTATGAACGATAATTGACGAAACGAGGTGAGAATTCATGCTAACTTTTATTACCGCAGATGTATCAATTGAGTTGGTGGTTCTAATCGGTTTACCCGAATGAAATCCTGTTAGGAAGTGGTTAAACGAGATATGATATCGCGTCTTATTTATGTGGCGATCGTGGACGATCGCCAAACTGGCAAGGCAAAGACGTTGCCAAATCGGTTTTCACGGTATTACGACGATAGAAATAAAAGCACATTCCCCGGATTTGTAACTCTCAATTTCTTCACGATAACGAGTACTGTAAACTGATCTTGATCGACACGGTTTAATCCCTTGCATTCTTATTCTTTCTCCAATTGTGTCAAAACACTGTGTTTCTCAAAGTCTAATCGTTCGATGAATCATTCGATATTTTAAAAATTATCTTTCCAATTATCAATTTCCAATTTATCGAAAAACATTCCAATTAAAATATAACGAAAGATTAGTCAGAACGATAAAATCTAACAAAATCCACTGTATAATGTACTTGCATTTATTAGTAGATTAAAATTAAAATATTCATTAAAGAAAGAATATTCTAAGCTGAAAGATTTCCTTGAGATCTAAAGGCTGTAAATAATTGCATTTATAGTGAAGTGAAAGCAACAGCCGTCAGTTTGTTAATAGGTCACTTTCACTCGATTGGTCTCGTGTTAAAATTAAGAACGCTTTAAGCTCAATAATTAGAAACAAAAACTATGTTTACTCGGATAGCAATCCACAAAAGATTAAAACAGCATAATTTCAACCCTTAAACTTAGGGACAATTTTCATCTCATCGATGTAGATTGTCATTGATAAAAAATTTTATTAAATTTAATGTCTTTGCTCTTAAATTGACAAAAAGAAGTTGTTTCAGAAACAAGATTACAAGCCAGTCCATTCTAACGAATAGGAAACGATCACGTCGATCGCGAACAAACGATCCACCAAGTAATGCAAACTTCCTGCTTGTTGTAATCGATTTTTGTTAATCGTTTAAGTTCCATTACTTTACTGTGACTAACTTGGCGAAACTTCGACAAATGCAATGAAAGTTCGATTTCCTTCGATTTCGATTTGTAACTTTTATTTACTGGTTTGACCAATTGACCGAAACTTCTCAGATCTTTTTAATTCGATTCTTATTTAGAACTCCATTTATTTGAGATCATCGATAAATTGTTCACGTAATATGAACACACATTTCTCTTTTCGCTATCTACAATTTCTTATTCGAATAATAAGAATTCACATTGAAATAAGTAGAATCAATCGAAAGGAAGTTGTACCAGCTATCGTAAACAAGATTAAATTATATATTCTGTTTGTATTTGTTTTAAGATAATGTCACCGGTCTTCTTTATGTAGCTTCAGAAAATTAAACAACCTGATGATAAAGAGCTTTTCATACGACAAAATAATTCCACAAGCTGAACAATTATCTAAAGAATGTAAATTTTGTTACTGCATATTAAATTTCAAAAGTTAAATTTCTGCCATAACATTTATAGTATACCAAAAACAGTATAACCGTGAATCCTCTTTTCCCTAAACCTACGATAAAATTACACCCCCTCAAAGAAGAGCACATGTTCGGATACTTTTGCGATAACGTATCCAAGTATTTAAAAACATTTGCATATCGAAACTGCAAACTTTAACGAAATCCAAATTCTTTACCCTTTGTAGTTTTAAACGAAGGTTCTCGCGCACGCGTACAAAGAACGTCGACAAGTGTAGCAACTTGTCTGGCTTGCTCGATTTTTTTTCTTTATCTTCCACCAACACTTATTTACACGACACTAGATGTAGGAGAGAGAAAGGGGTAGAAAAAAAGGGACGAAAAGAAAAAAAAAGGAAAGGGAGAATGTTTGTCCTGTGACAGCGCAGTTTCAAAGCAACGTTATTTGCACCTCACACGCACCAACACGAACGAAAATGGTCTCCCGCGCGACGCACACCAACACAGTCGACGACAGCCCGCTTTATGTACAACTGTTTACCTGTCGGATACAATTTCAGGCTCGGATGTCTACAAAAAGCTCGGAACCTGTCCTCGAGGGGGGACGTCGAAAGCTCGTGTTACCTTCATGCGTGACTTGCTACGAAAAACGCGCTATTTCCCGGCATCGGCCGCGGCAAATAAAGGTGGACACATTTCATCGCCTTTGTACTCGCTACCGTGTAACGCGAACTTTCGCTTCTCTCTGAGAAAAACGGGGCACAATGACGCGTCATACGCCCGGCCGCGTAAAATAACGACTACTTCGCACGAGAAATGGCGAAACTTGGAAAATGGTAACGAACTAAACGTGATTAAGACACAGAAAATTAGCTGCCCAACGCTTGTTTGACGATTTTGGATGTCGAGGCGAGTTATTGCGTATCGAATCCGATTAAACCGAATAGAATAAGAATAAAGAAATTGGTACGATGAATACCAAATATTAAGTTTGAATTTGAATTAGAAGTTTGCAATTTATAATTTGTTATGTATATTTAATTTTAGTTCCAACTGTAGAGATTGGATAAATAACTGTAATAGGTTTATATGCATTTTATGTCATTCAAAAGACGAGAAGAAACTTCGTAATACGGTTAGAAAATTTTGAGGGTATTTCCACATCTGTATTATTGCTAAAACATTCTGGAAGTAAAGTAAGAAATTTTGCAAGGATATAAGTATAAAACTAGTGTTAATAAAGACTTCTAAACTGATGAAAACATCAGCGACAACGAGGTTCTTCAAAAATATTTTATTCTTTCCTTCTGACGTGTACATTCGAACGAGTTGGCTAGGAGCTGGCGAGAAATCGCAAAATAAAAGGCAATCTTACGGGTGCAACAGCAGATGGCTATCTCTGCCCGATCTCAACAAATGAGGAAACAATTGGACCAAGGAACAAGAATATCGCTGACTTCGAATTGGAAAATATGCTTCGTAGGAAATGAGACGGGTTTCTGGGAAATGCTGGCCATGACAAGGTAACCACCTGTTTTTGCCATTTATACGTTCGCAGCAAGTGTATTGCCGGATTTCGTGGTGCGAAAATAAATAATTCTGCTGCTTAAGGAAACTCGTAGCTCGAGATTTCTTATATTTCCGCTTTTATATCGCACTTCCGCAGAATTCTATTTATAAAAAATCAAATCCTAGAAAAAGAAGCTGAAAGTTTCTAAATGTAAAAAAAAAGAGAAAAAAAATACGAAGTGAATTTTAACAATTCGATATAGGTACTATCGCTATAGCCTCAAAATAAAATCAGTTAAACGTAAAGAGAGATACAAAAATAAAGATTGTCTATCGCCTATGCAATTGTCTGATTCCGTGTTAAAACATTTTTCACTTGGTCGTTGCCCAAAGGAATAACTTTAATTTCGCGCATAGTATCCATCACGATAAATTGAACCCGGAGTAGCACAGTCTCCAACGTTCTAAAGCGATTTCACGTAATAAAGAGAACCGTTCGAGTGATCCTGGAGGATTCAATCAAAGCTGAAAGGCTATCGATTTAAATGAAGTAGATAAATTAAGATCAGATCGGGGTAGGGAAAAAGAAAAAAGCGAACTCGAGAAAGGCGAGAAAAGGCGATATAAGTCGAGGGGGGAAATGTCAGGACGGAGGAAGAAGGAAAGAATCTGGGGACAAGGGAGTCGTTATCAGAGCACAGGAGAAGACTGATAAGACAAAAGTAGTAACGTGCTGGGTGGAAACCATTCCAATGGACCATTGAGTCCAAGATGTTCCATCCAGTTGCCGAAGATTCTCATGGGATGCCGATTTCTCCTATGATCACGTAATGAGGCTGACGAGACTCCCTTCTCGTTTCCTTCCATTTCCATTTCCTCTTTTCAAGACCATGTAGAACTATGGTCCGGCACGCGCTTAAAACTCCTTCAAATTACGAGCTCCACGATGCAGTGAAATTATCTAGTTCGTTGAACTGCACCGTTCTGTTCGCTGACATCGAATGAAGATCGCGGAAATCTGGCGAATCGCAATCCTGAAACAGTAAAATTCTGATTTTCTCGTTCATCGGATCGGTCGTTATCCTGTACTCGTCTTCGTCGTCAACTTTTCGACGTCGTTTTTATTTGCTCTTTGAAAATCGAGTCCACTCGAACATTCTTCGTCGTCTTGTTTTTGATGAAGTCGAATTCGGACTGGTACCTCGTCACGGCGAACAGGAAAATGTTGGAAGATATTTCCAGTAGCTAAAGGTAAGGGAGATTCTTTACGTTGTTTTAAGAAAGTGAACATTGCTCGGATACCTACGTTGTATCGTGTTTCCTTCACAAATTTTTTCACGCTCCTGCTTCAGGCTATTGTACGTATCTTCAACGAGAAGAATTTTTAAAATGCAAAAAGAGAGTATTTTTTTAGCGTTAGCCAGGTACGTAAATTTACATTTTAAAGACTTCTCCTTATTATCTTGTATCTTCGTCTATGTCCAGCCATATGATCGTTTGTTTTCGATAATATACAATATTATTTTCTATTGTCTCCCACAAATCCATGGTTCCATGGTTGGATTAATATCGAACAATATTTATACAAATATCGCATAAAAAAGAAGGAATCGATATAACCGTGATATATTGCAACGATTGTGTGACACGATGATATTCTCAAACCTCTGATATTTTTTTAAAACACGATTATTGATACTGACATAACCGTGAACTGATCGAATTAATAACAGGTAATCGAAACGAACAATGTGACATAATTGATTTAAAACAGGAATTTCTATATTAAAAGAAATATTTGCACTCATTCAAATATCAGAGAAGGATCAATGTTGGTGATTTTTAAAAAGAGAGCATAGAGAGTAGAGTGATTGGGTGATTTAATACTAAACCAACCGTCCAGGAAGATGAAGTAGAGGAGAAATGCGGTTCTACGAAGGTAAGTAAGTGGTTGTGGTAAACAGTAAAAAAAAGTAGAAGGTCCTGATTTTGAGGTAGGTCGACTGTAATTGGGGTGCGCGGTATCCCATTGTACAGAAAATTAGGAAGCGGATTTTATAGCTACGTTTTAACGACCCTGGTACAGGACTTTTCTAATTAAGAGCTTACCATCCGTGTTGTTAATAGCTTATTTTGTCGCTAAGAGGATTATTAGAAATTTTTAAGAGGTTTAAGCTTGCGAAGGGTTTTAGTTGCTCAAAGGGGTACAGAACACTAACCACGTCGAGATTTTGTTGCGCGCATAAAACGATAATTATTTCCTCCTGCTCTGCGTATATCTAAAAATGTTCGATACAACTCTCACATGTACGAAAATTGATACTAAAAAATAAATCGTTTAACAGAACGTCAAAAACATGACGCGTTAAATGATGCCGATCGCAAAACAATTGTGATAGACGCGTGAAAATAATTGACGAATTTAACGACGGATTTTTCTGTGACATGATATCAATGCAACTTGAAATTTCAAATTTCACCGGTACAAAAGTTTGACCGCGTATATGCTCGTTCGCGTTGAACACGAACGAAGGGATGGAACGAATACATCCGTTATTAGCTCGTCATACACGAGACTCGGATTAACCGTGTACTTTCCAGTGAAAGTTTCGCATATTATTCTGCGTTATATCGCGGACGTAGATAACAGAATGGCAGGAAGAGAGCGCGGCTTATCAAGTTCGTAGGTTGCAACTTTCTCGTCCGATTGATTATATTTTGAACAACCCAGGAGAGGTCGTGTTCTCAAACGTATAACAAAAATGGATCATTTATTTAATATATTTTAACTCAACATGTTTTTAATTGTATCTTGTGCCATTCAATATGGATAAGAAATTAATAATTTTGTTACATTTGTACGCTTTGAATTACTTAAACTTTTCTTTTAATGAAACATTTGAACCGGGTTGTGGTACAAAGTCCCATTTTTAAATATGTATATATTAGACATGTTGTAATGAATTGCATCCTCTGTTCTTTGTCTATAGAAACATTTTTCAATTAGAAACAATATACGGTATATGATATGGCAAACTCTGTTCTTTGTCTATAGAAACATTTTTCAATTAGAAACAATATACGGTATATGATATGGCAAACGTGTTCTAGGGTCGTACATGTTATCAGATACAAATTCTGTACGACAAATATTAATGAAACAATGTACATACCTATTTCTTATTAACCGATTCTTAGTTCATTTTAATAATGCTATTCCTAGGATTTCTAGCATTTAAAGGAAAATATCATCGGTATTTTTAACGTATCTGATAATAAATATTGTTCATGATCGTCTCACAGCAGAACATTAACGTGACAAGCATTAACGTGAAAAACCATCGTGCACGCACTCGAGGCGCTTTTTCCGTTTATTTACGAGAAACTTTGAAGGTGATGGGGACAGCCACGAGGAAAAAAGAAATTCGAGAAAACGAGTTTCAAGAAATTTCGCGAAAGATGTCCTCCCTGAAGATGGTCTTAAGATGGCACGTAAGAGCAGTGCACCGAAGGCTCGAGTTGCAGATCATTTATTTAGAAATCCGTCTCGGCTCTGACGACACCGGCACCGCTTCTAGCTCCCTCAGCAGCGAGCATCGACCCTCACGACCCCTGTTAAAGAGACACTCGCGAGGAACGTCGAGTGGAACAGGCGCAGGATAAACAGAACGTTTCCAGGGCTCTGGCACTATGTACCGGTGCAAGTTCGGACGGTGCTCCGTGTTAGCCTTTCTGAATCTATGTGTACAAACGCTCGAGAAGGAGGACGTGGAAATCTAAACGAAATCGTGACGGCCAGGGCGGATTTTCAGCGCAGAGAATAAAAGTACGATGAGTCGAGAAGTTTCGTAACAAGAAACTGCAATATCGTTACTGTCGTAGAAATTCGCTGACTACACGTCTGAGGAAAATAGCGAGACCAATCCTTTACGGTAAAGGATGTTTAAGTGTGTAAGTACAGAGTAAAAGTGTTTATTTGATGATGAAGTTTCCGATGAAAGTACTTGAAATTTTATTGAAATTCTAGAGAGACCATTGGTGCGTATATAGGGGATTGACAGGTTGACAGGTTGACATTCAACTTTTGTATTTTTAGTTCACTGCTAGTCTGTACTTGATTGATTTATATTTCTGAAATACCCCGTATAGAAAGATACATTAATATTGCAGGGTTTGACGATGATCCTGTGAAGATCACGATTGATCTGACACGTCACAATGTTATAGTATCCGACAATGCGTTTATTGAACAGCACTGAAACCTGTAGTATCAAATAACGGTCTATTAAAGGAATAGTCTATCGTTAAAGCCGTTACTTCCTTTCAATCATAAAAAGTCTACAATTCTCAAAAAATATATCCGTTTTGAAACAAACGATGAAAATGAAAAGCTTTCAAACAAATGCAGATTCCAAATTGCTCTTAATTTATCAAGTTACTCGCCAGAGGAAAGCAGAGACATTTTTCTATTCATATTTTCTACAATAATACAATCTCTTCTCGTTTAGCAACTTCCAACAACGTAAAGAAATAAATCACAGAGGAGAGAGAGAGAGAGAGATAAAGAGAGAGGGAGGTTGAGAGAGGACAGCGAGAATTTTTCCCTGCTCCCTCGTATCAACCTTCGTTCAATGACAACAGACGTTCCGACGTACTTCCCAAAAGCTTATCTCCCACGTTCCTCGACCAACAGTTCCAACTTCCAGCCCTCGAATAAAAGGGAGGAAGTTGCCACGTTGGTGGTCTCCGATCATCCTTCGTTTCGCGTTCTCCGCGTTTCAGAGTACGATTCGACTTTTCAACGTTGCTCGACTCAAAGCTCCCTTTTTGATCATTGTTGCAGATAATCACCTACGACCCGACCAGAGGCGGCGTATCCGTGGTCACGGAAAAGGGTGACATCACCAAGAGTTTTCTACTGGTGCAGGAAGCAAAGCCATCGGACTCTGGCCGGTACACCTGTAATCCCAGCAACGCTCAATCAAAATCGATCACCGTTCACGTACTCAATGGTGAGTAATTTCGATTTAATTACGGGCCGTCTCTTTACCCGGCTCGTTATCAAATCTAAACAGCGACGGTACTCGTAAATGGTTTTTCACATCGGATCGTTAGTGGGGATCCGACTCTTAAGCAAGATCTAAATTAATAAACGGCTTCGTTTTCTCGAATTTCTTTTACCAGACGTATTAATGGCAAGGGAACGCGAAGGCGAGTTTCCCCGGATTATTAATTTAAAATTGATGAACGTCAAACGAAGAATAGGAAAGAGGGAGAGAAAGAGTTTCAAACAGAGAACACGAGATCTGCTTTCGACACACACGTTTAATTAATGAATTCATTGCTTCGGTTTAACAGAATTTCCGTGTAAAACACCAACACGATTGCAACTGATGTTTGCACACTTCAGCGTATTTGTACGTGACGCACCATTGAAACGACTAAATGTGTAGACTAAACGTACAGACGTGTGCGCGTATGTAGTGTATCTACATATGCATGAGGAAGTATCCGAATGTAGGAACGTTAACACGATGGCTTCACGGCCTTAGTAACAAAGTCAGTTTGCCATCGTAATTAGCTCGACTAGATGGAATTAAAGTACACCCTGAAACTTCGTCGACTTCGACCGTATACATCTTTATGTCGCGAACAGCAGATCCCAGCCAATATACTTTGACAACGTATTACTAGTCGTATCGCGAGATGCGGTGCCTTCAGAAAATTTAAGTGTTGTCCTCTGTTTCAGGAGAGTATCCCGCGGCAATGCAGCACGGCGGTCAAGCCAAGCAACCGAGGCTCTACTCCCTTCTGCTCTGTCTGTGTCTGCTGCTTTACTAACCGTTTTATTCCGGAAACGCTATTCCCCTTCTTTCTTCGCGTGGACGAACGGTAAACGAAAGACTTCCGCCGTGAGATCCAACGATCAGGGGTCGATCGCTGCCCCATCGAGGAAAGTACGCGCGTTCGTGCAACCGGAAATCGCACGGTGCGGTGGTGCAGTGATCCAGCGAACACCTAACCACGACGCCGGTACGTCGATGAAATAGTGTATGCGAACGTTTGCGTCACGTCGACAGTCAATACGCGACCTCGTCGACGCTGTTAAAAGTTTCAAAGTTCGAGACGAACTGATGCGAGAATTACGTGACAGCCCTGTGAAAGCGCGAGAGTTGGCCCGAAACGTAACGTGGCGTCGCGGGTTCCGTATGCGCGCGATCTGAAACGAACTACGACGTCGAGAGCGACGATGCGGCAACGTTTCGACGACGCAACCAAGTGACTGATCGTAATCGAGAACGAACACGCACTACGCTACGTAATAGCTCTTGACACGAGAATAACGTTGTCTTGACAGTGGGTCGCGGAATGAAAAAGCTCGAAGCAGCCGTAAAACGGAGCAGCGAACTGAAACGGTGAAAGACAAAGAATCAGCGATCGAGAGGAAGACACAGAACGGAACAAGCATCGGGACAAGAGTGAATCGGAGTATCAAAGATCGTCTTTCCTTGCGTTTGAAAAGTGCGTAGATACGAAAAGGGGAAGATAGAAGGTAGACGAGTGAAAAAGAGAAAGTACAAAAAGAGAAAGCTATGTGAGTCATAGACCGACGGATTCGTTTTCGTACGTCGTCGGATCGAAAAGGGTGAATCGTTGCCACGCAACCGTAATTTTGATCGCATCCAGGGTATCGCGATGCTGTACACTAATATCGATATCTGTTAGGCAGAAGGACGATCGAAAGATCGTTAAAGATCGAAATGGTTAAGATCGAAAAGCTAATGGCCAAGTTCGATCCGCCTATAATCGCGTCCAAACTCGCGGCCTCCACGCTGAAATCGCTCAGCACCACTTAGTTCCGGAACTGAAGCCCTCGTTACGTCGATATTTATACGCGATACGCTTTCGATGGAAACAATGAGTTGGTGATCTCTCGTGCGACGAATGAAACTAAAAAAAAAAATAAAATTACAAAAAAAGAAAAAGAGGATCTCTCTCGATAAGAATTCTAGTCATGTAAGAATCAACTTCTCGAACTCACACGTTTTTTCTAACGGATTCATCTACTCTACTTTTCATTCGTTTCACCAACATCACGTTCTATTCAGTCGTTTCTCTTACGTGTCATCTATTTACGTCGTCTCTTTCTCGCTCGGTTGCTTTCAACGCCAACCGGTCACATGTAAGGCGGTCTAATTTACGAGACACGAGCATGATCGCGATCCACGTGTTACGTGGAACGGAAGTCAGTATACGATTAAGCGTAACGAATGAATTTCACAGGCTGACGCACGCTGGCGAAACTCGACTGCGACCGAGCAATTAATTTACCGTTATCACGACTCGATCATAATAAGTTTATTTACTTCGGCGACCGATACACACACACATACACCACCACGAGCAAATTTCCACCGTATGGCAAAACTGACGTTTCACGCAAATCGATTAATGCGGACGGTGTACTTACACACCACAAAATAAAACGCCTGTTAAAACGCCGAACCGAATGTGTCGTTGGCTTATTGCATGAAAAAAATACCCGCCAAGTTCCCAAAAAATAAATTAACAGTAGGATGAATCGATGTATTGTTCGATGGTTATGAAAAATTTATTTTATGCTATTAATGGACTCATTTTTATCTTCTTTTTGGTATCGTCATATTTATATAAATACACGCAGATGTAATTATTTTATCTCTCTGTAATACGGCATTAAATACTTTGAAATGTTATCTCGTTAACCCACTGCACCGTCGATACGATGGGTAAATATTTTAATAGCTAATCCTGAGAGAAGATGTTTTATTTGGTAAATTGATCAATCTGATCGAAACGTTGTAATTTATACCGTAATAATCTCACCAGAACGAAATTGAAGTATCATGCAGAATATCCAATATAATGCAGAATATTCATGCAATTTTAACGAGAGTATAAATTTTATTTTTTTTCACGAGCGTGAAACGTAGATCAATATCGCGTCTTTTTTTTCATACCCAAGCCGAATGATAGTTTCCAAACAATTTATTTCAAAACTCAATTGCAACGTGCGTCTTTTCTCGTACGGTAATGCTCGAAACTGCGAACTCGCATTTTCATTGTTCCTGGTTTTAAAAAAATCGTCGACGGTTGTGTCGAGAAAGTCGATTCGAGGAATCGATCGCATAGAGCAGAGCAAAAGAAAAAAGAAGAGAAGCGAACGGGGCCAAGGAGTAATAGACCGAAGCAAAATGGAACGGATGGAACACTCGGTAGAAGGTATAAGACGCGTTAAAAAAACTGCTATGAACGTATTTGTCTAATCGATTGGCAGAACGTGAACGAATAGGATGCACGCGGTCGAATTAACTTTCCTAATTTGCTCCCTTCACGAGCTGGCTATTCATCATCGCCGAGCAAAAGTTCAACTTCGAAATGGAATTTGGTATAATAGCATCCGTCATAATCCGTGTCACTCACGGGATAACAACGTTGTTCCTCGTAGCAAATAAAAATTTATTTAAATCCATTCACCTAGGATTTAGCCTGAGAAAAAGTTAGGTCAAACGAACATTTATTCATGGATTGTTATAAAACTTTTAAAAGCATGTAATTTTAGAGACAACAACGTTACCAAGAGCTTTTCAAATATTTATGTAACAAACGTTTTTAATCGTTAATTCCAAGTTCCTGGTTTTTCGAATTTCATTCTACAAATGAAATTGTCTTCGAATGCTTTCCAATTACCAAAATAATCCTCTTCGGTTTCTGAAATGCACGACGGATTAATTAGAGCAAACGGTTGGTGGTCTTCTCTGTGTAAATGCGGACACACATAAAAGATGATTTTATGCATTCTCGATTCGATTTGATCTTTAAAACTCCGGAACATTCATATTCGACGATGCGTTCAATCCCTCCACTGCCAACAACGATGAACGATATTCGAACAAAATGCAATAAAAATAAATACGATATAACTATCGTAGTAATCGTGCATCGATATCAGTATTTCTCGAAAGATTGCATTACTCTATCCACATATCAATCATACGAGCGATACTAACGTCGCGAACGTTTCAGAAATAATATCGCGAATGTTTGAGAAATTGAATTTTTTTCCACGTCGATTCGATAATTTTAATCTTCCATCGTTCTTTGGACGAGAAAGTGCACACGCGGATTGAAATCTGACTGAATTGCAGAACAATCGTCAATTGCAAATATGTATACAACAATTACGTATGAAATCCGAGCCGATAATAAATCTCGAACGCTTTTATACTCGACACGATTTTATATATTGACCTTTTAGGTGGGATCTTTTCTCCCGCAATAATGGAAACGAACGATCAGCCGTCGATACGAAAGAAATGCAAAATAAATTGGAAATGCCGTTTCTTAAGTACGTCCGTAGCCAATCGTTTGTAACGCAATTGGAGAATAATAAATTCGATGCAAAATATCTTCTTAAGCGAATAAATTAAATTTAATGGCGGTTTAATGGGTGAAACAGGCTCGATAAAAACGATCGGTTCTTTCTGTCGTTGAAGCTCATACAAAACAGGGAAACGTCAACTAATCGGTTTTATATCAAAGTTTATCCTACGGAAGCACAAATTATCCGTTCCTCTACAATTTCATAATATATTTGTTATATTATAATTATTCTATTATACTACCAACAGGTAAAGCTGTGATAATTTATTTTATTTGTAATACACAAAATGATTCGTTATCCTGTTGTTTATATAATTTCATAGATCCATTAGCTGTTTCTAAGAAATTTCTACCTGTGAATCTAACAAATTATTCGGTACGAGGAAATTAAACGAAAATGGACTTACGCTCTTCTCGAGATTGTATGTTCTTGCTCTTCATATGCAATCAAATTATCGGAATAAGTATAAAAACGAAGAAGAAAGAGCGAGAAAAACTATGAATAACGAATGAACAGGAATCGTGGCGAATATTTTAATCCGAGGACCTAGCCAACGAAACGAAGGTCGAGTAATATCTACTGGTGAACAAACGTGATTAAAAAACTTTGCCTGGGTCATAATGCAGCGGGTTGATTACATGTAAGAACGTTTCCCTGCTGACTACGCGAATATAATCGCATCTCCATAACGTCCACGATATCATGTGAACCTCGCGAGAAATAATGATTGCTGGTTCGAGCTTGATTTTGGCTTGTTCTTACCTCTTCCGTTTCATGGTGTGCTGTTGGATCGCGCGCGATTACGGTAAATTTTTTTTCCTACCTGAAAATCGGACGATTTCTCCACAAAAGGGGGGAAGGAACGGAAAAAAGCATCGAGGGAAAAGAGAACGTGAAACGGGTGAAAAATAAAGGTTGAAGGAAGGGAACGAGAGAGAGACGGACAGATAGACAGACAGAGAAAGAAAGAAAGAGAAAGAGACGAAAAAAAAAGAAAGAACATAGGAAACAGGGGCAAAGACGGCGGTGGCGGCTGCAACAACGCCGGCATTCGCCGCTGCTCCGCCGCCATTTATCAAGCTAAACGCGAGGTGCACCGCATAATGTTCACGCCGAGGTTCTCCACCCTCGGCCCTTGAGTGGAGACGCCTGCATTGCATACTGTGCTCATGTATCGCCACAGAAATTCGTGTGCTCGCGCGTACATCTGCACACTAGTGTACACACGCAGACATACCTTCCCAGAAACGCTCGAATTACGGACGATTAAACGCTGACCGATCGGAATCGCTACCTGACCGTTGCTCTCTGCTTTCACGATCGCTCATCCATTGTAGTACTAACATTAAAGGATGACTCGATACATTTAACGTGAATAAACATTTTAGAATTATTTGTAAAATAGTTTTGCTTCCCTTCTTTCGAACGTGAGATTGAAAGTAGATGATTTATGGATGATTCTTTAAATCTTTCTTTTTTGTTTCCTATTAGTGGTAATATATTGTGAAGAAATATTATTTTAATTGTAGCCTTAAGTTTGGTTTCTGGTTCAATATCGCTGATTATGTTTGATCCTTCAATATTTATCGATTATTAATAGACTATCTGCTTCAACATCATCCAAAGATTCATAAATATTTAAGAAATTATGTCTCCATACGACTTTCTCTTAAGGAATTATCGAAATAAAAATAAAAAACATACGAAAAGAATTGACAAGAACAAACAAGTAGAAATTGAAATTTAATTTCCTTCGATACGAAAGTGCATTATACATCTGTATACCGATGGTACCTGATAGATTGATATCGTGGTATACTCCATTTCGAATTAATTCCGGAGCTAATTAACAGCTAGTCGTGGGTTAAGATTTGATTTATGAAATTACGAAATATTAAATGGTCATAAATCATTAATATTACTATACTATTTTACTGGATGTAGTCGTACTTCAGTTTCGGATAAACTCGTTAGCTCTTGATACCTGTTAACCGCGTTTAGGAATAATTTATGACTATGGAAATTCATGTCCCTCGAAATTATATCTTTGTTACGATGGCTAAAAGGACGACGCGACGCGATAAAGTGCGCCGTGGTGCAATACAAAAGCTCGTGGCGTTATAAAATATTACGTTACGATAAGGCGCTATTATTCTCGTTTCATCGCGTTAGATATAATGTTACATCACTGGCATAAATTAATGAATGGCTATCGTTTGTTATTTAGTAATATTTTATTCTAAGAAAGACGTCCTGGAAATAACTGACATTATTCTTCATTATCATTATCGTACGAACAATATGTTGAAGAGAAAATACAGAAAATTATCCATAAAATTTCACCACGTCGGAAAATTTTTCATCCCTATAATCTTCGTAAATTTCGTTCGTTGATAAAATTCTAATTGCAATAATTGCAGTCGAGTATTGGCATCGCTGTATTATGCGATAATTTAATAGCAAAAAAGAGCTTACTTCTCCTTCAATACAAGAAAACGTACCAAAAGGAAAGGTGTAGATCAAATAGTGATGTCGAAATAAAATGACTGCGCGACATGCAAGAGAAATTTATCGATATTTCCATCCGCGTTCCCCTTTTTACGAATATCACGAATAGTTTCCATGAATACGAAACGAAACAATATCTGCCGTGCAAGTCCAGCACTCTGTCCCTTCTTTCAGTGTCGGGAAAATCTGCTTTAATTGAGAACTAAATCTGTTTTACTCGAAGCTAAATGAAAATATTTGCTTTTTGACGTTGAACTCCCTAACAAACATCGTTATTTTACTTGCTCGGAAAGTATAAATATATATATATATATACATATCGTCGTGCAAAGAGGCACGTGTATATATACATATATGCATGTAATGCATGTGTACAGAAAGAAAGAGCCGTTGCAAAAGAAGAATCAGAAGAAGCAGGCGACCATGAAAAGACGTCTCTGCCCAAAGGAGAGGATATATATCTCGGACTTCTTCATTTAACGACGCGATGGTCAGTTCTCGCAGTATTCGCCACGATTCACAAGCGTTGGAATAAAAATTCATAGGATTTTGCCGGTCTGAATTATGAATGCGAACGTTTTAATCATTGCCACGACAGTGGCGGAGAAATGGTCGGGTCACAATTATATAAACTACCGTGTATCATACAAATGCATCTAAACTTTTGTGCCCGTGTAATTTCCAGGTTATACGGGAAACCAGCAACCGGTGTAGATTATATTGAAAGCGTTCGTGGCTCGGTATTGTTATTTCCATGGTCGTGCCGGTGACACTAAAAATAACGTTTATTTCTGCCGGCGATAAATACCGAAGGAAAAGCTCGGACGGGAAACCGGCGAAAGGAAAAAGGAAAATATACGAAAGGACAGTTGCTTGGATAAACAAAGATAATACCCGAGCCCGACCTTATTGATCGTTTCTCGTTAACGCGACACTAACCGTCTACTACTTATTTTCGTAAACGGTCGTAGAAGCTTCCACATCGTTCAGCGTGCAACGTGTGCGCACGATCAGCTGACGCGAAGAACCATTTAGCGAAAATAGAAACGAAAATACGGATCTGCACGGAGGAGAGAAATTTTGACAGTGATTCATGCCTGCGTGTAACCTATTTCTATTCGATTCGCTATCGAAATATTCTGCTTTTCTTTCCGATATTTTTTATTTCTCAACCCTTTTTTTCATACCGTCTACTTTTTCCTTTTTTATTAAAAGAAGTTAAAACGAAGGGTAAGCGACCCAGATTAAAAGTGAACTGGAAACGAAAAAGATTCGAAAATGTGTTTTACATCGTACAAAGGGAGCGTAGATAAAGATGGGAAAAAAAGAACGTAGGAAAATGAGAAGACGTCTGTCCATAAAGAGAAGGATAGTACTCGTCTTGCTTTAACGACCATAGCTACATCACGCTCGCCACGTCATTTATTCCCCGAGAAATGAAGATATCGCTAAAGAAATATGTACATATTTGTCTTTTGTCACGGCCTGAAAAATAATCACAAATAGTGTTGGCAAGCTGCGGGAACCATAGCCAGTTGACTATTACTCTGTCGTCGTGCACAACAGGGAATAACGAACGCGAGACAGATTTTAACGATCGTTTTTCTACGTTTGTGTCTTCCTGAAAATTCATTTCAATAGATCTATAGCAGGAAATTAAAGATGATTTATAATTAATCAAAACTATTTAAACATAAAAAATAACTAAATAGAATACCAGTGGTTTTATAATTTTATATTTCATTGCCTTTAAACTAAAAAACATTTATCTAAGTAGTTTCTTGTTTATACTGTGTATATTCTGAAAATTGTTTTCTAACCGCTCGTAACTTTGAATCTCATTAAATTAGCTGCTTAAAATGATTTCTTCTCATAGAAATTATTATGCGGAAAATAACAAATAATAAATTACTATCTTAGAGAACTATCTTAGAGAATATATTCGGAAATAAAATATTAAACCACGTAAACTACGATTGCAAAATATTTTTGATTATTACTTTTGTTACGATAACCAAAAGCTAATTACAGGTTTGATCTTATTACGTGTATCTGACATAAAGAACAGTGTATCAGATGATGCGACGCATTAGATCGATAATGCATTAACTGTACCCGGGGGGTGTGTGCAATTTCATACCGCGTTAATTGACGATTAATTTCAAATTTGCAATTTGGAACTTATAACTCCAACTTCTATTTCATTATCGTGCATGTTAGGACGTGTGCAAAATCGATGAATTATTTTTGCTCAACAAAAAGATACATATCTCGTCATTCATCAAAACACGTACAACTTCCAACCATGACTTTTAAAAAATATACCAAGCAATGTTCATTT
The DNA here is from genome assembly GCF_051014615.1 of Bombus vancouverensis nearcticus. Lineage (NCBI taxonomy): Eukaryota > Metazoa > Arthropoda > Insecta > Hymenoptera > Apidae > Bombus > Bombus vancouverensis. Next base: position 15,759,811 of record NC_134912.1, on the reverse strand, counting down.
TTATAATAACAGTAAAACTAAGTATTTTTCAAAAGAATCGCTTCTATAATACGATTCTTATACTTCATTTTTCTTAGGATCAAAAAGACCAAAAAGGCTGATTATTAGAGATTAGTAAATTGGAAAAACGAATTCTGTTTATTTCTAAATTGTTTCTATATTATCCTTTATATGCATACAGCGATATCCAACATATTTTAGTTGAAAGAAAATTTATTTGAGACCGTAAACAAGCTGAGAACCAATAATCAACGTATTCGAAAATTTCAGGTAATGGAAGCGTACAGCAATTTAATCTTGATATTTTTGCTGTATACGTTTGCCTGAAATGTATGGCTATTTATGAACGAGCAAGATTTCAATTTACAACTTCCATAATCATAATAAAAAGACGTGAACGTGGTCTAGAAACGTAATTTGCATCGGTATGCATCACGTAATTCGCGATGAATTTTCTCTCGACGTTTATGAGTAACGTTGAAAGAAATGTTATTACGAGTTTGGAGTAAAAAGACATTGACAAGCTTTATTTCATTCCGACGAAAATCTAGGAAATATCTTCAAGTTAGTTTCAATTTATATGACTTTTCGACAATTGAAAGATTATATTATTATTAATTTATTTAAGAGATTGTGTTGTCAAACATGTTAATTATATGCACAAACCTTTCTTACAACCTATCTCGGTTATTTATATTCGTATCTTATATTTCCTTTAATATAACTTTCTTAATAAATCAAAATAAGTTAAACCAATCAGACATACCAAAGGAATCTTAACTCGACGACTAAGTAACTTACATTAAACGAAATACTGCAATTGTCAATATATATCGACAACTACATTACACGAATACTAATGATATGATCCTACAAACTTCAAATGTCTAACTATAAACGTCTGTAACCACTTATCGTTCGACCATTCATCTACTGCAACTATTTATCCTTCGATCACACCAAATAATATATGACACCATAACTTCGAAAATTCTTCTATCTACGGCATGCATAATATCACGCAATAACATTCACAAACTTTTAGAAAAAAAAGCAGGTAACAGAATCAGTCACGGCTGAAAAGAGACAAATTATACCGGGTTCAGAAACACATTTATCATCGTAGCCAATCTAGAGCGAGGCGTGGATGTATTTTTCGTGTATACTATTTCGGTTTGCAATTCCAATAGGTAAATCACGGGGAGCGGTGTGCCAAATGTGTCGTTGCAAACTGGATTAGTATTCACCGCGACACGCGAGCGACCAAGAGAAATCTACATGCCGTTTTATAAGCTTGGCGTATCGTGCATCGAATGAGAAACAACCGGAAGATTCGTCAAACATCGCCGTACACCGGTATCGAAAGCAATTTGCCTATTTTATCGCGAATTTACAATGCGTTTGGTGCAACTCGTTTCGCTTGTGTTACCGTTGAAAATTCCATCGTATTCGTATTCGCACGCGATTCAAACGTCCAATCAGACTTTCACGCTATAACCGTGCTCTACGTTTTTACGGGATCGTTGTAAACATTTTCTACGAAACGTGTATTCAATAATAAACGTTTAATTGATCGAGCATTCACGATAATGCGCGAAATTGTCTGAAGAAGGAAAGACGAGAACGCGTTTCCGACATTGCGATCAAGTGTATACAAGAACTCGAAACAATTTATCATCGGCTGTGTCCCGGGGTTAAATTGACACCAAGTGATACATACTTGAATCGACGGTGTTATTTGCGTATGTGTGAAACGTAAAGGGTCAACGGCGGGCCGTATAACTCTCTTCCTAACTTCGCAAATCGTCGTGGAAATCGTACTCTGCTGTGCATTGGAGTGTTCTCGACCCTTTCGCGCAAGAAAGAAAAGTATAGTAAAAATGAAGTTAAGATATGAAAAAAAAAATGTATACACGAATTTTGATAAATTCATCTGAACGTTACTTCAAAGGGAAAAAAATATCGTAGTCGTTACTTATAAGAGAAACTTACTGATAAGAGAAATTTTGTATATGTTCGATTAATTAAAAAAAAAAAAAGATTTTATCCGTGAAAGGGTTGAAAAGAGAGGAGACAATAGGATTGCCTTTTCATCACTTCAGCCGATTCGTATCGACGAGTTTCTAAACTAGTCTGATTAATCGACGATGATTAACGATCAGTGTACCTTCCTCGGATGTAAATATGTATGAAAATACCGTTTAGTTGTTTAGTTCGCTTAGACAATATCTAACGACGACGACATGCCGCATGACTGTTACACTACGATTCATTTTGTACGATACGCTGTATATGTATATTTTGACCAACCGACGACAGTTATTATTGTAATCGTTAAACGAAAGGAGAAGAAAAAAGATAGAAAAGAAACTATGGGAGAATTTGGCGTGAACGTGGAAAAGAAAGTGAAGGAACCGACTGTAATCACCTATCAACGTCGAAAAAGATAAATGGTGCGTCGTCTCACGATATAATCATCATGTAACATAAGAGCTCTGGTAGTTTGACAAATCGAGTGTAAAAGAATTACGTCTACACATTATATCGATATGCGTAAAACTATACACCCGTAAACTAATTGTAACACAACATTACTGTCGTTGTAACGTTATCGCCTAGTCAGTGTAAAAAAATACAAAAGGGAGAGAAAAAAAAGAAAAGCAAAAGACAAGAAAAAAGAAGGAAGGACAAAGTGAGAGAGACACTTAATTGGAACCGTATCGGGAGAACTGTGAATATATATTTACCCGTATACCGATCGTTACTACTCGTGTGCACGCGCGTGTGTATGTGTGCGTGTGTGAGTATGTGTACGTCATTATGAGCGTTTTCCTCGGAAAAATATGAAAATACAAAAGAAAGAAAGAGCGTGGAAGAAAGGAAAAGGGAGAACAAAACGCGTGTCTGTGATTGTGGCTTTTCTAAATCCTTCGCAAAAGCTGTATCATACAACAGGTAGTGACGGCCGACTATTTCTAGCAGGCCGGTAAAGTCAAAAATATTCGAAAGTCGCGCTCATAACGGGGCACACCGTATGAATAAAACCTCTCGCACTCTCGCGGTGTTTCATTTGTCACACTGACTACGAAAGGAAAATGTTCGCGGCTCTCTTACGAGCCAGTTTGCCTTGCTTTCGTTTCTCGGTCATGTTTTCGATCGTACATATATTATTTTCTTGCGCCGATACTGTTGGATTTTCCAGTACTACGAAGAAGGTGGACACAAAAAGATGAATTTTTGGTAATTATTTACATCGAGATTATAAAATTTCGCGATTCGAAAGATATTGAGATATTTTGTCAATCTCCTGAGAAACTTTAGGTACATACACGGCCGTCACTGCAGTTTAGTTTCAGGCATATGTAGATTTAAATACGAAGATCATCAAACATCGAAAGTAAAGAACTCGTTATAGCCTCTGTTCGAGTTCTATTTCATTAACCGTGTCGATAAAAATGAAAATTTGTATAGATATGCGCAGTCTAATCAGGTTAGCAAGTGTTCCAATATTTATGCGCGAGAGTGCGTATGCAAAATTGCCGAGAACATTAATGTTGACTTTTAAGACCATAAATATCAGTGGAGCGTAAATCGTTGTAAATAATTGCTGAAAAAATGGCGAAATTCCTCCGGTCTTCAACGGGAAAAACCGTCAGTTGGGTTGTTAGTTTTACAAAAATTAAATTGGAGTATCGTCCACCGAGTCTCCGTTTGCCATTAAAATTCATACCCGTGCGGTGTTACGATTTATGATACAGCGATTGCTGTCGAGCTGCGGAAAACGTTTGCGTTTCTTTCTACGACAAACAAACGGCCGCATCGTGCGAGGGAAAGGAGGCAAAAGGACAACATATGTTCGAGCGTGTGCGCTCCGAGCGAGAACGGGTACGTGTAAATAGTCGTTAGAGCTGGCGTCGCACGTCAAAACGAACAGGGAGGGTGGAAGAGAGAGAGAGAGAGAGAGAGAGAGGGAGAGAGAGGATAAAAATGGCATAGAGAAGGCTACGGACTGAATCCAAGTGGTCTCGGACCGCGATCCACGGAAAAACTTTCGCAGATTTCGAGGGAATAATGGATCATCGCGCGATGAAAAGGAAATTAAGTCGTAAAGTTTCCACTCTCGAATCTGCGACGCTTCTCCCCGCGGCACGAATAGACTTCTAATTGTGAATATGTAAGTAAGTAGAGTGAGAGAGCCGGGTAAAAATGAAGTTTATTCGAGAAATTAAGAAGCTTGATTGGAAAGATTATAGAAGGTAAGAAGGCGTGGTGAGAGACGGGCTTAATTCGTTCAATGGAGCCGTTCGTTTCGTTAGAAAGAGAGGGGAAGGCGGCAGGGAAAGTGCAAAGAGATGAGAAACGAATGAAACGCGAGGAAATAGGAATAAAATGCGAATAAACGAGGGAAAACGAGGAAAGGAGAGTCTGTATATTATTGCTCATCGACACGGTTCGTACAAGCGGAATTGGCCCTTCGAACATTTTCTAAAAGTTCCCTCTAATGTAGCCGCGTTCTCGCTAAAAATTGTTTTCCGTGATCGTTAAGTTTCCTCTAATCGAAAAGAACAATTCTTCGTGAAAAATTATCGATGAACCTATCGTTACTACTCGAGATTACGTCTATGCACGTGAGACTAATAAGCGCCATCGATCCATTCGAATATGACTGGAACAAAACGGCTCGTATTATTCTGTCCTCGATTAATGGACTGCGATATCAATATCAATCTGCCCGCATTTCATTCGTAATTATTCATCTCGTGTCGATGTTGCAACGCTTCCGACCGAATATCAGGAAAGCATTGATCACTGGTACCTACTCGAAATATGGGTCCGTTTGCATTTTGTTACTCGTTGTTTTACATCTGGCATGCCCTTTTGTATCGTTTATTACACCGCACTCGCTTCGCGTTGCATATCATTAACCTGCGTTCACGGTGTACCCCTTCGAGTATAATATGTTCATCCTTTCTATCCGTATTTGTTCCCCTTGGACCTCGAAATGATTTCGATTAGCAAAGCAGGGATTTGCGGAGCAACACGCTTGTTATCCGGAGAACATCGAAACACGTATTACCCCTGAAACGTGTATTCCAGTTTGCTGTCAGTGCTGTGACAACACTGACAGGCTAGTCCTCTATCATATATACCTTGAATAGCCAATAAATCGAATAAAAAGCGACCGCATTGTATGAATTTCGTCCGGCTGCCAGTTCATACCACGTGAGCCGCTTTCGAGTGTAAGAATCGAACAAAAAAGAGAAAAAAAGAGAGCGAGCGAGCGAACGAGCGTGTGTACGTGTGCGTGCGAGCGTGTAAATATTGTCGAATTACTTCAATTAATCGAGACTCGATCGACACGAGCGTTCACTTTAAATGTAACGAAGGAAAAACGATGTAAGCTAGAATATAACGTCGCACTCGACGCGAATCGAAAAGAAGACTCGATTCACTTGTACATCCACTTTAGGTTTTTAAGTTAACACCAATCGACTGCCAATCTAGGGCACGGCGATCAACATGGAACAAAACGAACAAAAAATGAAAAAAACGAAACGACTTTCACATCTGTTTTACATCTAACGACAAAACTTCTTTTGCGTTCTCGGACACGCCGTACCACTTATAGATAGGCTAAAAATATACTTATTAAGTGTTTCGTCTAGCCTACGATGTATATTGTATCTATAATCAGAAATAAATTATCGATCGTAAAGTTCCACGGCGTTCTCAATGTTCCCAAGGATTAATATTTGCTTGCGACAGCGCGTGCCCTGCGATATTGAAATTTTCAACGATTCCTTCGCCGAGCTACGAAAGGATATGTTATTATTCGCGGAACGAAATAAAAGCGTAAGGCGAGATCTACGAGCTATCGTTCTACGAGAAAAAATGACAGTTTTATGGACAAACGATAATGGTAAGTATACGGTGTAAATGTAACGATAGAGAGTGAAGAGTACGTCAATTCGGTTTGAATAAAATATCGAAATTATTTCAAACAAATATTCGACTGTTACATGGAATATCTTTTTACTGATAAAAAAATCTACTCAATAATCCTTTATTTGTATTCCTTTTTTTTAATTTATACGTGTATCGGACAGTGCAACTATGCAGAAATTTGTGAATATTTATAGCGAGAGACTGAGCTTCGAATGTTAGACTTGAGACGAAGGCGTGGAAGAATGATGTATGGTTCAAGATGAACGTGATCGAATGCATCGAGGAGATGTCTGTAGTCCGTATACTTCGCGCAGATTAAATGGAAAGTCGCAAAATGAGAAAAGAGAACATGAACAGATGTAAGTATATATTATAGAAAGTGCGTAAGTGCAATTAGTAGATGAATGTGATTGAGAGTGAAAGTTCTGTTTTCTTGCTGAAAAATTTTGTCGTATTATTGTATTGAATCAGTTAAAATTATTTAATATCTATACTGCTCTATATATATTTTTTTATTTTCACCAAGACATTGCCTTCTCATCACATGGAAGACAGGCAACCTGTAAAATCCCTACAATTTTAATCTTTCATATATCTGAAAATTTCCATTGGAATAAAAAAAGTTCATATTGTTTGAACGTCAAAATATAAATCGTGCACGCTGTGAACGCAAGGCTGCTCTAAAATACCAAAAAATAAAAGCCATATCTCATATGTCGTTCCAACGTCTTGACCATCTACGTTTCTAAAGCCAATGAATCACTAGAAACGTCTTAAATCGAGTCACGGGACAATTAATTTTTCGTACGCACGATGCACATAAATTACGAAGAATCGAGCCACCGAAGGCCACGATCCAATTAAAGTTGACAGAGTTACAAAGGTTGATAGGTGGGCAAACGGTCAGAACCCTCTTGGATCGGGTCGGCTGAAGGATAAACGTTAAACACGCGACATACGAATTTGCATGGACGATGCATTATCTACACGTGTAATGTGACGTTCCCACCCCTCGATTACTAGAGCCAAGCCTGCTTGCAATTAGACCACTTGCGGTTTAGTCGCAGTTGATTCTCGCGATTGTCTCTTCTTCCCCACCAAGCTTTGCTAAATCTTTTAATTTGTCTTCGACTAGTAATTTACTGTTCGTTCATATAATTGCAAGATGACAAAAAATACATTAAAAAAGAATCCAAGCAACTCTTGAATTGCAACACACATTCATCTTGCTAAATAGTATAATTTTATTAGATAAAATACTGAAACTTCTACCCCAGAAAATGGTTCAGTAATTTTCTTTTACAGTTAATTTTTACAAATACTTCAAAAGAGTTGAATTCTTAGATGTAAGATAAATAAATAAATGTATTTAAATTTCTAATTTTTAATTTCTAATTTAAGATAATTTTCTAATACTCGAAAAAACACGTGCCCGTACAAAATTGTACGTAACATTACGAACCCAATTATGTTTCAATTACATAAAACTTTTATCTTTCAGGCTTGCATATTGTATCGCTTAAAAAATTCCATAATATAACAGGTGTTTCAACAAGTAAACTTCCAAAGAGAAAAAAAAAACATTTGTTCAGTTTGCTACGTTCGCGGAACGAAAAGGGTACAGAGAAAAGTAGAAAAGTCTTGGAAGACAATGAGAGAGCGACCAGTCGTCTTTGAGCCTCGAGCAAAAGAGAGCTACTTCGCAGTACTAAAACTCCTCCGGAGAATTCCCGTTGAAAATTCACCTTCGTCACCTTGTCCATCTTGTCTTCAAATTTCCTACTACAGTTGATACAGAAATAAAGCTAAAAATACTAATGTTTTCGTTCATAATCAACGGTAGATCATAGGTTCAATGTTTTATCACCTTAGCAACAAGCAACACGAGTGATACATCGAAATTTTCACTCGTAGGAAGACCACGAACACCTATTTTAAACGTATAATAATGGTTAAAAATTTCCCCATTAAATAAACGATGGTTTAAATACCATTCTGTAATTTCTTCGAAATTGTACTCTTACTATAAATATTTCGCAGTTTTTACGTACATCTTCAGATTTGTTCGAACTTTACCAATACATTCATGGCAGTCGGGTTTCATTATAGTTCCAATGAAATTTCAAAATGTTTTGTACAAGACGTATATGTAATATATTCGTAAGATATCTCCACAAGTCTTCGAATACTTTCGTATAAATAGCCAAAAGAACGAAGAGACCAACACCTCGAACGAATTATTACCATCGAAGATTTTCACCGATGTACCGACAAATCCTGGAAAATCTTTCTTCGCCGCGAAAGAAAAGGGATCTCCTTCGTTCGCGTATAAATAAAGCGGGACGCTACGACGATGAAATTCCATGTGCAAGTTTAAAGACTCCGGGATATATATCGACACGCGGCAGCGGTGCGGCGTAACGAGCTGCACGAAATGCAGGAATTTTTCATAAGAATTCGTCAAGGGTAGGCGCAGAACGTGTCGGTTGAAAACCACGAGGCCACGGTTCACTGGTGGCATCGTTTGAAAAGGGGTGGCGAAAAAAGATTTCGAGATGCGCCCGTGCAGAACCTGTACGGTTGTTATTCAGGTATCGGTAGGCGAACAGATAAGGGGTGAGCCTGGCGCAGCGCGCGCTTTCTGTGGTATTGATTACAGCCTCCTATCCAGGTGCACAAGCAGGGTCAAATCTGCCCCTCTCTCCGTCCCCACATCTACTCCTTCCACCCTTTTCCATCTCCTCTTTCCCACCCCAACCAACGAGTCTCTCTTTCCTCGCTCCGCTTCTACCCTCTATCTCATTTCTGAGCTCTTTTTTCTCTTTTCCACCCCTTTGCTCCGTTTCGCTTCTCGTTCACCCCAACCCCGCCTCTCCGTCACTCCCTGCTGGCATATTTCTTTCTCTGCACATCGGTTCACCTGTGAGCAAAGCTGCTGAATAACAAGGAACAGTCATATTAACATATCGTTCTATTGTTAACGTATCGTTCTATATCGTAAATGCTTGTAACCGTACAATTGGAAGAATTGTTTGGTTGCTGTTTGAGAGGAAGTTGTCCTACTTCTTTGGAGAACATCTTTGGTGGAAAGAAGCGACGTACTTTAATAAGCGGACCATTGGATCTACTTTAAGAGCAGGCTACACATCTCTCGTTACGAATACTCGAAAAACGAGTCGACAAAATGAGAAACGAACCGAGATTTAAGTTCAACGAAGCTGTCGTTCTACATCGTCGAAAGTAATGATTCGATTTCGAAGTAAAAATGCAAGCAGTAAGATCCTAAGTGCATCGTGATATTTTTCTGAATACATTCTCGTGGTTGGGGAGACGACTCGTCTGGCGGACGAAGATATATCTTCGTATATGGCTCATCAGGTGACTCGTTTTCGAGGCTCTTAGTCGGGTGAACAGACAAGGTCGAGTCAATCGATTCATTCTCGTTTCATTCGCGAATTCACTTGAAACCCTATGGAATCGATCAACGCCTGTAACTTAACACGTCAGACAGCCTCGCATAATTGAAACCATTAGAAAATTATACTCTTTCTCTTTAATAGATTAACGTAAAGAAAAAATATTTGAGATGAATTTTATGAAGCATATTGGTCGTTTTAATATATAGATTTATTCAAGACTTAATGTGCTAGTATTGTTGGCAAAAAGCAATGAAACAATTGTAATCCCAATTTGTTTTAAATACAAGAACATTTTAACAATAAGAAAGGAATATTCAAGACGATGAAAATTATTTAAATATATAAACTATGCCTTACTTAGTTCAAAAATGCTATCCACCGTCTCTAAATATTCGAGAAAACTGAAATTTTATTTCTTTTTCTTTTCTCCCATCTTTATTTTTCTTCCCTTCTCTGTATAATACATATTCATTTAAACGATAAAAAACACGGAGAAGCAAATATTTCAACGTATCTTGGAAAATGAGAATATTTTGAATAGGACATTTTATCTGGCAGTGATATAGGCTTAAGAAAATATAGTGAAAGAGATAATTGTAAAAAATAAATGTAATCTCATTTCTCGAAAATGAAAAGACATTCCATACAATTAGAAAACATTCTGTACTATAAATTTAGAAAATACGTGAACTATAGCTTTAAGAAGAGAACTAGATATAAATATTCCCAAGGAACGAAAAGATGTACATGATAAGACTGTATGTAGTGTAATATAATTATTTACGCTAGCTGTGCGTTATTTAAACTATTCTGTCTTTGGAATAGGTCGTTTATGCCACAGAGCAAAATCAATAGGATGTAGAAATATTTGCAGCAACTGCATTGTATACGCGTATATCTATCGAGTATTAATTAACGACTAGCGAAAGACCTATTTCACAGTGAACAATTTGCTTAATTCGTCTACGTGTACATAACGCTATAACGAGACGTAATATTACAAACGGTGCGTACGTATTATAAACATAGAGATAATCAACAATAACATTGTACTGCGAAACACGCCCGATATTGATGGCCGCATTACAGTTTCCGCATAGCCACAAATCCTGCAGTTTAACAGTCCACGCCTTTGTGTCGTGAAATTCGTGCCGTTCCTTCATAGAACATCAACATTAATACTACGTGGCATAATCTCTTTGTTTTTCTTGTTATCGTTAAACGACTCGGGCACTTTCTCGCGCGCCGTTGCTCGCATTGCAATTATTATCTCAAGTGGTACAAATCAATTTATGCAAAGGCAGGCACGATTTAGAACACGACCAACGTATAATTCATGGCTGGATAGGCAATTCAACGCGGTTAAGGGAACGTTTTAAAAGCACAAAAAATGTCGAACGAACCGCAAAACAATCGATAAGATCGTTTTCAGAGAAAGGCCCCTTGGGATCTATTTTTTACATTAAAGAAATCCCTATTGGGTATAAGGCACAGTTAAGATGCGCTCGTGTAACGAAACGCGATCCATTTTTGTACATCGGCGATGATATATGCAGAATATTGTGGAAAACAAGATTGGAATTTTTATCGCGCAATTTCGTGTAATGGTAAGGTATATTAATGAATGTCAAAAACAAGAATGAAATGTGGAGAAAACGTGGAACGTATTGAATTAATGTAAAAGAAATCCGCCTATCGCGTGTAATATACAATGTATGTACAGCGGCTCACAAAAGTATTTAAATATTTCCCATAACAACATTTTATGGATATGTCGTGTATTTTATGCAAAACGCTTTGAAATTTCATTAGCATCATAATGAGACCTCGGACCTTATGATTATTCCTAAGGTTTGGAACAAGCTTCGAATATACATAAAATGTAGATGAAAGTTACGAGTCATTTATCGCAAACATACACTTTGTGGTAGAGATAAAAGTAATTAAGCGATCAATTTATACGCGAGAATTATTTGCGTTTTATACTAATTTTTTACCAAGTATACGTTTGCAATCAATGTTTTTTATATATTTTCGAGTTGGTTGAAACTTAGTCAATCTATGGATTATAATCGTATCTCATCGCGGTATTAATCAAATTTCAAAAGTACTATACAACACGCATAATACATTCATAAAAGTTCCTTATAAGAAACCTCCAAGTACTTTCATGATCTCAAATAGTCAAGTACTCAATATCTCAAGTACAAAGATATTAAAGGAAAAAGATGACATTAATGAAGACCATATCCTGAGGACATTGAAATGTGATGTAGAAGTTTTCACGTAGAAGTTGGCAAACGCACACGCCTCAAGACGTACCAGTAACCAATACACGGATTCGTGCAATGCTGTGCGTACTAATATCCTCCGGACAATGGTTGGTATAACGCCCAAGCTCAATTAGAAGATAGAATCACCGATGTTCTAGAATTGCAGAGACGTCAGGATTTCCTACACTCCAAAGACACCAAGACCCTAAAGACATTTATATCTAGCCTGCAATTCCAGAAATAACACCATTTCCTGAGATACAGAAACACCCAGTCTGAAAAGTACATAGAGTGTAGGGTTAATAACGCTAGAACTACCGACGATTAGAGTACAAAGTTTGTGGAAAAATAACTTGAGAATCAGATTGTAACATTCGTACAAGATGGCATAAATGAAACGAGTCCTTACGCGCATATTGTTTACAAAGAATCGTTCAAATTTTCCAAACTGTACTATAAACGTTCCTGTGAAAAATTATGAATTAGATACTTTGACTGTTTTAGGAGAATTCTAATAACAGGGTTCAGATTCTCCGAGAAATGGTCCCTGGGACCGTACAGACCCTGATGCCAAAAGGTTCCCTGAACTGGAGGGGTTCTAATACTAAACGATCCCAGTTGTAAAAAATCTCTAATGTCCAATTCGACTATTTCAATGGTTGTGATATATGTTTATGTAAAATATTCATTTAGAAATCAAATATATACAAACATGCATGATTCTATGAATATTTTCATAGTTTCATTTCATTATTAAATCGTTATTGAAGATCGTTGTTCTTGTTTCGTTATAATAAAATTTATATCATCGTTATCGAATTCCGTACTAATTCCAGAAAACTTAAGCACGTCAATTCAAAATATTAAAAGTATTCGATATCCTACAATCGTGTCACGACTCTAAAAGGTTATATTGGCAGTATTAAAATGATCGATGAACCATTAGTTACATGGAAGCTCAAACGAAATTTATCGTCGAGACAATACACCAGCGATAGCTTGAAATTCTTTCATCCTTTAATGCATGACTGGTGTTTCGCGTTTGCATCCTTCTCCTACAAGCCTTCCATTCCAATATAAGCGACCTATTTTCAGAAACAAAAGGAAAGAATGAACTCTGCTCGTGAGACACGAAATCGGCTAACTTACAGAAGTCTACCTAATCTACTTGATAGCCACGAAAATATCCACCGCGCATCGTGCATATCTAATGAATACATTTAACAATCTATCGACTAGGAATGCATATAAATCCAATGGATCAAGTATATATTTCTTCGGGGTATATATTTCCACTCGACGCAAAATGTATAATTTATGATACTAATATTTGAACAGGAAGAAATATCGGCGCTAATTCTGTTTAAATGAAACGCGATATTAACGTTAATCAAGCTATTTCACTGCAATCTGAGATTTTTATCGATCATAGAGGAAGCTGATATTTATAATATCGATGCGAGTATTTTTATATTTGAAAAGAAATCAATAGCTAACGCTGCTAAATATTACGTTCGCGCTGTATATAAAGCTTCCTCGCAATCGCCAGTGTACACCATTCATTTTCGATTGGAACGGCACAATTGGAAAAAATGCAAACAACCGCAACGAGACTATTTAAACGTTTCACTTTAATAAAATGTAAACAACAGCCGCCGGAGTTCTCGGAATTAAACACGGCCATGCAAGTTTATCGAAATAGTACGAGTCGCGCATCGAACAGAAACCTTCCGCGTCCTAAGTATTTTAAATTCAAATATTTAATAATACTACAACATAAATAGCGTGATACTAAACGATGAGAAAGCTTGCGCATTATTTTTCCTAAAACTGTCATTAACGTACGACGAACAATTATCTTACTCGCAATTTAGATTCTAAATAGTGTCGATGCAGTTATTTTGCTTCCAAGTTTATGAGTTTCGATGGGAAGATTAAGAAGATATATGAAGCGATAAGAAGTGTGTTAAAATGAAAATTATCGCTTAAAGTGAAAAATCTTGTTGATGTGATATGATCTTTTTTAAAAAAATTGTAATAGCGCTGAATGCGTTATGACGAAAAATGTCGAATTAGGAAGAAAAATAGAAATATGCAAGAACATAAGGTGGACTGTTTTATTAAAAAGAAAGAGACAGAAATGAAGCAATTCAGAAATGAAATGAAACTTTCAGACGCGTACCCTTCCAACAAAGTTTCGGATGGTAGAGATACAAGAGGGTTTAATTACGCACAGTGTTACATGTAAACGAACCCTTCGTTTTCTCTTCATACAGATTGTAAGAACAATCGCAAAGGAGGAAAGAGTGAAGGACGGAAAAGAATAAATAGTTATGGTTACTTTGCGAAGCAGAATATTCATTAAAGACTCGAGTACTTGAGGGAGTGATAAAGATTCCTCGTTAGTTTTTGTATCTGAACAACAATTACACAATATTTGTTCTATATTTACTTTCGCGGTTCTTCGAATTCAATGTGAAGAATCTGTTAACGGAATTACTTTAGCAACGCGATTAATATTATCAGAATGGATATAATCACTTCGTCGAACGTAAACGTAGGTAGCGATATTGGAAAATGTAAATGAAGTAATTCACTTATTGCTTTGTCAGGATACAAAAAGTGTAATAAAGTGGAAGAGACATCATGTAAATGCTTGTAAAAGTGCAATACGCCAAACAGGGATAAAAAATAGAGTTCCATAATTTAAGGAAGAAATAGACCGTGATAGTCCCACGAATACGATAATTTCTTGAAACCTGTAAGATTATAAGATCTAGACGAAAGAAGAAATGGTAATGAAAAAATATTGAGTATACCCTTAGACCTTGGTAATCAGAATGTTAAAAAGATTCCATTAATTAACTGAAAGATGACCAAGTAAGAAAAATTTGGAAATGAAATGTTACGTTAATATAATGTTGACTCTCAATGTATCGGTGAGACATCTTCTTTCGTAATAAACGAACCACATCTTAAAAATCCAAATATCCTATAAACAAACACACTTAAAATTTGATTAAAACATTAACCAACATTTTCTTTGTCGAAGCAACTATAAGCCATTTAACTATCCACCACTTTATATTTCCTCGACAACGCTAATTATTCAATTTTCCATCGTCTAAGATTACACGAGGGTAGAAGCCCTTGTCGTTCGGCATCGACCAAGGAATCGACGACAACGAAGACTGCGCTGAGAGTGTATATTCCGTGGATATCGTTGTGTATTGCATCACCACTTTTGCGTCTCTGCTCTTCGAGAGACGGCGGCCCCTCAGGTAATAGCATCGCATCACGTTGAGTGATTTTACACTCCTCCGACTCCCACGTCAATGCCCTCGATAAATTAAGAGCTCGAGATAAAAAAAGGACGGGATAAAAAATAACGGCACAGTCGACGTCACAATAGGAACCCGTCGATCCCGATCCAGACAGTTCGTCGTCGAACTATGACGAAAAAAAGACGGGCAAAAAGCACCAGGTGTGCGTGAGCACTAGTGGTTCGCCAAAGATTATTGCTTTCATCGAAAAATTACACACCAAGAACTTGCATGTTGTTCTGTACGTTCGTTACGAACGGGCCACTGTATCCTTACACGTTTTCGTGTCATGAATTTTGTGAGCTGCTCGACATTTCGTGGGAAGGAACCGTTCTCCGAGTAGTCGAGGGGAACGTTTTGGTTTACGATCGACTGAACATGAAAATTGCTTGCTAAAAATGATTTCGAATATAGAGGCGAAAGGATAGTACAATCAGGCAGAGGATAGCTTCTTATGGCAAAATGCATCGAGAGTGTAAAATGAAACCTCTAGTTCTTTAGGAAGTCAACATCTTAGACAAAAAAAATTTTGTTTCTTCTTATTTATCAATTGTACTTTCGTAGTTAGAACACAGAATGAGAGAGGGAGAGGGAAAGAGAGAGATTTAATAATTACATTATTGCTAACTATCACGATATGTCTTTTAGGAAGAAGAAGGCATTTGAAACTTTATTTTTATCTCAGAAATTTTTCCTTAAAGTTCCTTCTGATATTTGTTGCGAGAGTAATTATATTTAGAGCAATTTAAATATGCATTTGACAGCAATGAAACAGTTTTGTTCTTCGCTATTTATTTTTATGTAATGTTTATGTAAATTCAAATTATTATAATGAATACTTTATTTTAGATCTCTTGTATGTTCCTTTGCATATTACATGTATGTTTTGTTTATTTTAACACACTTAAATTTCTCATAAATACATAAACATACTTTGTCCATTTATATAAATCTATTTATATAATATAATGTTACATTATGTCTTTCTTAAGTTGAAAGACATTGATATAAAATAGCATACGTAAATATTCAACGATGTTTGACAGATTTTATGGCTCTATGATTTTATTATATATCCTGGAACATTTAATAATCGCTGCTAATTTGATTTACAAATGAAATAGTGCTACCGAAACGCATCTCATATCTTTTCCTTAAAAAATGTATTGTTAAGGTCGTTTCATGATCGCTAAATCCGATATGCAGCCTCTTATCTAGTTTTAATCAAACCCACTATTAAAAGTTTTCAGAAATACCTCAACGAATGCAACGGTTCGCTTAATTTCTTTAATGGCTTTCAGCTTTAATACGTTCCGGCAAAGCCGATTTCTTTTAATACGGTGGTTATCAAAGTTCTTTGGTGTCAAATTTATTTTCTTGACTTTGAGGAACTTCGGCCGCTAGTCTTCTACTTTTCTTATTATAGCTAAGTTATAAATTATTAATTAAAGCTGGAAACTACTGAAACGTACGAAAATTTATCTATGAAAAAGGAAAGAAATGACGGAGAAAAAGAATTCATCGTGCTATAATTTTCAAACTTCTCCTCTAACTTTTATTGTTTATATCTGGCGTAAAAATTTAAAAAATTAACGGAACGACGAAAGAAAGTGCAAAAACGAATATACCTTTATACCTTAATTATAGATGTAAATAGATAAAGATCTACATAAAATATATTTCGTACAGTCCCTCTTTCCACGTTTCACGTTTATATAATTTTTCCAACCGTACTAAGATTTTTATTATTCAGAGGTAATTTAATCCAGTTAGAAGGATTTATCTGATGCCAAGCAAAATTTAATTTTAAAAAATATCTAATTAAAAAACACGAACTTTTGAAAATATTATATTACTTTCCATCCACGATATATTCCATATAAGGAAAAGTCAAATAGAATTAGTTTTTCTATAGAATAGTTCTATATAATAATAGAATATTCTATATAAGAGTAGTTCTAATAATTCTAATAGAATAGTTTTCCTAGCAATTGCTGTATTTTTAGTTGTAATACCATTTATATGAGATTTAAAACAAAGTTACTTTTATTTACAATTAGTAGCAAAAGTATATTACTTAACTCACAATCACCGTGGTATCTAATGAACGAACCAACAATTTGACCGTATCTATGATCTCGCTTCTTCAAAAGTAAAAATGTCACGAAGGTCCGTGGAAGTGGAGTTACGTGGCTGTAATTTATATCAGAATAACGCGCTTCGAATCGAGTCACGCAGATATTAGACGCCTCCTCTTGAAAAAACCACATCTAGGATCGCGTGATAAACTTGCAGCTTGCTTGCTGATAACAAACGAATGAAAAAGCGCAAAAAGAAAATTCCCTCTAACAAACTCCGTTACGCGTGCCAGAAAAATAGGTTGCGTTCTTATAGTCTTTAAGCAATTTTTCCTCTGAATTTGAAACTTTAAAATTTAAAATTTGAAATATGAAGACTCTTGATACCATTAATACTCTGATATTATTAATTATCATTATTTATCATGTATTAAAATTACTTCTCTACGTTGTTGCATGACTCTGTTATTTTAGCTTTGTTTAAATTTTAGAACAAGAAATAATTAAAAATCTATAAAAATAAATCAGAGCAAAACTATTTAAAAATTTATAAAAAGTGTATGAAATTAAAACCTGCATGATTAAGACTCTATAATCAGAATAATTAAAATATTTTAACTCGTTGTTGTATTTAACGTGTTTATATATGAATCTATGAACTGAAAATGTAGCAACAAAAGGGAGAGTATCTTTTTACAGGAACAAGGGATTTAACGAAGTAGGTACTATATTTATTATATTTCTCCCGTAAAATATTTTAACACATTTAGAAGGTCCAAAATTCAGCTTGCATGCTGAACAGCATTTAACTCGGCAAAGCAAAAACATAATATACTTTAACCAAGAAAATGAATATATCCTCAGAAAATCTTTTCCACTTCATACTCTTTCTGTAATCCTTGTTATGCTATAATTTATCTATTAAAAAGATCAAAATAAATCAGAGTTTAAAATAAAGCACAAATTTCTCTAAAGCCATAAATTATAATAATAATAATGCAACAATGTGCAAAACACAATATTTTTAACGTCTTAACATCTTGAATACTTTGAATCTTTTCTAACAATCGCTTGTATGTCCATTATATTTATTTAAATATGTAATTGATAAAATTAAATTCTGGATAATTATACCATTTAAATGCACATTTTCGTATAAACCTCGGTAAGATTAAAATTCGAAAACAACATTCTCTCCTCGCTAAGTTTCTACGCAAATTACATAGAATTACGTAATGCTTCCACTTTGTTCGTCCAACTTATACAAATACTGTTAGCTTTATACATGGTCGGTCAAAAATTTTGAATATCTTCTCAATTACATTTTTACAGAACCTTTTGTTGATTTTAGTCCTAATTCGGATAGTCCATGCCGTCTATCTATAAATAACATTCTTTTATTTCGATAAGCGGTCTGATAAAAAAATTTTCTAAAGTAACAGGACAATTCCAAATTGACATTTTAGAAAATCCTTGGCTTTTATGAAACACGTAGTCACCAAACTTTTATGCTACAGTATATAATAAAATCGTAAGCGTTATTATTGTCATGGTATTAAAATCTAAAATAATCCCGCGCAGCTGCCAGTAGCAAATAAGTTATTTTGAAACTTCTGTTCGACACGACCTCCGACACGAAGTCCATAAAGCGAACAACGAGGGATGTTGAAGAGGAAGAGAATAGAAAGCAGAATTTCCTAGCATTGTATATTTTACGCGGTTAGTTTTAGCAGGTACCGACTAAAGCTAAACCCTGACCTATACCACCTAAGTTGCGAGTTCGTTTCGTCGAGTATGCCGCTGGTTGAAATATTTATCATTTACCCATTCTATCCACTGCCCCTACAGCTTTTCCACTCGTCCCTAGTTCTCGCTTCAACTCTTGTTCCCAACGATCTTCCTTTCCACCTCGTATAAACTGACCTCTCACACAAGCGACCCGTGGTACATAGCAATGCAACCAACGCAACCGTTGCATTTCCGTGATGCGCCGATGTCACCAATTCTTCAAGCGATAAGGGGGAACAGGAAAACGAATAACGTGCAAGTATGAAGTGGAAGAGAATGAAAAATATCGGGCTTCGACTGTGATTGATATCTGTCGATTCTTCGGTGAAGCTAGTATGTACATAAATATAAATATAATACAACTATTAATGGTGTTAAATTACGAAGTATAAATGTATTCGCAGAATATAAAGGTGAATTATAATTGAGATTATCATGATGGAAGCTAGACCTCGGAAGGTCTCTTTTCTTTTGTAATTCGTACGAAGATTTCTAAAACACCATAAGCATCATAAGGGACTGATACAACTATAAGTGAAGAAAATGAAAAGTTTTAAGTGTATAATGTGAACGAATATGCATATGAATTGGGAAATTATAGTAATACAGAATTTACAAATGAAAGAATCCTTCGTAGATTGGTTTTATGTTACATGTATGTAGAAAATTTCTATTATTTGTTGTTCATCGTGGAATAATTGTTGAGAAGTAAAGATTAAAATAATATATCGAGTATGAGAAATTACAACAATTACATTGTAAGTTGACATATCTATGTCAGCATTATAGGTACGGCAATATTTAATGTCGATCATAAGTAAAAGGTTCGATTTGAATGGATCGACACTTACGACGATTGACGTACATCCAATTCATATATTGCACTTTCACGGTGGTAATACTCCGATAATACTACGATATGGCGAACATAAAACGGAATACCGAAAAGTAGAGAAACGTAATAAAAAGAGGGAGCGAACTGGAGTAACTGAACCAACCAATGGATTGCAAGAAATATAACTGGCGAGAAAGCATAAATGTGAAGAGATAATAAAAATCATACCACAATAAACATATTTTTTAACCCTTTTCAGGCATATTTATATACGTGTGTCTTAGCGAGCATGTCACCGTTCCAAGAAGACGTTTATCGTCGAGAATTAGAAACGCTGTACAATGTAAAATGCAAACGTTAAAAGCTTTCGTGCCTTGCGCGTGCATGAGTCAAAATAAAAAACCACTGAAGAATAATAAAGAGAATGTTAAAAATCTTTTATGAAAATACTTCTATAGACTTTATCCGATGTTTTACATTAACTCGCAAACGAAGCTACTGTCTTTGTTTACGTTATTATTCCTCTTTCCCCTCTCTATTTTTCACGTTTTCCTTCGTTTTTTGCTTTTAATGAAAATGAACATGGTGGCCACCTCGAGCCATGGAAAATAACAATATTTTAACATATTGCGACCTTACGATTTATTCTGCCATCTTCGATTCTCGTATTTGAATCAATGTGTTTTACGGTGTTAAATTAACAAATATTTTCAGAATATCATATGCAATAGAAAAGATAAATAATTATAAATTTACAAGATCTTTCAATTCATATATAAAGAGTGACATTTAACCAACTCGCATGTTGTATATTCAAGCGGCTCTAATAATTTCAAACCGATTTAAGCGCTTCAAACTTTGCTGCAATTTATACTACGTAACAACTTTGATTTTCGAGGAAAACTTTTCAAGCAACATCTCGTCATTATTAAAAGCACCAAACTTACAAATCCCGTAACGTTTGTAGTAAAGTATTTATAAGGGCGCATTACTAAATTGTTTTTACAAGATCAACAAGACATTCTGATTCTGTGAACTCTTTCATTAGCTGGGAAATTGTAATAGATTCCAATGTATGAAAAAAAATATATATAAGTATATATACATATAAGGTATCCCACACAACTAGACTGAGTTATCCTTCATTAGGCGAAGTTTAATGATCTGAAATGACGTATGATCTGGCATATGCATTCATTTCAGAAGTCAAAGCGTTTTGAAGTATCCCTAGTTAACTCTGCTGCAATCTATCAATTCTTTATGTCTTAATTTCGCAATTCAAGTCGTTTCAAACAAACAAAACAGAGAAACTTTTAAGAAAATTTGAAACAACGATTCCTTCTCATTTTCCTCAAACTTAAAAGAAATTCGGAACGATAGAAAGACATGATCCGGTCGAAAATTACAGAAAGAACGCAGTAAGGCTAATAACTGAAAGCTTGCCAAACTGTACTGCATAGTTTCACAAAAATTGAACATTATTTAACTTATTTCCTTTATTATTATTTCATCGTTATTTTACCTGGTTTATTTAATATTTAACACTTGGTGCTTAGTACTTAATACTTTAGTACTTGAAGGAGCACTCATCATAACAGATTTTGCTCAACGTAACCAGCTTTTATAGCAATGCGAATAAGGAAAGACAAACACGATACTGGAAATGTGAAACGAAGTGTAGCGCGCGCTCAACCATGTCGAAGGTGTAATTTACACGGCAAAACGGATTATTTGAGGGAGCCAAGAGGTTCGATGATTACGAACACCCATCAGCTTTGCGTTTGGCCAACGCAGAGTTGATGTTGCGGTCGTTTGTCAATCGCAACTGCGCACGATACGCGACGACATATTGAGCACGACCGCAAAGACAAAACCACTGGTTGGCGTCCTGACTAGACGTGGTGTCTGTATCATTCGCTTCAGCATTAATCAAAAATTCACTTGGAACAGTTAAGTATATCTACAATAGTAACGTTCAAGTTAGTATTTTGGAAAGTAAAACAAGTTCTACCTGCTGATTCAGCTCTGTCTACAATGGCTTGCCAGAGTATTCGTCCACTTGCTTGACACTATTTATCATACTATTTATTACTATTTGACACTATTTATCACTATTTGTCATAAGAAATATTTTGAACTTTTATTAGCATTGTAACAACAGCCAACTCACATGACATGTATTAGTGAAATATTAGACGATCCTGAAAATGTATACAAACGTTATAAGATCGACGTTACAGACGTAGGATATTATATTTGAAGGAGATCAAAAGAACATTTAAACGAGCAGCCATTCGGAATACGAATAAGTCGCAGTATTCAGTGGGACCATCTGTTTAATACTTGCTTAAGACCGCTACTCACGTTGTATGTATTTTTCTAAATTTTTCTACACGTCACTACGGTATAAATGTGTATGTTCTATCATCATATATTTTCTGCGCTTTTTTTTTTAAAGACAAGCTTGCAGTTACAATCCTTTTTTTTTTCTTATTCAAGGAAACACTCTAAAAAATGACTATCGCAGCTGACTCGTCTACCAAATGTGTTAAATCGGAAAAATTCAGTACACGAGAGAGAAAAAATGTTTGAGTGAAGTTTGAAGTCGTATTAATTTTTAATACTCGTGTTTTAGATAAAATACTATTTTCTATGTCAGAGCGTTAAAATTTACGCTACGAACGTACTGATATATCGTATAAGTGATAATAAAATTAGAGATCTTAGAAATTGTAGATTAGAAATCAATTTGGAATATTCACTGCGTAGAATGCTTCATAGATTTATTTTAACAAATACGAGTATTATTTGGCAAATAAATTGAAAAATTCCACGTAAACTTATGATTATGTATACATATATTGTAAGGTTCCAACAAAGTTATGGTCCATTCACATTTTGATAGCTGCAATTCTTTAAACTTGACGACGTATTGTATAGTTAAAGAGAATATAATAAAAAAAGTCATAGCCAAAGTCGGTCAAAGTGCAGTGTATAAGAGCAAAGCTGAACTCTTATGAAAAGGAAACAAAGTGGTTGTTGGTATTCGCAGCGTTACTTCAGGAGATGGTACGTCGAGCTGTCGTAATATTCGACGGACACGTTGCTTTCGAGAATTGCACGACCAAACTTGACTTGGTTTGATGCGAAATTACACGCTATGCGTTCTATACCTTCTGTTTTCGTAAATTGAAATCGATCTTTATAATTCTTCTACAAAGTAGAAGATCATACTGTTACGACCGATCGCGGAGAGACGCGGTCGCGAGGAAAACGCGTCAGCGAGAGGCGTAAATTCTCGCTACGATTCGGTGAATCGACGCCGCGAAGTAGTCGTTCCCCTGTTTCGGTTAAGATAACAGAGGTGGTTGAATGAATATGACACAGTATAGTAAGTTATATTTCACCGTTTATTCCACAACTTATAACGAGGATAGTTACACTGGTGCGTATGTACGAGATGAGTGAGTGACTGATCTGCGGGTGTGTATACCCGCTCGAAGGATGTTGACCGTTCGAAGGATGTGAAATCAGTGTTTCTTGGGAGACCATGCTGTCTCGGTGGAAGGCTAAGGATCGGTCCCTCCAGCGCACGGGACCATCGGATTTGTTGGAGCCGATGTTATTTAGGAGAGTGAGGGAATAGGCTTCGTTTTTAATTGGTTAAACGAAGGGTCTTAACTGCCCTCGAGAGAAAGTGATTAATGGGGGGAAAGTTGCCGCGTGCGTGACAAAAAAAAAACAACTTTCCCTTGTCCTGCCGTGGTAGACAATAGTGTTTAGCAACTCCTCGGGACCAGATGTTTGTTTTGTTTAAAGGACCTTTTCTAGTAAATCTATGATTTATGGACGGTGCTTAAGGATAATGAGGGTACGCCGTGCGGACGAGCGGACCTCTGGTGTCCTTCTGGCCCGCGGTGTGTGACCTGGGCCAGGCAGAGAGTCGCGCGGCGTAACAATACGATAGTACCTACTTATATCTTAATATGATCATAAATGTTAAATAAAGAAGATTCTATCAAATATCTCTCGAAGGTCCTTTTTTCAAACACAAAAGTTGACTTAACTCATTAACAGTACAATAAGATAACGATGAGTTGAAAATGAAATATTTAGAAAATCATCGTCTCCTTATCCTTCAAATTTCCTTCAATTTTCACCTCAGATACAAAAAATATACGTACTTTTGATTTTTTATAGGAAACAAATATTAATAATCGCATTGCATATGAGGAAAAAATGTGTAGTATTATATTTAACAATATGCCCAAGTCTTTCTCCTGCTACACTGTTAAATAACTAATTCTTAATGTCAATATCTCTGTGTCTTCATATTTCAATTTATAAAATCAATTACGTTTAATTACCGAGAATAACGCGTTCAGCCGATGATAACCTTTTGAGGAAAAATTCTTGATTAGTATGAAATACGATTAAAATTCTAGAAAGGTACACCTTCTCTGTTACCCAGTTCCCATTATAATATCTTCTTTCCATAATCTCTAAGATAAGATCCTATCGTACTCAATTATTCAAGTTATGCATATCAAACACCGACCATCCACTTACTCCATCATCCTACTTGCCTTATTATTTAAAGCACAAAGTTGAAGTATAACTTATTATTGTGGATGTAGCTGGCGACTCAAAGGCGGCGGATTTTCAAATATCCTGAGGATAGCCAGGAGAAACATCTTACCCGGTCAAAAGAGCTGTCACTGTAGTCGAGGATAGCTGTCGCGAAACTTCTTCGGGAGCGGAAGGAAACGAGCGGTCGAGAGATGAATCCAAAGTCAAGCCTGAAGAGAAACAGGCCTCAAGGGGCACTCCTAGAATATTTGACAACATGTGTCCCCGGACGATCGTCTGGAAGAAAAAGCCAACTAAAATATACGTGCTCGTTGGTATGGCGTACACATATGCACATCAGAGCAGGACGGTTCTTGGGATTTGCGAAGACAACCGACGAGACGCGGCATCACGCTGTTATAAATATCAAAGCGGGACAAGCTTTCGCCATTATCAACGTCATTTATCGTCGTCGCGGTACAAGCACGGTATAATAGATACGCCGTATGGATAATCCGTGTTAAGGCTGCTGATGCTACTAAATCTAGGATTTTCGTCCCTCCAGCGAGTTTAACTCGAAACGTTTTACAGGATCCTTTAAACGGCGAACAGAAACGTGTCTAATAATAGGATGCTTCATATTTAAATGCTGCTGTCCAATGCCTCGGAATAACGTTCTACGTGGATAACTGAATTTTGGAATCGCCGCTACTGTTTTCAGTCATGTAGATAACGATGCTGGACAGTTATCCGCTTTAAACTTACTATCAAAGTAACATTTTCGCAAATTGTGCGAAATACATGTACAGATGTTGAAGACTTTCGAAGGAATAGGCGTGGGTGATGCAAACCGTATGAACTCGAAACAACGCTAAAACCAGTCAGAATATTATATAATGAAATCCATATGATATGATTACGATGATTATTATTCTGTTCGATTTTTTCATCATTATCTGTAAAAATGTGAATTTGCATGAACACTCCGCATTCTAATAACGATTCGTGTCAAATACGATTTAAATATCGCGAAAAAGTTTATTCACCCTGACAACGCTAGGTACGGGCTATCAAATCTTACATCTACTATATCTGTATCTATTTATATCTATATATTTATAACTCTATAATCATGAAATGTATATCCATCCTGTATCATCTCGACTGCTCGCTGCGGTGGAATCTACCGCAATAATGCGAAGCGTTTTCAAGGCCATATACGAATTTCGAACCTCGCGTGGCTAATAAACTTCAATAGCCATACCACGACAAAAATCACAACGCACGTTCCTCTGATTAAACGAAATTTCCATCCTCTCATTCTTCAAATGGTGTTTCCCTTCACAACATTAAGATCTGATAGAACGATAGGGAGCACGTTGTCAATGAATAAAAAGTAAGAGGGTTTGTATCAAAAGGAACGTTGGAAACGACCTTAGCCCCCAAAAGGGACAAGTAATTAAAATAATCTGGGACAATGACCCAGCAATAATTTAGAGGCGAGATAAGGAAGATACGTGATACGTGTAAGGTACAAGTTAATTTTAAAATGTACTTGTAACGCTAGAGCATTGTGTGGTGCATTGTGTGTGTAAGTGTAAAATTTGTTGAAAAGAATGAATAGAATCGAGAGATGCAGCTTTAGGATAATTTAGAGTATCCGCTTCACAGGACAAAGTTCTTGGAGGGAAATTTAATCTCAAACGAAGTAGTAAGTAGCGAACAAAAGATTACATGCAAAAGCGCAAATGAAAAGTACTGTGTGTGTTGATAGAAGCTCAATACACTTACGAAATGCTCTACGATGCAACGAAATTCAAAATATGTAAACCTCAACCAATAACCAAGAACTAAGTAACTAAGTAAATTACGCACCAATAACTTTAAACTCGACTTTAATGTCGACTTTTCATGAAATGTTTATCATAGCGCGCTGTTCAGCGCGTTTACCACGCATATGTGACGCTTTAAACGTAATTTAGCTAGAAAATAAATGGACACATAACTAACATGCTTGGTTAAAAGAATAAATCTGAAACGATTATTCTTTACAATAAACGATATATATTATACCAAAGTATAAGAAACAAAACATGATCTGTGGTTGTCATTTTGCTTCAATCCACTATGGTAGCGTGCGTGTTTAGTTACGAAAGAACAGAAATTACACTCGACGATTTCCATTTCGATTCATTTCAGCTGTGCTTCAACAAAAATTGCACGTAGTGTTTAACATATATTAACATGAAATGCGTGTGAAGAGATTAACTTGTTTACTGCAAACAATATGCAAGTGATGCAAAGATAACGGAATATTTATCAATGTATATTCAGTATAGCAACATGAAACGCTTAAAGAGCTAAAAAACTTGTAACGAGGCCGAGTAGCTACACAGGTACAAACATTGGACACGGTCTAAAGCGAAATTAGCTAAGTTCCGGGGTGGATAACGCAACACACTCGTGAGCTGGATATCAGAACTAAGCCGTTTTGTTCTACGTTGCACCACTGCGGTCGTATAAGCTGCCATACCACGCGTACACCCAGTATACCAACTTCCAAAGTGACTTACCCAAATTTACATTTAGCTCGTCGAGAAGGCAGCGGAAGATCATGGTGTCCTTATCTGTCCTAACATGTAATATTTTCATTTCTTCTCTTTCTCTTCTTTTTCTTCGCCTTAACTTGTACGAGACCAATGGTAAGTGCAATACGTTCCACGATAATGTTATAATTTTCCCCAATAATTTTTCTAACACCACTCAGACCTATCGGAATATAAGGTCCCGTTATAAGCGAAGATCACTGAAACAAAACACGATAAATACATATGGGACTGCAAGTCATGTTTCAAACTAATAAAAGTTATCAAATAAAAAGAAAGAAAGACGATAGAAGACGCGATAATTGTTTTTTCAAATTTAAATATAAAGTAGCTGAGATAGAGGAGTGCGGCGACGTTCAACTAAATTAAAATTTCAGCTCGCATGCTAAAAATTAATGTTCTCCTTAAAAATGTAATTAAATACATTTCCCAGCTGAATCTCGAGGATTCGTTACGCTCGTAAGAGAAGTTTATAATTCAAGAACGTGCAATGAATTACTCATGAGAAGATGCGGAGGATTTGAATTTGTCATGAATCGGATTTTACCGCGCGTAAAGTGCTTAAAACTGGAATCTCTTTCGTATCATTTGATTCAATTTTATTATAGGTACGTCTCCTTCGACGTTCCGAGTTAGAAAATTCATAACAGCGTGTGCGTTCTCTGCCATCCACTAATTCCGCCGTCGTACGCCTTATCTCGATCTATTTGAAGTTTAGCGGCTATTGGAATTGGAAATGAAATTTGGTAGACGTACAAATGGAGACTAACAGGCGCAATACGTGTTACGCCACTGAAACAGCTGAAACGTATTGTGTGCTGGCATGGCAATCGATTTTAGAAACACCGATTTATGTTTACGGTCGTTCGAATACCTATAGACACTGAAGACTCGCTGTGAAATGCGTGAAAAGCAACATTACTCTATCGACCACCTTGTTGACACAATTAACTCTTCGTTTCTCCTGAATTCTTCGGTCCTTGAATTCTTATCTTTGAATCGTGATCTCGTTTTAACCAAAAAACGTTTAATGTTTAACGACGTCTCTATCAAAAGATTGAAACGAAAAATCGCAGATATCGATAACGATTATTTCATCTTTTCTTCAAACTTAAAGAAATTCTTAAAGATAGAAAGATAAGATTGAGTCGAAGATGATTCAAAGAACACAGAAGACTTTGTTATAGTTCATATTATTTAGTCCCAGTTGTGGCAATAATTAAAGAAATAATAATATAGAAACATTCCTCTATCATAATTCTAAAGATATATTAAAGATATGAACCTTGTAATAGAATTAACTCAGTTGCCCAAATACTTCTGTATCGCAGTGTACATACAATGTAGAATAGTTGAATGGTAGAAAAACCATTTGATTTGAATTTAGCGTACGTATTCTGAGAAGATAGAGAAGTTTGTAGAAAAGATATTGATTATTCGGAGTAAGTCTAAGAATTGGAAACAATGTAAAGAATAGAAATAAAGTCTCTCGCTAATCTTCTTGATGAAGAAAAAATATTTCAATTCCCTCTCAAGCGTTCAATTCAGAACAAATATTTCACAATTGAAATAGACGAGCTTGGATCCTTTCGACTATTGAAACTCAATAAATATCAGTTGTATATGACTGACATTCCCCAGTCCTACGTCAAGAAGATCTTTAGACATATCGAACGAGGTCATCTCTATTTTTGTATTTTATTTTGGAATGAAATATCGATATTTTTATAATTCAACAGGAAAGTCAGATACTCGTATCCGCAGATATATCTTTTTCAAATTTTCAAGCCTTTCGCTGGATGTATTCTGAACGATTCAATTTATAAATTTATTGAATATTACCAATTATTGTATTATTCTCGCACTTCTAAAGGTATTTAATCAAGCGAAGCGATTTTCGTAACGCGATAGAACTAAACGCAATATAGCGAAGATGCATTGTATTTTTGACGACATTTATAAACGCTAAACGATTATTAAATTATTAATGCAGAAGATTAGTAATCCTTGAGGCTGGTAATTTTATTATAGAGCCGTAAGAAAATTTAATCGGAATAAAACATGTAGCGAAAAATCGTGAATCTTCAGCATTTTGTCGTGATTTATCTTTAGGACAATAAAAAACTTCGCTATATTTCCATCTAGCATATGCATATATGCTAGTATATGATGCATAGTGTTAATAACGTCCGTACTCTCGTTCATACTTGCGTGTGCAACATCCTACCCATCCGCCACCTCTGTCACAGTTTTTCCCTCTTCCTGTTCCGTTACTGTTTTCCATCTTTCTCTTCTCGTGTATTCTCTTTCGTTTGTTTCTCACATGTATTCGATTCCTTTTTCTCCCTCTAATCCTTTATAACAGCGGCTCTCGAAGCTAAAAGTTAAAGAAATCAGAACACTTGTTCATAATTTTAAATAAAGATACGTATTATAGATATTTATGTATTTTTAATGTAAATGGATTTTTTTAAATATTGCGTATCATTATATATGATATATCAATATGAGCGCTTCCTAAAATCAAGAGATGTAGAAAATATAAAAATATTTGAGGACCACTGCTTTGCATACAGCGTACTTCATCTTCGTTCTTTGTTCTTTA
Organism: Bombus vancouverensis nearcticus; assembly: GCF_051014615.1. NCBI lineage: Eukaryota > Metazoa > Arthropoda > Insecta > Hymenoptera > Apidae > Bombus > Bombus vancouverensis. The sequence continues at coordinate 15,730,369 of NC_134912.1, read as the reverse complement.
GTTCTGTTTCCTTTGCACTTTCTTTACTGTTGTCTTTTTCTCGTCTAGAGAATGTATTGTATTCAACGTATGGTACAGTTACTCGGGTTGAACTTTTAATATGTCTCGTTTCAAAGTTTTATTATCTATAACACGACAATCCTGTAGTACGTTTTTATCGATGTATTGCCTTTCTAGTTAGGAACCGATATAATAAAATCAAGAATATAATATCACATCGTCGCTGATCCATACATTTCAGGAAAATTAATATAGTAATATTATTGCATATTGATTTAACATTATGATCTACCAAAATTGTAATAAAATATTAATCATGAAGAAATCACGAAGTACATGAAAACAATAAGTACTGCTGTACTTATTAATGAAAATTCCACAATATTCACGACATTAATTATAAGCAATTAATTACGTACAAATAATATATTTGCAATATCATTACGTTATAATAAAAAGAAGACTTCGAAATGAAGTTGGGTACTGGAGAATAAATACAGAATCAATTGCGCTTGGAGGTCGTATCGTTTCATATTATGTACATGTACTGCATACACATACATATATTACACGAGAAGCCGTACACCTATATGAGAGACAGATACAATATTCTGTTGATACGAAGCATCAACGATGTCTCCGTTCGACCCGAACACGTATTCACTACTACAGAGGTTTATAATCCTAAATAGCTCGTGTTATCAGTTTTCCCTATTGCATGTTACAATATATTACATCCATGTTCTATTAGAATAATGGATTTGTAATATATAATAATAGTTCTCACATCGTATGTTATACGTTAACGTTGCATAAAAATGTGCTAGAAATAAAATACGACGGAAACAAATATATTAATCGGATTCAGATGTAAACCTGTTGTATAGACGAATATTTTATTCTGCTGTAAACGGTTTGAACTACTGTGTATATCCATATGCAAGCTACAAATAAAATCATTGTACCTATAATTACATACATATTTCCACGCAAAAGATGTTTCATTTTACTGTACACATATACGTAATAAATGTGTAATATCTACAGCATCTCAAAATATATACGGATAACTATAACCGATTGCAGAAGTTAAAACAAACGGTTGCATATATGGGTTATTTTCCACAGTAACTGAAATACGTTACCTATGAGAACAAAACCTCGATGGTACTGCAATGGAGCCGTAAGCCTGTATTGTTTTGAATATTCTGTGGATATATTTCTATGAATTTCCATGAATTTCAGACAATTCTCACGTAAGATGATCATTTACTTTGACACATTTCGCGATTATAATACCTGTGATCCTCTATCGTCACTTTATAATATTATAACGTAACGCCAGACATACACAGATTTGGAAACTCCAGTGGAGGAACTAGAGCTAGGCTCGTATTATCGATGAGGTACCTTGTCTGTGCTCTCACATATCGGAAGATGTTACTCAAATAAGGCGCTTCGATCGATTTCTTAGGTTTTATCATGCAGCGCTTGTTGTGACTGCAATCTGCAACACGATCCTGTCTCCAACTGGACTTTACTCCATTATGTAAATCTACATTTATCTAAATAACATTTTTCTGTATCACATGAAATACTATATATTTACTTTAAATATATTGAATAAAATTATGATAGATTAATCTATATTCGTTACTTACAGTGATAAGGATGGAGTAGATGGCGTGAAATGCAGAAGTCTACTAAATCGATCGCAGCGCTATTACCAGCGGCCAATTTATAAACCACACCTCTTGGAATTAAAACCCTTACCATCTCTAGTGGAATTTTCAGATCTGCGTAAGCGACCGTAGTCTGTACACGGTCTATATCACCGGCGATGTACAGCGTATTTTTTTTTAGTTTATTTCCGATATAGTTACGTTTTGTCGATTTGATATAAGAAATACAGAATAGACGTGACATTCAATGTTTTTCGTGCCCCACGTTTTAAGGATCACCTCAACCTCTATACCAATTCCCGATCGTATGCGACGTTGTCGATTTAGTATAGTATTGATGTGAATTAAAACTAAAGCCTTATATGAAGTTATAAATAAAATACAGAACAGGATATCAAAATAATAAAATATTACACACACATCACGTGTATTACACATGTACATTGTACAATATCAAAACAATAAATTTTTCTTATCAACATAATAAAATTTTCATTTTTTGTTCGAAGTCAGATAAGTATTTATGTACAGAATAGGTTCATAATGAACTTCATAGGTATCTATGTCTAAGACCTGGCAACGACCTTCTGGAAGGACGGTTGAGCAGTGACTTTTTGCAGATAGTATGAAATGTGATGTTTCCATTATAATACAATCAAATTGACTAGTAATCTAAAGTGATCGTTCATTCCAAAATGACAAAATTTATATATTTCAATTTGAAATAATATAGATTAATAATAATATAGATTTTTCGAAATTCTTTTACAAGATTTTTAGTTTTCACAGCGCCTCGGAATATTTTGTAATAATTTATATATTTTCTTAACGTAATCATCGTTCAACGATTAATTATTAGACATATATATCTAATACATACATTTTCACAAATCTGTCTTACTTTCTAATATAAGATTATGTTGCCTTATATAAATTATTAATTTAATTACTCACGTTATCGTATTTAATGGCGTCTGTAATATGCCGCAGAATTTTGTTTATTTGAGCCTGCCATGCGATAAATATTTACGTCCTTACTACCTATGATTTCTCGTCCATATTATATAATAATTCACGTTCGAATAAATAAAATCACTGACCAGAGATTTATTTAATAGCACTGTGTTAAGTTTTATCTTAATAAACAGAACGCGTTCAAGCGGACTAATTACAATCGTCGCGATGCATAAACTGTAGAGGACGTGAGAAACACTGACTTTTTTCGAGATCGGTATTTCAAAACGTGAGACACGAAATTCTATTTAATGTCACTTTTATTCCGTTATCCTTAGTCAATGTCTATACCTCACCTCATCATCAATGATATAAGTACTGTATCAACTGTAGGTCAAATTGAGAACTAGTATAACTACGCGAGTATTATTATTGATTACTAGTGAGACCTGGCTACTTGTGATGTTACCGACTCGAAATGTTTTACCATCTGCCTATCTCATAGCGAAAGGTTGTGTCGGGAACTATTCGTAAGCCAGTAGGCGCGATAGGTACTACCCTCTGCAGTCAGGTATTAAAACGGGGGTGTGCGATTGAATTGGTTTTTCGACGTCGGCTGATCAGCTGTGCGGTTTAAGTTGGACTTTCCCCTTGTGGTGTGGTGTCGTGCACATTCAGACTTGCGTTCGATTGGCATAGATACGTCGGATCCGTGTATCGAGGATAGAATCAGAACGGTGTCATAAATACAGGGACGAAGTACGCGCTGGCGGCGATAAATCGGTAGTATTTTCTGGTGAAGGGGGGCAAGTGAGGCATGACGGGAACAGGTGACAATAGAGCTTCGCCATGTTAGATTTGACGAGATCACGAAACGTGCGCCGCTGCTGCTGCTGCTGCTGCTGCTGGTGTTAGTGGAGAGAGAGAGAATTTATTTTGTTTTCTCGACTCTCGTGCTACTTTCCTCAGCGGTGATCCAACTGAAAATCATCCAAGCTGGATAGGTTACCCGAGTATCTCCGCGATACCGTGGACTGGTTTATGGGGTAAGTGTTTTCGAGCGAAATTTTCACGTTCGGTCAACGATTTTCTCGATAACTCGAGAATCACCGGAGCCACGGAATAAAAGGTTAACCTCGACGTTCATTGATGGCCTAACCTCCCCGTCGAGGTTGACGCTCTCTCGCTCCGGTTTGTACTCCGTTGCACGTTTAATAATCGTCTTGTCGTTTCCTTTTTTCTGAGAGAAAGTGACCTCTGCAATTTTTCGTTTCATCGTTTCATCGTGTCTCGCGTTTCTATGCATGATACTATCCAAAATTTCGTTCGGGAAAATAACGCGTGGATAGAACGCCGTCGTTCGACCGCACAGTGTCTCCTCGTTCTGCTCGCCGTTGCTTTATATTCATGGAAATCGCTGACAGTGCCGATGACAGCGTCAATTGTATTGTTCTTAGTCAGGTTACAAAGATCGTCAGAATTCAGAATATTGATATTTTTATGTAAAAATGCGGTTTCAAGTGGCGACGTTAAAAATGTCCGTATGTGTTTGTTAAACGCTGACAATTCACGTTACGTTTATTGGATTTCTTATTTTTACCCTTTTATCGCGATACGTAAGAGAGTAACATGCACCAACTTACGAGAATTACGTAAACGTGAATTGCATGATATCCGAGGAAAAAAAGCTGAAAAACATGAAACGAATAACATTTTTTTACGCAAAATCCATTAAACTTGACCGGGTCTGCAAATCTACTTACATTATCTTATTATTGTATTTCATTTTCTGCTGATGATACGCGTGACGTGTGCATTGTACCTGGTCGATATTTTCAAAAATGTTTTATCAGCGTTCAAGAAGTGTGTTATTTAGAATAGAGTATAGAGTAGTTAAAACCGCAAAATAAGGTAGCTTTAGGTCTTTTCAATTTTAGGTTATTGTCTGTGTTAGCCATCCGTAGAAAATATCGAAATGATTTTATCTATTTTGTAAATTCAGAAATGGCGATGTGTCACGTTGTTACTGCGTTGTTACTACCTTTTTCCTCTTTAATTATATCGTGACACGTGTAAGTATTATGCTTGTGTCGTGATGATACCGTTCTGTATTGGTGTCTGACGTATACCTAAGTTCATCCTCCAAGTAAAGTACGTAGTTTTCAAGTAATATAGCATACTCATTGTGTCCATAGTATAGATTTCCTATATTATCATTCTGATTGTTGTATTAATGAAAACTCGAAACATAAACGATTCAGAGTGCCGTATTTTGCCATAAAATTGGTACTTCAAGTTCCTTCGAAAAGGAAAATGTATTTCAATGTTACCAACTTAAGAAATATCGATATATATATTTGAACGAATGGAAAACACTCGATCATGACGAATCACTTGAATGTTCGAATCTTTTAGAATTACTTTATCAAATGTTCACGATACGAAAGTGCAGGCATATCACTGTCGCGACGATAAAATTATCACGCGCCACTACCTTTTGCGATTTCTGCGTACGAATCATCGCCAAAGGAAAAAAGCACGATGTTGATAATTCGTGATATCGTCGAGTATGTACAATGGATGACCGGTTGTACAATGAATATCGGCATCGGCGCGCTAATTTCACGCGTCGACAGCGCGCAAAGCGACTGTTAGCCATAGAAACGAGTCGTGAAATAGCGAACTGTGATATTCATAATCGCATACGTGCGAATTACTCTTCTTTTTCGTCCCGCCAGGTGGACTCGAAGACGTAGAATAGGGCGTCGACTCACGTGAGCTGATTTTCTCAGTGACGAGGTCGCTTTTAATGGTTTGCGGTTCATTTCATTCTTTTTTTTTCTTCTCTTTTCCGTTTCCGTTCAATCTTCGTAGTGTGGTTGAAAACGTATGATTTTATCAGGGCTTACAATGGAAGCGAACAAAAAACAAAGGGGGGAACCAGAGACAGAGTACGTACAGATAGCGCTGTTCGTTTCAATTAGGTGCGCCGTTATTTTTGTGAACGCGACCCCGAACGTTAATTTATCGTCTTATGGAAATGATTTGGCCTGAGCTTCGATCACTGCAGTGTACGTATCATGTAAAAATATAACGTGCTACTTTTAGCCTATTGATACTTGTGGAAACGCGTATCTTTTATTGTTAATGGAACCTTTCCGTAAGTTATCGAGCTTGTGGATTATATATATGTATGCAGTGGCCCGGTAGAAATAGAACGATTGATTAACGAGATTATATTGTATATTCCGGGTGATCGATAGAAAGCTTAAGAAAATTTTTTGGGTTAATTGTTTTGTTGAAGAATTAAATATTTATTTGTCCTGAAGGTCTATTTCTAAACTATTTCTACACTATTATAAACTGTTTACTTGTTTGAAGGTTAGTTTTTCGAAATTTCAAGATTAGATATATCTTTTGCGACGAAAATATGTCGAACAGCATATAATTACTAAATTCCATTACGTTTGTAGCAAAGATAGTAAAATTATTATTTATTGTACAATTGTATAATTTATATACTAAAAGTATGTAGATTTTATATAGAGAAAACATATGTATTTCTAATAATGCAAATATGCAACTTCGACTGGATCACTGTATATATATATACACGTATGTATATTCTAATCCAATTTCTACCATTATATATTAAAGATTATAATATTCATAATAAACACCTACATATATTCTTTCACAAATACACATTCACAAGAAGCCATATTGAAATTTGCTCGGTATCACATAATGTACAGTCGGTGCACTGCATTTAATCAAACGTTTCTTATTATTTTTCAAATATAAAGACATAAAACCGTAATGTTGGAATTGAGATTTTCTTGCTGATCGTGTGGAACAAAAGTAGAATTTCTAAAAAATTCATTGTACGTAATGTACGTATGTGAATTATTTAATAAAAAATCAATATTGTAGTTGGCATAAAGGATAACATTCGTAAATGATTATACACTTGATTTTGCTATTTTATAAATAACCTATTTATGCAAAAAATCACATTACAAAGTAATTAACGATTAATTATCTGTTAAAAAGATTTTTAATCGATAAGATTTTGCGGAAAATATTCCTAAAGAAATATATTAGATGTGTAGGAGATATCGATAGTTATTCGACGTATCGCTGTATTTATACCTGTAACTTATATTTATATAATGCATTTCGACAGCAATATATAACCATTTATTTATTAGAAAAACGAGTTCGAACGTGTAACGTTTCCCTTAAAGATGGTTGAATTTATAAACTTATAAAGTGGCCAAAATAAATTTCGTCGCTTTTTTAGAGAAACATGTAGCGAGGAAACATGAGTAAAATCTACACATAATATAGTATCTTTTAAATATCAAATATTCTGATGTCTAATAGAATTCCATTCTTATCTTAATCTAAATTTCAATCCTGACTTTTAGCTACTTGGCATTTTTTCAATACTTTAGTTTAATTGATCCCACAAGTTCTATAGGGGGTTTAGCTTGGTTGATTGAAGAGTTGAGCGTTAAACTTTAGGACAATTGCATAATAAATATTCTTTCGTTATTTAAGTTTTTCCATTAAGCTCATTATCTCGATTGAACTTGGTTGTGTTTTACGTTTCTACTTTATGTCTACTTTTGAACAGATTTTCTTTTAAAAGGTTCAAAAATTACTTCTTATCTGAGATATCCATCGGTGAATACCAGTTCACCAACACCAACGCTCGAGATATATCCCCATACCGTTACAGAACCTGCTCTCTGTTTCAAAGTTTAGTTTTATTAAACTTTTAGTTCTCGTGGTGCTTCGTTTGCTCTTCATCGCCCTATGCTTTTTCTGTCCGAACCAAAAATGCCATGTTTGCTTTCATCCGCAAAAACAATATCCTTCCTTTGCGATAAACCCTTTAGAATATGTCACTCTTCTTATTTCTTATCTACTTTATTTGTGTATAGCATTATTCGAAATACGCTAACATAATATTCGTTTGTTTTCCAAGTACTCCAAGTATTATTTCATGAAAGATCTTCGAACCAAGAGCTATGAAAAATTGGGAAGCAAATTTTTCTCAATAGTTTTCTCTTTATCAATTTTTCCATTTCACCTTCAATTTCATATTTATAAACGTTCTGTTTGTTCCGTTTATTCAACGTATATTTCTTATATCTTTCGACAAAATCTACTACTTGTTTATATCTTTCCTCGTCCTTTAACAATTTTCCAGTTTTACAATAACTTTTACCCTTTCCTTTATAATAAATTACAAACTACTTTTTATCAAAACTGAGACTCTTTTCTATTCGTAACGCGTTAAACTTGCGTTATTAATGCTTCAAAGTATACCTTTATACTGACCTAGAATTATATTGCAGCAGCTCATATTCGTAACGAATACGAATAGCGCGTCAGTTTCTTAGAGAAGATAGATCGCAGAATGTAAGCATCCGAATATCATTTTTACGTGATGTTTTTTTTTTTTTTAATTTCAAATCTATCATACGAATAATTATTATTGTTAAAAGGAGACGCAATTTAATTTTATCTTTATGGAAATGCATCGAATTTCGTGATCTACTTTTCCCAAAACTACGAGCCCAATTTTAATTCGATATTCCATCTGTTGAATAAATAAGCAATTAAATAAATAATATTAATAAATATAATATAAATATAAATAATATTAATTGAACGTAATCTTTTTCACAAAGTCGTTAAGAAAAAAGTAACAAATTTTTCAAAACCTGATTATTAATCTTCCTTTTCCTTTCTTTATTTTTGTTTTTTTTTTTTTTTTTTGGAGTATCTTGCATTTCTTGAAACGTCTTCGTATTACATAAACAAACGATTATATTATCAATTTCAATTTCTGTCCGGTTTGTTATTATTATACGACTTTGCTATATTTCTAGCACCAACTGTACGTGTTTGCCATACTCTCAAAGCATTTGGATAGGACAGAGTGTGTGCTGCGCGCGACGAGCATCACGGAAAGTGAGCGAGAACACCGTAGACCGTAGTGTGGTTGCTGGCTTGAAACCGAGCGGACCGATGAGTCACGCCGTTGTTTCGCGCCGCGATCAGCTTCCTCGGTGAATCACGCGGCGAGTTTGCTCGCCAAAACGGAGACACCGTAGCGTAGTGTTTCCTCGAGACGTCGTAACGTGCAACAATTTTTAAATACCATGGCAATTTTAGATTTCTGTTTAAAATTCCATGAAATCGTTGTCACACTGATCGTCGTCTCTCACATACGATGAAACTTTTAACAAATTTTAGCACGCAGTATTTGCATCCAATAATCGAATTTATAAACTTTTATCTCATCAATTTTAAAATCGTCTTATTATTCCGTAAAAGATAAAATAAAAATTAACTGGTATATTATTCCATACTTTCGTTAGAAATACGATTTTACTTAAACACGACTTTTATTATTTGAAATTACGTTTTGATATCGAAGAGAAAATTTGAACGTTGTTATGCATTTCTTTTACAAAGACTATATTCCTCTTGAGCAACATTTTCTTCCGAAGAAAATAATAACAGCAAGTTATCTATAGATATAAGTTACTCTTTCTTCACTTTTAACATCGATTTCACGTTATCCAGCCTTTATTTTTAACATCATCCCTAGTAAGGGTTATAAAAATATCGCTTTAAATATTCGACTTGTTTCTTCACGAATCGTTCTACCCAGTATAATATCTTTTACATATTTCATAAAAGTTAGATCATTCAGAATTAACAATTCTATTTATAAATGGGCGGCGAACAAATTAGGCTCGGGTTGTTGAACGGTTCGCGAACGTGCTCGGAACGTAAAGTACCGCAATGTATATTGTATTCTTTAAATAAATCCGTGCCGGAACGTGTGTGTATAGACCGCGCAGATAAAACGGTTTTATCAACCACTTCGACGATAACATAGCTTTGGCGAACGCGTACGCGTTGTTGACGGATCTGCAAACAAACTTATCGCGTGATATCGTCTTATGCGACGTGCCTCTGACAAAGAGATCTTTTCTACCTTCGCGCTACATATATTCAGCTTCGTGTTCCACGTTCTACGTGCAAGCTAAACGAACGTTAGAATTCATCATCTTTAACGTTGCAATATTTTACCGTGGTAAATGGTGAAAATTGGAGCACATGGTAGAGATGTTAGAAACGGAAGTTATGCATCTTGGTTGATCAAGGTCGCCATTTTATACCTTGTACCGTTTTGTGCGCATTATGGGAGCGATGTTAGAATTTGCTAATTAGTACTTGCTCAACCGCTAAATACATATTCTGTACGATTTATCTCTTTCGTAGTCTCGAAGAGTCATCAAATAATTCCGATGTTATGTTGATTTTCCCAAGGCTGCCACAAATCAACGCTTTCCTCGAATAAGAAGTAGAGTCTCGACTGCTATCGTCTTTGTAAAAGTTGCTGATCTCATTTGCCGTCAATATTTCGTTTTATCCGTGGCTATTTAACATTGGAAAGTCACTTCCGATCGATATCAATTCTCGATTTAAGAAAGAGCAAACAAAAGGTCGCATTCTGCATATCTTCGTTATAAATTATTCTTTAAATTCACATTGAATGATGGAAGAGCCTCGTTAATTATATCAATAGCTAACCGCTTCGTGTTTCTGCAGACTGATCAATACCTTTTTTTCGATGCTCGCAAATGGAAAGTGCTAATAATTTTCTTCTTCGAGCATCGTTCTTGAGATTAAGCTACAGACGCAGAACGCCGGAGAAAGTTTCTGCTAGGTAAACAAAATAAACTGATATATTCTCGTCGACTATTACTATCATATTGCCGATCGCTTATTTTTAGATGGAAATATGTAGATTAGTCGATAATTGCTGCAATAATCGCTAATTACGCTACTATATTCAGACATTATTATAAAAGTATAAGTATAGGATACGAGTAGCTATAAAAACACGAGAACCATTAGTTTCAGCACGTTTATTGGTGAAAGTGATATTAGCATTCCTCATTTTTTATCACTCCTTCCAAAGGATATTAACTCCTTACATGAACAGCTCATGTCGTGAGCAATTTCAATATTTTTCAATATGCTGCTAGGGGCTCCAATTTCAACTAGCGTGTACACGCGCAAAGATACGTTTTCTTAAACGAAAAGATATTTCATGGAGAATAAAAGAATTAAAGAATCGTATCGTAAAAAGCTGCTATATAAAGTTATGTATATGTTTTGAGATACAGTACACGCGATTAAACTTTTGTACATATTACAATCGGGTATCGTGTGTACGAATTTGAACGTTTTCTTCGATAATTTAGATTAGTTGTGACAATTCATAGCAGCGAGTGTCTTAGTTCTTACAAAAGGAATTGTACGTGAAACGTTTGAGTGGAGCGTGTTTCGCGAAATGTGTTAAAGCGTTAATGCACAAAGACGAAGAAACAGAAAGCGGCGGGTATCGTCGGTTCATCTTAATCCTGCAACAGACAGCGCTCCCCTAGGACGAATTGAGAGCACGTAACCGGGGACCGAGTGTCTGTCACATTTACGTGACATTCATCGGTGCTCTCGTTATCCTGCCGTTCATTTTTCACGGTAATGTCTTCGGACGTTTGTTGGCAGCGACACTTGTGAATGGATAAATGTCGTGTGATTCACGGCCAGACACAAGCTCAAGTAATTGACACTGCTGAAAGTCCGGGATCTGCTCCTTTAAACCCCTAGCTATGTGTTTTCATGTTTCGATATGTGTCGTAATGAAATTTTCTCACAATTTTCACCGGTCTTTAATCTTTCGAGGCATCCTGGAACGTATCGAATCTTTGCTTCGAAAACGATACGAAACAACAATATTTCGTTAATATACTATTTTGTAAATTTATTGTCGTTCTTTATTTCTTTCACTCGTTGCAGATATTCTAAGGAAATATGCACATAAAATTTTTGTAATTATATATCATAATTAGAAAAACATGATTCGTTAGACTAAACTCTTGCTTCGCGTCTCTGACGCTTTAAATTCTAATAGATCAATTGTCAGAAATTCTCATTCTGCCCTCTCGGTCTGATTCAAACGTTAACTTGGTTCAGTCAATAAAAATTCTATCATTTTCGCTGTGATGTGGTGAAAACGAGTAAATATCGGACGATGATGTTGCGTAATGTTTGCCGCAAACTCAATTAGATTCTTGCCTTTATACGGAATCGAAATAAAAAGATTCGATTTAAGCTGCCCGCAGCAGACGGATTACATAATCCTCGAAATCGATATTAACCGTCCGCTATATCTTGCGTTTCTTTTGGTTTTGTAAATTTAGCAGATTGGATACATATTTTAGATACAAGCATACTGATACGTGTAAAGGGAGAGAGAACGTCGAGCTTGTAAGTCAGGGGAAATCTAGCAATTGATATGATTTCGAGATGAAAGATTTCTTATTAGCCTTGGGTAAACAATTTAACAAAATATCAATCATTTGTACTCTAAGGTTAATACAATGTTAATTATAATTTTTCAAACAGCAACATCCAAAAATATCCATTTCACACATTCAACAGTAGTAGAACTATTTCTTGCTCGTCTTTCAAGTCGCGAAAGAAATTGTCACGAATACACGTCAATACGCGAGCGTGACTTTATCATCGCGATATATCGATATTTATCCCGTTGCTAGGAACGGAATAACCGAATTGGCCCCGGACGGTGCGTTTTGCCGGTTTCGCCCTATCGATACGCCTCTCTTTCACCTTTCACTCTCTGCCACCATGTTCATCGATGCCGCCGCGGCGCCGCAACGGTTTCACGTAATTCATTTGCTGAAATTTTTATCGATAACCGATATGTACCGTGAACTATATCTACTCTTTTCTATTTTTTCTATCTTTCTATCTTTTTTTCTTCCGTCATTCGGGACGAACCACTTTCTACCAGTTCTTTTCGTCCGACCATTTTTCAGTGCATTTTTTAGTGCATTTTTTCGGCACGGATTTTGTACGGATTTTGGTTAAATTGCAACCTTAATCTTTCTTTTCATTGAATCCTTTTACGTCCTTTCCGGAAATTCTTTTTTGTAGCCATGTTCTGTATTTAACCTACTGCGCGCCGAAATTATATTTTTCAAGGATCTTTAAAATTTGTGTCTTTGCTCACTTCTCACGTATTGCTGTTAAATCTGCATAAACAACATCTGTGTAAATAACAGCACTAAAAAATGAAATAATGTCTTGTGGTCCCGATATTATACATGATAAAAATGTGTATATACGAGTAACGCAACACAAATGTTCGATGTAAACGTAAACTCGTGCCGTGTCGGAATTCCTTTTTCGCATAAGTGGCAGACGAGCATAAAACACTTAGAGAAAAGTGGCCTCTTCTGGGCAAAAATCGTGCTTCTACATGGACAACGCATGGAATGCTCGAAGAGGATGCGCGCATCGTCTACGCCAAAATCGCGTTACTAGGCGTGCTACACTGACAGGGTAGATATTTTTTACGGTGTTCTCGACGATTTTTCAACGGACACTTTCGTCAACGATGCTTCACTCGAAGTTACCTTTCCTTTACGATTATTATCATAGTAAAACCAAAAGCAAAAGAGAAGAAATGAAAATTATCTTTGCTCGTTCTATTAAAATATAAGATATATCCTTTGTTTATTACGCCAGCTGAATATTTCTGACATGCATCGTAGCTTCAATTCACGATGAAATTAAAGATACTTGCGTGGTATATATCGTCGTATATGTATTATGCAAATGCTACCTAACCAGTATGGAAGTGGTCTTTCAAATAACGTGTAACAAAAATTTTACCTATCCTCTGGCTGAATACTCACAAATTACGAGCTTGAAAACACGTCAATCTGAGAAATATACTAGCTGCTGCTCAATGAAGCATTGATGCCGTGAAACTAGAGACGAAAAGATATTTTTTGTAGTCTATGTATTCCAGTTTCGAAGCTAATAAATATTTATATTTATTAAAATATAATTTGACTTCTACGGTAATTAAAATATATTTCATGAATATGTTTGCTAGACCGCTAAATTTTAAAACCGATATCTCCGATAAAACCGAGTCTTTTGCATTTTTTCCAAACAGTTTTTCTCCTCATAAAACTACCTTAATTTATATTCATATCATAGCAGGGTGTTGCGAAACGTAATATCACGCATCTACTGGCCTTAACCTTTCGTATTTTGCAAGACACATGAACCAGTAAGAAGACACATGAACCAGTTGCACCCATTTCTTCCCGCTAAAGGTGTATCGACTATTGACAATGCACAAACATCCCTTTTCGTAAGCATAAGAACACGTTAGTTCATTAGGAAATTATTGAAAGAATACTTATCTTATTTGGAACCTTAGATCGCAAGAAATAATACTTTTGTCCCTAACATATAATTTTTAACTCTCTATATATTCTAAATATTTTATTTTCACGTTTCATTGCACCAAAGATTAAAATTTAGTTTTAAGAAGGTCTAAAACCTGTTTTCACAGGAAGGCATTCTTCTTATTCAAATTTTATTTGTCTGAAAAAATGGATACGACGCACAACAAGAGAACGACAAGAGATCGAAAATACAGTCTACGTCATTTATCACAAAGCAAAATCCCTTGGAGTTGGCCGTGTCCCGAGTATCCGTAGACATGTATCCCTCTCACCATCGCCTTCCTCCGTTCCTCGACCTCATCTTCGTGGAATCGGCCCGTTCGTTCCACCATCATCGTCCGTCCGCTGCATCACTCGCGACCCTGAAGAACAGGTACGCACGCTGCCGTGCCGCGCCGTACGGATGTTGAGGAGAAAGAACTTGTCCGGTTTCGCCGACTGCTAGCCTCTCCCGTAATTACATTACAACGAAAGGCGGAAACAGCCAAACGTCCACGCGTGTATATGATACATCTATGCGAAATAACGATAAAAAAAGTTGAAAAGTGCGACAAAGACGAATATATAGTGTACGAACAGGGGGGAAGCCCTTTTGTGCCAAGCTTTTCCTCACCCCACTCCTCTCTAAAACACTCTTACACAAATATATTTCACATCTATATATTCCTGCATCCTCTTACACAAAGATATTTCACGTCTATATATTCCTGCATCTTCTTTCTGTTTCATCGGTAATGCACGCCCATGCGCTGTCTTCTTTCCGTCATTCTTTCCAAAGTGTTACATGTTGTACGTTGATCTAACATGGAATACTCTTTAGTTTCAGTAGAATACTCTTTTATTTTGCTACGTTTCGGCGACGCACGCATCAAGTTATTTGTTCACGTATTGTATGCGTCATCGGTGGCGTAAGACGAATACCAAATTAAACAGGCCATGGTGTTTTCTCAGTTCGTTGGCTACGTAGACTGGAATAATAATCGAAGCGTCAAAGATCCAGGTTAAATACCCTAATATAACTTGTCTGCTTTGTTCTAAAGCATCGATCAAGGACTATTTGTGCATACAATCGCTCACGATTGCACCAGTAAACAAAATTCCGCAGTCACTCGTGCATCAGAGCTTTAAGGGCTCTGCACATGGTACGATGATCAAATAAATTTGATATGCGTGTACAAATAGTCTTCATTGATTGAAGTTCGTGAATGAAACAACAAAGGATGAATCCGCGATCTAATAGGCCACGGAAATATGGAACGCATGCAACTGTTCGTTATAAAGAATATCAAAACGGAACTAATTAATATTTATGAACGTATTGTACATGTTACGTTGCTATTGTATTACAGAATTACATAGAGGTACGATGGGTGAAAGTATGCACGATATGGCGGTGTCGATAACCTGATCAATTTGCCAAATGTTGGAACAGTGTGTGTAGACCTTTATACTTCTTCATTTTTTCCCTTTATTCGCTACTTTTTTCACATGCCCCACCACTTTATGGCCTTACCCCCTCTCCGGGACTTGTCTTCTCCCACTGCCAAGTCGACCGTGAGTCGCTTTCTCCGTTTATCGTAGCG
Source organism: Bombus vancouverensis nearcticus (assembly GCF_051014615.1). Taxonomy (NCBI): domain Eukaryota; kingdom Metazoa; phylum Arthropoda; class Insecta; order Hymenoptera; family Apidae; genus Bombus; species Bombus vancouverensis. Next base: position 15,714,769 of record NC_134912.1, on the reverse strand, counting down.
TGGCGGCCGATAGCCGATAGCGGTAGCTGGTACCTGGCGAACGCCTGGAGAACGGCGACGTCAGTCTGTGCTTCGTTGCTCGTTGAATCCGTACGCGTCTCGATCACCGTATCGGTCGTCGTGTCTCCTGTTTACATTTCTCCCCTCTTCCTTTCTCCTCGCACTTCGTCCACCTTACCTTCCATGTTCCGTTTCCCTCCTAGTCCAATTAGTTTATTTTGGTTTTGATTTTGACCGTCACCTTTCGTTGGTCTCGCTCGTTCAAACCGTTTCGGCGTTTCAGTTTTTTTCCCTCGCTGCTGGTGAGAGTACAGCTGGTGTGTCGTGCCTTGTTCGTCAAGCGTTCAGTGTAATTGGCTCGATGTTTGGTTCGGGAAACAGGAAGGTGCTCAAATACTCGGCCATCGACACGTCCTTGTCCATGGACGTTGAGGACACCGTCACGTGCTTCTGCAGGTTAGTCTTTTCTTTGAGCGCATGCGTGCCTCTCGACCGGCTAGGATCTACAAGATCCCTCCGAACACAGCGATCCTTCACCTAACCGCGAACTGGGATTCCATCTGGCTCCGCCGGGAGAGCTATGAATGTTTCAAGGAGATCTCAAGCGTTTGTTTTCTCCTGCGAGTACGAGCGAGACAGGAATTGATGATACAGCGATGGCCAGTTAACACGGTAATACTGTATTCTGCGCGAACTAACTTTCTCTGACGCCGATCGTGGCTGAAGATGTCGTTTGGAGAGCAGTCGAGTTCGTTGAATCGAGTCGAACAGGATACAGAACTGGAAGATTCTATTGTTGTGCGATTTGGGTGGGCTGGCAGCATTATAGTCAGACGCTTTTGGGATAGCTTGCGGAATGTAAGTGTGATTCGAGGTTAAGTGAATGGAGTTAGAGAGCTCTTTTGTCGTAGTTTTTGGAGAATTGTATGTTCAGGGGGTCAGAATTGTACTGTGGCGAATTCATGAGAATACATGTGATATATGTTGCTTTGGAGTCGCGGTTCGAGCGTAATAGAGGGCAATTATTCGAATTGAAAGGAACAGTTGGAGATTCAATAAGTACGACCAAGTGTTAACGAATTTTGTAGAATTTTCTTATTGCCACGTATTCACCGTGTGCTTATTGTTACCGTGTAAGATGTTTAAACAGTGAGATATTTGAAGAAGCAGATAAGTTTTAATATGTTTAGTTGGCTGGCAGTCTTTAAGCGTTTTTTTAAAGATCATGCTATTCAGTTTTATTTATAAAAAGAATTAGTAACGATAAATTTATGAATAATACGTTATGTATATATAGTTTTATTAGCTATGTAACACTTGCGTTAGAAAATGTCTTCTGTATAGATATCTCCATATTAAGCAATAAATCTCTACTTAGTTAAAAGATAATATTTTCAAACTCACAACCCAGTTAGTCTTTGTTATAAAGAACGATTGTTTTATTCGTTTTAAGATATATCTTACGCATCTGTGCGCATAGATCGTTTCTGCTAAAATCAATGTTTGTTGAGTTACTCAAACAATTACAGTTGCGTGTTTTACCTTGAGTATCGGTCTAGTTAAACGCAAAATGCAAACAGTTAAGAAAATTTTGTGAATAACGAAGTTCAATTTAACAGTTGGGTTGCACAGTGTCTGAGAAATTTGTCAATATTTTCGTAGAGACCTTCGTTTGATAAGAATGAGAGGAACCTCGTTATTTACGAAGTTGATGGCATTTTTTTTATCGGGATTCAGCTATTTCTACGGTTCTAGGAATTTAGAGCAAGATGATATTCTCGGTCGATCGATCGATAAAACTTCGATAAAGCATAAAAAGGTTATTCTAGTTTCTCGAGAAGTTGTTTTTTTATCATGCAACGCGGGTAATCGTAAACTTTAAATTAACAGAGCGTCTGAGAGCGTAAATAATTTGTTTATTAATTAAACGTAGAGGAAAAGATTATTCGAGAAGATGTTGCTATCAAAGCCAGAAAAAATATTATGACTTACCATCTTTCTTCCTTCTTATCTTTTTCCTTCAGTACAAATACGGTAAATTGCCTCTTATTTAAATAACAAAACTGCCGATAATTTAATCCTGAAATTCTCTTTTATTCCAAGAGAAGGTTGACATTTAAACGGACGTTAAATAATGTTGACAAATAATGTTAACGAGTACCAGGAAACGTTCTTTGTATCCTTTATATAGGTATCCTATAATTCTTTAACTAAGGATATAGGGAAATTTTTCAATTTCATAATTCTGAATATTTAATGTTATAAATGTTAATAATATACAGATGTTTTCTTGGCTTTCTCTTAGTTATTTTACAAACGCATTGACGGAAGAATATAAAACGTGTCGTCAGAAAACCAGAGATTAAGATAGAGTATCACCATCGCAAGAATTATTCTTGCCTGTATGACCTTGTTAATGAAAGTAAGAAATAATAAAAAGCAAATCTTCACGATTACTGCTGTAATCCAGAAATACGTGTATTAGCAAAGATTAAACAGATAGCAATAAACGAGTGTTTAAATTGTATGCATACAGCATCCAGATGATAATGAACAAATAAAAATCGTCCATTTATCAAGCATTTGCGTTTAGATGCCTCTACGTTTAATCAGCAAATATCGCGTATCATTCACATTCGTTCGTTTAACTTCCAAATTCCAGATAAATGTAATCACCCAGACAAAGAAATATTATATAGGTATCAGATATGCAATAAAATTGCAGAGAATTTGTATCGATTTCTTGTTATAAAATATGACATTAAATATTTTATTAGATTCGTGTGATACTGCGTCATAAATAGAAATCACGAACGCTTTATCAGTTTGGCGTGCTTGCAACTAGTAAGACGCATTACAACACTTCTAATGTAAATAGCATCGCGATTAGTTAGTGCAGTTTTCGTCACGTAGACCTACAGAGTCTACTGTTTGCTAGAATTGTACAGTTTGTTAGAATTTAGTCGTAATTTGTAACTTTTTTATGGAAGTTTACTCGTACATCCTCGATTAACAGATTTCTATGATGCAAAAGTAGCGAGCACAGCCACTGTACAGGAGGTAAAACTTCTTGATCGTTGGAGATCCGTTGGCGTTCTCTGGCGTCTCGAGGATTGTTTGAACGGCGTAATAACGAGCAAGCGAGCGAGAGATCGCTTTTGACACGTCAGCCGGGGCTGAGACAATGTGCAAACAATCGCCGAAGGAATTAACAGCCTTATCGAAGCACGATAATGAGGTTACGAGAAAAGAGTATTGAAAATTGTCATGATCGAGTTTCTTGATAACTACGTTAGGATGATAATTTGCACGATGCTCGCTTCTCAAGGATTGTTGTTTCGGTTACGAAGGTCCGGGTAACATTGAATAGCGTTGAGTTGCGCGTGTTTTTTAAGCGAGTTGCAGTTTCGTTGACTGTTTGGCGGAAAGATGGTGGGAAGTGGATGACTCAGTTTGGACGATATTATAGGAGAATTTGCATATGAAAATTGTGAAACGTTTTTAGATGGCGAAAAATCGCTGATTTATTTGTAACGAAAAGACTCAAACGATTGACATTTCACGGGGTTATAGAGTTTTCAAATTAAATTGGAAACTCGTTGAAGCGAATTGCGACGTAAATTATTCGTATCAGGCATGCAGTTGCATCGTATGAATCGAATTAAAAATAGTTCCGAACCGAGACGTATATTTAATTGAGACAAACCGGATATACTTTAACCAAATTCGCAGCTGTTCGGTTTAATTCAGTTCGGTTGGCGAGCATTATTTTTAGATTCGCCTGTGAAACATTTAATTCGAGAAACGGGCCGAAGTTTCCTGAAACACAACGATTAATCGTGTAGGAAACAGTGTTGCAAAATGAAAGTTATTTAGGTACAAAAGGAGTATAGGAATATGAGCTATAATTTTCGTCCTATTTTATCATCGTATTTAATGATTATTTATACGTAATAAGGCACAACGCTTTTGATAGAAATTATGAAAAATATACGTCTTAAACAAAGAATGTGTGTATATGCTGTGACGTATAAATTCTAATCATTCGAACTTAAAAATAGAATTTTGTTTCGTAAAACGTACCGTATTTCATGAGTAGATTTCTTTGAAAACCTACAAGGATACATACATGCATACACATAATGAGATGAATTGCGATCGATTTGTATCGAGAAGGAATAACGAAGAGTAACGTATCCAAGAGATGTCTTTCGTGAAATTCATTGGAAAATTCATCAGCTATCCGATCATTCAACCGTATCAAATATTGCTGCTTAATCGGCCGATAATTATCCGTTCTTCCACATGAGGCTTTTTAAAAAATTCAGAGTTTCGAAAAGATTAATAATAAGCTTCTGTTTAAGAACAATCTACGGATCAAGAAATATAACAAATTACATTGATATTAAACTATATCCAAAATAAGCAATGCAAGTGATATTCGTGACATATATTTTTTTTAATTTAATTAGAAACTCAACAGTCGGACGATTATTGTAGAAATTTCGCGATAAACATTCACTTACAATTCAAGTCCATTCCAAAACCCTGAGAACGAGAGAAAAGATGTGCAGAATTCAAATCGAAAACCTTGGTGAACATAGGATACCTATTCTTGCGCGTTATTTCCATAAAATTATCATGATTTGTAGACACAAAGAATACAGTATGTTAACGGAAATTTATCGAGGAAAAATAATGTTAAATGTATTCATAAACGTAATATATCCTTGAAAAATGCATGCTAGAACTGTGTAGTTCATCAAAATGCACTAGTCATTGTAGTTTAATCAAATAATACTTATTTATTGTTTCTCGCGTTGGAAAAGCAGTGCAAATAGTGAAATAAATTTTAAAACTAATTGTATATTAAAATTGCTCTGAAAAATTTATTTAAATAAAATCATCAAACTCGATATCCATAGTCAACGACCGTTGCTCAATCCGATACTTGAAACGAATCGAGTTGAATGGAAGATTGACGGACATGTGGAAATTCTAATTCGATCGCGATGAAACGACAATCATCGCGACCGCAACAGGACTCTCGTTTATCCTTCCTATTCATTCGGTTTATTTTTTCACTCTTGATGACTTCAGTTGGCCAAGGTCGTTCTTCGATCGTTCGCGTTTCCCGGAAGAGCATGTGTTTCGCGCGCGCCTCGACGTGTACTCGTGATTTACAGACGCACATATTGCACGAAATATGATGCAATCCGCGACTCGCTGATTTTCCTCTGTTTTAATTTTTCCTTATAATTCTGACGCGATATTTGCTTCGCAATATATCTCGTTTAAGAGAATATTATGCATATGTTATACACAGAAATGTTCAGAAATCGATCGACTTCCACATTACGTTTAACGTCTCGCTGACCAGCTAGTCAGAATTTCAAAATTTCTTAGTTTTTAAACGTTCAAATATGCAGATAGGAATACTTGTAGCGAACTAGAAATTCCTCAATTAATAAACATACAACGCCGGTAAATTTGTAATACATGATACATAAAAACAAGGATGACGAATCATCAAGATATATTATCATCAGTATCAAGATATATTACATGACGTGTTACACGGAGGACATTGCCAAATTGGTTGGCACATGAAGCAGATTCTCCAGCATTCTACACCGAATCCAGTTGGCACTTTGAATTTAACGGATTAACCTGTTTGCCCTGAAAAACAGGTCCTGGACAACACATACTACTGGCCAACCCTTTTCATGAAAAAGCTTGGACACGTTATTGATACATCAATAACGTACCGTTACAGCGGAGAAAAAACACATATTGAAACATTCAAACCATTCGAATAATATTTTAAACCGTTTCACGAAGTAGACCGACGATCGAACCATATCGCAATAGTCACTGAAATCTATCTCTGCGAATTGCGCAAATGCCAGCGCTGATATTGATCACAGGAATTAGAAACTATGCGTAGTAAAAGTTGAGATACCAGCGAAATTAAAAGTTGAGATATCAGCGTGGCTATTAAGGAAATTAAAAGAACCGACTGGATAACATATCGTTTTAACCAGAATTGATAATTAACGTGTAATAATAATTGCGATTGAGCTGTAACTTTGAAGAGTTGGAGAAAGTTGAAAAAAAGGACTCTGTTAAAGGACTCGCATCGATAAGACTAGCTTGCTATTAAACACCGTGATAAGGGAAGTCATGTCGGAAGCTGTACGTATTTATCGGTATTGATTAGTGGATGTAGTACTCGCGAGAAAGTGTCGTCGTGTCGGCAGACCTCTGGTGGCAGAATAGGGAATGTACCTACACGATAGTAGTCGAAAGAATTTTCAGAGATAGAATGTTCCCATTTTTATTGACCTTTTTTCTTTGCTGATTAGAAAAGTAATGTATTCTAGAATTTGATAAAACCGAGAAAGCAGAATTAGGTTATACTTACGATTGTTAGGTATATAGGAATATTTGAATTTCAAGCGTAAGTAGAATTTGCAGAAAATCGATGGTCACATTCATGTTCGTATAAATCGTAAATTGCAAGAAAATGAGGGTTGCGATATGTAAATTCGAAACATAAACGGAATTCGCAAAGAACCGATTTTCGCATCTATGTAAATTCGTAAAGTTAGATGGGGACGGTAATCATGTGAGCATCAGCTGAGAAACAAATTTTGAAGTCACGAAATGTATAAATTCTGGCCGTGAATGTTTACAAACGAATCAGTCTTTCGATTCTTGTAAATCAATATTTATAGGATGAAAACCACGTTGGAGGTCAGGTCGCAGACTAAGATGAAAATCTTCCATTACTGGTAGTTCTTTTGGTCTTGTGGTTGTTTTTCAGGGAAAATATATAGACCAGAGCTGGGTAATTTGCTATGGTTATTATCTTTTACCTTCTTTCTTCGTCTTATTTTCTGCAACACAAATTACAATGAATTTTTCTCGTTACATTTACCGTTAATTTGATAAACAGAACTCTGGAGATATCGAAATTTTAGTGTAAAATTTGGAAATTAGCAAGCCCTACCAATTTTGGATTTACAAATTTTGAATCACCCAGATTTCAGCCATACGTGCTTTTAAATCTTTTATTCTTGACAATTTTATGTTTCATATGTTTGAGCGTCCAACCAATCCCGTTATCCACAGTGTGAAATAATATAGGATTGGATGAAAACTACGTCGGAGATCAAACCAAAGACAAAGGTAAAGCTGAGCCATTACCATCGAAACGCTGGCAAGCGATTCTCAGAACGCAGAGTGGCATTATTGTCCAGTCGCTTATAGGGTCTCTCCAAGAAAAGAGTATTCGCTCACGCCTCGTTTATGTCCCCTGCTATTCGCAAGGATATGCTTCTTACAAAGCTAGAAACGCTCGAACCCGTTTGTGTCGTCGGACCGAGGCAGAAAATTCTTGGTTGCTCGTATCGTACCGGAGACGTGCCTTAAAACGGATCCGTGCGGTCCAGACGGATTGAAAACATTAAAATGTAACAGTCGTAAGATTCTTTATTTTCGTGTGTTAGTGACGCGAAGGATTTTAGAAATTGATTGCATACTGCTATTAAGTGGAACGTTCATTTCTACGGAACGATGAATCAAACAAATGCTTATGTAGATATGTGTTTACTTTTCACACTTCGTGTCTTCTCCTCTGAGATTTTTCTATACGGACGAGGTATTTTGCTAATCGATTTTCATCTCGAATCTTACCTCCAACAACGATGAACAACAGTTTATCACAGTTTTCGTAAAATAATTCTATTTCTACTATTCTACTATTTTACTTCTAACGCTTAACGCTATTCAACATTGGTCAATTCTTTTCGGTGATTTCTCAAACGGTTAAAAAATTGTATATACGCCAGCTTATCTCTACTTGCGAGCGTTTGACATAATAATTTCGCGGATATGTGACGTGTCCACTCGAAGCACACGACCGTGGTATGTGCGAACGATCGAGGGAGCGAATATACGTACGTACGTACATACCGGTGTTTTGAAACTTCCGTCATGAACGACCATGCATTGCTGCGGTTCCCTTCCGCGTTGTTTTATGCTTCATGCGTCGATTTATTCCCTCCCTTTCCTTTATTTTACAAAATACGGCCTTAGCAAGGACCATTCGACGATAGGTACGGAGAACTTTTAAAGGATGGAATTTTGTGAATGTTAAAATTGCCGAGGAGAAGGAACGAGGGAAACGGGGTGAAGCTTTGGCGGAATTTATGGATTGCGACAGAGTAGTGGGATGTATCGAAGTGAATATCGTTTGAAGATTAAGATTCTTCTGGTAGAATTTTTCTGTTTTGTATCGGAATTATCGAAATTAAAATATCTCTTCCAAACTGAAGATCTTTCTGCAGAAAAGCATTGATCCATACGTTAAAAGACATATGATTCTATTAAAAGGAAAAAGAAAACAAATTTTTCAAGTCAGCGACTATTAAGTCACTGATTTAAATAAAAATGACTTAACAAAGCTCGAGATTTAACCAAAGCCAACAAACTACGGTACAGAAGTTCAATTTCATCTTCCAAGATCCTCTGCATCCGTCACTTGGTAAATTTCATCGTCTTCGTTTCATCAATTTAATTCTGTCGCAAACTCGGACGAACAGTCTGGACGTGGAATAATAAAACGTGTATCGAACGTCGCATCGACGCCGCTCGTTGTCATCCAGTTTCTTCCGGAACTTGGTATGCGACATAGGCATTAAGGTTAAGTCAATGTTTGATCACCGTGAAACCGTGCTTGTTGAAACGTCGCTAGTCCGTGTCCGTAACAGGGGGATCGAAGCCAAAATTAATATGCGACACCGCGGTTTCAAATCCAAATTTCAATGCAGAATGCGCGGCGAAATTGAATTCTACCCCTAGGGGAATAATTGGTGGACTAATATTGACCCGTATGTTCCGCGGATAAAAGTTTCTCACCCACTTTTGACCACAGGGAAATCCTGTACTGTAATTGCAGAAGATAACTTGGCGATAACCTTCCAAACGTTTTGCTTTATAGAAGAGATATCGTATGCTGTTTATCGTATGCATTATCTTTTGAATTCGCTAGTGAAATACCTTATAGGTCAATTTCTTTTTGTATAATTATGATAATTCGAATTATACGGTTTACTGTAATGGGGAAATAATTCCAATATTTAAATCACGGATATTTACTGGAAGAGAAAGAAAGGTAGGTTCAGATTTCATATTAAAATATGTAAACACTTGTTACTACAAATATTAATTGGCTACGAATTTATAGCACATTTAAAAAAGTGATTTGGTTTTCATTGATTTTATCAGTTTACTCGCATTACTGGAAAGTGGAGTTCTTGCTACCTTCTTATTTCAGCGCCCCTTCAGTTAATAAAGCTCGATGGTTCTATTTGATTGGTCTAACGAGGCAGAATATCGCGTCCATCTTAACGTAGAACCTCGAAGGGTTAAAGCTTAGATAGATGAGACTCACCGCTTTATAGATATCTTGATCAACCGTGAACACACATATCGCATCATACGACTAATTGCATCTGTTAGATGGGCGACGGTGTCTCGACATAGAGAAATCACGGTTTCCCCACGGTGACCTTGATCGTCCTTAACACGCAAAGGTCGCATATATCGCTGTTTGCGTGGCCTAGTTTCGTCCGATCTTCCGCGTGTTTCTAACGGGCACGATCGTTTTCTCGGGTTATTTCCCCGATTACCAACAAATCGATCACTTTCGAATCGATCGCCATTAAAACGCAGTCGTCCCGGAGGAATTTCAGTGTCGCGTTCGTTCTTTGACCGACTATCGACCCTGACATCGCATCTTCTACTCGCTCGAAACCAAGAAATATGAGATCGCGTTGGAACGAAAAGACGTGTCTGCGTCGACCTTGTAGAAATGAACTGTAGAGACACTTTCCGGCTTTGAATTTTATGTTGGAAGACAATAGACAATAGATAAATGAATAGAGGTTGATAGAACGAACGGAGTGTTCCACAAATACGTTTATTACTTACGTAATAGTAGGAAATTATTTCCGCGTTAATTTTTACTACGTATTTTCAAGAATTGATATTTAAGAAAGAAGAATAGAAAATATAATCATCTTTGGAATATTCCCTCTCGTCTTCGTCGGAAGAGTCGAATGAAACGGGAAACCTTCGCGTATTTCGCTTAATTAAGTGCATTGTCTATCTGGGAAATTTAATTTTAGCCAGGAGCGAGTAACTTACACTCACCTTTACGGTTTCTTCGGTTCTGAAAACGCCAGGTCCGCCCCCGTGCGAATCCTCACATTTTTTCCACGCAGACCAGACAACCATCCCGGGAAACACTTTGAGGGATCTCAACGCCGCTTGAAAAGCGTCTTCCAAGACTTTATTGTTTACATTCTTGTCTTTTGTCCTTCCACCAATTCTGTTTCGTTCCAACTTCGGAACACGTGACCGTCACAATTGACCGACAATAACAGGAAGAGTATGCGAATTCGGTACTCTTGACGATCCATTATTTACGACAAATAAAGGTCGAATTTCGTTTAAAAATATACTGTACTAATTTATACGTATAGCGAGACAAGAAAAAATACAATACAAAGGAACAAAGCTTCGAATTTTCTTTTTCCGCTCCATTACGTACTACGAACTTACCAAATAGGTAGACAGCAATGAAAGATTATATTTCACTACGATAAATCCGTCTGTTCCCATTCGCCAATGATTCTTTCACGACGAATTTTCCGCTAAATTCTCATCTCGGAAATCCTTGAATTGCGTTATAACCAGAAAGAACCCTTCGCCATTCTGCGTTTTTCCCTTGAAACGAAACAGACCCGGAATATCAAAGAACGATCTTTCCATTCTCCGTCCATTAAGCAGTTACTTTGATGTTTCCATCGAATCGATACAGGACGATATTCGACGGTATACACGTTCAAATCGCGTCCCTGTTACGATAGACAAACCCACTTTCGTTCGAGAGATCCTTCTTTTCCCTCTTTATCTATCGAGTAAGGACTCTACGATCGCTTCTTCCTCTTGATACAAATAGAGACGTAACATTCGTAAGAGAATCCTTTCGAGACGTCCCGCATGTGTTCCTCAGGACGAAAAATGGCGAAACGTGAGCCGATTAATGGACTTCCGGTCTTCCTGAGGAAAAGAAACCTTTCACGAGCGCTGCCAGGACACGAAACGGTGTACATACTTACATATAGCGCCATATAGGTCATCTTACGATCAACTTTACATTTTATCGTGAAGAAGGAATGTTACTAAAATTAACAATACGTCGATATACTTCCGGAATTCTGATCCTTAAGAAAGTATCTTGTATTGTTACAATAGTTTCGAACGAGTTCAAGAAAAAAGCGTGTAATAATAGATTGAAGCTAAAGAACACGATGATTGAATGTAATGTAACGTGACAGTTGTTTCTGATTCTGATTGACGATGGATTTTTACTGGTCCTTAATATCGACGAACATTTGAATGTGGCGACGAGAATTAAGTCGACGATTATTTATTTCGATAGACAGTTGCTCTACGAGTCCGTAGTTGTGAAGGATCCAGTGATGAAAGACAGATCGATTTAAATGGTGCTTGAAGTTATTTAAATTAGAATGGAATAGTATATTGATTAACAGCGATTTAGATTGATACTCGTCACACACAAGCAACGATAAATGTAGAATTTTATAAGGCCATCTTTCGATATCTTCGAAGCGGAGACTTCTGTAATTTAATGAAATATACGATCACTTAATTATCGACAGATAATTATTCGTTATGGATAATTATATGATAAATGACGGAACGTATTTAGTTCATTTAATTTCTAGTTAATTATTTACACGAGCTTGTACATGACATTGACATATTGCATTGAAATTTGCACATATCGCTTAAAATGAATTCGCGTCCCTGTATGCAAATGAACATTGAACATCAGAAAGTGCATCCTTAATGTTGCTAACACCTCTATCGATGTTTATCATCAGTTTGCTCGTCTCTGTCAAGCTTCGCTATTTAAATACACCGGCGATATTATGCAGCCCCATTGAAGGACGTCTAGGATAGGAAAAATACAAATACATATATGCATTACGTTGTAGCACGCGCGCATTCTCACACGGATTCTGTCACTGTTTTATTCCCTCATAAATAAATAAATAATTTCATGTATATACATCAAAAAAAACCACCGTCTACAACACATATTTCGTGAAATCGTATTATGTAACTGCTGTTCAGACGAGACAGCTGTGGCAAAAGGGTTAAAGGAGCGAGCACATTACATATGTACCCTTCATCTTGCGCAGAAATCGTGGAGATGACCCATTTTACCAGCGTGCTTACTTTTCCACCATCATTGTTTATTTTTCCACTTCAGTTTCTGACTTTTCCGCTCTAATTCTTGATTCGCATACCAAACATCTCTCTTCCTCGGTTTCCATTCTTACGTTTCATTATTCTCTGCTTGATCCTTGCAATTTCCCAAGAACTCAATCGTTCGTTCTCTCTGCAACCCCATCGACGCAACCCTGCTCCATATAAACAACTTACCCTACGGAATTCCAGCCGCTCATCCAGCTCCACCATCCGCATTGTACGTATACATATATGTACTTCTCACCATGTTTACGGAACCGCGTCATCGGACGAAACTACGCCCCATACATAGGAACACTCACGGTCATAAGTCAGTGTAATAAATTTGTACGTCTATAAATCATACGAATGTCTGCTGTAATTTGGAATAAAATATTTATCAAGATAGATGTTTTTCACGCACTAAGAGAATGAAAATGGCGCAATTCGGAAGGGGAATTTACAGTACAGAGTAGAATTTAACTTTATCGTGTCGTTTCCATTTTTTTTTTTTTTTTAATTTTATCCTCTATCCTTAATTCTGTAAATGAGAAGAGAAGCGAAATTTTATGTATAATCAAAGCCGTAGATAATACTAACGCAAATTTGCTACTCGTCCTAAATCAATTTTCGCTAAAATTACTGCTTCCAAAGTTATCGAAGCGATTACAGTTATATAGAACATCCTGTGCAAGGTATATATCGGCTTGGTTTCATAGCTTCCACATAAATTGACCGTATAATATAGCGACTTATGGCCGGGAGTGTACATAGAAAAGGGGAGTTTCTGGTTCACACCGGAAAATGGCGTAGGGACAGTTAATGGCCGCTGGGCCACGAAGCGAAGGAAGAGCGAGTAAACAAACGTAGGAAAAGTTGATGGCGAGAAACAGCGACTGGTCGACGTGCACAGCCGCCTCTCGGGCGCCGTTTCCGTCCATCGATCGCATCCTTCGCGTAATCCTGTCGAGCGTGAGCGGAGGCGAACACCGCCGCCGGAGGCTGCTGCAACCAATCCGCGCGCGACATTCCTCCTCGTCTTCGTGGCGCTCGCGCGCACCAGGAAGCGCCCGATTGTCCGGATAATTACGTAGTTAAAAGCTCCGCTTGTTTTCGCCTTCGACTTCCGTGTACGGTCATCGTACTTGTTCCTTTTTATTTGGAGGTGGTGCTGATTATAGGGAGGAGAAGAGTTACTTATGCGTCAGGGTGATTTATATTCGAGCTAGGGGTTCTTAACTGTTCATGGAGCCATGATTACGTACTAAATGAAAGATAATTTGTTCCCTGGTGCAAATATATTTTAATCACGGTCAATTTACGCATCGTGGTGGATCTACCTACGTAGAACTATCTACCTCTTCTTCCGTTTATTCTACGAGCATATTTTTTATGATATCGTGGAATTATTAAAATTTCTATTACTCGTGTACTATGTCAAATGTGTGTATGTGTATGTGTGTGTATGGGTGTGTCGAAAAGTCGTTTGTCAGATAATATATTGGGCTAGCAACTAAGTGATTGCGGATTTTGTCATTAGGTGGTATTGACAAAATCCAACCCAATAGGATAAAACTGCCAAAATGATGGCACTCCTTCCGCCACTCGCCTTTAACCAATCGAGTCTGAAATTAATTAAAACCGCACCTAAATGGTTCACGATTCGTTTCCCTTGACAATTCCAATGTCATAGTTCATTCGAATTAAAGAGTCCCCGGTGACCTTCCGATAACTTGTTCTACTTTTCTGCGACTCCGTTACGAGAAACTTGAAGTACTTCGATTAATTTAAAACTACTACAACTGAAAAATAACAAATAAACGACAGGTAAAATTAATCGACTCAGGTGTTTTTTTATCTTTTTCTTTGGCAATTTAAAGGCTCGATATAGCTACCTCGTACGACTGAAATTTCGTCGATGGCCTAAACAGGTTTTCAGAAATCTTGTTATCGGCTCAGCTCGCGCGACGTCGTTAATCGAACGCCTTCTTCGCTGCTTAAATTCGAGTAAGCGAGCAAGCGATTACATGTAAACGAAGCACCTAGCTCTGGTAATTGAAGTAGGTCGCAAAGTTTTGAAAATTGGAAAACGATGCTTAGCCATATGGTGTCCCTCGTGCCCGGGTGGTCGTTTATTTAACGATAAACGGAAGATAGCGATATTGATCTTTCTGAAAAGTGTTAACCGATAAGGAACATTCTGCACTCTGTAACCTGAGTTAGGTATAATGAAATGTCACGCAGAAATATGGTGTTTTATTAATCCTCGGTTGGTATTGCCGTTTAGATGACTACAACAGTTTGAATTAGATTTGCGTTAGGTTAGCGCATTCAGAACTGTTCGGAATTACGTGTTATCGTTATCACAATCTGTAATTGGTACTAGTGTTATAAAGCTATGATATTTTATACAACTGCAGAAAAATGTATGATGGCATATAATTAAAGATGTTTAAAAACACTGTGCAGATCTAATATGTTCTTTTATTTGAAATAGAATAGATAATTAAAAGTACAATTACCAGGAAACTACGAAAAGTTCAAAAGGTCGAAGTTTGAGTTTGTCCCGATTACCAGAATGCTTAATTTAACTTTACTAGCACTGTCGTGACATCGTGTTTCATTTCGTTCTTTGACTTTCTGATGAGTATACGTTGTTTGTATAAAGTTAGTAATTAAAGTACACGAAAAATAGATTTATGTACAAGTACGTTGATTTATTTAAGAAAGAAACGCACGCTTGAACGGTATTTTTGTAAATATATTTTGTAAATATCTTTGGAAGCCACAGAAAATACGAAATACGCAATTTTCTATGAGATCTTATTTTCTAATTAACCGAGCAATATACAAGATTGAAAGCGTTTTCTTTCGTACGTTTTGTATATTTTCGCTCGAAGAAACCCCATTTTTCTACGTCAAAGCACCAAGTAGAAAAAGCATGGAATATTTTAACTAAGTAATTACTTTTACAAAGCGAAATAAAACCGGTAGAGTGAGAAGTTTTAACGATCCATAGTAAAACCAATTTCCTATGTAAGCAACTTCTTCTAAAGAAACGTTATATATATATTTTATTTTATCCAATGCTTAGTAAATATAAATTACTTCAAAGAAGTTCAGCCTCTCGTATAGAAATTTGTTTTCCATATTAACAATTAGGTTTTGCATAAAAAACTTCTTCTCAGTTTTACCATAAAGTCTCATCTACTTTCTCCTATGATCGAAAGCTTCCATATAGCTATATTTAACAACTGTTTCTTGCTTTCTAGCTTACGGGTCAAAATAACAAATAGGAATCGATCATAATTCTTTTCAAAAAAAGGCAAAATCCAAGGTATCGAATTACAGGATATATAAAAAATATCTACGTTATCATACAGGTTTATAAAGGTATGTAAATTCATAACAAAGTCCATTAAATAAGAACAAATCTCGTGTGCTGCGCTTTTACTTTATCTCGTTAAAAAAAAAAAGGGAAAATTCTTGTGCCATTTTTTCCAGGTTCTCCTTTCTAACAATCGAAATTATACATTCACCCGCGTTTCTCAGAACCGGTTATCCGTGCGTGGAAATCTCGGTCGACCATTTCCGATCACTCGAAACAAAAAGGAAATCGAAGGTTCTCGTATTTTTCCGCGTCAGTCGATTGCTAACGGGTCCGTTCTGTTCACGATGGAGCTATAGTGGAAAAATTCATCTGACGGTTGGTTCCCGGCGCGTGTTCGCCAGTTTGCTCCGTGTTCCGCAAAATGCATCGTTGCCGCGTCTTCGAGATAAGCCCGCGTAGCCCGAAGTGGATAAGCCGGAAGGATGAGGCAAGTCAAGGTCACGATCTACTTTCCGCCCTTGCTCGCAATTTTAGAAGGGCAAGGGTCGAGCAGAAACGAGGTTTTCGCGTCTGCTATGCTTTAAACGAGACTTCCGTGATGGTTTGGCAGATCAAAGCGCAGACGAAATGTTATTAGGACAGGCTGCTTTCCCGGGTTTTCGTTACCACGATGTAGACGTGTAACAACAATGGAAATGATTCGATTATTTCTATAATATCAGATTTTCATCACACCCTTTTTCGTCCTCCCATCGCTGCATCGCCCACTCTTCAAACTCTCCATACCATCGCTCCATAACGTAATTTCGCTTACAATCTTTCGAAGATTGTATAAACTACGTACCAGCCATAATCGACAAACATCACCCCCAAACAACAACGAATATCCTCATAAAGCATTCACTCACCCATGATCGGAATTCCTTGGCACACTTTCCTTGAAAAGGTTAAGGAATTCACACGCGTGATGCTTCTTGTTACCTTCGAACGAGTGGGTGGTGATAAGTCGATTCGCAAAAGGAAGATTCACTAGCACCGAGGGGGTGGACGATGTGTATCTCGAAAGGGGAAAACGCAGCCACGGGTAGGACTGAACACGAGGGCAGAGCGGGATATCGATTGTCGCAGCGGAGGGGCCGCGGCCAGTCAGCTGACTCGGGTTGCCAGTTCACAGCTGATCCGACACGCGATGGTCCGCGGCGCAACTACCGCCGCATTGCCGCCCTCCCCACTTCTCGCCGCTCCCACTCCGCTGCTCCACAACTCCACACCGCGCCCTTCCACCCATCCCGCAATCGTCTCAACCACCCGCAATTCCCTATACGTACCTATATACCCGCGTTTCTCAATTTTCTTCGCACTCTGCGGATCCCGCTAAGCGCTGCAACCGCACGAATTATGCGGAGCCACTTGTTTTTCTCTATTAATTGTCTCTATTAATTGTCGTGTCACGTCTTCGACTTATTGGTAGGGTTAAAGAATTTAAGAATTGTTTTATTTTTAATTTCTTCGCAGAAAGGAACAGTTGTCGAAGACATGGACACCTGATATACGATAAGTAATCATCGATGATCCAAGTACCGTTAAAATTTCTTACAAGCGTCAAACGAGTGTATCCAGGCATTCAGCATGCGTTTATCTATACATTTGATAAATCGATCGCAGTGCGCTCGCGACTGAATTGCTAATCTACTAGTCGGTCGTCAAACGCATATATGTATATCATAATGTGTATTATTAACAATATTAATCATAATTCGCGAACGATAGCACTCAACATGGACACGTCAGTAGATATAACATCTGTCGTTCATAAGAAATCCTATATCATTATAATTTTTCTAAACTCGTAATATATAGCTACAAGGGATCTTATTATATCAGTGAAAAATATACTTGCAAGTAATAAATTCCATGCAATGACATAATCTTGATCGGACGTATAAAAGCATCGATACGAAGTTTTCAATAAGTTTGATAACTGATTCCTGACGCAATACTCTTGGTATCTATTACGTGATTAATTGAAAGCCATAATTAGTAATCTGCAGCTTACGAGCCGGTCGAGTTTAAAGTTACTCTACAGATCTCTATGAAACTAATTATGAAGAGGTACTTAGGGAGGTGACGTGATTTAATCCGCTAGTCGACTACCGCGTACGTTGCCCTTTCCTTTCTCGGTTTCCTCCGTGCAGGATCTCGTTCATCAAATTCGATAAGTTCTTTATCTTACGTCGGGAAGTTGTCTCTACGTACATTACATCGCTCCATTGTTAGAAGAAAAAAATTATTCGTAAGTTCACTTGGGTATAATTGTCGATAAAATGCTTTGCTTTCTTCGTGCAAATTGCATAGAATAGCAAGGATGTCAGACCGGAGAATACATGCAAATTGTTGGCGGAGGATTCGCTCGACCGTACTGATTATTATGCCCGACATCGAAGGGCCGCCATTATTTTGCCTTTTCTGTGTCGTTCGTCGTCGCAACGACATTTATTCCTACCAGTTTCGCCGCGACAAATGCAAATAGATCCAAATGTTGTTCCTGGTGGCTGATCTGACTCGTGGAATTATTCTCCTTCTCGAGTGAAAGTAGTCCAAGAGGGAATTTGCGATTTCCCTAGAGGTCTGCAGAAAATTGTACAAGTGGTATCTAAGTACTTCGAATTTAATATTACATCCGATGTGCCTTGTGCTTTAAATCAGTGAGTGAAAATTAGACCACGAGACGACAACATCGAGGAGTTTCAATCGAATTATCGAAAATTCGTCCTGATTCGATAAAGTCACCAAATTGTATACCAAAAACCAGTTAAATGTCAACAGAAGAAGAGGAATGATCGAAAGAGACGATAGCCACGAAGCGATGCGTAGTCGAAAGAATTTCAATCAATTGCAAGTTATCAACGTCCTTTACAAATTGAACCTGGACTAACGAATCCACCAAATAGTTGCCAGAAACCAGTCAAATGCTAAAAGTCACGGAGAAAAGAAATAATTAAAGCAGACTAGAATCACAAGACAACACATCGTCATAGAAGTCTCAATCTGTTTCAGTTGCCGCGTCGATGCTTTAGAGATCTTTTGTACTCGCGTTCTCCCAACATGTTCTCTATCTTCATATTTACCCATCGTGCTTCGTTGTTTCGGCTGCCTCTCGTTGTCACTTACTGTCCCGTTCGTTACTGCTATAACGCATTCTACGTAGCTTTGTCGTGTGTTGTAGATATTTGTTCACCATTCCTAGTACGCCTGAACGCTTTGGCGCTCGTCTTCCTTCCTCAATTCTCGTCTCGTCTGCTACCGCTGCCATCCTGCAAAGGGTAACGATATATGTATGTATGCATAGCATACAGGGTGAGCAGTAATTCCGTAGACCAGAGCAACGATAATAGTCCGTGTCGTAATTCCACTCGAACGTGATCGTTGCTTCGATATGATCACGCTGGATTGAAGCGGATCGAAGCGCCTCTGAAGCTGTCTCGAAGTTAAACTCGTGTTGCGGATGTCTGTTATTTGGCAGGAATTTTGTTAGTTGATCACGGAAGTGTTTAATAAAAGCGGTTCTACAAGATTATCATTTTCTTTTATTCCTTCTCCTCTTCTTTCCTTCCTTGCTGTCCTCCTCCTTCTTGTTCTTGCTAATCCATTCCTTTTTCTTCTAATATGATTGGACATTTCTCTAGAATATTTATAAGATAGCCGTAAACTTCTGGTAATTTCAGTGCTTAAAAATATTCGTAAAAAATCTATGGCGTGTAACAGATCCACTACGTTTTTATATTTTTCCCTTGACTAATCAGTAGCACGATTTTATTTCAACTTTTCTAAACTAAACTGTTCGCCTTAAACAGCACGGCCTATCTGCGGATAATATTCAGTGTAAACGCTCGAAATGTTAACTGACCAGAATCATACGAAGTTAGGAAACCAGTCCATTTTATTGTGTACCTTCCAGACGGGAGTACCAACACAATCGATATCGATTGTATTATAAAAGGTTGCAAATTCAATACCACCTTCCATAAATTTGTCGTAGCTATCACAGTCTCGATTGCATCGCTCAAGGAAAATTTCCTCCCCAAAGAAATCCTCGGAAGCGATTCGAAAAGACGTCGAATAAAAGGGGCGTGCATCGTTGTTGCATCGTCGTTGCACCGTCATCGTATCGGCAAGTTTCTCATCACCGTTGCCTGGTTTCTTTCATCTCGAATCGCAATATCCTCCGCCCGTTTTCGCGCCCTTTACTTCCGCCTAATCGAAACTAACACTTACATAAGCGACACCGTCATTGCACCCTTATCTATTCACCACGACAGCTAGTAAGTAGTCCCGTCCATGTTAACCTAGATCTAACCCAGACCCCGTTTTATAAGTTGATCCAAGCGTGACCCAGATTTTGTTTAGATTCAATCCTGACCTAATCCATCAGTTTTATCTTATTGTCAAGTTCACGCCCACCGGTGCGTCGTGTCTGCATACAGAGCATAGAGCTTGTTGGCTCTATACGAAAGCCAACAAGCTAAGCACCACGCCCAACCTCGACAGTCGTTTTTCTTGCTTACGGAGCTTCTCGATCAGTTGCCTTTCGTGAATATTTTCTGTAACGCGGAAGATACGAAACGGTAGTAGAAGTGCTGAAGGGTGAATCAGGTGTTGGATCAATGGGATGAATGTAGACAGATTTTGATTGGAGGAGGAAGAGAGACGAAGAAGAATAATTGGCACGTTGATTATTTTGAGACTGAATTTCTCCTAGGCTGTGGACAAAGTTTCATTTCTAAGGCTCAATTTAGATTTTTGTGAAAGGAGAAAATTTTGATAGAAATTAAATTTTATTTTTAATATTACTTATAGTATTCAATAAATACTATTATATAATATTAAATAAAATATATGCTAACGTTCATGTAGGAAGAATGAACAACGAGAAACCAGTTTTCTGGAGCAGGTAATTATCATGCTTACGCAATTTCATTCTCCTGCCTCGTTGAATGAACGAAACTTAACGCGAATCACATTTAATCCTGTCTAAGTATTTTCCGAACCGGACCGTGACCTATTTCGTGTTTCAGAGTCAGCACAAAATCCGATCTATCGGAGTAGTTCAAAGTCAACTTTGATTTAACCCAAATACTTAGTAACTCGAAACGCATTGCTCGTATGTAACGAATGCGTGAAAATTCTACATCGAATTTGTACAATATATCACTTCCGATCATCATCATGGTGATTTTTATTTGTTGATCGATGTTTATAAACCGGACTATCTAGCTGTAAAAATCTATAAAAGAGATATATTGACAGGTTTATAGACGTTGAAAATAGATTAATCGCTTATGAAGGATGTTAAAGTTGATTTAAAATAAATGTTTATAACAGCGGCCGTAAGAAAGTCTGGTCGTTGTAAACGATTGATGTCTTGTCGTCACATTTCTAAAAATAAATAGCTTCTGTTTAAAAAGCAACTTTGAAACCTGAGGAATGTAACCTTGGGACAAATATTCCGTTAATCACAGCCCAAGTTTATGTTTTTCCTTCAAATCGAAATCTTCCTTCTCTTCTTTTAAATTTTCAACATCGCTCTAATTATAACTGCTAAAGATAATAGTAAGAAAAGATGAAAAATATGACGCGTCGTTCATAAGCTTCTTTTAATTCGAGGGTGAACCGAACGATTATTTCAAAGGTGATCTAATTTCGCGCCAAATAAGTATACGAGAAAAGTCGTCCGAAATGTGAAAGAAATGGAAGGTTCCTATACGAAATTTAATCGCGTTATCCGTAATCGAACGCCATTGATGATTGTTTAAACAACGACACAGAAGGGAGAGCATTCCCTTGGCTTTTTCCTCGCTTCTTCTTTGTCCGCGATTTCCGGGGGACGCGACGGGGCTTGCACGGCTGGACGCTCCTCGCTTCTCCGGCTACCCCCACCTCTCATCCCGGCGCCTAGCGTCGCACCAGGCAGTGGAAGGGATCGGGAAATGCAAGGACTTGGAACTTCGAGCGTTTCAGTTGCGTTCGAGCTCTCGGCTGTGTTGGGTCGAGTTCGAGTTGAATTCTATTCGGTTCTAAAATGAAATCTCAGTGAACACGGTACGAGATATTTCTTTTTTGTGTCTCAAGTCGTAATTAATTATTTTTTCGCATTCGTAGTATTTAGGACTGTTTATGTAAGTTTAATAATCGAGTGATAGAAATTTTTCTGTGTTCGGTGAAGAGTACATGTACTAGATTTTAACTAGATACGTAGGTAGCATGTATCTAGTTAAAGAAGTATGATTACGGTAGGGAAACATCTTGCGAATGGAATTGGGTTAAATATATATATGGTGATCGATTTCTGTAAAGAAAAGTCGGTTTAAAGATTGGAGATTCCGTGTCTTTGGAACGACAATATTTTCCTGTAAAGTTTTTTCTGCCAGAATGTCGCAAGAT
Source organism: Bombus vancouverensis nearcticus (assembly GCF_051014615.1). Lineage (NCBI taxonomy): Eukaryota > Metazoa > Arthropoda > Insecta > Hymenoptera > Apidae > Bombus > Bombus vancouverensis. The sequence continues at coordinate 15,692,649 of NC_134912.1, read as the reverse complement.
AGTCTTGTCGAACCTCTTTGCGCTGAACTTCTCAAAAATGAAATGATTTAACGTCCTTTTTTTTATTGCATTTGGTTAGACTTGTAATTCGAAAAAACAAATACGATTGTACGATAGATTTTTTATATTTCACTCTTATTTCAAATTTTCTTCTTATTTCAAACTTCATTTCCAATTTTTTATTTATTTTATTTTAAGTCGAAACAAGCGCATAGCAGTAAAAAAAATGTTCCATGTTAAAAGAAGCATATATTTACGTTTGCCCAGCCATTAAGATAACAGAAGATACAAGTACGTATATCGCGGTTTTGCCTTCGAAAAATTCGGAAGATCAGTTGTGAAAATTCAATTACGCAAACTTATCGTCGACTTGTTTTTCAAACATGAGCCCAGTCTCCCACTTTCCAACCCTCTCTACTCGTTCGGTCAATCACTGGATGTTCATTCAATCGGTTCGCCGCGTTTTTCCCTTGAACCCAGTCCAAATGGACTGGATCCATTCGGCTACTTGGGAGACGTTTCTCGTTGTCACGAATGCTCCAAGCGATAGAATGAATGGAAAATGCTTTTCATTTAAATAAGATTGACGTTATATGTCTATGCAATGTAAAAAAAGCTCTACGACTTCGGTGTCATTTAATTTCTGTTGATTAACTATTCTTCGCGTATCTAATCAACATAGATCTCGTCTTTTGAATAAAAGAATAAAATTACGAATATACTTTTCATATGCACCGATGCATACAAGTACACGGAATTATCACTAAACTTACCAGGCTCCGTCAAATAGCCAGTTTCAAAGTTTAATTTAAAATTGTACATTCATTGTTACTTCTTTCGTTCGTCTAACTTTATGTAAATTCTTATATTATCTGATTAATCAATTTCTCAACTATTCTTAATATAAGAATTAATATAAGAATTATAATATAAGAATTATCTGATTAATCAATTTCTCAATTATTCTTAATATAAGAATTTACATAAAGTTAGGCGAACAAAAGAAAAATAACATTAAGCGTAGAATTTTTAAGTTATTAAATTTTGAAACCGGTCATTTGATCAGACCTGATAAGATTCGTGTTAACATATGTAGAATCGTAAAGCACTTAACTCTATCTCACAGAATGTTTCTCCATATTTAACCGGCACGAGAATGTCCCAGTCATTGTCCCAGTTGCGCGAGACACTTATATACTGAAAAATATGGCAATTACTTTGTATCTAATATCGATAATTTCGATGGTATCTATTTAGAAATTTAAGGCTCAACGAGATTGACGAGCTGTATATTGTTTACGGTTAATCGACGATTCAGTCTCCGACTGAGATTGATTTTGGGAATAGAATAGGTTCGAAAATGGCGATGGTTATCCGAAAGATTAAAAATCACCCAGTTTGGCCGTTTTAAATGGTTCTTACAGGCAACTGTTGGTCAAGTTCCTGATTAATATACCTGATAATAATTACGAATTTAGTTTCCGAGTTGAAGTTGAAGCGACGCGATGCCAAGGATGGAAAAGTTTAGAGAATGGTGACGCTGGAAGATTAGGTAGGTTCTTTTTCAAGAGCATCTTGTCCGGTAACTCATTGAGAACGATAGGAATTTTTTACGGAAGTTTGACTTTAAAATTGAAGCCAGTAAATATTCACGAAGAATATAATGAAATTTCTTTCAAGCTTTATCATATTTACTTAAAGTGGTGAATCTTGTTAAAGTTAAGCAAAATTCTTTAAACCGCTACTTCATGTTAAGAATTATTCATTCTTAATCGATAAATTAATTAGAAAAACGCGATTTCTTTAGAATATTTCACAGTTTCATTATCTCCCATGCAATTTTCTTTTCGAAATCGAATACGTATATCTTTCTGTTTGGTATGCCTCGATATCGACAATATCGATGTCGTAAATATCAGGATTTCTTCTTTCTCATATCGAAATGCGACCATCCAATAAACACGTTCCAGTCTCGGTCCATCTGAAGATTCGGCAAATGTGACAAGTCTACTGACACCATTGAGCGTGACAGCGAAGCTAATACATCGTCCGCTGTGCCGATTTTTGATCATTTTTCGTTCGCGTCACATAGATCACTACAATTATTATCACGTTCTTCAAACTACTAATTTTTCCTATAACATATGTTTCGTATTTGTAAAATTATAAAAATCTTACGCAAAAAAAAGAAAGTATCGTAACTTTGCAGGGAACGAATAATTATCAATATTTAAGCAATCAGCGCACGATTAAAAGAAATATTCTGGGTCAGATTTAGCAAGGAAGTTGGAAATATCGTCCTGAATGAGAAGTTCGATATGGGGCGTAGACAACCCACGCAGCAGAGAACGTGTTAAAGCAAAGTTGAAACTTCTCGCGAGAGATCCGCGTTTCGCGAGAAGGCAAATATTTGTAAAAGGGAATTCAAGTTTTTATCAGAGGTCTGACGTGCTCTTCAGTGTCGACGTGAAGTAGTAGGTATACCTTCCGTTGTTTGTCGCGCTATAACCCGTTTCGCAAACTAGATCGCGCGTTTGTCTTTCAGAAGTTCTTAAGAAACGCAACGATGAGCGTTTCAGTTTGTCATCGTCCTCGGTAAAGACGTTGCATTGTTTCGCGTTGACGTAGCCGTAGTGGTTAAGACAGATTTACCATCTCGTGTAATGAGCGTATTCCTAGCGATACTTTCCATAGCGAAAGACGAAGGACAACGCTCTTCTCTTTTGAACGAAATTCGAATTTTCAAAATTTTCTCCAAATCCCGAGTGGAACAATTTTATTCTACGTTTAAAATATCGCTTATCATCGTTGCTTTCTACATGTTTCTGTATGTTTTTTGTTCATATTACGTTCATACCGAATCGAGTATGTAGAATCGAATATACAAGTTGGCGTAACGCGTAATTTCCAAACAGCGTGCCGAGCAAAGTGCATTCAGTGAGTCTAAAGCTTGTTAGTCAAATCCAATTTTAATATTTCCTGTTAACTAAAAGGTTTACTTTACCTTCCTAACGTCATTTTACCGAGTAACATAATTAACCTTTTCGCTATGGCCGCCTCTGCCGAAAATATATCGCTTGCGGTCCAAGTTACGCTGATAATGTTTTTCTTTCTCTTCGCAAGTTCTGCCTATTTACCGGTACACTCGATTTCGTCACTTGGAATATATCTTTTATTTTTTGCGACAAAATCCTCTGTAATGAAGATTTCATTCTTTTTAATTCTCATAATGGCGCGTCGGTTAAAGTGCAAAACTAGGAGAAAAAGATGGGACACGAAACGTTGTTTGAGCAGTCATCGAGTCGAGCGCGCCGAAGCAATTTCCCGGTAATTTCATGGTAAAGGGATGCAAGCGAACTTCTATGCCACCGTATTCTTAACTTAGAATCGAATTTCTACGGGACTCGATTTCTCTTTCGCCGCTGTTTCAGCAGACGAGAATATCGCCGTGAATTAAATCATTTTTGAAGGCTACGAGTTACTTTCTCGTTTGCGTTGCTTCAAACTTATTCCGTTTCATCCTATTTCAATTGAAAATGCCGCCGACTATCTGCAATTTTTCTTTCCCCATTAAATACAACTGAAGATCACAAGAGAAGAATATAACCAAAGTCGAAGATAATTAAAATCTAATCACAATGAAAGTTACATTTTCTGTTTTTTTTCTTTTTTTTTTTTGCAAGGATATAAAGGATTTGAAACAAAACGAAAACTGCCTTTTTATTTTTGGAATTATCGATCTGCTTGTGCATTAGACATCATCTATGCGTTTGTTTGGAAAGTTTTAGGATTGTTCGCATTCCTCGAAGCTTCTCCATCGCAAGAAATGTTCTAAGTGGCACCAATGTCGTTAAAGACCGCGGACTTATTTCAAACAAAGAAGACTCGACGATTTATTTTAGACAAAGAACGTTTACGACAGACCAAAGTTGAAGATAGTCTAACGGTTTAAGACGAACTATCGTCTCGATCTTCTGTTAGAGGAACGGATCATGTTCGGAGAAAATGGTCCTTTTACACTGAAATTGGAGTGGCCGACAAAAGTATAAACACGATCCAAGATAATACGGATTTTTAGTGATCTTCGTAAAAAGTAAAATTCCACGTTGAAATCTTTGTTTCTTCGATTGGAATATAGCACGCACGCGTTACGTTGCAACGTTATGTGAATCTACGTTGTACAACCCCCGTGGGTTATGCATGGATTATGCGAGACTATTTACAAAGGATATAAAACGAAATTGTAGCAGAAAGAAATTGTGTCTGTAGAATATTTTTGAATTTACTTTAAAATACCACGAAAGTAAATGGGAAACGCTTGCGGATTGCAAAACCAAAAAGGACACTTAGAGATTTATTGGCGTAAATAAAATGAAAGTTGAAAGCGGGCTCCTCTTGTTCGATACCTGCAATTAAAAGTTTAAGATTGACGTTCGAAAGGTATTTTAAATGCGAAATCCGAAATGTCAGATGTATAATTCGAAATTGTATACTTATACGATGTAATATACAGGAGAAACGAGGTGATGATTAAATATTTCCAGATATGTGACTAACAGAAGAAAATGCTAACATCACAGCAACGAGCTTAACGTGAAACGCTTCAACACCTTCTGTTGGTTTCATAATCTAAATCAGGGCGAGTCTGGAGCCGTGAAAAAACCCCTAGAAAACGCAGCGTTCTCGAGTCGTGCTCTTCTTCAATTTCTCTACTCAGACTCGTGGCTGACACCGGTCGCATATAATCCAGAGAAAGTTTCAGTGTCTTTCCACGCCTAGGAAGACGACGAACGTTGCTGAGATAGCTGTCGTTTTTACTCGAAACTTGAATCACGCTTTTAAAATTAGCACTGTTATAAATAATCCTGTATAAATATCGATTTCTTTTTCCTCTCTGTGACCAGTACGAGAGATCGTTAAGGGTGCAGTACGCGATGACGGTGATGATTTATCGAAGCTTATTGGATTGTAACGTGTGATGTGTGCGGTTTCTGATAACGCTTTTAATGTTCGCACATTTGAAAGCGTGTATTATTGCGGTTCTTTCGATGTCGCTAGAACGAAAGTCTCGGGGATGTTACGTAACTAAAGTTTAGAGCGCAGGGAACGTCGGTCTAACTCTGATAGAGGAATGATTAAAGTATATGATTTATGCGAATCCTTTGTTTCCTACCAATCGAACGATGATTGATAAATTGATTGAAATTTGACTAGAAAAATTCTGAACAGGAAGTTCAAATATAATCTCACTAGAAAACCAATGAATAGATAGAAATTAAAGTAAATATGCAGAGTGTTTCAAATGGACAGTACAACAATAATTCGAATGAATTCTACTATGGCTCGTGACGTGGATTGGTTTCGTAATAAGAACGTGACTTCGTTATATTTTAAATTTAGGATTTTTACGTTCTCTCGGATCCTCCGTCGTAACATAGTTATTTATGAATAGAGGGGATTCAAATTTTAATTAGATCTCTGTGAAATTGAAATTTTGCTGTATATATATGTGTAACTTATCCTAGATTACGAGAAAAATAGGTTGAGATATCCGCTATGGGTTCCCTAATAATTTTCTTTGACATTCTTAAGCTTTTGCATTTTGATTCTGTCGAGGATTAAATATTTTGCTAGAATATTTCAAAAATGTTCAATTTTTCCTCATATTTACCTCCTGTTTTCTCTCTCTTTTTAAATATTTCTTCATCGAAGGATCACAGTCAAGCGACATTGTCACGCGAATAAGTAGAAATTTCTTTCTGCTCGACCGATCGAGACGATTCTCGAGGCCGTGACCAGTGAAAAATGAAACGTTCGAGGGCAGAACGATAATTCATCGAAATGTCGTCGAAACTGTATCTCCAAAACCCATTGAAGAAGATTGATCGAAATAGGGACAATGCCTACCCAGCGAGAGAAATTTGTATAGGTAATCAGCTCTGTGATTTAAACGTTTTAATTCGACACATCTGAATAAGAAATTTGTATTTCATCTTGTTGTATCTTTAAGTCATTTTAATACTAATGACTGTACTATTAAATATTCGTGTATCAATCTTTTGCTAACATTTCACATAATATTGTGATTATCTTTTAATGTGATCAGAATAGCACTCGACATGACAGTCTAATTCAGTCTGTTTTTATGGTTCGCGTGCGAGCGACGTGAGTCTGACCGAAACTGACTTACATCACTGTCGCCGTCAATGGCTCATTAGTTAATCGTCACGTGTCCTCGATTAAGCGTGGAAAATGAATATCAATGCTCCGAAGTCGCAATCGTAGACGCGCGTGCGGATGTTGGGACGTGCTTTTCCATTCGCAAATCGGTTAGAAGCTTCTATTAGTTAAGCGGCTCTATTCTCGTGAAATTCGAGGAGCGTACAGGATATTCCACGCAATCATAAGTGTTACAATAGAAATGCAAAAAGTAGTACGACATGTACACGTATAGAGAAACACGAGAAATAACTGAAGAAACCTTCACATTTAAATGCTAAGGACATTATTGCCATTATTAACAGTAATTAAACATAGTATCTACTTCCTTTTAGCGAATTCACTGTTTTAAGGATTGTACGTTTAAACAGCGCATTATACAGATAAAAAAGAGACAATTTCTTGAAGGTCTTGATAATGGAACGCATTACTGGAAAAAAAATGGAGGCCACGGATGTTAATTTGGTCGTTGAATAGCTGCGCTTCTGCCATTTAACCATGAGTCACCAAAGTGGTCGACCGATAACTTCTCTCCGGCAGTTATTTTCCAAAGCATTATTCATCGATGTGCCCATTTCAGAGTTTACTAACTGACTACAATCAAGAAACTCTCTAACTCTCTACAACCGGATAACTCCCTCTTTAATCGTGGCGTATCAACATTTACGATTTTCTACATAAATCCACGTCACGTGCTCTTTCTTCCTCCATTCCTTACATTTCACGTGCATACTCCAAATTCGCTTCTGTGACCGCAAATCTTAAGGAAATCCAGTTACGTGCCAGACCAAACAAACTCTGGACCATTTATGGTTAAGTTGTGGTGGGGATAGCGACCTTGGGCAACTGAAACTCGTAACTTGTTCTACTCCAGATACACGACTCTCTCGTCCATTCAGTTTGTCGTTGAATTTTTAACGCGTTATACGTTTCTCTCCTCTTATAGTACATGTCTAGTATCCACATTTAGTTTGAGGGTGTTTCGTGCAATGTGAATTGACTCGACGCTTCTAAAAATTTTAGACGAGCAAATATCTTATTTTAATTTATAAGTGAAGAGATTAAAAAACAAATTTAGATCCAATCGGACTAACGTTAAGTAACTTTGTTACTCCTACCTATGTACATCTATTTTAATTTACGCAATGAAAAGCTCCACCTAAAAAGCGAGTTACATGTACATACACAACTGTCGAGTAATTCTATTATATTTCCACACGCGTATCCATTAAAAAAGCTCGTATGACAAAGGTTTAAAAATACGCGTCCTAATAACACGAAACACCCTGTATCATCGATACAGGACATACTATCAACGAGCAAGTTACTCATTATTTTACAATCAATTAAGAGGCAATATTTGCCACGGAACGCCTTGGTATTGGAGCGTTTTTTCAGTGCCGTGAAAGAACCGGCGAGGTCGGCCACGTTGTTGACGCCAGTCACGTACGTTTATTATCCGTCTCCCTTGCCTTAACGACGTCACTTTAATGAGATGCTCAGTTAAGCATAAATTTCGATCGACGGCGTGCGATTGATCCCTGCGATGCTGCCTTCGTGTTTGTCTTTCATCCGCGTATGTATATACTTACGTGTGTATAATCGTTGATGAAAGTTTCGAGCAACGAAGGCGCGGTTCGTCGGAACAAACGCGCTCGCGCCCGCTCACTGACGTAAGCCACGATGATTTAATTTATACAACCTATGAAAAACCTTGTTTGCCACGCGCCCGTTACATCTTTAATACCCTTCATCCAATTACGATTACTGCATTAAAACGCGTCTTATCGCGTTTTCCCTTTCGTTATGTAAATTCTCTATCCACGTTTTTTACCCAGATTCGAAAGTCTTACACGTGTTGTCTGGCGAAAACACGTGTCGAGATAGACTCGAGCATTTCTGCGTTCGCTTTTATTAGAGTTTTGATATTCCTTGGAATCTTATTTTCTTTTATTCCTCGATATTTTATCGATCCATAGCCGTAGAATATAATAAAAGCGCGAGAGAATAATACAGCTATTGACAAATATGATAATTTCAATTCACGGAGCAGAACATTATAAAATGAGCGAAAAGATAAACACGAATATGGAGCGTTACACAAAGTCTTGTTTTTCACAATGTGAACAACTATGTTACGCAAATCTATTCTCATAAATCGACTCCTACACGTTAGCACGCTTCAATATGCATCGAACGACCATAGTACGTCTTCCTATTCATTTATTCGATCACCTACGTGTGATCTCATTCACTGATTTTTTGCATTTCCTTTTACAAGACCAACTTCGATAATGGATTAATAACATGAAAGTTAATCTTTGTTTGAATTATTCACCAAAAGAATTGAAATTTTCATCCGTTGATAACGCGATAAAGCTAAATGAAACGGGGTAATCTAGCTTTAATTTAACTTGTGGGGAATGAAAGAACAGTGGAACGTTCTATCAAATGTCACGTATTAGAAGAAATACAGTTACGTATGTGCGTACAAAATTTCTAGGAAATGATGACGCACAATTCGTGCTCAAAATACTGCATGTGTTCGATACATTTATGAACATTTCCACGTGTTGATAAGCGAAGCTCCCAATTACATCCTATCGATTAATTTTTTTCCAATATTTATTTTTCGCACTTACAGTGCGATCGCATGAATTTTGTATTTTTATAATAATAATCGAAGCTGGGATAAAATTTTCATCATTTCAAAATGAAAAGAAAAATATTTGCGCTGCAAACGGAAATTTATTTCTTTCGTTGTCGTCCTGACGTTATCGATACGAATATGTTACCTGTTAACAAATTTTATGAATTTTAAATATTTGAATATTTATTTCGCATTTGCGTATGAAATATAGTTCAAATGTACTGTTCAAAATTCTAGTATGTATCGAATATTCCATATGTTTGCCATAGGGTGTTGATTGCAAATTCTATAATATTATTCTATAGTTAATACTAAAAATACACTGTGAAATATTAGTTCGTTTTGTTTACTATCTCGTTATCACATACACGACGTACGCATATTTCCTAATTCAATGCAAACCTTTATTATTCATTATTGTATCTACTTTCAAGTGGTTTTTAATCTTATCAGCTCGACGACAGCGACATTGAATAGTATTTTGTTAAATAATCATTCTACTGCTATTGCATTTACCTATCAGTCTGACAATGAAATTTAATTTAGCAAAAACTTACCAACAGTATAAGAATCATTGCTATTGTACAAACTAACGCAATTTTACCTCAGCGTAAAACGAAACATCAATATCATATCATCGTCGCATGCATACGAAAATTCCCTCTTCTCTAGATCGTATCTTTCTCTGACAATTTTCCAAATAATTAAGCAAACTTCTATGTACTGCTGGATCGAATCCTCAAGAAATCGCACTGCGCAAGAAAACAGACGATAAATATCGCGGATGCTCGGAACTCGGCGGTCATTTCTTTAATCGCGCTTGAGGGCTCAATAAATCGAGCCAAATTTACGATCCCAGTGTACTAGCATGTTCGATGCACGCTCGTTATTTCCTCGCACACATAAGTCGGAAGCCACGGGTTACGAGTACTGCCTAACGCCATTGTGTATTATTTCGACCCTGAAAAAAGAAAACTGCGGTACAGTGTGCGGCCGGTTATGAAGCTCCATATTTCGTTCGTAAATAATGTCTCGTTGGTTTTATCGCGCGAAACGTCTGAAGAAATAATCGGGACTGTTGCGACCGTTCGGGTATAGATGTATGTAACTTACAGTCTTATGTTTTTCTCGAAGAATTAGCGTTAAATCGGACGATTCGCTTGCTGGCGTATTTCTTTTCTTTTCTTTTTAATTGGATCTCCCACAGGCTTGGGTTTATATAAATAAAATATCAGTATCAATAGAGTAGGTATCGCTCTTTTGGCGGAATTTCAAATATGCAACAAAGTTCGGAGATTATTAATTTTGAGAAAATTATCCACAAACACATTTAGGTGTTTGTTCCCTCTAAGAATACTATTGATACACCTTTAGTGTCTTGTACTTACATGAGTACATATTATGATACGGCAGAATATTCATAGTTGCGTTCTAAAAAAAGGATGGTGACCTTGAGATCTGAAATGACGCCATCTTGACAGAAATAATTTATTGACTTTAACATTATACTTTTCTCATTAACCATTTTCTCATATGTTTTCGTACTACTAGAGGCAATGGGAACGTCTGGAGTGATCATGTCAAATAAAATATACTGTATATTATTGAAAAGGCGGGAAAAAACACTATAGAACATTTGGCAGGGATCATGTTAATGTAGTTCAATGCCTTGAGGATTGTTTGTCGTGGATCGTGAATATTAAACGCAGCTGGGTCGAGAAATCTTCCGATGAGACATTGTCTTGGTTAACTTCTGCGTTTCGCTCGCGCGATATCAGTTTCTTGTAATTAGGTTAATGTACTTTCAGAAGTAGCAGAACTTTATCAAAGAACAAGATTTCTTTGACACGCTCTAATTTTCCATCACTTTCATTCTTATTTCAACCTTTCTTTTATAAATAATTTCTTTTATCAAATTTGATAATACAACGTCGAACTTTGTCTTACATATGAAAAACTTCTTTATCAAGGATAGTTGAACATAATATTTCTCTTAAATAATAATTAAATATGAATCATAAAAAGTAACATTTGTCGTTTATAAAATAATCTTACAGCAGTACGTACGGTCGATTCGTAGAAATATTTATTTATGCGCGCAACGAAAAACGATCTTTTAGTCGTTGGAATTGAAACAGTGACGCGAAGGAACATGGAAATATATCGAGTGGAATATAAAGCTTCCCACGCACGCGACGTTCAAATGATTGGTTGAGTTTTCTGATATTTGGTGCAGCCAAGAATGATATCTGGTCTTGGAACTCTGGTTATACAGTGAAATATACCTGCGAGTGTGTAAGGAGTTGATAAATTTCCGGAAGTTCGGGTGGGTATTCGTGCCACGATTCCGAATCACGAAAGCGAATTATTCGAATGCTTTGAACAGCCTTTCAGTGAGAATACACTTTTCCAGACGTTCTGCGATATGAATGTGAGCTCCACGTTTTTTTTTCTTTTTTTTTTTTTGACAATATATTTGTGGGAATAATTCACGCCGTAATGTACTTAAATGTCTAAGATCGTGAAAGTGCGAGATCGATCTTTTTTTCTTTTATTCGCAAAAGAATGTTTCCCTTCAAGACAAATTGTTGAAAATTCCATAAAATTATACTATCGATTTTGAATAATAGATAACGGAAGAAACGTCACGTTTCATAAAACTTATCATTTAAACATTGTTATTAATTTACTGCGAGAATGTAATTCTATTTATATTTCCGCGTTACATCATTGCGGTTTCCTATCGAACCAACCGGAACTTTATTTAGTTTAACTTCGCATATTGGGACTTGATCCGTTTCCATAGGTAACTCGATGCAATAGCAAATATTCAAAGCGTACAATATCAAAAGCCGTCCGTGAAATTCTAACAGTGTGAAATCTGTTAAATATCATGTGGGAAATTTATGACAGATGTAAAGCCATGGAAATAGTTTGAAAAATACGGCAGATGCTTTCTGTATTTTATTTTTATTTTTTATATATATATATATATATATTACTACACACTTTATTCGATATTTAAAAATACATATCAAAACAATTTATTATATTTAAAAAAACGTTGATATAATATATTGCTATCGTATGAGTATTTTCACCTGGAAACCTTTTCGACATATAGCAAATCCAAAGCTTTTACCGGAAACGGTCTACACCAAGGTTCGGTTAACATGGGAGGTTTACCGATATTATTGGCACGAACCGCTAGACTATTTTTCACTCGATACAGCGAAAGGACTGTTTAAAACACACGCGAATGCAAGATGGGTGTGGTGTGTGAACTACGTTCTCATGACTAATTCAATCAGGTCACCGGTTGTTTATTGGATTGCAACTAGAGACGCTCTATCGATTGAAATTTACTCCGACGAGTGAGAATAAATAATCGTATGATGCAGTGATGCCATGTTAGTATTATTTCTAACTGTTATATAAATCCAACTGTACATCTATTAGATAAGCAAATGAAAGAACATTTCAAAAATATAAAGATACTGGGTAATGAGTAGAAATTAAATTTATTCTTATAACGTGATTAATGGTAGATCGCGTTATGTGTAAATGTCAAACTGTCGATTATAACGATATATGCGAACCAGCTAGAGACCTTGATCAGCGGCAGTCTTTATCCCATATTAAGCTTTAGATCTATCGAGGGGTGGTTTTATTGCAATGGCCTTGCTACCCTAATAGCTTCTTCAATGCGTTGTTTCAGATCATCTGTTACAGCCATTTCTGTTGAATCCTACCTATTTGTCTCTTATAGCATTTGATTATCTCGATATACGGACAAACGAAGCGACCAAGAGCCATCGAGCAATCTCGACCCAATTATTGCATTTCCTATCCCTCTTTCTTACTACGCACACTTTCATTTCTTTGATAATATCTGAATCTCGCTATGTTTAACAAGTAATTTAATTTCGATATTTAGTTATATTATCCACGTGTTTCTGCTGCATCTGTTCAATCGTCCGTTCTTCTTTTCTCTATCTCGATCGAACTTGATTTTTTAATCAGGACGTAAATTCTTAAAATTTTCACACACGGTTCTAAGGTCAGTAGCACAATATCTTTCAGTTTAGAGACATATAAACACACTTCTAGCGATCCTCGGAGGATCTTGCAGCTATCCGTGAGTCAGTTGCACAGGGAATTTTGGCGATGGTCCAGTGGCGCATATTCTAAAAATTCCGCCGTATTTCTACCCTAGAGAAGGGGGATAGAAAACGAGCAAGCGAAGAGTCGTAATCGCGATCGTCCTCGTGGCCTGTTTCGATTTCGGCAAGGAACGCGCTCGCCTTCGAGAACCGAACCTTCTCTCTTTTGTCTCCCCAAGCGTTTTTAGCCTCGCGATCGTTCCAGAGGACGTTGTCCTGTCTGAAATGAGAGATGCCTCGCGAAACTCGTTCTGAATTCTGAACTGACTTATTCTCGGACAACTTATCGAAAATGTTCGTTAGAGTTGAAATGTGGTAGAGTTGAATATTAACGAAATAATTAGAATTGGATTTTTAGGCAAGATTTGAGTTACTGCAATAAATTTCTTCAATTCGAATAAATTAATCCAACAATTAACAGTTATCGATTATCATGTTATCAAAGTGAAAATGTATTTAAATTTGTTTTGAAGCCGATTGTATATATAGGAAGTGCTATTTCGAAAGTTAGGACATATTTTACATCTCAAAGCGAACAATAAATACGTGTCTTAAAAATATTTATTTTTATAACACGGTTATTTTTAACTCGAAGCACCAGTCTACGTAAAATCTTAGAAACGGCCTTCATTGCCACGTCGATACGGTATATCATTGATTTTCTCACGTATTTGAGTATCCTCTTGACTGATTTCTTATTCCGCCACACAAAAAGGTTTTTCCTTTTTTTTATATAGAAAAGCCTAAACTTAAACAAATCGGATGTAAATAGACCGACGAGATTTTTTACTTATCCCATACTTTGCATTGCCAAAACATGTAAAAGAAGAAATGAATTATACGTTCTCCTTTGTTATTCGCAAGCAGAATATTTATTCGAAGTTATCCCAAGATATCTTCGTGCTTTGTCCATTACATTTTGCACCACATGTCTGCGCAGAAATATGAAAAACGAAATATGTAGTAATCGTTTCACACGACACTTTTCTTGAGCCATTCATTCTGCATACTTCATATCTGCTCGAAGTAGGATAAAAATGCCTTCGTACCTTCGAAGAATTCCACAAATGCAAGCCATTAACATAGAATTCTTCTTCTTCTTTTCCCTGTTACCCTGCGCATTGCTTCTTTTTCCAATAATTCGCCCAAAAATACTTTTGTTATGAAAAATATCTCATCCATAATCACTGTCTCGATTCTTCGTGCATTTGACAATCGAATAATCAAATTTTACATATAACGTCAAGCTGTGTTCGCAATCCTTTCATATTCAACGATATGCCATGCATAAATGTTAGCAAAAGCGATATTTTTATACGACAACAGCGTCATCTTCGATCATTAAATTCCAGCGTCGAATAAACGAATCCGTTCCATGAAGATACATCGCCCGCTCTTATCAGCCCTCTCAAACGCCATCCAACGAGTACAAACTCGTTTTATTCGAAACCATTTTAAAGCTACCTCGGTGAATTGCATCGTGCCATATGATCACGAAAGTTACCCGGATTAATGAAAAATCCAGTAATTCGCGTAGAAAGGTGTTTGAACGATGTTTAAACGTGTCCCCGATTTCGATTTCGATCGAGGAAGCACGCGTTTAGGGGTGAGTATGTGCTTAGATTGGAGTGGCATCGTCGGTACGGTGCACTAAAATCTTCTCGGTCGAAATCGCAAGCGGGGACTCTTTATTTAGACGTCGGCGAATGATTGTTCCCCCCAGAATACTGCGAAAGTGAGAAAGAAAGAGAGAGAGAAAGAAAGTGTGTGAGAGAGAGAAAGAGAGAGAGAGAGAGAGAGAGAAAGCTGTGGTTCAGCTGGAGCTCGCGCGAATCGAGAGCGACTCAAGTTCAATGATAATCGAGACGGACTTGGCACGCGTCACCGCGACCGGATTCCCTCTTCGTTGATCTTGGACCGATAGTGGCGCCACGCTAACTACAGACATGGCGTCGATCATGTTTCTGCGCGGAACAGATGGATCTGCCAGCGAGACGACGACTCTACAACGTGTGTATTACCTCGTGTTCATCGAACAGTCCTAAAAAAATGCATTAAGACGAATCGTTTGCTCGAACAGAAACTGTGAGACAATTTCGATTGAAAAAGACTTTGAATATTTTCGGAAACAAAACAGAAAAAAAAAGAAAAAAGAAAAGAAAGGAAAAATAGAGAAAAGAAAGGAGTAGAATTAACAGAGACAGAGTAGTTGTTATCGGTGGAGGGGTGAAGTTTGAGGATAGTTGTTGGGATTGACCAAGGACGAGAACACCAGGCGATAATTGGTGTCGCAGCCGGTGTTCGATGAGAACCGAACAAGATTTGGTGCATACCCAGCGTACGTGAAAAGATCCTCGGGCACGAGGACGGGGCGCCGAAGAGATCGTCTTCAACCACGACGATCACGACGACAGCGATGCTGCGCTCGCCGGCGCGCGTCGTTCTCCAGGATTCTTCCGCCTCGACGTCCTCGACCCTGTCGGCGCCACCGACGCCGGTCCACCACGGCGCTGCTACCAGCTCGACCGTCTCCTCGCGTCTTTCCCTCCTCGACACCTGCCACAGGAAGATCAGGTTCTTCGGCGAGCTTGTCGCGTGAGTCCCTCCGTCTAGTTCCATCTCGTCTCTAGATCTCTATGTACATACATATATATCTATATATCTATCTATATATATATATATATGTTTATATTTCAATATTGTACGTGTACACATGTGTACTTGTACGGAAATGTCTTCGACATAGAGGGCTCTGGCTTGACGTTGAGTAGTAAATGGCTACTAGCCACCTATTTATGGAAATAGGGAACAAATCGAGTCCGACTTAAGGTTAGGCCAGTATTTCTCATACCGGAAGTTCCGAGTGTAATATCGTAGAAGTAGAAGGAAGATTGTCAGCAAACGATCTATTGTAAAATTAAATTATACATTACGTATAGAACGGTTCACTGAAATAATCGGGCTTAGGCAGCTCGTTGTGGTAGAACGTTTTATCAGAAAGTCTCTCTGATAATTTTCTATGTTATTTTCTTTTTTTTTTTTTTTTTGTTTAAGTGGAACGATCGTGGAACCTTCTACCTAAATTTGAAGTAGCATCCTACTATCTTGAGTCTAACCAATGTGGTCGCTTTTGGATTATAAGTAAAAACTAAAGTTCGAAGTAATTTGAAGACGTAGCTGTAGGAACTGTTCCACTTTCAAGAAGTTTCTGAAAGAAAGAACAGGGAAAGAGCCGCGAGTCGTGCAATCTGGATCATTGACGGATTTTTTAAAACTTATTTTTAGCAGTTAAATGCTACATCCCTGCATTGTCTAGTGAAATATCGAGAATCAGAAGGCTGCTACGCCCTGACAAATTTTACATAACATATTTTTATTAGCTTGAATGTAACAGTGAAATATAACGTACTAGCCTTCTCATAAAGATATCTTTTTAATCTAAATGTTTGTCGCAGCTTTTTGTGATGCAAATTGCATTTCTTATTCAAAGACAAGCCAGTGTCCGTCGTTTGGAGACATTTTGCATATGCATGGTGTAAAATTAAAGCTGTTGCGAGTCAACATCTCAACGACTACAAAAAATAGAAATTTTTGTATTATTACGCCCGCTTTGGCATGAACGTGTCTTGGTATTTTACATTAAAATTCATTATAATTCATATGGTACGAGAGAACAGAAATATCTTTAAAAGATTAAGTATTTAATACTTCGTACATTAAAAAGTATAATGAAACGTAAATTTCATAGTTATTGAGATATTATCTCTCGACGTCTTTTATTTTTATACTATGCACGAAGGATTAACAGGAAACACCGATGCAACCGGAAATAGGATAATGCCACCATCGAATTCATGAAAAGAAATTATTTTATTATGAAAAAAATTGTCTTACTTCCGATTGTATCATGATTTTTCATCTACCTTGTTATATATATATATATATTTCTCTGTATGGCCGGCTGAAAATTGTTCGTTATGTTTTATTGCATGGCATACATATGTACTTCTCTGATTGAGCATCGAAAATCGAGAATTCTTCATTGTTTAACGCTTTGCTGGTTTAGGTTAGGTATAATATATTTCCAGGTTTCTTTTTTTTTTCTATTTCGAATCCGTCGCTTATTCGGCATAAAGATCAAACATTATATCGAAGTGAAGCCAATAATTTTGAAAATCTCTGGAAACAAATTTTAATAGAGCTGAAAATAGGAGTACATTCGTTCGGGAAAGGGAACCTTTCTTGTTACACGATATTAAAATTGGAAAAGTTAGGTGTGTTACTTCGTCAATAAACGTGCATTATCGTTACGAGCTTGTAATCTAATATCACGTTAAACGCGTCAATTTTTTCGTCGATCTTTTATCGTTGCTTCGAATGTATCATTTTCTCGTTCGATCTTGTGTAAATGATCTTTTCCAAGATTTTGTTATAAAAATTGTTTGTATCTGGAATTTTTATTTATGCAACGTTACAGAACTGATTTAGACGCAATAGCATTGTATCATTTCTTTAGTTCTCTCTATGCAAGAGAATTACATTGCACGTATCAGTGTTATAATAAAATTCAAAATGGTGAGTCCACAGTCAGACGACAGCGTACGTTGAACTTAATGAAATATCTTCAAACAGTGTAGAAGAACTGCTATACATCATTCAAAGATTTAGAACACGCAAGTTTTTCTGACTCGCATAAATGCAATACATACTTGCAACATATACCGAGAACCGGCGAAGAAAGATAAGTCGGTAACACGCTTGAGCAGTGGCCGGTGGCGATTAAGCAGGAAAAAGAGAGCGCGCAAGAAAATCCAATCGCATTATTATGGCGGCATTTTATATTATTAAGGTTTGAAGTCGAATGGAATTTTTCAAGTATACCTAGTGTTCACATTGTCCAGATCGATCTTGATCGACAGGAATTTAATGGAAGTTACCAGAAAATGTTTAAGTGAACGATTTTCCATTAGATAAATAGAGTAGACATAAGGATCGTTACGAAGATTAAATATTTTGAACGCTCGAGGCCAATAAAATATTATTAGTTTTCATAGTTCTGTTTTAATACATCACGTGAGAAGACATCTGGATTAGATCGACAAATCTCGAACAAGGTAGGTGTAAGAAAACCTGAATTTTAAGAGTCGCAGTTATCGCTATTTTTCTTCTTTGATTTTTAAGCTTTTGGAACCAAACAAATTTGAATTAAAAGAGAAAAAGATGAACAGATATTAAAAAAAAAAAAAAAAATGAAAGGATAAGAATCTTCGATACGATAATAAACTAATAAATAGTTGGCCTCGAGCAGTCAGATATTTTCATCTCTGTCGTAGTTTCTAGCGGCGACTGGATGTTTTATTGTTTTGCGATATCTGGTCAAAACTGGCAATAACCAAAATGACGAAAGAGCGAAAAGCGGAGGATGGTCAACGAAATCAATTTGGAAGAGCAAGTTCGGCCAGTTTTTTCCAAACAAACGCAGCTTCTTTCCGGTGGCATGAGCTTCTATAATATAGAGGAAAGGACCGATGCTTTGTCCCGTGTAGACGTGGCTGAATTTTGTGGCTCTCTGGTTATACTGCATGCGAATAGAGCATTTTAGCGGCTAACAGGAAAATGATTACACAATTCCTTGTTAGAGTTTAGATACAAAATGAAAACATCGAACAGACACTCGTCGCCACTTTTCTCGAACAACAGTTCACGATCTTTTTTTATTTCACTTTTTATTGTGATTTGCTATTATTTGTTATCTCTCAGTTCTCTACGTACTTTATTAAGTCTCTGAGAGGTACGAACTAACTTCTTGTTATTTCTTTCGAATATTTGTATTCGCTGAAGGATTGAACATTGAAAAACGATTCTTCGTCAGAAATATTTGTCGAAATGATCATTAGTATTCTGTGCTCGTAATTAACTTCTAATTCTATGTGATACAAATAGATAACAAATTTTTACCTTGTATCAATCTTTTTTAAAAGAATTCTATTCAAAATCGGCAAGTCTAGCGGTAAAACCTGTCTCAAACAATGGTGTATCATTAATCAAATTCACCGCAGCCTTGAAGATCTATAGCACATTCGAAAAACATAGAAATCAAATAAACTACTTCATCGGTTGACCTAGAATCCGACGACCTAGAATCTGGCGATCTAGAAAAACATGCAAAATCGAAATTAAAAGAAGAAGAGAGAAGAAACTAGAAAAATGAATCGATTACGTTCGGTTCTAATCAAACTTTGATTCATTTCCTGTTTTCGTAGCAGAAGTCGAGCAAAGTTTGTAAGTTGAGCGTGAAAAAACATGTGCCATTGCATTGATTCGATTGAGGAATGCGGCGGGAATAAAGGAACTTTAATCAATTAACTTTTGTCCGGGAAGAAGCTTCATTTGTTCTTAGGAGAGGAAGAACGAAGAAAACGGCAATAAGAAAATGTCCGACCAACGACTCAAATGATAGATTAAAAGCGAATTGAATGGAGCTATTCGTAAAGACCATTTGCTCCTGTACAAATCCGATAATTCGTTAATCTGATTAGCCAACCGGTGCTAGTCGATTAAAGATGTAATGTTCTGTGCACAATGTGATTAGCAGTCGTTGCTCATGAAGCGCAATTAGAATGTAGAACATGAGTTAACTGTGATATCGACGAGTTTGCGGGTCGTAATGCTGTCTTTGTCTTCGTCTTTGTTCTAAATCCGACCACAAAAAAATATTTTCGTATTTGAGGAAAACTCGTCGATTTTCTCTTATTTGATCTTGATCTATTCAATTTAAGTTACACAATTGGATATGAAAGGAAGAAGCGTATCTCCTTCAAGAACTGTCCTTTGAGCGTTCAATTTTGAAGGGTCGTGATGAAAAATTATAGATGACGTGTTAGTAGAACCGTCTTGCTTATGTTAGTATCCTCCTTAAATAACTCAAACTCCATCCGCAGTTATAGTAACAAGCAGAAGTAAAATTCTGATCAAATTATCTCGTTTCTCACAGTTATAAAACCAGTCGATTAACTACGTTTTAAAATATGCCTGAAATTCGCAGGCAACCAGAGGTTCCAGCGCTGGTGTAATAACATCATCGTCATGCCAGAAACCGTGAATTCTAATTAAAAAGTAACATCGTTTTCATTCAAAGAGCGGACTCGCGTCTTGTCGCAACGTTGATAAATGAATCACAGGTTTCAATTAAAAATACATCGCAGAGTTTTCCCGCGACCTTATTAGGAATTTATCCCGCGACATGTTAAAAATTGACGCTGTTGATTTTAATGAAAATATTTAACGTGCAGTTTAATTATAAAAAATATCATCTTCGTACGCACGCTATTTTTACAAGTAAATTCGTTCTTCGCCGAAGTAACTCGAATAATTCGAATCGCCTACTTATTGCTGGTATTATACGAAATAGTCTGGAGACCATTGGCAGTTAGATCCAAGTTATAACATGGCCACCATTGTAGTTAAACGTGGATTAAAGGATTGTTGGATCGAGAATCGAAACAAGTTGCCTCGACTCTGCTTTACTAAAAGTTAATTAACACGTACGGAACACATGTTATCGTTTGACAGTTGGACATATATTTTATCGTTTGGCTAAGTTTCAGGGACCTTGATTTTATCGAAGTATAGTCGATCCGTATCTAATTTGGAGAAATACATAATATAAATTATAATTAAACGCAATTCGAAGCAGAGAATATTTTTAAGTATTATACTGAGGTTGGAATTAAAGTAAGAGTTGAGTAGGTTTCTCGTTTTTCTTTAATGTAATTTAGTTTCGAAAATATTTAAAAGATAAAATTACAGTTATAATTTTTCTGTTTATAAATAGAATTAGACGATACGCTTCATTACAAAAAAAAAAAAAAGGAAAAACAGAGATGTAATTACAATTACAATTTTTCTTCTTATAAATAGAGTAGTTTATATAACTTCCAAGTCGCGTGACGTTAAAAGACATTTATTAGGTAAAGTGAAATTGAATTAAGGTTAGATTCGTCTCGTTTAGATTCAATTAGGACGAATTAAATTGAATTCAGTTTTGAATTATATTTGGATAACCTTGGAACAAGTGTATGTTAAATTCCTTTCGGTTAAGGTAGGTTACCCTAGATTAGGATGGGATTAATGCATTTACTCTTAAACTAAAATACGTCTGTACCGGTGTCAGGATTAAAATTGCAGATGAATTTCAATCAACGTTAAAACGATTTCGTTTGCTGTCCAGTTTACCGTGCGTGTGTAACCTACATTAAACCACGAGTTTGATTTTTCCGTTTAAGGTAGGAAGCATCGTGAAATTTCCGGGGCTGCCGGATGGAAACTTGCTAATTACGAGACATCCGAGCGGACAGAAGAAGAGGCGGCCACAAGTGCATCGCCTCTTCTCGTGAGTGCACATTTCGAAACAAGCTCGCTCGGCTCTAGCGATTGTCGGAAAACCGTGTGCGAGTTTACCTTCCTGCACTTCACTTTCGGTTGACTATTTAGTCTACTTCCGAGTGAAACATTTTTCCGTGAACATCAGCTATAGTTTCTCTTTTTCCTTCTTTTTTTTTCAAGAAAAGTTTATTCGACGTGTTCAAATAAGTATCAGATAACGAAGTATACAGGGTGGTTGGTAACTGGTGGTACAAGCGGAAAGGGAGTGATTCTACGCGAAAAAAGAAGTCGAAAATATAGAATAAAAATTTTTTTTTAATTTTTCCATCGAGACAACGATCTACAATGAGATTCGTTATAACGAGACGTGATAAAGTGCACGCGTACCCACCGAAAATTCAAAGTCGATTTTCTAGAAGACAAAGCCTCAAACGAAAAATTTTTATTCTATATTTTCGACTTCTTTTTTCGCGTAGAATCACCCCCTTTCCGTTTGTACCACCAGTTACCAACCACCCTGTATATTAGTAGACGACGATTGTACGTAATTTCGAATATTAAATTGTGATTCTTGTTGCAAACAATTTAATAAAGTAACATGTTATAGGAATATACGCTACTCCGCTACGGTGGATCTTTACTTTCAAAGACGTTTTATCGTAACGATATAATAAAATTAACCTTGGCTGTGGATTTCGAGAGCCACCACATTATACGTACAATACTTTGTTATCGATCTTTTCCCACTTGATATCCTCATTACGCGTAACTATCAAGGAGAGAATCGACGCGAATGCGGTGCCGTTGTAGGAACATATTGCCGGCAGTATTAGCGATACCAGGCTAATGAGCTTGAATGTGTTCCAAAATTCGCCGCGGGAGCTGACGATGTATGCAAGAGGATGGGTAGCAGGAGAAACGCCGGGGAAAATCACGGCAAAGAGCGACCTTTCGAACAAAGTGCATTTAGGCCAACATAATATTGTCCTTCATCCCGGGAATGAAATTGCTTTTTTCAGTTACACGCTGCCCTTTAATTTGTTTTCCACCGACGTACCGGTATAGTACGTTCTTCCGATTCCACGAATATATCGATTGCGACAGGACTCTTTCGTTTCATATCGATTACCTTCGACCGTTTCTTTTTGTAACGAATTACTCGACACTTAGATCATAGTTTGAACACAAATAACAACGGTACCAGAATATGTACGAATTATTAGTTTATAAAAATATTTGTATCGCTGTGGAAATCTATGTGGAAAAAATACAGCGGCCAAAACAATGCATGGAGCGCATTATGCCAAGCAGATTTTCAAGCGGCTCGCGGTAATAATTCATTCAGAATCGAGGTTATAGAAATCAAAAGAGATCGTCCAGGGAATAGTTTGTGGCCAGCTTCCGTTTTGCCTTTCTTCGCGCATAATAAATGCTCAAAATATAATTACGAGTTCAAAATGCGCGTTAATGAAAACCTATTCTTCGCTTGAAACCTCAGACCTGTTCTGTGAAACGTCTCGCTATTCTGCTCTCCAAGTAACTCAAACAGAGAAATAAGGTTTATTATCTCTCCTTTCTCAATTACATTTGCAAATTGTTTTATCGTGATAAAAACAATATACTATATCTATGTTGTAAATTACTACGAACGTTATCTTATTTTTTTCATCGTCTTTCGTTCCTTCGGTTATTTATTTATTTTAGTTATCATCGAATATCGAGTATCATGAGAATATTTTTTAAGATCGATTATTCCGTCGTTCGCATAAATCAGTCGTCTGATAACGTATCAATAGATGATTTAAAATGACCAGCGCTGAATAACATCGCGTGCCAGTGACTACCAGCTCGATAATTAGTCTTCATTCATACCGAAATCAATGGAATGTAATTTCAGGCAAATCACATGCCACGCGCCCTATAATCAAAGATGCAACGTGCGAAATAATACCTAATCTAAAATGTGTCGCAAACCATGCTTCACGACTCGCTTATTGCTGTTTGCACGGTAATCGATGCTTTCCAGATTAATGAAATACTACCAAACAAGAACGATTTTCGCGTCAAAATTTTGATTGTGTAGAAAGTTTGTCAGATTTATGCAGAAAAGTGAGAATATCGTATTAAATATTAATTTCCGGAAGCGAATTTTTTCCCGCGTGTTCTAAAAGTGCTGGCGGCTCGGTTCAGCGACGTTTATATTCGCTATGTTTTGCATTAAAATATTTGCTATCATAGAGATTTCGATATTTGCAAACATCAAATCGTTCCACGAACTGCAAGCTAAATAAGCTGTTTTAAGACCTCGCCAATCGTATAATATATCTATGACGAAGACAAACAAGGTCATAGCCATTTCTCTTGGTTCTCGCATTGCGACACGATTCTTACGATAGAAATGTAGTACTATATTGGCAACTTACGATCTCGCGTTTGTTCATCGAATATACAACAGTATTATATTAGCGATTAGCAGCTTTTACGAAAGGGACGGTGTTATAATATGGAAGATTCCTCTCCTTCGGAACAGGAAGAACACGGTACTGTTTCATATTCAAAGAAAAGTATACCAATTTAGATAATCCTTAACTGTAACTTACAAGACAACGTATTACTGCGTGGAAACTTAGTTTCACGCCAAAGACCCTAGATTACATCTCATTAAACATTAGAGCCCATATTACATTTCATTGAGCACTGTATCACCTTACTACTCATTCTTACCTTCCATTTACGATAAAACCTTGCAAGTCTATATTATCAATTCCATTTTTCTTCTACAAAAAAGGTAAAAAGAGAAAACAGAGAAAAGAAGGGGCTACGCTACCACAAAACACGAAACAAAAACGAGAAACGATTGCCTAATCGAATCACGTCTACCGAAATAACACGCGGTGAGACAAGCGCAGTGTTTCGAACGTTTGATCCCACTGGATAACAACTGGTTGCAAGTTTTGTCCTGGCGGTGTTTCTTTTTTCAGTGGTAATTAGCCGAATACGTATGCATTGACTTGAACCGGGTAATTTCGCGCGCTGGTTGACAAATACATTGTGTCTACAAATACAAACGGAACGTAACCTTCGGTAGAATGAGGATCGTAGAAAGCTAGAGGCCGTGGCGAACTTCGTTGTTCGCAGACCAGGCGGCTGTAACCCTGAGCCGAGATGAACAGAGTGCAAGATGTTTGTGCATTAATGCCTGCGGTGGGCTGCAATCGAGCACGATACACCACCTACCGAAACGGCTCGTATTTCATGCGGATGCAACGTTCATTCGCGTTCGCGTAATCTCTGCCAGCCTCGAGACCGTCTACCGCTACCTAACCCGTTTGTGCAGCGATGGCCGTTAACATTCGCTGCCTGAAATTCCGCCAACCAACGAACGTCTCCTTTCTCTGTAAATATGCAACTTTCGTTGTATAATTCAAATTTGACATTAATTAAGAATCGGAAGAGAACCCTGGCTTCGGGCCACCTTCAACCCAACAGTGTTCTGTGCGAAATAGATTTAACGCTTCTGAAATTGTTAACGTAGTATAATACGTAGTAACTCGTAATAATTGTCTTTGACCTTAATGACTTTGGTAACTGTGAGTCGAAATTGTAGAACATTCGTGTCATCCGCAGTGTTCTATATGAACATATGTAGCATATATAAGGCATAGAAATAGCTCGTACTTCTGTGGAATTATACGTGAAACGAGTAACATTTACGGTTGCATGGTGAAAATGGATTTTGCACTACTTCAATTATGGAGCTTTCAGCCATTAGCGACATTCATACAACGAACTGGGTTGTTGGTCGCATTTCCAAGTGAAATTGCTTTAAATTTTGGTCGTGAAGATTCGTATCATTTGCATCCAATTTCCATTCGATTTATCTCTGTTTAAAAGTACATGTATAAATATACAATTAAAAACTCCAAGTCAAGGAAATGATGTAAAATATAAGAAGACGAAATGCAGCATTCGTCGACAGTGAGCAATATTAACAATAATTGATTACGTTGTTCAAAATATGCAATGCTGTAAAAAGTGAATACGATATCGCATGTCTTGTCAAATAATAATCTGAAAACAAACAGAAGAAGAAAAGAAGTAATTGGTCGAACAACTTCCTCTCGCGATGAAAACGTAATCAATGAACTGCAATTGGTAATAATCTCTACATTCGTAACATATTCAATGGTAAATACCTGCTGGCTTTTGATAAACAATTCTCTTTTTGTCGTATGAAAGCACTCGACTCGCAGTTTACTGGAGCAACCGATAGTACATAAAACTACTTTGAAACAGAAAACTAGTGGGAGTCGATAAATCCGGCAAAAAGAGCGCACGATTTCTATTCCCGTATCCCTGGATGTGCGTGCAGCAAGTTAAAGTTTCTCGCGTGGCGATCTCTCGAAAACGATCCTCGACTATCGTTCTCTTCTCTCTCCCTCGAGTATTTCTCGTGCTCTAGATCCGTTCAGTTCGACGATCGGTGCGCCGATAACGCGTACTCGAAACACAGATCGAAGGAGTCATTTGTAACGAGACGTCGAATTCGCGGCTGCATCCCTCTTCCATGTACCTACTTTTCTTCGTTTGACTCTTCTGGTTCTGAAGAGGCTCGCAAAATGCGTTTTCACCGCTTTCTTTCATCGGCCAGGCCTCGGTGCTTCCACTAGAAGAATTTTTATCGCAAAAAGCACGGTTGTCCTTTACACGGTTTTTGTATAATCGTGGTGTATAATCGCGGTGAATATGACGGTGGACGATGTCATTGATTCGAAATGAGAGATTTCGCCGTTAGGTTCGACCGAACGTGCTTTTGGGCACGATGGATTGTTTGGAATTTCTTTCTCAGGTCTGTTAATTTTTACCAGTTTCGATGATCTCGTTAGATAAGATTATTCGTTATTTGAGAGAAAAGAAAACATTGTAATGTAATCACCAGCAATTTTATTAACAGTAAAATCAAATATTTGTAACGCCAACTGTGCAATTTCGCGTCATTAAATCAACAATAAGGAAAGGACTATTTATATTGACACGCCCGTCAATGAAACCAATATTTTTCATTCGTCATTTTTCACATCCCAGGACAGCGTATCATCCATCCCTTATCATATCGAAATATAATTTTCCAACCTGCACTCTCACATTTCCCCGATAACATTGAACACATTGAACACCGAATTACCATATTTTTTTCGTAATAGTGCCGAACACGAACAAAAACGATATTCAATCTACTTTTCAATTATAATGTTCCTCGGCTAAAACTATGATTCAAAATTAACGATTCGTTCCAGGACAAAATTCCTCTTACAAATCCTTCTTCTTTAATGCCACATCAAAACTCACAGGTACCATTCTGAGATCGATATTCGGCTAGATCGGTCGCGACACACGAAACCCTTACGCTAAGCAATAATATGCTTTATTACTTGGGCAATTGGTAGCAGGTTGTGCGATGGAGGGTCAAAGAGAAACTAAACGAGCGATTTCACGCTATTCGTAGAAAAGCCCGACGAAAGGAGAAGGATGCGGGAACTACAGAGGATCCGAAATTGTACCTCGAGGAGGCGGCCCTTGAAAGGCAGCTGCCAGAGCTGGACCTGAGGATGCTGGTCGATTTACCACCCGGTTTGGACTACAACGAATGGTTGGCCTCTCACACTCTCGCACTATTCGATCACATCAATCTCGTTTACGGAACGATATCCGAGTTCTGCACGATGACGGGCTGTCCCGATATGACCGGTCCTGGCTTAAGGTGCGTATCGTACGAATAATAATCGTATGTCGATCCAACAACTTAACTTACAATTTTTGCAATCTTAAGGTTTTTCATTCTGAGCAATTAAATTAAATTTTTTATCTATCGTATTAAATTACTTAAAAAAAAAAAAAATAGGCAAAGAATCGTAAAAATAAGGTAAACGCAGCGAGGAAAAATTAAGAGATACAGCGACAAAGTAGTTAAACGTTATGGCTGAACAAGCACTCCTCAATGGTCTTGAGTGGTCAATTGATTTTGGACGTGCACTATCGAGGGGATAAATAGAATGTACATTGAACGATTTTTGGATGAGTCGAAGCAGTAAGAGTCGTTGAATGTAAATAAATTGTACGAATCGATACTGCGATAAGAGATTATGTTATTTGCATTGTATTCAGTTAAAAAATCTTGTTTATGAAATGATACATTTTTAAATAATCATAGATGACGTATAATAAAACTCAGCAACACGAAATTAATTCAAGGTAGAGGTAACAGATTCTTCTTATAAATTGAAAGTTGATGCTCTACTTCATAATTTCACAACTATCATGTTCTATAAAGTTAACTAATGACACGGTTCCGGTACAATATTTTGCTAATTAAGTTCATTGAAATTTTTCCTACTATTTGATTAATACAACTAGCTTTCTCTTTTTTGTTTTATCGATGTATGCAAGACGTTCTAGTAATCACGATACATGCCGTCCAACAAATTGATCCACGCGTTAACCATCAGATTGCTCCTCCATGACTGGAGGTGTTAACCTTAATTAAAGTTTATAACGTGTGATCGTTGACAGCTTTTTTTAACTAGGCCTATGATCGATGATAGAAATAGAATCGGATATAAATAAAAAAGATAGGATGAATATCGATGTGGCAAAAAATGGAAATGAAACTAATTTGGGACATTTGTTATTATATATACACCTATAAGTTATTCTACAATATTTAAAAAAATAAAAAATTCGTAATTTTAATATTTAAAAAGTTAAACAGTTTATTCCTATGTTTATTATGAATTTTTGTTCACTGAACTGTATGTACTATTTAAAAAGATTTCGCGTTATAGCATTAATTTCCACAGTCTCTAAATAAGAAATTCACGGAACAGGTAAATTTCACCAATAAATAATGTATCATATAGTAAATATATAAATTATCTCGGATAGTAATCCTTAGTAAATTCTACATTATCCGCTTTCAAAATCTACTTCGAACGTCCACAATAAATATAACGCTTGCCCTGACCCAGAAAAGAAATAAAAGAAAGGAAGAGAAGGTAGAAAAAACGAGGAAGGATTTATTCTTTGAACAGTTTTCTACTTGTCCTCGATCTGTTTCCTTTTCCTTTATTTTTATCATTTCTACCATTTCCGCCGGGCGTTATTACGCACTCATGTAATTCGCCTTCTTATCGTTTCAGAACTTATCTGTGGTTTGATGAAAAAGGGAAGAAAACGAGAGTGGCAGCGCCACAATATATAGATTATGTTATGACTTTTACACAACGCACCGTTAGTGACGAAACTATATTTCCTACGAAATATGGTAAGTTATCTGTTTTACCTTGCCACGGCGGCGACTAAATAGTCGTGACACGCCGTTAACGTACAGTTTACGATTATTTATATCGTCGCATCTAAACACATTTTCTTCAAATTGTAAGAACGCTAACGGCGCACTAATATTCACGTAGTTCATGTTTTAGAAAATCCGATAAACTATCATTAAAAAATGAATAAACAGAGTAGAGTGTAAAGCTATATTTACAGCGACATGCAGTCAGAAGTCGAGTAGTTAAGTACATTGAGTGGTATCAAGATCTGACAGGACCCGACATGCAGACGAAGCCATAATCGTATTAATTGGTTCGTTTCCTGAATGTTTCAGCAAATGAATTTCCTAGCTCGTTCGAATCGATAGTGCGTAAGATCCTGCGGCTACTGTACCATGTGGTGGCACACATTTACCACTGCCACTTCAGAGAGGTAGCACTCTTGGGGTTGCACGCTCACCTCAATTGTGTATTTGCCCACCTCACGCTCCTTAATCAACGCTTCAACCTTATCGATCCCAAGGAAACGGAGATCTTAGGAGACTTAGAAGCTGCCCTCTTGGGTAAGCTTACCTACCGAGATCGATATTATTATGTAATACTCGGGAACGTTATATTATCATAATAGGATTACCACGGTTTAAGAAGAAACATTAGCGTTACGAATGATACGACCTACTAAAATCTCACGATATTACATAGAACAGTCACTCGATTAACCACGGGCAAAACGATAAGCCTCGAACGCGTAGCCATTTTGACACGTTGATGATGTTGTTTAATCGTAGAAAGGATATTTCTTCGATTCATTGGTGAAATTATTGGATCCTTTTAACGCTTTTATCCAATGGATAGTCTCGGTGCAGTCGTTTCTTCTACATTTATAACTTGATAAAACACTCGAATATCTTATTACGCGCGCACCTGCAAAGATATTCGACGCGTGAATTTCCATATACTTAAAATGATATAACGTTTTTTAATGCGTTTTAAATTACCATTTACTAAGAATGACCACGTAATTGCAGGTGACTCGACATCATCATCAGCGCCTTCATCACAGACCTTAGCCATCCAGGAGACTCCGACCACAACCACCTAGATCGCAATGCACAGAAAGCAAGAGGTTGCAGTTCCTGAGACTAGGTGACGATAGGCGTTTTGTTTCTTTCCTTATCCTTTCTCTTCTCTGACTTTCTCTTTTTTCTCTTTCTCTTACTATTTCTCTCCCCTCCTCTCTCTTTCTCTTTTCTATTTTGTTTTTTTTAAATAGAATATGCGAACGACAGAGTTTAAGCATTAACGACTACATACGCAGGTGGAGCGAAAGCGCAATTCTGTAAAAACCAAGTAGTACCTGTACATAGCGAAGTGTGAACAACTACATGATGTAATTAGGTTCCTCCGTTTGTTGTTTGTGAGATTGTACATAATTTATTAAACAGTAAGATATACGAAAGAGACGAAGGATGATTATTAATTATTATTGACAAAGTTAGTTGCTATAAGAGGATAATTTGTTCTGTAAAAACAAAAAAAGACAGAAAAAAAGCAAAAAATAACAAAATGAATGAAACTGATGATAATATTGTAAAGTTTAAATAATACCAAATATATACCTGGTGTTAAGGCATGTGTTATATTCGTTGAAACTCGAACAGCTGCTACCGAGCTGTTCCCGAATCTTCTACAGTTCACATCATTGTATCCTGGGACAATGCCTTCTCGAATCGATGATCCAGATAATTTATCATCATCTACGGAAGGTCAGCGAATGAAGTTTATAATTTGCTTGACGTGACCATTCATACGCACAAATTACGCTTTATATTAAGTTTCTTTTTTTATAAGCACATGTGATAAAAGGATTTAGTTACTTCTTAACCCTTTGGGATCCAACAAAATCCTTTTTTAAGTCGATACAATATCTGCTGTTTAAAGAATTTTGGAATCTCGCAAGTTCAAGAGAACGCAATGTTTTTTCCTCTTTCTAAATATTGCCTCGTAGATATTCTAAATAACAATGCCTAATAGAAAGGCCTGTACTTAGCAAACACACTTGGATCTTAATGGGTTAGATTTGTTTTACTCTATTTAATCACGGTTCAGTTTTACCTCGATTCCTTCATAATCGTTCAAATACCAAGATAATGTCAATCACCTAGATATAATAGGTCGTCTTTTTTTCACCTCTGAACCTTAAACAATGAAAAACAGATACAGTACAGGGTAGAGAGGTATACAATTAAAATAGTTTGGGAACAGAGATTCCGAAGCTACTTCCCTAAACCAACATTTGCATGGTGCTATTTTTTTACGAGTCGTACGTAAGAAGGAATTATGAGTTTTTGATACCTTATTCCCTTCTTCGTCATTGAGAATTCGCACTTTCTTCTATCCGATCATCAAGTGCAAGCAACCGAGGGAGCGGTACCCTGTTTCACCTCGACGATTCGAATCGCCGCACACACGTGTGCAATCTCCCGTAGGAACAGCCCTATCGCTTCTGCGATAGGCTCGCAAAGATCCTTGAAAGACGTTGCAATATTGTATAACAATATCAATACAGGCTGTATCAGGGCATTAAACACAATCGACAATAGTGGTTTTATAAAATAGTCCGCCAACAATTGCAAGATGCCCACAGTCAGCGGTCGGATTATACTGTAAAGTATAAATCGAACCAATTGTAGAATAAACGCTGTGATGAAAGCAGTGCCGATATGAATAGTCCCAAATATCTCGGCCCAAAAGCGAGTCGCTGCTTGGTCGGTTTTCTCGGCGCATTTCTCGGTCGCTAATATCGGCGGTGAATCCGTCGTTTGATAATATCTGTGAAGATTGTGAAGGATCTTACGTCTTAACGAACGTGTACGACTGTAAAATAGCTAACGTGATGGTCAAAGTTTTTTTAAATTTCTTAACGATGATACATATATATAAACTTTGTTTTTTGTATTTATTATTTTTTTTATATATATATTTTTAACAATAACATTTTGATTAGAATTTAAGAATCGAAAAATCTTAAGTTTTTAAGTTTAATCATCGTCATTTGGAAACTAAATGCTTGTATTTTTCTGGTTTTTGTTGTTAGACGATATAAAATCGAACGATTATGTAAGAGCAATTGCCTGCATAATAAAAATTATAAATGATAAAAAGAAATCTATTGAAATATATATGGTTGTACCTACGCAGAGTTCCCATGATCGAAGTAATAGATGTCAATTTTCTCAGTTACTTCTACTTTTTTCTTTTCCGTCTTTGGTGGTTTTGTATTGACTGATTCTGGCGCATCGTGTTTCTTTTTATTTGGTATCCCTTCTGATATTTCACAGCACATGAAGGGCTAAATGAAGTGCATTGTTATCCGCATTAAGTATACCAATTGTTTATATACTTTTTATATTTAATGTTCGTACTTAAGAATAAAAGGAAAAATAAAATAATGTTATTCTATTAATGTGTATATTGTGCTCTACCTCCGCATAATGGGGACATTTCTTTGGTGTTAATTTCACTTTGTATGATTTGTCTTTGCTTTCTAAGTATTCCTTCCTTGGCCACTTCCACTTAAAGGGACACCAAAATAGTCGTGATTTATCTGAAAAAGTCATATTTCGAGTGAAATGGAAATAGATCGAGAAAAAAAGAATCAGCAAAGCATTTAGATTGTACTAACTGAAATAAATTATATTAAACGCAATGTGTTTCAATTAATAAGGAATATATGATATTATTAATAAGATTAATATAAAACAAAAATCAAAGAAGTCACCTTGTTAGTGATAGGATAAATAATTTAAGAGGCTGATGTGATTACCATCTCTGTACTTCAAAGGTAAAGTATAAGTTCTGCTAGAAAGTAAAAAATGTGGTTAATTAATAATTGTTAAATAGAATGGGAATACTTGTATTACATCTTGTGACCGTGACATAAACATGGATTTGAAGACGGCTCTACCAAACTCTTCTCTTTCGGTGAATCTTTCTTGCACGGTTCCAGAGATGCTCCGTGGTGTACAGCTGAATGTATCTCTCGACATTTACAGTCTTTAACTTAATAAGTGCGATATTTATACCTGAATTCTAGCTGTTTAAACGATTAAATTCCTCGTGTACCTACAGTTAAGTTGTTGAAAAGGATCGTCCTCTCTATTCACAAGGTCACAAAGAGGTTCCTTAACATTGGCATTAACCGAATAAGTAGATTCTGTCTGCAGAGATGTTATGTTAGAAGATTCTGTTGCGTCCGTATATGAACAATCTTCTCCAGAAACCATGATAAACACATTTCTTGAAAAGAAATTTAATAAAACTTGAAATTAACGTAACACGAATTAAAACAAAATTAAACTGTCAAGTGACAGCAACTAGAACATTTAATTACATTCATATGTTTGTAATGCCATAATTATTTGCGATCCTTTGACTGTTGGCAATATTCAATGCTCGAGAATTTGATAAGGTCGAATTCTTTAAAAGAAAAAATTCACAGAAATATATTTCGCTAATCGAATCAAAATGTAAATAGTAAAACAATAATAGTCGATAAATTAATCATTTATATATATTTTTTATTTGTTATACAACGTATAGTAACTATAATTGAATTTCGCAATTAATTACCAAGAATGTTTACATCTCCGATACTTTGATTTTTTTAAACTTTATTTGTTCTTAAAACGCCGTTAGAAGTAAAAGATTATTATTTACATTGATTGAATCAGAAGTAGAGTGTTATAATTAGCCTAATATGATTCGATACAACAGCTGTAAACTGATCTATGTTTGCGAGGAGTTCCATAATTTTTCAAAGTCGTAACAAGTCAGACAAAAAGTTTTTACAACTATATTTAATCGTTTTTCACGAAAAACTTAACTAGAATCTAAACTAGATTAACTAGAATCTAAACGTTCAAATGCTCACATATTTCTAAATATCTGCTTTTTTTCAAATCTTAATCTGTATACTTGATTCATTAATTCAACTTCCTTATACATTTTCGAAGCAAACAATTCTTGCAATTTACAAATTAAATGTTTAAAAATGTTAATTATTATAAAAACTTTCCTGTCTTGTATTTATCTATTTCTTATTTGTATGTTTCTCAAAATGTTATAATACAGTTTCTCAATGCTTGTATTCGTTGATATTGCGTCATTACCTACACAATCCTTCTTTTGTTTCCGACTCACTCACTTTGAAAAACAAGAGAAATTGCTTGCCATACATAAATCGACTGTGTCTTGTCGCTCATAGGAAGTAAACATAATCTACATACCAGTTTACCTTAATATCAATTGGACTAGATCGGAAATATGAATAAATACTAAACGTATACCATACATTCGAGAGAAATTATATGCTTGACTTAATTAACACATTCATTCTATAAGTAATTAATAGTTTGTTGTCAAGTAATTACATCTAACTAACATTTGTATTTATAATATTTATACGCGTCGTGTTTCTTGTAATAATTCTGACATAGAGTATTCATTCTTCAATATCATCGCACGGTCGATTCTATATATTATATGATATTACATACGTATGTCTCAATGTTTTGTACAAACACCTCGTAACATTCTGTACAAGCAATCAAAATTGAAAACTTATTTTTAACAAAGAAGAGTCGGATAAATGTACCAAATATTAATTTCGTCCTGTACATGCGTATTCTTATATCAAAGACTTTCGAAGAAAATTGCCAAATTATCAAACTAAAATTAAGTTCAGTTATATGCATAATGAAATTAAATGACTTGCATATAAACTGTTACTATAACGTAAACTCGAAGAATCTAATAATACAGTTGATGAAACGACCTAATCGTTATCTTCGGTTGTTATACAGATAAAATTAATAAACTATGGCACGACGCTTGTCTATGCTCAATTATTCGGAACATATTGAAGATTACTTAACGAATAAAAACTTAAATTTAAAGTATCTTTAAACCACTTTTGATCGATCCACAGAGTGTCTTTTTTATAAATTCATACAAGGTAATATACATAATTGGATATTTAGGCACCTATTGGGAATGCAATGTAAAAAACACATGCACTCTCTTTAGCTTGAGTATTTAATACTTATACTTAATAACTGGTTAAACGGGATCATTGACAAAAATATTCGTAACATGGGCTTTTATTTTAAATTATATCTTAATAAAATTAAATTGAGTCCTATCCTGTTAAGGATGCAATCAATTGTAGAATGTCTGGTTTCCTTCTTTAATTGTGCGCGCAACACAACTTTCATAGTATTAGTATTTGATAATTACGACTAAGAATGTTAGAAAGTGGAATTGACATAGCAACTTGCAACCTTAACAATGCACTCCAATCGTTTACGCATGTCAATGATGCTGACAAACGAATTAAAAGCATGAGCATACATTTTTAATCACACGCTAAAGTTAAAGAGGAAAAAGAAACTCACAGTTATACACCGAAGTACGTTTCTGGAATGTAAAGTAACATTTCACAATTATTTTCTATTAGTAACTGTCGTCACACGTTGTAATTGTACAAAAATGTATCAGGCTCCTCTCTTATTTTATATTTGGTATTTCTACGCATAATAATATAATTTTTTGAAATTGATGACATTATCAAAGTATGACATCTATTAAAACAGACATTATAAACAATTGTTATAGACTATCCTATATTGCTATCGTTTAAAATGGTTTTTACATAATGTAGTAATAGATTAGATACAACAGACAACATTAATCAAATCTTACAAAGAGCATAAATAAATACTTATATATATATATATATACGAGTTTAAATACGTATAGTATACGCATGTCTTTTGAAGAGTACAAGCATGGCACTTAAGTCAGGTAAACTTATTCATAAGTACGAAAAAACGGATTAAATTGCCAACAATAATATGCAATGTAATTTTACTTACAATAATGTTGCACAACGTTTGATTTATTTTTTGGATTGAAATTGATCCAGTAATTACTAAATATAAATATGCCATACTTTTCGTTAGTAATACCTTTTAATAACTTTTTTACATATTCTGAATTTTATTCAAATTTAATATGAATACTCATGTTTCTATCATGAACAATAAAAACTACAAAGTACAAATAATTGTAATAAATAACGTCGATTATATAATGATCTTATACAACTGACTGTCATGGCTCTTTTTGTATAAAGATATTACTGTTTTCCAACATGATCAGAATTGTACTTATACAAATAAATTATTTATGGATTAAATCTGATACTCGTTGGAATTTATAACATTTAAAGTAAACTTAAAAACTTGTAATTGAAAAAAAGAGAATATTAACATATTTATGTTTTGTGACATTACAATTCCATGAAAAGTATAGATATTTACAATGCGACGTAAACTAAACTACATTTTAATCAATTATGTTAGCATTTCGTTTATCGCAAGTAAGAAGTAAACTGTAGAGATAATATACGAAGACAAAAAGGAATCTTGGTTCATAATTTGTTGTAAAAATAGAGTCAAAGTACTTGTGCAACGTGTTCTTCTGTTTCATATTTGAAACGAAGAGTACACAAATGTGGGATATGCATACTTACGTCGTAGAACAGTCTTTTACGGTAGACGAATGTTAAAATTTGTATTTCATTAAATGTAAGAAATTACTTATATTATGCAATTTAAATCTGTATATGCAAAATCACTACCTTCCTTAAAAGTCACTTCCAATTTTGTAGTAACTCTTTGGTAATTCAGAAGTATACTCCAGGCGCAAATGATATGACACACTATGTTAGCTTCTGATGGCAAAATTACATTATCTTCCATGACAGTTCTGCGACCCTTAAGAAAAATTCTAAATATATTGGAAGTTGTCTTTCGTAGCAAGTAGAGGCAACTTTTCGATGCTTTGTTTATGATCGAAACTATGTAACCAGTCTGAGCTGGGCTTTGCTTTTACTCCACAGAAACTTAAATTACAAAAATCAGCCGCATTTTGAAGAGCGCCACGATGGAAAGGATTCCCTTGTTTGAAGTGAGCATAGCGTCCCGCGTTCATACGTTCGTTTGTTGTCATACCAAGAACCATAATCTAGTAAATAAAAAATATATATTATGGTGAGAAAATAAATTGTCGTAACTCGGTTGATTATATAGACCTAAAGAAGATAAAATGAACAAACCTGATAACATTGACACGCGAGTAGCGTGCCGACCCAAAAGAAATGAAGGGCCGTATTTGCTGCAACCCACATTACCCAAGCATCGCATGTAGCCGTAGTAACTAGATAATTATCAGCAGTATGCCCTTTTGTTAAATTTGTCCAACACTCAAATTGCCAATACTGTGCACTAGCGGATAAAATAACAATACAGAGGCCTAATAATGATGCTAAAAATCCCAGAAAATACTTGTGATTATGCGCACCTAAGTTTTTAAAAAGAAAAAACGGATGTTAAAAATTGTAAGTACAACTGCGTTATTTGAAATTAGATTGTCTAAAGCTAATGCAATTTGAAACTGTGCTAGTTATATATGTTATTAACATAATAAAACCATCTTCCACATAAGTTTTTTGACATACCAATGCAATTATTAATCCAAGGGCAATGATGATCAAAGCGTGCAACGCATCGGTCACACGTAGAACAATGTTTAGATCTCATTGGTCTTCTAATCAAGCAACTGCTGCAAAATGATTGTGGTTCAAAACCACCAGACTCTGCTAATTCTATAATTGTCTGAAAACAATGAAAAATTGAAAAATACACTTCATCTACAAATAATGTAATCGTAATATACAGACTGTTACATTTAACTTATCCTCATGTGTAGCTGTAATTACACCTGGATCACCCCTCCAGGATTGTAAGAAACATATCCAGAGTGGTACAGATCCACCTACTAATAGTAACCATAGATACCATGCAGCATGTATGCCTAACCAAAATATCCATGTTATATATATCCACATCTGTAACAAATGATCGTAAAAGATGTTGATTATGAAAATGCTAATGTTATACAAGTTACATATAAAGTAAAAAGTTATTGAAAGAACACTAAATCTGTATGCTATTTTTAATAATATTAATTTAGCTTTCTTATGTCTTGTGATAAGGCACTTGTATCTAACACGTATTGTGATAAGTCACTTGTATCAGTTATGTAAAAGTTGATATCTGATATAATTCAGTCACTTCTCTCTACACAGATTTGTAACATTATTTAATTCTAAGACTTTAATATAAAGGTCTAGTAATAATAAATATGATACGTCCTTTTGAATACTCACCTTTGTAGCCAAATAGATTGACATTGGTATAATATGAAATAATCGTTCGTCAAAGATAAAATGATTAGCTAAATACAGTGCTATATAAAGAGTGATAAAGGCACCTATTTTTATTAGATAATCCAATCCACTTTGAAAAATCATTCCAATAAGATAAAAAACTATAAATGGTGTACTGACCATGCAATACCAGCGTATTCTCTGCAAGAAATATAACTTTAAAGAGCGAAATTAGATAAAAATAATTAGAGTGCACACCTTATCCCTACACCATATTCGTGTTCTGCCCTGTTTTTCTCTGATTTCTTGACTGATTTTATGTCCTAACCAAGCAGCACCAATATGACGATCCAATAATGTCATTGGTGTTTCATATAGAACATTAGGTCGATCCAAAGATGCACCATGATGGACTAGCGTTGATATAGCTGTACTATTCTCAGCTATAATAGCCCAATGCAAAGCAGTATTACCATGTAAATTATCTGCGAGCAAATGAGATGCTCCTAGAGTCAGTAACAAGCGTGTTGGATCTAAACTGTAAAAGGAAGAACTTCAAAGTAAACAATATAATGTAATTCTAAAATTTTCACAAATAGATATTTTCATTTTTCTTTCACACTTACCTATTAACTTTATAGGCACTCCACATGAGGGGTGTCATTGCACTTCTGTCTGGCATATTTGGATTTACTCCTTTTGCAACTAGATAAGCTACAATAGAGGTATGACCAAATTGAGCTGCCAAATGAATACATGAAAATCCTTCAGAATCTCTAAGAGTTGGATCTGCTCCTGCTCTCATTAATATCACAACTGTAGATAAATGACCTTGTCTGGAAACAACAACTTATTTTATTTGCTAAAAGATTCATTAGATTCCATCATAAAATCGATTTGAATCATAATTTAAAATTAACCTTGTAGCCCAATGTAGTGGTGTGGAAGCAAGTTCACCACCGATTGCATCAACAACAGCTCCCTTTGCAATTAGATATTTTACTATGTCTTTTCGATTATTTATTGCTGCCCAATGCAATAATGTTACGGTTTCTGAATCTGGCTGATTTACATCAGCACCAGCTTCTACTAATTCAGTCACACGATCCAAAGCTCCATACTGTAAAAAATTAATTTCCCAAATAATAAATATTTTTCAATGCCTAAGCAAATAATTAGCCAAATAATAGTATTTGAAATTTAATTACCTGAGTTGCTCTAACAATGTCAAATGAACTACAATCCTGTGCCGGAGGTCTAACAGGTTCTTGATGATGACTACTTGGATCATCAGGTTCCCCACTACCCTCGCTTTGACAGGCAGTTTGTATTTTTAATGCATACATGTTGAATTTATTAATATTAACTTGGAAATCAGGCTATAGATACAAGAAAGGTCTGTGTCCAAAAATAAATTTTTAAAATTGATTTATCTTGTAAAATGTAACTGAAACAGTAACAATATATTGCTCTATTAAATTTTATCTTCTAAAATTTTTCTAAACATTATTCATTTCTCTAATAATTTTTATCCTATTATTTAAATATCAAAGTACCATTTATATAGTCATTTATTATTAATAAATAAACTCGAACAAATTTTCGTATAACTTTTATATTAAAACATGTTTAATTTCCTAGCATAACAAGTTCTTTACATATTTAAATAAGAATAATAGATATTTACATAAATACTTATGACTTTTATAAATTTATATTACGATCAGTTTTATTGGTACTTTGTCACATGACATCTTATTAAATTATTAATACTTCTATAGACCATATTATAAATGAAAATCTTCACGATTCCCCTTATTTGACCTTATAAGCTACATCGATCGAAAATATAAAACATTATCAAGTAAAAAGTTGCTAACGTTATAACATACGAATGTCCTTCGTCTGACGATTAATATTATTCAATTTAACCTACAGTAATCAATTCATCGTTTGTATTCACCGTGTATACCGCGTTGTAAATACGATGTGTATTATGGCGTACATCGAGCATATTGACAATCGATTCGGTATTCGCGTCAGGGACTAATGATAAACGTCACAATGAACGATTCTTTCCCATTATTGAGAAATTTTCGAATCACGTTATTACATGGAAGAATCTTACTTCTCTACCGAAGTTGTTGATACATATATAATTACAAAAGAATATAATTCTTGTAGTTATCCCAAGGAGGGGGCAATATAACCGTTAAACATCAAGACAATTAATAAAAGGCAACTCCATGATAAGATTAAATTATTTCACAATATTGATGAGATGATTTCCGATTATATCTGTAAATACATCTGTGACTACTATTACGATGATATCATATCTTACCTCCTAGGTAATGACAACGGTGATGGTAGATTTGCATAGTATGCGGCATGCTACCCTCGAATACGTAGTAAAGGGTTAGATTTGTACTTAAAGGATAAACAGTGAGCGAGGGTGGGTCGCCGGCACATCGCATACAATCCAGACAAGTGTTGACCTTTTTTTCTTTCGTCTGTGGAAAGGATATTCTGCAATAACTTGCTGTTTCTCCTGCGACTCAGGTATGTCAGCACTGTTCTTATTCTCCTTATTTGTCACAGAATTTCATCGCCGTGAACGTTTCCTTTTTTGATGGAATTATTGAGCACAGGCCGCGTACCGGACCGATACACGATACACCTTTCGCGTCACATGTACGTACATTCTGCTATCTCAAATTTCACGAGGAGCTTCTTATTGACCAAACGGTTTCGCAAACAGCCCGATCGGTATCCGATACTCATCGAACGAATGTAAAGTCAGGTAAAGTTATCAGCGAGTCATCTGGCGGAGGAAGTAAATACGTACGTGTATATGTACGCGGTTGTTCTTTCTTTACAGTATCGCATGAACTTGACTTTACGTTTACCGATATCGATATATAAAGTAGGAACGAATTTTGAAATCGTCTGTACATATAGTTAATTAACAATAAATACGATTATTCTTTGTGATTTCTACTGCCTAAATTTGGCTTTACTATAAAGCAAGTTCGACGATTCGAAGCTGCAGTGAAATCAGAAAGAATATGCGGTCGATGAAATAGAATCTAACTGACAATTGAATCATAAATGTTTAAGAGGATGACTTTGGAATATGAGAGAAGGATTAGGACAAAACCTAAAAAAAAGGATAGTTTCTCGAATCTGTTTTTTAAAATTTTAAATAATTAACATTTAGAGCAAGTTGCTGTACAATTAAAGTTATATTTGCATTCCAATTGTTATCTTTAATCTTTCGCGCTCTCTATTGAGCATGATAGTTCAGCTGTATGAATATTAACATCCGCAAAATGTATTCTTAAATAATCACTAAATATATATAACACTCATGAAAGTCGGACAATTTTATAAATAAAACAAGAAACTCATCTATAAATAATTAATTTATGGTATAAATACACAATCTGTATTTCCAATTTATAAATTTAATAATAAATGAAATATGAAGTTTTTATTGGTTAAATTCTAACC
Organism: Bombus vancouverensis nearcticus; assembly: GCF_051014615.1. NCBI lineage: Eukaryota > Metazoa > Arthropoda > Insecta > Hymenoptera > Apidae > Bombus > Bombus vancouverensis. The sequence continues at coordinate 15,651,099 of NC_134912.1, read as the reverse complement.
AACCACTGATTGATCAAGTTCTTTGTTAAACGGCTTCTAATATTCATTGAAAGTCGCTCATCTAGTAAAATTAAAGTTCATGGAAAATCTCATCATCTGAAATTTGTCCTTTTCTATGCTCTATTTTCCCGCCGATTTTGTTACAATTGTAATTCGGCAGTAATGTTTTATCAACATACTGTATTTGTGAAAATAGTTCTTTTAATAGTTTAATTTTAGTGTATATATATATTATTTTTATTTTGGAATTCATACATATTTAATTCATGTTTTTCTATTTCTCGTATTACCTACATTTATCTGATAAATTATTGTTAGGTTATAACAATGTATCATTGACAGCTTCGTCGTCAACCTTGTCAGTTGATGTAATGTTGTAAAAAAGACTTTGATATTTAGATATATTTAAGTAAGATAATGTCACGATATACTTTTTTATTCGTTTATTTTTTATTTTCAATTAAGTATTCAATTGAGATTTATTTTAATCTCGTGTTTCTTTCTCATAAGGACTTCTGAGATGAAAACAATGGATAGCAATGAACAAGATGATTGCTCTTTGGAAGTAACTTCTGTCAAAAGAAAGAAAATGAAACAAGGTATTTAATTTTTAATAATTACAGTATTGTCATTATAGTTATTATAAAAATATAATGTAACAAAATGGGAAATTTATGCATGTAAAATATGTAATTTGAAATTTCAATGTAGCACAATTACCATTCCAAATGCGAAGTCCAGTACAGGCACCAAATGTTGTGCACAGTAGAAAGAGGAAATTAGCATCACCTTCTATGGAATGTAAAAGTCCGAAAGCAATGAAAATTTTGAAGAATAATTTAAGTAAGGATAGTGTAAATAGTGAACCGAATAGCACGAGTGTCGATACAGAAAACAAAGATATCGATATTATAAAAATAGTAGAGGATCCACCCACAGAAACTGAAAATGCAAAAGAAAATGCATTTAGTAAAGAAAAAGCTAGCAGTAAAACCAGAACTTCAAAACAAATTGTAACTGGCCAGAAAAAATTAGAGAAACAGGAGAAATTAAAGTCAAGTCCTTTAACAAAGTTCCTTCAAAAGACTGATAAACAAAAAGATGCCTCAAAAGAAGAATCTGAAATTTCTTTCCAAGAGAAGAACAATGATTCGATAGAAGAAGTTGAGGAGAGTTCTAACAAAGCAACTAAAACCAATATAAATACACCAGGGACAACCAATAATCTAAGCAATAAAGTAGAAGGCTTACTTTCAGTTGCCAATAATTCTTTGTGTCAGTCTGATTCCGATCTTGCAGTTTTATCCTCTGATACCGAAGAGAAAGACGAAGAAACCAAGTCATCTGCAAATACGATGACAGATACACCTAGTACATCGCAAACTATCAAAACTCCCAAAATAGACAAAACAAAGCTGAAGAAATTAACGCCTAAACAAGAAGAAAAGAGATTATTAAATGCTAGAAGAAAAGAAGAGAAGAAACGATTGAAAATGGTAAATTGGGACACTTATAGCGCAGATATTTTATTTTGTTAATTTAATTATCAGTTAATTTTATCATTTCATTTATTTATTAGGAGAAGGAAAAGAAATTGGAGGAGGAACGACAAAATCGGAAAAAAGAAAAGGAAGAGAAACGAAAACAAAAAGAGGAAAGGGGGAGAGTTGAAAGAGAACAAAAATTAATGGAAAAGAAAAGGAAAGAACAAAGGAAACAAATGGAGATCGAGTACGGATATTTACTATTGTAACATTCATAACTTTGTAAAAATATATAGTTGTTAGTTTTCAGTAATATGTATTTACAGACAAAGACAGAAAGGAAGACAGGCAAAGGAGGAGGAACGTCGAAGAAGGGAAGAAGCTAAGGAGGAGGAAAAAAAAAGAAAAGAGGAAGAAAGGTTGGAAGCAGAGCGCAAGAAACAGAAAGCAGCCACGACTTTCACCAGTTTTTTCGTTGCTAAGAAACAAGAAAAATCAGTCGAAGACGAAAGCACGAATGAAGTGAAGAATTTCATGCCTTTTGAGGTAAAGGGAGATATGAAGATAGCTAAAGTCTGTAGAAGATTCTTAACCGAACAAGAGAAATTGTTATTGGACAAAATGTGCAATGAAGGAAGCACACAAATGGCAGATTTGTATCTTAGTGAGATTAAGGGTAAAAGAACAATTCCACGCAAATCGTCGAAAACTTGGCCGCTCGAAACGAAAGATGATGTAATTTTATTAGGTAAACATTATTCTTTCTTATCGATCATTCATATAATTGTACATCATAGTTAATCACATGTCGTTTCCTCGTAGACGAAGAAAATGATGGCAGCTCGAACATTGTGAATCAAAATGTTATTGTAGAGATGCGACGCCCTAAATTGCTACAATTTTCTGAAAATCAACGTCCACCTTACTGGGGTACGTGGAGGAAACGCAGCAAAATTATCAATCCTCGAAGGCCCTTCTCCAAGGATACGGTAAGTCTGAAATTCCATTTATTGCATAAAAGCTCTCACTTTTGATGATATATATATGATGCTGAGGCACATTTGCGACGATGATTAGGCGTATTTTTGGTATATCTAGCAATAGTCTTTATCAAGAACTTGAGGTTTTCACAGTTTGGTTCTAACTAATGTTGTATTTTACAATTACTCGCTTAAATCGTATTAAATAATCAACAAACAATTTATCGTATTTTCAACAATTTATTGTCGCATTATAAATTTTGTCACTTAATTCAGTTTGAATTATATTTTCTCTCTAAAACTTCAACACGGAAATCATTTTCCACAATTTGCACGCATCGAGAACTAAACACTTTCTTCCCGATTTCCCGATTAAATATCATCGCAAGGAAGCAACGAAGCTGCAAATTCGAGAAATCCGAAAGAAAATTCTTCCGACGCTCAATACCATCATCGTCAGTTATATTATATAAGATAAATTGACTAAATCTCCGCTGGTAGAATGGAATTCATCTTTTCTCCGCGTAGCCCTCTTCCTCCGTGAAACAATGGGTAAGCGTTCTTTCTGTGCACTTTACGATGTTTGGCTAAGTGGTCGCTGCGCGCGAACCTCTTCGAGCACATTTCGCATGGATAAGGCTTTACGCCTGAGTGCGATCGTCTATGCCTGGCTAGTTCATCGGATCGGCTGAAACGCCATCCGCAACCGGACCACGTGCAGGCAAATGGTTTCTCGCCTGTGTGCCGACGTAGGTGAGCTTTCAAGTGGGACGCCTTTGCATAGACCTGGAAAAATAGTTGTTAGATTTTTATTTTCTCAATTCTAATATTTAAAAATTGATAAATATAGTCTTCGAATGTCTTATTGGGACATTGACCAGATATAGCGTACCTTGACGCATCCTTGATAAGTGCAAGGAAAGCATCGATCCTCAGCCGCGTTTGCCAAACTGCGATTAGTGTAGTCGTGGGTTGCTAGTGCCGCGGCAGCTGCTGACGAAATATTTTCTTCTACTTGATTATTGTTATAATCTTAAATCAATAGAAACGATTTTTGCTGAATGATTCCGAATTGAAACAATTTCTTCATTTTTTAAGGTACATTAAAAAAGCTACGATGAATTATTTCATAAATTTGCTCTCGAAATTTTAGGACAACTCGGTCAGAAGACAGACACGATTTCAATCCGACAGCTTTCTCTAGTACGATAATTCTGGAAGGTGTTCGAAGCTTACCTATACCGCTGGTTTCCAAGGTATCATCGAGGGCTCTCAAATCGATCCCAAGCACCCATAATGGTTCCTCTCGTTGAAACGTTTGCTGTGGGTTGGGCAGAGGAAGGTGTAGAAAACCCTCGCAGCCTGCTGTGCACAACGGTGTCCTGTCTGGAAGACCCGAGTTCCAGCTTCTGTCTAAACACCATTCCAACTCCGAGTCTAACTCACTCAGTTCGCTTAGTTCGCTTAGACATCCTGTACCTGACAGAAACAGCGTTTGTCAATCATCGTTCAACCTATCCTATGAACGCTAAAAGAGCATCTATCTCCTTGTCACTAGCTACCTGACAGTGGCGTTGAATTGTTATCAGACCACTCGTTCCAAGATGTCTTCGCCGGACAAGTCAGATCCGTGTAACACTCGATCGTGTTCCCTATATTATTCGATCGATCGACGGTCTCCGAGTCATCGCTGCGTGGCGTCGTTCTGCAAGAGGATGCCTCGTAGTCGCATGCGAAACTCGTGGAATTCGTGGAGAACAGTTGCTTCTCGACACCTGTGTCCATGGTCAGGCCCAACGCGGAGAACAACAACTCGTCCGTCATCTGTGACGAAAACAAAGAAATAAGATAAAATAAGAAAGAAAAACAAGAGAATTGGTCATATGGAAGATCGAAGAGGATCGTTGCAACGATGACAGCTAGAAACAAAAACAAAAAGATGATCGATTCACGAGTAACGTAACGGGACTGTTTATTGTTGCGAGAGTTGCTTGTTTCAGATTAATCGGGCTGGTTTCTTGGTGATACCGGCAATAAGTCAAGCGGCGCGAACGCTCTATATCTGTTGATTAACATTCAATTCTATTTTAAGTTATCAGGCACCGAAAGAAAGAGGGAAACAACACGACAACTGCGATGGTCACCATCGTTGTTGATTCTTGCCTCTTTCCCAACTATTTCATCTTTATTCTCCATTTAAGTAATTAATAAGATGTTAATCGGCTTGACGATTAGAATTGTTAATGATAGCTATCTGCGTTTGCAGTTCTGTTGTACATCTTTTATTATCCGAAGGTACGCGATTAGTCGGTTGTCAGCTTCTACTTACGTCGAACATCGCAGCCTCTTCTATCATCTTGTCGGCTAATCGATGCTCTGTCTAGTTAAAACCAATGTCTCATAAAACTACGCAGTCCGTGACGTTTTACTCTTCTCTGTTTGTCTTCTTTATTTGCGTTTCATATGTAATTACTCACTATTAATCACTGTCTTGATTTCCTACGCGCATTATCACTTCCGATTGCCACTGTTACAAAGTTGCCGATTCCGCGCGCCACCAACAAATCGGCGCACGCTTTCGATCGTCCTTCCAAACCCTTCTTTCGAAGCTTCTAAATATCCCTCTGAATTTTGCAAGCGTTAAACCACTGTCATCCTCGGTGAACGAAACTAAGTCTCGAAATTTTCTGCAATAATAGAATACTTAACGTTTCCTTTCTAACGCGATATAATTTCAACTGAAATATCAATGTATCGTGAATTTTCTATTAAACCACCCTTCCGAATCTTCTAATTCTAGCTGTTATATCGCACTATAGAACGAATCAAGAAATTAACGAAAGAACAACGAAATATCAAACGATCGTACAATCTTCTATCTCGATTTGTCCCTTCTGGAGAACTTAAGGAACGCGTCCTGGGAGACTTGGTGTTCGCGTGGAACTGTCGAGGTCGCGCGACCCACCCTTTCGAACGCTTCGCGGCCGTAGAACGCGTGGAGACTGCGACAGCAAGTCGATCTCGATTCCGAGAGAAGACGCGGTGCTCGTGGTGTGGCTTGTCGCCACACGGGCCGAGATAATCGAGGCTGTGCCACCCGGTCCCGTCGCCGTGCTTCTCCCAGGGGAGAAGTCAGTCCCAGAACACCGGCAGACGCGCCAGCGAAACGGCTTCCTGGCTAATTGGCTCGTCACGGCTCGCGCTTATTTACGACGCCAGTCACCCCCGATAATCGGCCATGAGCGACGTGTCCGTGTGGCCCTGGGCCTATTCGGCAGGACCGTTGGTGTTCTCTTCGCGAAATCGCTAATCGTTGTTCAACGAATCACGTCGAGGAGCACGTGGCCCGTCGATGGCCCTAGAAGTCTGCAAGTGACGATGACGTTGGCGGATGGCGATTTCTTTTTAATTGTACCGTTCGTAGGAGAAATTTTGCGACGTGGTCGACGGTTTGAATGGCACACGACTGACATACGGTAGTTGACAAAGATATTCCAGCAATTGTAGAAGCCTTTTATAAATACGTTGTACGGGGCATTTTGAAAAATTGAATAATTGATTGATATCGAATAGATTATATTATCGAGAAGTAGTTAGCCAGATGTAGAGCGTGTGCGTGCATCTGTCAGTTCGGATAACGACACGTCGACGGCGAAAATCGTTGAGTTGACGACAAAAGGAAGCTCGAAGGAAAAAGAAAAACGTAACAAGTGGCGAATCGGTAAAAGCCGGTTAACTTATGACGAGAGAGTTTAAACGCTTAACCATTGTGCCGGTATATCAGTCAGAATAGAATCAAGTGATAGATCAAGCGAATAAAGTCGCAGAGTCGTAAAATCGAGTCGAGTCGAGTCGAAGAGACGAGCCGAAAAATCGGTAATTGTTTGAATGTTGGGTTCACTTGCTGAGGCGTGGCACCGAATCATTTGTTAAAAATTACCGTAACTTTGTGTTACATTAATACATTTTTCATCAAACGCAGTTCTCATTTACCAGTTCGCGTCGTAAGATCACAACTACTCGATTTGAACTACTATTTTTCTCGACGAATCTGATTCTACACAGATCATTTTTGCAAATGTATCGAAGACCTTGATTTTTGGCAGATATTCACTAGTCGCGCAGATTTTTTGCTCGTCTGTGATCATAGTAATAAAACAGTTATCTAGGAACAGTTTTATAACTGTCTTGGGACTACCATGATCCCTTGAAGAACGTCCAAGCGAAGGAACAAAAAGTTTAGCTTTTTTTTTCATTAAATCCTGCATGTACCATGAAGTAGACAAAAAGTTCGTTATTAGCTTCTAGTTTATTCAAGATCGGGATATTTTAATCGAAATAATTGGATGTAACATAGTACATTTCCAAAGAATGTATCAATGGGGCAACGATATTATAATTGCAATGGCTTTGACCTAGAGTGACAAAAAGGAGCAGCAACCGATAATATGGTTCGAAGTCAGTGGCAGTAACAGTTAGATCGCGTTCGTAATACGGTTATCCGTGTCGGAGGAAGTTGACCTTAGATACAAGGAATATATTTTGCATTCAATTAAAATGTCAAGAACACGTTGCAGTGAAGAGAAGAAGTGCAACGTCTCGACCTTGTGCTTTCGAGCTTAAACTCTTGCAATAATCTTCACTGTTTTGTTTCTTGGTTTTCCTTTTTATCTTCCTCTCTTTTTTATTTTTTAGATCGTATAAATAAGAATCGTCGTAATCACTGAAATTTCTGTACAATGTATTTTTTATATGTACTTTAGTTTGCATAATTGGGTCACTGGAATAGATTTGAATTTGCTTTGGTAATTATAACGACAAAGCATTTTTCAAATGCGCAAATCATTATTTTTTTCCTTGTTTACCTGAGTATAGAATTACATAAAAGTTGGGGAATATCGGAGGAATATCGGTTGGATAATGTTCTTTGCGAGCGTAATATGGCACGCCGCTTATACAGGGTGAACCAAAAAGTGAGTTCATAATTTCTAGAGTGGATAATAGGTATCCTAATAAATATGCATCGAAATATTAATAGTTTCAAAGTTATAAACAATGTTTTGTTTAATAACTGAAAACGAGTAATTTTCTCGCTTTAGCAGCTATCGTACCGTATACGAAATAATGGATTATCCGTTTAATACAAAGTGCCGAGTGAAATAGTTAAGTCTGGCAATCTTTGAAAGACTATGCAGATGTCAAGCGTGGAAATAGAGGGAGGACACGTAGGAGACCTTTTGCAGGCAGGAAAAAGAGAACCGATAAGATGATCCGCTGTTTCGATCTGAGACGAGAAAGTTACTTCCTTTCATGTTGAGCGAAAAACTGTTTATTATTTTCAAACTATCAATTTTTTGACCCACGTTTATTAGGATCTTTTTCGTCATTTGGCAAGTACCGTTTACCCTAGAGCTTTGAACTCTATTTTTGTTTCACTCTATAGATATCGTTATAGAAAACAGACCATCGCTCGTCGATATCGATGTATCGATTTCTTTCGAACCGAGAGGGGATTATATCTTTACGTAAATGCTCGTTATGCTTTTGGAATACGTCCAGGGAAACCTACGTCCACGTCAGAAATTTCTTATCTGCGACTGCCCGAAAAAGCAACGCGAAATGACAGTATTTGAAATGGTTACACATATCTTCTAAAACGATTCAGTGGAGAAAGTATCTATTCTGATTTTTTTAGCAGTTACACGCGTTAAACATAAATATTCATTGTTTTACTTAACAATCTGACCTTGATCGCTCCGTTTGTTTTTCTATTATCTCTTTTTTTCCTCCGTATCTTAAGACGACATCCGCTAGCGTATCTCGGCAGAACATCAATACCACCCCGCATCTCTATTTTTACAGTTGACATATCTTCTCTCTATTAATTATAAATTAACGTGTCCTTCTTCCTAGATAATACATATCACAAAACGAGCAATAAATTTTTCTCGTTCGTCCTAGCTTCGTAGATATCGACGTCGTACTTGCCACAAAATATTCTAACGAATCAATCGAAGATCGAAAGAAACGAAGATCGTAACACAGTGCAGTAATTTTATCCGCCAAGCGCTGATTCTCCTGACGCATCGTAATTACATTTTTATTTTATCTGTTAGACACCGATTGGTATGTGGTTTAACGATACTTGTACTTTTTTTATCGTTTTACGCTAATTTAATCCGTAGAGAATTAATCGATTACGTGGCTTTGTTAACGTTGCCTATGAGTTTTCCGAATAAAAGAGAGATATCGTACGGCCGTTTATCTAACTGACGCACTCTCGAGAAACGTCGTCGCGTTGCGACTGATTGTCGACGGTTTAATTGAAATATCAAAAACTCTATACAACTTTGCGCCGCAACGACGATCCCCTCTCTCTATCTACCCTCTAGAGAGATTTATTAATTGCGCTGCTGGTTGCGTCACCGTTTGCAACCGATAAAAAGCTTCGAGATTCATTTCGCTTGTCGATATCTTCATCGTTCTCGCTTCAGGCTCGATCGCTTCTTTTTTTTCTGCCAACATTTTGCCAGCAGATCGTGGCTGAATGTCTTGTTTCAACTAACTTTTCGTTACACCAACGAATCGCTTTCCGAACCAGTTCTATTTCTATATCGCATAATTTTACACGCGAGTTTTACACGCAAGTTCGTCTAAAAGTTTCGCGATCTTTAATTAACGTTTGGTATCTCGGTTAAATTAACAGCGATTGTATTTCTAGGAGCTTATTTCGCTAATCTCGTCGATTCCGCTATCACGGTGTCACTTGGCACGTCTTCAAAACGCGATTGGGATAAAGTTCACTGTTTTGTTTTCAAGCGAATAAAACTCAGGGGTATCTCCGTTTAATTGCGATAATTATGTCGATAAGAGCCACATACGTTACTACTATGTACGTATTGCCTATGTGGGGAAAAAGTAGCTTGTTTAATTTGTTAAGGCGTCCATGATCTAGTTTCGAAGATGAGATACAATATGAACGTTTATAAGATGAGATACGAACAAACAATTAAAGAAACTTAAACATCGTGGAGATGCGATCGATGTTGCGGCAATGAAGAAGGGCGGAGCCAGCAAAGGCCGCGTATCTCAGCCGAATATTCGGATAATAAATCAATTCGACATGCAGGGATTTAATCTCCGGTGTGCAACGTCAAGAAGCACCGGCTATAATCTTAATGGGGCATAAAACAGCCATTACAGATGGCCCGATGGGTGACAACACGCCGTAAATAATCTACCACCGCTTTCGCCAGGCATCGCTCTAAAGTTACGGGTCGCGTTCCACCGATAACTGCATTTCCTCCGACGCGTCTTTCCAGACGATGCCTACGATTTTCCAGGCGAAAACCGATTAAACGCATTATCATTTCTTCAAATTCTTTCCTCCATTCGTTGAATCGATGAATTAAATTCCGCTAAATGCACGACTTCCACTTACAAGCGAGGTACTTACGTCGTTGCTCGAAAGCTTTGCAACGATTATTACATTTATTGCAAAACTGAGAATAGTTAAGTAATTATTAAAAAAAGGTATCTAATCTATTAGGATTTCTATTATAAACTGAACATGATTTCGAGTTCATAATTTACATTAAATACACAGAAGCTTTAAAGTAAAAACGTCTATCCTAAGATTCTTAGCCAGAGTGTCGATGTTCTTCGTTATTTCTGATTTTATCACTATTTTTTTTTTTTTTTTAATATATACAAAAAAATTGCGTAGGAAGAGCGATGATTAAATTTAACTTTCCCAACAGATTTCTTCTATAGGAAATAAAGTATAGAAAGAGAATTGTTTCCTATATATGGTTGTTCGATAAGGGAAAATCTTTGTGAAATTTCTCAACACCAGTCGCTCGGTGTCGAACGATCTCGTGAAAGTGTGAAGACCGACAGTGCAGAGGTAACCGGACATAATTTTTCGAGATACGTTTTATCGCTGCTTAAATGGCACTTGACGATACCGAATACGATCGCTGGAAAAGAGTCGAGGTACCGTGCTGGTGGCATGCATGAAACCGTATCAAATGTTCTGTCAACGCTAACATCGACCACGTTCACCATCCTTTCGTGTGTTACACCCTCTTCGTTATGTTGCAAACAATAGGAAAGAACAATAGGAAAGTAGAAAGCCTTCATTTACACTGCTATGATCCTCAGTATGTCGATTAGTATTGTTAATCCGTAGATAGATTATAGAACTAGATTTATCGATGTTATATTAAATATATTAAAATAAATTGAAATTCAATTGAAATTATGATGTTAGTGGAGAGTTAATACAATAATTTGTTGGATCCTTGGCATCGAAAAACGCTTCTAACGGTCGAAGAAATCGGCACTCACCTTTGCTACGCTGCCGAAAGCTGCTCAACTGGTGGTCGCCCTTTTCCTCTTTGTTCCTCTTGTTCGCCGGTTTTCCGCGTCACGCCTCGAACGATGGTTAGGTCGCCGATCATTCGCGATATTACGTTTCCCGCCGCTAATAAATTAATGTCAAAGGGAAGGTCCTGTAATTGATGCTCGCGCGGGGATCAAATCGACGTTGATTTATCGATCGAGCCCGCGCCTCGCGCCGCAAACAACAAGAAAACCAACGATTTATTGACTTTTCGGTCGGATGCACGATCGCCAGGATGTTTGGTTGGGTAGATGGGTTCTTTTCGTCGTCCAGTTCGATCGATCGATACGAGTCACAGCTCGTAAAATCGTATTTCTATCTTTCCAGACCTTCTCACGCAAAGAAACGCGATTGCTTTGCCTCTGTTTCTTCCTCGAGCTCGAACTTTGCAACGTTTCAATATCTTCGCCTTTGGATCTTTACCTTTGAGTTTCTAATTCTCTACATAAGAGACTATGAAGATTTATAATTTAGAATTAGATAATGTTTTAAATAAATCGATAAAAATAGCTACTGATACAAGCTACCAAGTTGCTTGCATCTGATCAAAAAATCATTCCATCGTTACTTCGATTCTTCATTTATGCGAAAAATCCGCAACTGGTTTTAAAATCCCATCCTCGAACGCTTCGTTTCTTCGGTGTCCAATGGCACTCGTCACTCACTTGGGTACAAATTTATTACGCAAGGAATAATTTTGCACTGCGTAAGATCGATCGATTGGCAAAATTCGCGTTTCCAGTAAACAGAGGAGATTCGTTTCCAAGTTTTCGACTGCTCGTTCAATTTATTGTTCTTGTCGCATGGCGACGATTTCGTGGTAACGTATCCACATCCACATTTCGAGAGCACCGACTCGTTGACGAGTATCTCTCGTCTCTCGACTAAGAGAATCGCCGAGAAGAGAAGAGCAGCACGTGCGCCGACGATATCACCCGTCAAGGAAGTCGCATTGATACCGACGTCCTGCTTAATCATATTTTACACTTCAGTGAAATCCCGTGGCCATGTTCGTAACTAAAATAAAGTCTGTGGAGAACGAACCGATAATGTTTTCACGAATCGCAATGAAAAATTCCGAATAACGATCGAAATCGAAGTTCCTAAGGAAATACGAGAGTACTTCAAGTTACTTTTGTAACGGCGAAAGAAAAGGAAAAACAGGTTTTGCCAAAAATTTATTCGACAAAAGCTATACAACCAATTGATTTGATTATCGTTCTATCGGAATATATATCGTAGGTCGATTAAAAATAATCGCGAAAGTTGCGCGTTAGCGTGCACGCTAACGCTTTTGACGAAGTTTCAAGTAAAGTTTAAGCAAAAATTGAAAGATACGTAACTATTACTAGCGTTCATTCTGCGTTGTCCAACTGTCTTCGTATTCAGCGTCCGTTTTTATCAGTGGCAGAAAAAATTCTCGATAAAAAAATGGTTCGAGCCTTTAATCGCATTTCGATAGATTATTTGTGAATCCATAACGCATCGTGTTTTGCACTTATTTCGACTCTTATCTACCATACGACGCTTCACATTAGAATCACGTATTTCGATTATACTTGTCGCATTCAGCTGTCAGATTTTATTTGAGAAATTTATTCTTCTGTTTTCAGCAATGGTTCAATTACGAGATTGATTCGGACGAAGAATGGGAGGAAGAGGAACCAGGCGAATCTTTGCGCGGCTCTGACGATGAAAAAGACGAGGAGAATCCGGAGGACAACGAGTATGATGTAGATAACGATTTCATGGTTCCTCATGGGTAAGTCAGTTCAGTTCATTCTTGATATTTAAACATTTATACATTTTCATCCGTTTGTAAATCTCCGTGTTTTTAATAATTCAGCTATTTGTCCGATGAAGAGCTTCGTGCTGACGAGGAAGACAAGCAAGACATGGTAAGTAGTTTTAAAATAAATAATAATCGATCGTGTCTATCGAGGGTAAAGTAAATAATTTGTTCATTTCCGTAGACTCCTGAAACACAAAAATTCAAGTTGAAACTACTCGGAGAACAATTCGAGTCCGAAAGGAACGCAAAGACCGCGAAGTTAAAGCCAAAAATAATAGGTTGTATTTGGAAAGGGTCTAAAAATGAATTTCAACCAAACGGTGAGTATTCGACATTTAAAATATACCTAACATAGCTGCTAGACGTCGGACCAGAAGATAAGCGTGAATTTTTATTTCTACAATTGTATCATAATGAGAAATATCTGACAATTATCTTCTGCTTGCAGTGCCACCAAGGATCGTAGACTTCTTGTCAGCTCGAGACGCCTGGGTATATGGAATACCGATACTACTACCAACCATGAACGAAGCCATGGCAACGAACGAGTGCAGTACTCCCACGCAACAGCAACCGCTGACGAGTTCAAAAAAGACACGATTTCCGGAAGCAGCTATACCGGATCTTATTCGATTAATACACGGGAATACATATAGCAGACGCTGTCTTGTAAAAGAATTCATAGCCTACTGGAGTAAAAAGAACAAGGGAGCTAAAAGTCAGCCTTCAAAAGCCAGTATACAACAAAAGATTCGCGAGATTGGCAAATGGATGCCGTGTCCAGAGAAGGGGCCGATGCATTCAAAGGCTTGTTGGTACGTTGACGAAAACATCAGGAAAGAGCACATCAACGAGGAGCTTCCTCTGCCAAATTGCTGGTCCTATATCCTAACACCCAAGAAGAAGAGAGATATCACGAAAATCAGATTATTCTTCTCTCCGAAATGAGATTATTTTAAGATTGTCTTCCAGTTATTCAAAGCGATGTGTTCAGAGCTTGGGAGAAGGATAGATTCGAGTCGTGTTTAGAAGTACGTTATTTAAGACATTTGCAATGTTTTAAGCTGGCATCTTAAGCTATTTAATAATCGAAATATCGATTTTGATGGACTGTCTCTTTGATTTAAAATCTGGTCATTTTTAACTGCAACTTGTTAAAATCGACTTGTAAGTTAGTTTAAATTAATTGGAATAATGCCATCGCTTTCTAAATATGGATCAATATGCATTTTGCTGTAATATTTAACAGGTATCGTTCGATCGCAAGCATCCAATTTAAATTAGACGCGAAAATTAGAACGAAATACCCCTAAAATAAAAAACTTAACTTCAGTTCTTACTCAACGTCACAAATCGTTGTGGGTTACTATTTACCATATAATTGATCAATGATTGATGAAATGGCTCAAATAGTACTTGGATTAACGCTACTCGTCGATTTAGGTAGTTCCTTCTTTAGTATACATTTAACAACGTGATTATCGATATTAACTAGAGAAGGTCGACATCGAAGTCACAATATACTTCATGTGATATATGTTTCTAATTGTACAATTGAAAGAAAGATCACGAACGGCGGAATGCAGTATCGTTAGTTTGTTAAAAAAGGACAAGATGGGAAGATAAAATGAAGCGTATAAAATTTATAGCTCGTTATACTGTTCTATTAATGCAGTTATACTTTTATAATAAAAGAAGTTAATAAATAAATCAGTGGAAAGCTCGTCACCTCCTGTCGAACTAATCGAAGAATACCATGATGTCCATTTTTTTTTTGCCCCTTTTTCTTTTTTTTTTTTTTTAACCCTCATCCATCGTTCTCAAAGGGTAAGTCAGAAAGGAAAGCGCGAATGGGGATAATCTGTTCGAGTAATGTGAATTATCCAGAGGATTCCATCGGCTAAAAACTTTTGCATCGGGCAGTAACGTTCGAATGGGTTAATGCATCAGACCAGGCTTTGCGGAACGTGGAATTGCATTCCGTCAAACAGTGCATCGGAGTTAAATAAAATAGCTGCAACGAAAAGTTTTGCACAGCATTCTATTATTGGCGGTCGACCGGAAGAGCGTATCTTATTGGAACGAAAATGATACAATATCGGGAATCGGCGAACGATAGAACCTTTCTCTTCGATTTGTCCATGAGATTCCATGGGAATGAAAATGTTTGGATTCTCCGTTCTCGATTACGATTGTTCTTTTTTCCATTCTTTCGTATGATTTTATCGCACCCATTGCATATGATTTTTTAAGAGATTTTTCAAGAGATTGCAAAAACCTGAAATCTTTGTGAAATGATATGTACATCGGATTATAACAGAAGTTGAGGATCGGATTAATGCCGATGTCCAGTGGCGAACTATATATATTCTTCTACTCTTATCCAGCCTTTATAGTCTTTTTGTATTTAGCTGGATGGAAAGCTTTTATTAATTTAATTATTAAAAGTTTTTAATATAGTTATAATTAAAATACTCGAAAATATCAAACAAAGTACTATGCTTCATTTAATTACCGATATCAAATTTTATACTTTATTATTAATTATCAATACGAAGCTCGCTTTTTTAAACGCTTTTTATATAATAAAAATGGAAGCTGCCACAATGGCGAATTTATATTTTGTCACAACTAGAACGTAATAAAAGTTATTGGCTTTTGAAAATTATTGGTCTCTCATCCAAGTTAGTTTCGAGTTTTAAACAATTTTATAAGAATATGAAACTCTTATAGCAAAAACCATCGAAAACAATCGATAACTGTTATCGCGATAACGCGATAAATAAAATAAATTTTTCAATTGGAGATAACAATCAATCAAAATCTTGACATCTGAAACTGAGTAATTTTAGGTCGCGACAATATATTCCTCTGGTATTTTGTTGATGTGAAAAATTTGGGCAAAAAATAGCTATTATTCCGGGGATAGGGCGAAAAAAAGCGAGGGATTTTTTTTTTTGTTATTTTTACCACCATATAGGTTCGCTACAATTATTTTTAGAATGTCGATATTAGTTTTGATAGCCCGTGGTTTCAAAATTGTAACAATTCCATGAAATTGTTAGACCACTGCGAAATACGAATCGAAATTGAAAAACAAACTAACGAACGCAGCGAAATCCGCTGACGGATCCCGCGGCGTTCAAGCATCCGGGTACACGACGAAGAGAAAAAGCAAGAATGAGTCCAGTAGGAAGTTTTACGGCCGGTAGTTCGGGATGTAGCTTCGGGCTGGACGGCATATGGCCGAAATAAGGAAAGGCTGTGCCTCCAGATTATGGCAATTATCGAATCACGTTACGGGATCTGGCGCCACGCGGCTCGAAAACGCAGAAATTAAGTTCCAACCCCCCGGGGGTGGTTACGCTTGCTCGGTGCTGGCACAGCGAACGTAGACTAGTTCGGACGAAACGCGAATGTTCTCCCTTCATCGCAAGCGACATTCAGATTTCCTGTACTCGTTTCAATGTCTTCAAGGATTTCATTCTTAGCCCTGAAAATTGTCATCGAGGGGAAACAACATGGAAATTGAAATCTCACCCGTAATAGTCTTTAGCGATTAAGGAATCTCAACAAGCGAACGACGATTTTGAAAGAAATCGAGATCGATGGAATCGCGAGCTTGTATGAAATTGGCGGATGTCGGTGCTTCGAGATAAGTAGACCAGTGCTAGCCAAATGGCATTCTCGACGAATACACCGAACTTCCTGAAACTGACGTCTCTCCCTCGCCCACCCCATTCGATATTCCCAAAAACCGAGCCATTACACCTGTCCACCCAAAAATCAATAATCCCGCCCTCGAACCCGCAGCGTCGTCCTTCTCCTGGCCATAGACCATCCTCGCACAACCTCCGCAATCCCATCACGACGGAAGAACTCCCCTTGAACGGCCGATCCGTCCAATTCCACTTTGCAATTCCTCGAAAGCTCGACGTTGGTTCCGCGTAGCGTGGAGATGTCGCGGTGTAGCCGCAGCCAATCAGAGGTACCCTCCGCCGGTGGACCGGCTGGTCGTGTCTCCGGATATTAATGAGAGGATAGAGAGGCGGCCGGAGCCACGGATCACGGCGGCGGACTCTCTTCTCCTGGACAGAGGGACGAGCGAGAGCAAGAGAAGAGAGGAGACGAGAAAGACAGGGATAAACGTAGAGGCGAGCGAAGGCCTGCCACCTCCACCCCGCGCGCTTGGCGGACGCCGCGGGGAGACGTAGAGGAGCAAGGAGGCGCAGAGAGGGAGGGTCTCCACCCTGGGACCACGGCGTGGAGGGAGAGGACGTCGTCGGGTCACGAGAAACCGTCGGAGGGAAGGACGGAGACGGAAGGCCGGCGGCGCGACCGCCAGAAAGAGAGATAGCGATTCTGTGTGTGTGTGTATGAGCGCGCGCGCGCGCTCGTGCGAGTGACGATGCTGGCTACAGCGACGGCAAGAGGAAGAGATGGAGGATGAGGATGTCGAGGAGCGAGGAAGAGGGAGACGGAGGAGGAGGAGGACCAGGAGGAAACGGAGCTTGAGAGGCTGGGAAGGGGTGGAGTGAGGAACGGCGAGCAATGGAGAGAGAGAGAAGTCGAGAAAGGGAGAGCGAGAGAGATCTGGACCCCACGTAGGAGACGTTCAATACTGTAGCAACGACGCCGAGCCAACGCCATTGGCTACCATTTTCTCTCTATACCTTCTAGGCATACACCTTGTACTCTATTCCGGTCTACTCCACTTTATTCCTGCTGCCGTTGCTCGTTGCCCGGTTTCTCCGATGGCTACCCAACCCTTCCGCGTCGGTTCCACCGGTTCCAACAGAGAACAAGTTGCGCGGAAGGTGTACCGAATAGGAGGAAGGGTTTTCGGAGTCGGTAAGCGACTGCACGGGTGGCAATTGGATTTTTTCTTTTTTGCGAGACTGTTCGAAGGGTCGTGTGAGAATGACTGGGAAGGGTGTCGCGATTCGAGAGAACTGGAGGCTGGAGAACGGCGCGTGGCTCGAGGAGGTTGGCATATTGTTTTATGGCGAAGCAGAGGGATGGGATAATTTATCGGCTGAATAGGAGAGAGGTATCGTGGTTGGAGGAGTATGCGGCAGCTTTGATTCGATAGAAGGGAATCTTTTAAGTCGATATTTAATTCCTGCTGATATTCGATCAAAATTAATTTGATTAATTTGACGAAACCTCGTGAAGTTCGTCGGTGCTTCGTTCGAATTTAATAGAGATTTAAGAGATTTAAATATCGTGTTTAAGTTAGATCCGATTCCATTCCGCTCCTATCCACTTCGATTCGACTGTCTCGCTCTGTATTAAACTCGTTCTCTTCGATGATTACTATTCGTTTCGTCCATGAGGCGAAAAATCGATAAGTTTTATAAACCGGTATCATTGGAACCATCATTCGCGCCGACTGTGATATATCTTGAAACATACAGCCCGTTACTCTAAACCTCGATCTACCCTATATCAAAGTCATAGCCTGCGCGAAAGCGAAATCGATCGCGTATTCGCAAGGAGAATCATGGAGCGCGCGTTACGCGTCGATCTGGCCGATCCGCGGCTCCTTATGATTACCCTTACCCGCGATCGTAGAGCCTGCACGAGGAGGAGGAAAGAGAGTATCTCTCTCGAGGGCGGGACACCGGATTCGAGCTGGCAATCATCCAGTGGAGCTCCTCGGCACCGAGAGTTTCGTGCCGATTGCCGGAGCTTGGTCGATCGCGGGCCATCATCATCGCGCCGCCTATCCGGTCGCGCCTAGGCTTACGCAACACGAACACGGCGTGCATTTATCTAGACGTGACGGCTGCCAGCGAGCACCATCGCGGCTTTCGGCCTTAGCATAATTGCCCGTAAAGGCCTCGGTAATGCGTCTATTACGCCGATGCCTCTGTACACGGCTACTGACACAGGGCATCAATCCTCTGCCTCCGAGTATTCAATTAAGTATCCTCCTCCCCTTCTCGCTCCTCCCCCTCCCAACTTGCTCGAGAACATCAACCTGGATAGCGTGTTCTTTCTGCCGTTTATTCTTCTTTCTCCTCTCTCTCTCCTCTCTACTCTCCTTCTCGAGTACAATGGATTTTTATCCAGCGCCATGGCAGGTCTTTCTAACACGAGTCCGGGTTATCCTGATCTATCGAGTTAGAAGATGGTCCGGGCAGACTAAATATCTCACCGAGAAGGGTAATCGGAGGTGATTTTGCTCCTTGGCTGGTTAGAAGTAGACGGTTCGCTTTGGTGATTTCCTGGTGCGGATTTCCGGAGAGATTGAAAGATCTAAGGGTGGTCTCGAGGAGAGTTTGGTTCAAGTACTGAATATCTTTTTGTACGCTCAAATCATGTCCCCTAATCGTTTAAATTGTATTTTTATTTATTTTCATGATCGGGGGATTAAATAAGCGTAGCATGGCAAAGTAGAAATAAGTGAAATCCTGGCAAGTTCCTTCGTAACGAGATTTCCATCATCTGTCGCCTCCGCAACAGAGGCGGCGCATTACGTTTCTCTAGACTCATCATGGACACCATGGTCTCATAGGCCACGCAGCCCGCAGCTGCTGGATCTTATGCTAATCCCACCCCCGCGGGCCAAAGTCTGGCGCGCATCGTATGAAAAAGTTGCTCGTTACACGCTCGCCCATAAATCTCCTCGCTAAAGCTTAATCTGTTCCCGTGGCGGACGTCAGCCACGGAAAACTCGCAACTCGCGCGCTCCGACCAGCTGCGCGCCTGGATTTTCATAATTTTTTATCCTTCGGCAAAAATTTCCAATCCGCCTGTATGCTCCACCTCGACGAAAACTTAGGCCCCGTGGAATCTCAATCATTTCCACCAGAAAACGCTGCAGGAGGAGATTCAGAGAGAAAAGAGGAGTTTAATGGGTATTTTGACGGAACATCTCGCGAGATCCTCTGTAAATCGACGTAGTATTTCACAGAAAGAACGTTTGACCCGTTCTGTATATCCGTTTTCCGCCTTTTTCCGAAGAAATTTATCCAATACCCACTGGAATTTATTCTAAAATTATCTTCATCGAAACAAATGATTTTTAGTCCGGGAGAATAATCGGTGAGTATCGATCTTCTGTCCGAATTTCGAATATTTCTCAAGCTGCTTCCATCTTATAAATAAGCATATCTGTTTCTCTCTCTTAATTCGATCACTATCCTCCGTTAAGTTTCGTCTCGAAACCTTTGCACCCTATTTCGTCACTTTTTCGTTACTCCTTTCGTCGTCAAAAATTTACCCGGATCTTATTGTACTCGTGTACGGGCCACGCTTACTTATATACGTAACAAGGCTGGTGAATTTTCAGCATGGT
Source organism: Bombus vancouverensis nearcticus (assembly GCF_051014615.1). NCBI lineage: Eukaryota > Metazoa > Arthropoda > Insecta > Hymenoptera > Apidae > Bombus > Bombus vancouverensis. The sequence continues at coordinate 15,631,136 of NC_134912.1, read as the reverse complement.
GTACACACAATGCGAACGAAGCGTGTGAGGAGGCGGAGGGACGTGTGGGGGCCATTATGGAGATGGATCTTCCTTCGAATAAAGCTCGGAACTTGGGGGTGAGCAGGGGGTAGTTTGAAGTGCCGGCACCGGCAGTCGCTCCGAGGAGGTGAAGAAGGTAGAGAAAGAGGAGGGGTATGTGACGGGGTGGTGGCTAGCGATGGGCATTCCAGTCTTTCTTTCTCGCGAACTTTCGAGCAATTTCGAGATGAAAAAAATGTAAAAACCTACCTACACGTGTTCTAGTTTCGTTTCTTAAGAATATGTCGATTATTCGTCTCGTACTCTACGTTACCTTTAAATCCAATTTCGTTCAATGGACGAACATAATCACGGATTACCTACGTTAGGGAAACATAATTCTATGAATTTCGATAGAATAGTATTCTGCACGTTTTCGCGTCTTTAAGTTGTCCATAAATGCATAAACATTCGCAAACTCGATATTTTCTAAAAATAACGAAGAACGAAACGATTCGGAAAGTGTACGTACGGTGGATGGTTGGAGGAACTTCGAGGCCATCACTAGCAGTGGAAAACGCGAAACGAAGAAGGAGAGCCGGCAGGGTGGAGGCGGGGTAGTTGGTGGTAATATATCACCCTCTTGTCGTCCGTGAGACGCGAGTAAGCCTGTCGGCCAGTACCCACCTTCTCTTGCTCCTCGCTTCGTCCTCCGACCTCCTCCACCTCCTCACCCCTTTCACCTCCACCTCTTCCTCCTCGGACGGAGGTGCAAGAGGGAATCGATATCTAGGTACATTCGCGGGCAACTCTCGCCGGACGAGTAGCATCTCCGATTGTTGTTAGTCGGTGTGTAGCTGAGCTTCTATCGCCACGACGAATCGATGACCCGAGACAGACCGTCGTCCATAAATTGAACCTTTGCAATTAATTTTCCGGTTGCGTCTTTCTGAAATACCGTGACGATATTTACTTACACGATAATACCGTATTACCTCTTGAAATTCCATCGAATTCGTTTGGAAACGTTTTCAAAGCGTAGTGTAGAATTTCAATACTGGATCGATAACGTTAGTGATTAATCGCATTATTCGATATAATTTTGTATTTTATATTCATCGCGATGAAAATCATTAATCGCTTTATCATTTGAAATACGGCAAAATTAAGTAACCCAACCCAACCCGATCTGATCATCTATGACCCAATGATCCTGTTTATCGAAGTTCAATCCCACGCAATCGAATACGAATTAACCCGTTGGATACCTGGAAACTTCGCAGAACGTGCACGTAATCTCGCATCGGGCGAAATTTAAACTTCGAAATCCGCGTGTATAGCGTTAAATCCGCATCACTCGCACAAAGACCTAAAGATCCGAAACTTATCAATGGATCCGTCAAACCCGATTACGCTTAATCCTGGAACCTTCGTTCTATGCCACTTGCTCTCTCGTAGCCCCGATATTATCCACGGTGGAGTTGATCCCCATGTTCCTATCGAAGAACGCGATCGTGGCAGCGACGTGGCCGGAGGGGTTGCACAGCGAACAGCCGCAAGGGGTTGAAAATACCGCGATCCCGGCCCGATTGCAACCGCGATAAGCGTATTGATATAGCTTTTCTATTTCTCGGGCGTATCGTAGCGTGACCTTTGGTAACGGTTGCATTGACATCCGGTTGTCGAGTGCAGACGCGGCCCGTTCCAAAGTTCGATCGCTTTGAGCGGTTTTCACGACCCTCGGGCGAGTCGGGCGAACGATCGATCGCTTTCTGATCCATTTAAGTGATTTTCCAACGCGAGCTGCTTTGGATATCGGTAGATGTAAACGTTCAACGAGGGGCCAAACCATTTTCAAGGAGCGAGTGTCGGGAATTTCGAGTAGAAATCGAGAAATTTCGATGTTTTCAAGTAAAGGTATCGTGCAGAGGTTTCGGAATTTACGTAACGACAGCTTCTGCGCGAATTTGTACATTTGGAAGGTGACAGCATTGAACAACGCTCGACTAGTTCTTTGCTGAAATAAAGCTAGTCTACCAGAAACTGTAATCCTGAGCCGGTTATTCGATTTAGATTTATCATCGACATAGTTCAGCTGCTTGATGCGAAGCAGAAAATCGTGAACTCTAAAAAGATTGTAAATGTATAAATCTACGTGCAAATGTAGACGATGTTAAATACGTTCGCGAAACATGGATGATATGATTTAAAAATCGGAGAAGAAAATGCAACGAGAAGGGTCTCGTACGGTCGTGGCGATCATTGGAAGCCATTCTGTTTAACAGGACTTTTGATTCCGCTGTTTTTAACCGAGTCGAGTGTTTCAAAATGGACGCATGGAATGGACTGTGTTTCAAACAGACGTTTGAATGCGCTCCGAGTAAAGTGCTTCATACTCTTGATGCTTTTTCTGATTTAGATGCATCGATGCGATGGTTTCGTAGCTATCACGCGCTATGAATTTCGTGTCGTGTATTCATCCCTGTAGGTAGTTTTCATTCGTTCGGCATTTTTTCTTTTCGAAATAATCCCAGCAGAAAATTATCGACGTCGCTGTCGAAGTCACTTGTCTTTTAAAATATCGAATATTAATTACGCGTCTGGTTCGTAACAAACGGAATTGTCGAGTTTGACTCTTGACAGATTCCAATGATCCTACCTTACTGTGATCGCACCCCTAGATCCTCGACTTTGCACCACCCTGTATCTAAAGCAGCAGCAGCAGCAGCAGCAGCAGCAGCGGTGGCAGCGACCAAAACGAGCAACGACGGAGAACGAGGTCCGCAGAGACGTAGAAAGAATAGGTAGAGGCTACGGAAAGGGAAGCGGCGAAAGGAGGAAGTCGGCCGTGGGGAGAGAAGGCGGTGGGTGGTGGATGAGATGGAGGTTGTAGAAGCGTGGATCGATGTGTCGCCCGCGTGTCCAGCGGTCACAGGCGCTTGCGCCCTGACGTCCTCTCTGTCCTCCAGGACGTCGCCAACCTTTCTGATTCGTCCGACTCGTTGACAGTCCTCTCTCGCCTGTCACTTCCTGGCTGCCTCCCACTCAACTGCTCCACTTTCCTCTACTCTCCCTCTGTAACAGGGTGTTCGCGTGTTCTGTCGCGCTCGTCTTGCCACCCCGTTTCATACCGGCCTCCCTCTTGTCAACCAACCACCACCTACCGTGTTTTCGAACGCGCGACAGATTCCGCGCTCGGTCGCCGCCCTTCGTGGGTGGGGCACACTAGGATTTTGCAACGGATCTTAGTTTCCTTTTCGGTTCTTACTTTCGAGACTTAGGTGCGCTTATCGGGTTCCGATCGAGTATCTTTATACAGTTATCCGTTGCAATCGTTATCGATCGTTTATATTTTATTCTTTGAACAAGCTTTTAACGCTAAAGCTACATCGATGATCTACGATGTCTAAATGATCAGAATTAAAATGACACAGCCGGAAACTGATAGGCATAGAGATTTGTCGGAGTTCTTTTGTTACGAACCATTCGATATTGGCAAAATAGAGCAGCCTCTATCTCGTCTTCCGACGTCGATAAATCCTTCATTCTTGTCGATTCCTAAATTTTTCGCAAACTTGTAGGCAGGGACACGGATATCTACGATCCGAAGAATATATTTTCGCCGACGTTGAACGTCTTCGATGATCAAAGGATCGTGGAAGAACGTCGGGATCGCGAGTAATCGAGAGGATAGCGTCGCTATGGTCCGTCGACCGAGAGGACCGAACGGAAACGAGCGATTCCGTTGATTGGCCGGGAAAGTGGTTCGGTGTCGCGAGTGGAAAGCATCGTGTGCTGGAACGAACGGTGTCCCTGGCCACGGATTCGTTCTCGTAGAGTTGGAATGTCGCCGAGCTGTGTCCCCACGGCAGGGCGACACCAGCGACAGCGGTGATTGGCTGCCTGAGGGGACAGGGGCGTGGTTAACCTCCATCGCTGTCTTTCGATAATTACAACACGCTCTCACCTGCACGTCGCGACCTTTACGATCGCCACGACCTCCTTTTCGTACCTGTGTTCGCTCATCGCTTCGATTTCTTCGACGCTAAAAATCTTAATTCGATAAGTTAACTTTTCTTTAGTTTTCTTAACGATACATACATGAGATTTAGCTGGCAGGAGCGATCGAATATTCGATCAGTTTCGGGACAAGAAGCAGTTTTTCGAAAATAGTCGTGGAAGGTAGTTTCGGGCGATGCTTTGTTAAATTCGAATTTCTGTCCGATTAAGATCCAACGAATGATTATAGATTCATTCGGAATACATAGATAGATTTAAAAAATTAAGAAATATAAATATACACATGTACGATATACACGACATTCCACGCGGAAAATAGGCAGGTACATGTATAGATGATAAGTATCGTACTACATGCACCGTAGAGCAAATTGAGAAATACTCGATTCCCATTACCAACGTAGCTGTGTAATTCCGATACAGAAACACCGACACGACATTATAGAAATATGTATCTAATAACTATAATTATAATGGACGAGACCTCAACTTCTTTGTTTCCAGCAACGTCCGCGAAACATCGGCCCCCATCACACCGTCACCGGATTCTCAAACTCGCAAACAGCGCACCTCCTTGCCGCGGAACGTTCAACCTTCCTCCGATATGTCCCACAATTTACTCCACTTGTGCCCGGCCGCGCACGTCGTCATTATCTCTTCACCCTTTCCACGCTGCTCGTTCAACGTCACCTCGTACGGACATTTTCATTACGCGCAACCGCTCATTAACTCGGTCTCTGTCGCCCTCGCCGATACTGCCTGCAACTCCAGACGAAGACGAACGAACGAACGAACGAAGGAACAAAAATCACGAGAAAGGGACCGAGCAAAAAGAGACGTATAAATAGGTAAGATTTTTCAGAGAGGAACGAAGGGAGAGGAAGAAAATGTTTGAAAAGGAGAAAGCAAGAGAGCGAATTACACAGATAGAAAGAGAGGGAAAGAAACGGCGGTAGAGGGACAGGAGGGAGGAGGGGGAAAACGATAGGGGCGTGTTGAAAATCCTCTCTCACGGCGAGAGCGTGGGCCCTGCCGTGTCGCGGGATAATTGGGACACCGTGTATTATCGCTTGCGTGCCATACTTGCGGTGTGCGGTGTGTGATTGGATAGGCGGAGATGGGTCGCGCGAGATAGCTGACCCTAACTAACGTAGAAACCGAGGGCTATATCTTCGAGGACCATCTTCTCCATCTGCAGCAGCATTACCTATCCACGTCACGGTTGATGCATGGCGTGGGCGTTCCTGCGTTCGTACGCCGGGGTTCTCATTTAATTACCGTTCGCTTGCCCCTTCCTCTCCTCCGCGATCATCTTCTTTCGTGATCTGCTCGAAGCTTTTCCCCCGATTCGTCGAAGGGGATCCACGGTTTCCGGCAAAACGTCATCGTCGATCGCGTGCCATTTTTTCGGGACCACGGATGCTGCCACGACCACGTTTCTATGCTGCTTCCAACGTTGTTTTCTCTTACATCCTTGTTGTTTCTTCCTGCATTAAACTATGGTTACAGTGGATTCGTGTCCCGTTTTGCGATCGTATAGCTACATTTGGTGCGACGAAAGACTATGACCAATGACTTGTCAACTCGCTAAAAAGAGGAACACGTGTTTGCTTTTGAATGGGACGCAGGTAATGGAATATTATGTGTATTACGTAATGGTGAATTATCTTTTCCTTCATCGGTACCAATCACTTTATTGTCTCTTTTACTTTAATCGTAAATCACGCGCGTTCCTTATTTATTTGATTTCTGAACTAACCTTTGACTGCTGAATACAACAACGTGCAATTTGACGGTAGTTTGTCTGGAGCTCGGTGCCATCGTGACGGTGAATCTGCAACGAGGCAGCATTCTCAAACAGCTGTCCTTTGGCCGTCACAGCGTGACGTAAATGCTGCAACGTTGCATGCAACTACTTGCTGCTACCATAATTGACGCTATGTGGTAAACTGAAGTCAATGTCAACGTTGTCACGGCACGATCGTCCGATGATGAAACGCGACAGGAAACCTCATCTTCTTACAACGGTAGCGAAAAATATTCGAGTCATTCGCTCCGTTCTAAGTTGCAATTGCAGTCACCCACGTCGCAATTCACTTATGTTACGTTGTTTTGAAATTTCAGCAACATCGTAGTCGATAATTGGAAGTTAAGCATCGTACTTCTTCGATGTAACTATACCCATTATAATGTTCCCTTGACATTAAGCTGACTTTAAATTCCGCTTAACTTCGAGGACGCGATTAAAAGAACATTTTATTGTACGATTTTAATAGTAATTTTAAACGCGAATAATACCGGGGAAAAGAAACGACGGACGAATGACAATTTTCTGAACAAATTCTCTTAAAAATCGTCAGCAGCGTAAAATATGCAGCAACAGCAAAATAAAATTACGTTTCTCTTCGTGAATATAGCGTCAACTATACCGCGATACGGTTCGTGTCATCGGCAATCCGTGTAGTACGCAGTGACCGTGTTGAATGGAAAAGGCTTTCCGCCTTTTAATTTCCTTCCCTGATTCCTTCAGGTCGAACGACACCGGTCGTTCCATTCGAGCTTCCAATCGCGATGAATCCTCGAAGAAAGGAAATGAAAATTTCCCGTCATCGCAAAGCATAATCGAGGGTGTCTGTCGAGGGCAGGGGAGGACACGCCCGATTATAAATCACAAGGTACGCTCGAGACCCTTTGACGACCCGACGTTCGCGCACCCCGTGCCCCACCGACACAATATGCCTCGTTACGCACACACGCAAGTACCTCGTACAGAAAACACGTGCACCTATAAACAGGGTACACACGTCCGTGAGACGTAGACGCGAGATCTTCGTCCAGCACGCACATACGACACACGAGGGGAGGGACGAGAGGCCTCATTAACTGGTTATTAATAGCTTAGCCGGCTCATATTAATGACAGACGCATCTGCTTCTTATATATCTACCTGGCTTATCCGTTCTGCCCCCGCCACGACCACGGGTCAACAATTTTTAGCGGTCGCTCTTGTTGCTCCAAGTTCGAGGGATGCTCCTGCGAGGAACCCCGAGTCGAACTAATTTTTTTTTTCCAGTGGTTCGTATTTTCACTCTTTGCAACGTCGTGTGCACGCGAACATTTACGCGTTTATGGGAAATTTAATTATACACGAACCACTAACTACGAACATTATCTTGATATCCAGAAGTGTTCAAGTACACGGCAAATGGAACATGAACAGGGATTTGTTCGGTCTTTTAAATGTTAGTACGAGTATCCATCTTTTTGAAGCAAAATTGTTTAAGTAAGATACTCGTTCAGATGTTTGGTAAAACGAATCACTATTTAAGTTTCATTGTTATAGTTTCGTACGTGGAAGTATAAATTTGAATGCAGGTATCGAAGTGCAGGTAATAACAAATAATATCTTAATGTTGAAAAATTCCAATAAAATCAACCTGTCGTTTCGTCCATGTTGCTTCTTTCATCCGTATCGACCTTTCCAGATCCTTCCCCGCTAAGAGCAGAGGCATTCGACACGCAACATTCTTAAGTAATCGTTTCCACGTTCTTCGCATCTCTTACACTCGTCGGATCCCACAATTCTTTGAGCGTACATTTTGCCTCATTTTTATCCTGTTTTCAACTTCGTTTCTTCGGCAAGCGAAGAATCGATCGCTCGGAAGCTAATGCGAAGACACCGAACCATTGACTTCGGTTTGATCGATTTTTGTTGCGTCGTTGTCGAGTTTCCGATTAGAATATGAATATTCTGACTGGATATTTCATTACATCGCAGAAGTTTTCGACACATAGTCATCTTCCGATCATCGAAAAGGTTACGAACAGTTTGATATCTTTAATCGTCCATTTCGAAGCCACAGTTGCAGATGTTTTAAAAGTTTGGCGCGATAAAGTATGCATAGACGATGTGACGCAGTTGTCGAGCGGTCGGTCGGGTTTCGAAACGTTCGCTCGAACTTGCGAGGAATTCGGTGATCGACCTCTGACCTGTCGAGAAGAAAAAGAGAAAAAGCAGATTGCTGGCGGACGTGCGTGGAATACGGACACGAGAAACGTTGCTAAATCGCGCGTCCTCCGTAATATCCTGGCGGCTCGCCCCGGGCGAATCGCTCGCGAGTCTGGAGAATGTGAGCGTGACTGGTCGACTCGCTCCGAGGCACTCGCGAATCGGTGAAAGTGGCGTGGATCGCTCGACGACCGACGCTAGGATCACCGATATTTTCCGTCGATCGCGTTTGATGCGTCGTGAATCTACTCACGAGATATCTCGTGTCTAGCAAACTGACGAGTCAAACCATCATTATCACTCCAGTTATCGTTTATATCAATGCGTTACAATCATGGCAGTAATATTGTTCGACGTGTATTTTGTCTTAATGGGTGTTAAATATGTAAGTGCACTTCATTTTGAATATTTCGATTATTGGTTCCTATTACAGAATAAGTAACAGAGTATCTATTACCAATGTTATAACGTTTATTGCATACGGTTGGTACAAAATATCCAAAGCCAAACTCCGATTCGAAAAGACCATATTCCTCTTCAAAATACCGCAAAGTACCCACGTTTGTAATCCAATCAAACGAATCTTTACAAGGTGTATATAATAACCAATAAACCGAACCACGCTTTCTAAAAGTCTTGCACAGATCGAAATCTGCTCCCGAAATTCTGCCGAAGACCGTGAAATTTTTCAACAGGACGCGACCACCTGGCCCACAACGATTAACGCCGATCGCAAAAACGGGGCAGTTAACGCAACGGCGACAGACCTTTGTATTAAGTAAAATTTTCATGCGAATCAAAGCGCGATCCTCTAGATCGTGACCGGGTGATTCCCCTTGGAATGATAAATCGCGAAACGGTTTCAGCCGGCGTAGCTGGTATCAACGGCGATATTCAGTAGCGTCGGACGGCTGGTTGCCCAATTTAAGCGGTATTCAAGAGGACACAAAGAGGCCCGGTGGCTCATATGTCATCGTGGCAAGTCTATGGTCCACGGCTGGTCTTTTGTCCAGCGGCTCCCGACGATAGATCCGCGGCCATTTACGCTGCGCCGCGCCGCGCCGCGTCCTCTTTTTCTGCCTGTTACCCGCCATCTCCGGCCGGCCGCTCGCGAATGCTAATTGATGTTACTGACTTCGAGTGACCCGGCCTCGGTGTGTGGTCCACCACGGTGCCGGTGATGGTGTGCGAGAACGCGTTTAATCGACCTCGCTTCGATGGTAACCGCGCGTCAAGCAACGGGGAACTGGAACGTTTGTCCCACGAGAGACGAGAGTCTTTCGAACGGACTGATCTGACGGACCAGAGTTGTGTAAGAAGAGGAGTTGGTGTGGTTGGAGGAAGAGCATCATGGTGTCGGTTGATGTCTATCGAGCCGAGTGGAATTACGGTGGTGAAAGTCGTTTGATTCACGCGTGTGGTAGTTCCTTTTTTTCGATACTTGGATGAGACGGAGGGAGGATAAGAACACTGGAAGCTTTCGATAATGAAGCGTTAAATAAAGTAATGCAAAAACGACTGATATTCCATGCGTAAATATGAAATCACATAGCCAGAACGTACGCGCCGATCAAGCGGATAGCGTGTTCGCGATCACAGCGTGACGGCACCGTGAACGACGTAGTCAACCGGCAGATCCAAATTTCCATGGTCTAACGACTATCTAAAAACCGTGAACGTTCAGAAAAAACGAACGTCGCGACCACCGACACGCGCTGTTTCGATTGATCGGATCATCACAGAGATTACGGATCTTTGAGAATTAATTCGTAAGATGCTGGTAAACGGGCGTAGCAGGGGCGGTATGTGTTTCAGAAGAAATGGCAGCTGTCGAAGAGTAAGAGGGAGGGAAAGGTTACTCGGTGCCGAAAGTCGGCAGCCTAGCCGCGTCTATCCGCGGCTGGCTATTATTTTTTACGAACCGGCTCAGGAATCGCGTCTAATTCGATGTTTAGCGATTTAAACGTTTGTCTGTGATCGCTACGGGACGCATCTATAATCTGCGGCCGGCCGCTCCGACATGCAACTTGCGAAAACGCAGCTGCTTTTAACGGAAGAGATCGATGGTCTTTCTGCTGTCTTTCTTTCTTTTCTCTTTTGACTTCTGCGGAATTGAGGTTAGTCTGGCTGGTGCCGTAGATCTAAATCTAGTAGTTAGCGCAGCTTCGATCCTTTTGCTTTTTCTAGCGTAAGAGTTGGCGATCGATTATTTGTGGAAGCGTTGCGTTTGTATTTAGAACGATTACTTTTTCAAGGGTTATTTATGCCCGTCGCGATATATTTATTGCAACGAAAACAAAATTCGAAAACAAAAAGTCTCCGGATACCGGTAAAAATTTGACAGCAAAACTTACGTAATCGGAAAATATGAATTTTTCGTAGCAATTATTAACTATGTAACCGAACCGGAGCAAACCGATGGGTCTTTCAGTGCTCGATTTTCTTAATGCTTATTTCGACCGTGCAATCCTGTAAATTTTTCATCGATCACCCTTGGCCAGTGCGGTATCTGAAAACTGAGGCGAAAGAGAAGAGGCGCGACCCGGTTCCGTGCTCCAGTTCCGACGCAGGTTCTCACGGCGAAAAAAGGCTCGGAGTCCCGTGAGAGACTCCAGCAGCATTTGGTCCCGTCCCAAGCCGGCTTTCGTGCGCTATGGTGGCAGAACGATCGCTCGAACAGCGTTCCTGGGGACCGTTGGCGTGATACCCTTTTCGACAACGACCGCCTCTATCACCTGCTCCCCTCTCTCAAGCGGTATACAACCAAGAAATACACCGGCCGAGAAAAAGGGACAGAGAAAGAAACGCAGAAGGCTCAAGTGCGATTTCCTCTTTGTCCTTTCTTTTTTCTCGGTTCTTCTGCTCGAGTGGCCGTGATTACCGGGACCAGGAGAAGAGGAGGAGGATGAGCGCGGAGAGAGGAGAAGAAGCGGATTCTAAGTCGTGGAGGTGGTGCGATGTCGGCCGAGAAACGAGCCACACGAAACTCAAAGGATATAGACGCGGCAAGGCGAAGGATGAAGCAGAAGAGAAAGAAGGGACGAAGGAAAGAAGAAGGAAGAAGAGGGAAAGCCGAGGGCAGAGAGGATTTGGCGGAGGGACGAGGGTGTAGCAGAGAGAGCAGAGGTTACTTTTAATGTCTCGCGTCACGCAGCCCAAGGCAGCGTGAGCCTCGCCTCGTCCTCCTTACTAATTTGGCGCCAATTTCCAAGCAACCTCCCAAGCAAAAACTAACCGAACCATATACACCGCTTCTATATACATACACTTGTACCGTGCACTTCACTTCGTGGGCTCTGATTAAATGCTACTCGCCGTCGCTTGCTCCTTTTTTCTTTTCCTCCCTGTTCTTCTTCTCTTCGTCCTCTTTGTCGTCGTCCACGTCTTCCTCTTCTTTTTCTTCGTCCGATTCTTCGTTCTTTCTTTCTTTCCTTCTCTCGTTTTCTTTTGGGTTCACGGTGCGCGCGCTTTTTCTTCCTTTTCCTTCTCCGCATCCTTTCGTCGCACTCTCCTTTGCGCCGTTTCTCTCCGTTTCGACCCCAAGTTCCCACACTCCGCATGCGGACGCGTACCGTACCAGCGACCATCGCATCCCTGGCTCCGTGGAACGCCGATGGCCATTGCACGCACGCGTGCTGCTGCGTGCATCGTCGGACCTTCCAACGAGAACATCCTTCGCCTCTTCCATTTTTCACCCTTTTCCCTCTCTTTCCTTACGAGCTTGTCTTTTAACGCGTTTCGGACTGAATAGCGAAATAAACGGTTTCGACTAATAATAACACCGATTCTCTTGTTGCACGCATATGAATTCTACGATGAACACGATGTGGGAAAGCACCAAGCGTCTATTTTCAATGCTATCGATTCTATTCGATCGCTAAACGCTATGAATTGCAGGTGCTATAGTTTATCTTGGGGAAAGCTTCGATATAAAGATATCTACGTATAACACTGAATCGTAACTGCGATCTACATTCTACTGGAAGTATCAAGTGGGTAGGAAATTTGGGAAAAGGCAAGGTTGCTCGATGGTGCAGAGAAAGAGGATAAAGGATGGTTCCCACGCGAGTCGCGCGAACCGCGGACGAGGCAGCCACTCGCGGGGACGTCGATAGGATCGGTCGTATCGCGTCGGGTTATGCAAATACGAGTCTCAGCGGGCGTCAATTTAATGGTAAGGCCACAGGTTCGGGCAACGCGAACCGCGCGGACCACGCATCTCCGAGCCAATGGATCCTCCGAAGTGGAAGAGCAAGAGAAACGCCATATATCGTCGTTCGACCGATACTTTGCTAGTGATGGATGTTCGATTTTCTCTACTTAAGATTTTCGAGTAATTAGTTTCGCAAGGTCTTTGACCTTCTACGTAAGAATAGAAGAAAATAGAAGAAATGTCCGGCGAGCACCGAGAGTTCTAAATATACTAAAACCGTTAATTTCTCGTTAAAAAGCATAGAATATTATTTTAAATATATCAGAATTTATTCGGAGAATAGCAGCCCTTAACGTCCAAAATTCACAGAAACTTTCAATGAATCAAAGCTAGTAAAATCTGCGAAAGTTTGAAAAATTGACACGTTCTGGACCATGAAAGATGAAATTTTGAAAATTGATTGGATGGAAGGTTGGAAACCGATGCGAAACGTGTTGAGTCCATCACTGACGGTGGAACGACTTGGTTTGGTAGGCAGCCAGAGGATCAGGTCATCGAACAGAGGGAGGAAAAGAGGGAGAAAGAGGTTGGCAGGTATCCACGGGCAGTATATCACGTGGCAAGGATAAGTTTTTGATCGGCCCTTGGTATACGAATGACTCCCCGCTGCTTGACCTCATCACGCCACGCTATGGGGGTCTTTATAAACCACCATCGACTGCGCGTATCCTAATCACCTTTTGTCTTAAGCCTGCCAAACTCCTCTTGCGAGGCCGACCCCGTTGGCTTCTGGCAAAGCATTCGAGCCAACCGTTTGCTCTTTCGTCACCGTTCGTCTTCCATTTCTCCGCGTTTTTGCTATTCTTTCCTAATACTCCCGATTCTTCACACATAATATTTCACTATATATTCTATTTTAGTCTCAAAGACCATTAGACTGTATCGCTGTATCGTAAATGTTTGTTAAAGACAGAATTCGAGTGGCTTTTTCCCTGACTCGCAAACGCAGCTCATTGTGAACCGACCTTAAACGTCAAGTCGTCGTATGCTTCTTCGACTGTTTTCCAAGAATCAGCTTTTATCAAACTTGCGTAACTAGACAGAGATTTCTAAGGTTATCCGCTTCTTGTAACGTCGATTACCTAAGAAGATGAATCACAACAACTGGAGGCCCGCTTGGATACGCGGTAACAAGTTCGAAGACATCGTCTGGATAACGAAGGACGTTCTAGCATGGTGTTCCGGTATTCTCATCGTGTTCTTCAACATCAGTCAGAGGAAACAGAGTTTTTACTGGTGCTGGAATCACGACACTGGAGACGGCGTCCGGTGTCTCTCCGCTCACAAGACACTGTCCGTGTTCGCCTTCGCGGAGAAGATCATTCAACCGAGAATCCTCGTCTTCTCTTACCCGTCCATGTCGAAAATTGCCGAATGCACCGGTGGATGCGCTTCCGGATACTTAACCACTGCGTTTGCCCAGGGAGATCACTTGATTTCCATTGGATCGTATCCTCTCTTTATGATGACCATTTGGAATTGGAGAACCGGAGAGAAGATTATTTCCGTGAATACTTTTATACGCGACGAGGTTGGACAGATCTTGAAGATAACTCAGATCGGAACCACCGTTGTCGGCCAACTGGGCAGAACTTGCGGACAGTTGTACACGTGGGAAGTGGATATCGCTGGGAAAGTCGCCATCGTGAAAGGCAAGAGCGTTTTTTTGCTTCTTATCGTTAAATTCGATCGACTTCGATCTTTTATTAGGATCAAACGATCGATCGATAAATTCTACCCTGTCCAAGGAATCGAGCCGAGAAACTTATCAAATTTTAAGGAGAACGGAGTCACTCTTGGACATACGTAAAAGTGTAACGTGACTTTATGAAAAATTATAGCCGACGAATCATTGGCAATGGCAACTGTCCAAAATTCACTCAACGTTACTTTAAGTTTCTTCAGTTTCCAAGTAAATTATTCCAATTTTCGTGTTCTAGATCACGAGATAAAGCTTCCGAGAGATACGTCGATCCTGTGGGCAGACTGGAGTCCAACATCTACGGAACCGCTGCTAGCCATCACAGACGTCGACGGCCACGTCTTTCTCAGCAATTTAGATGGCAGTAGCATCAATCGTATCGTGTATTCCCAACGATGTGACATCTGCACGGACGTAGAATTGCCGATAGTCGCCTGGTTCCGAGATGGTATTATCTTACGAACGACGTTCTGTCAAATTCGTTTCTTCACGAGGAACCCGAGAACGAGTTCGTGGCGAAGGGAATGGTACGTGAAGTCGGAAACAAGGCCGTACGTTCTGGTGACTCATCCGTACGAAAATCGATTCTTCTACACCACGTTAGAAGGATATTTGATGCAGATCGATTTCACCGAAGACGATGCGGCTCCTAGAGTTCTTATGGTTCTCAATTACGGCGCTGCCTATCGATTCGCGGATTTTATCTATCCCTGGTGCCATCATCTCGTTGTGACTTGCGATGTGAAGAAAGAGTTGATCGTCGTCGAGTGTTACGAAGGGAAACCGTTATCTTCCATCGATCCAGAAATAGAAAGCGAAATTACTTGTCAAGTTTCACATCCAGATTTTCCGTTAGTCGTGTTGGGAACGGAAAACGGCGAAGTGGTGTTCGTTACCTTTGTCGAACCGATCGAACCTAGGATCGCAGCTCGAGTGAGGCTGCAGAGAACGCCGATAGATTTAATCAAGTTTTCAAACACTGGAAGGTAGCGTATTTGTTTGAAAATCGTTTCTTCTTTAAACGAGCAGTTTGCATGTTTAATCTTGGAGGGTTCACGATACCATCACGAAAACTATAGATTCATGATCGCTGGCGAGAAAAGAACCGGCAACTGTTACTGCGTAAGTCTTCAGCGCGACAAGATGTACACCCCGGTAACGTTGATCAAAGTTCGTCGCATGATCACGGATCTTCTGATCTACGAAGGATTCAGGCAGCTGCGAGTCCTTGTCCTTTACGTGGGCGCGAAACATTACAACATAGGACAGATCGTGGACCTATACGAAGCGTCATTGGAACAAAATTTGATCACCGATCCCCTACAGTCGTTGAAACTTCCTGGCGTGTATCGTACTCTCTATCACGTCCCTGGAAATCCGATGTTGCTCGTAGGATCTCCTTATCTGACGCGTCAATTACGAGTGCAGAGAGTGCATGATTTTAAGCAAATCTTTATGGAGGACGGTTTAGCAACGGGACATCAGGTTAAGCTGGCCAATTTGTACGTCGATCGATCATGGATCATTACCACTGCTCTCGATGGATGCGTCTTGATCAGAGATAAAACGGTACGACGAGTAGTGGCGCATATCATGACGCACCATAGGTCCGATTTGGGTACGACCAAGGCTATGGCGAATAAACAAGGCGACTTGATCGTTTGTTTGGGCTACGATGGCTCGTTGGTCGGTATCGTTGGAGAAAGAAAGGTTTTTATTTTTGGTTTCGTTGTTATTTTTTAGGCAAATAGTGGGAAATACGATAAAATGGAATTATACCTAGTATTTTAATTTGCTACAATCGGAACAATTTAAATTTTCGTGAGCCAATGTGTACGTAAAGTGCCGTACGAATTTTTCGGTCTTTTCATCGTTACCTGAACATCGTATTCCCCGTATTTTTAGAGACGATAATAAATGTAATTCCAGTCTCTTTCTACAATTATTTCCCCTTCTTTCCTCCAGCGTAGGATCTCTCGCAATCAAGAGTAACCTCCTCCAAGGAACCGCTGTACAAAACCGAATACGAAATTTACGAAAGGCTGAAGAAAAAGATCCAGTCGGACTACGCCAGCCTCGATCCTGCGATTTACGAGCTATTAACGCGTCCAAAGTACGAGTTCCCCGATCCAAAACAGGGTGACAAGACCTGGTCGGATTGGAGGGATGAGATACAGCTGAAAGAAGAGGAAGAAAAATGTAAGGAAGAAAGAGCGGCAATTTTGGCAGACTTCGAAGTCCTACGAGGCAAGGTGAAAAAGTTACTGGATGCGAACGACGCCAGTCCGGAAATAGAGAAACTTCCTGTGTCATCCTTCGATCTAGATCTCACAAACCGTGATCAGAAATTGAAAGCAGGCCGCGACATCTGTGAAAATCTTCGCTTGGAGCTCGAGCACAATATCTCTGAGACGCGCAGAGTGTCAAAATGGATTCGCAAGGTTTTCTGGGACCCTCAACAGGTTCTGGGCAAATGTCTGTTCGCCATTTTGGGTACCATACAGGTTACCAATTATCCCGAGTTCTCCGAAGCGACAGACGAAAAATACCACTTCCAGTGGGCGAATTTTTGCAAGAAAACCGCCTATGATATTTTGGAGGACGATAAGTTTGAGCCTTGGAGGATTTATACCGCGGAAGAGCTACAAGTCGAGCTACATAAGAAGCAGAAGGTGTACTATGAACACGAGAGAAGATTGGATTTATTGCTCGAGAACGATGACGATCAGGAGGAACTGGAGGAAGAGAAGATAGCCATTGTCAAGGCAGACTTGGAGGAACAGAGGGCGATGCAAGGCAAGAGTAGATGTTTTCTTTAATAAAGAGGATAATACGAATTAAACTAATGACAGTTGTGACGAAACTGAATTCCTTAGAAACCTAAATGGTAAATAAGTATAGTGTATAATGCTACGCAAGTATAGTTATTCCTCGTATCGAAAGAATTAAAATATCAGATTTTACAATTGTGTTTTATAGTGAAAATTCAATTTATTCTCGATTGTATCGATCTGTATAAAATGACATAAATTTCGAGTAAAATTGTAAATTTTATCGAAAATTATCGAAAATTAACGCACAGCAGAATGTTTTTCTCCTTTGTGTGCGTTTCGTCTTTTCATAAAATTCTGTCATCCGTTACTTTAACGCCTTCGTTTTCTTTCAAAGGTACGACCACACACCGATACATCGAGCAGTCACCTTATTATCCTCAAATCGGATATTACGGATTCGGCCAGGTGATGATAAACAATCACTTGCTGTTGCACGACAGCAAGAAACTTCGCGCTTTCTTCAACCAGACATTCGATGAAGTGTATGCGACAAAGGAGAGGGAGATGAAGGTGATACGCGAGAGGATCGACAGGATACGTTGTATCGACACGGAATTGAGGACCATGTTTAATCGACACGTGCCACACATCCCTGCTGATCCTGTTTGGCACTGGCAGGTAAACGTGTCGTACTTTATAAGATAATTCGATACAAATTGAACATTTATCAATCAATTGAGTTACTTCAATTTTCGTACATCAATCGATCAAACGATCCTCTTACATGTTCGAAGTTAGAACGGTCGATTTGTAAATTAAGGCCATTATACAATTAAGGAACTTTCAAAAAATCTTTCGTTCACTATATGGTATACCACAGTGACACGAAATGATAAAATTGTATAAACTTCTCGCAACTCGTGCTTTCTTCGACAAATTGAACCGTCTATTCTTCACCATTCTTGATCACATCGTGGATCGCTTAATAATCGGCATAGATCGAGAGGCTCGTAAACTCTCAGAGGCGTCATCTTTATCTGCAAGTTCGCGGGCAGTTCAGTTTCCTTTTTCGCGCGTAGGAAAGGCCGGAGAGCATTATCAAGGTGCTGGATCACGAGGTGAAGGCGAAACCGTACGTTTCCCCGTCGCAGCAGGAATTGTTGGACAAGCAGGCGGCGGAGGAAGAACGAATCAAATTATTGTTGCTGGCTGATGATTTTCGCGAGCGTGCCCTAATGGCGATGATGGACGGCGTGCTGGAGGTGCGATGGGAGGACACTATCAAGATAGACGTCCCCAAGCCGGCTTGCATGCTCGAGAAGAAGCCGGAAAACTATACGTCCGAAGATATATCGGTGGTGAAACAGTACGAGAAAGACGTGCAATTCCTTATGGAGGAACGCGAGCGGTACAACAGGATGTTGGAGGCGGAGTATGGAAGGGTCATGGAGCTTTTGAATGATGGGATTGACAAGTTCAATGGGAAATTGATAGAACTATTTCGCGTGAGTTTGCTTATCGGTAGAAAAAAGTGGAACGATTATGTATAAGAGAGAGAGAGAGAAAGGTAAATCGATCGATATCGGTATAATTCTGATATTTCACAGTTCAAGATGAATATCGAAGCAGCGATAAATCAGTTGAATTTACGATATATCCGCGGTTTGATCCTAATCCATCGTCGAATGCAGGCCGTGCAAGAAGAGGACAAACTGAAGAAGCAAATCGTGGAAAAAGAACAATATCAGGAAGTACTAAACGATCATCTTAACAGTTTTCGCCGTGTTAACGACGAAATGGTCGCTAAATATGGATCCCTCGTGAACAAAGAAAAATCTATAGCCAAAAAGTTCAGATCCGAATTCTTTTCTCTGAACAAATTGCAAGTCGAGCTCCTCGAACATCAGTACAATCGCAGACCGAGAATAAATACGAAAAATCTCGAGGCTTCCGACCTCTACGATTTAGCGAGTCACGTAGTCTCCCGATTGCCGTGCGTTTACTTGCCATCGGAATGCAAAGATTACCTGAGGATCTTGAATCATTTGGACGTTCGACCAGTTATTCTTCCAGTGACCATAGAAACTTCCCACTGGGAAGACTTGATTCGTCTGCGACGTACCAAGATCGATCTCGAGTTGAAGATCAAGGGACAGCAGGCGGAGATCGCGGACGTTAAGGCCGTGATCCTTGGATTCGAACAGAAGATAGAGAAGTGCAAAGCCGACGTGGAGGATATGAAGAAGAGTTTGATCGAAACTAGGAAATGTCGGAGGATCGAGGAGTTGGACGCGGAGATACAGTTGGTGTTGAAGATGGGGCAAGTGGAGGTCTGCCTCGAAGGAGACGTAAACGACGCGCAGAACGCGGTTCTTGTTTCGAAAACGGCTGTCGAAAACGTCAACGAGCTGATTAGAGCTGCTGGGGAGTGTAAACTGCAGGCTTTATCTCGTCTGTTGAGCTTTCAGAGAGGTACCGTCTTCCTAACACTTTGGTATACTCATATACATACGTACTTATCGCACGTATACTTACATATGCATACGCGTGTTTCCATTTTTCCATCTTTTCATCTCCTATAAATATAGATATCATTCTATACGAGGCATTTCCGAACTTGTGACTTTGTACACGATGGACCATGTTACGTATGAATTGCGTATCTTGCACGCGACAATTTTCTAGGCACTCTGTTGAAGCAATGGGAGCACGAGTGTCAGAAGAAGAGTCTGGAGGACCTGCGGGAGGACCTGAAGTTCACGGAATCGGTAACGGTGACGAAAGAGATGCAACGGTACCTGAAGCGCAAGGCCAAAGGGCTTCCAGATGAGAAGACGCCGCAGCAATTGGACGAGGACATCGCAACAATGGAAGGACAGTTCGGTAGGATCTTGGAGGACCACCAGGCTCGGCTGGAATCGATCGAAAAGGAGATCGCCGCCGTCAGAAGCAAGAACGAGCAGCTCGATCGGCAGATCTTGGAGATGAACGTGGCGAGGTGCGAGATGGAGCACCGGCGCGATCTTATCGCCGAGGCCAGGCAGCGGGAGCACGCGGAGAGGAAGCTGCGGATGGTGATGCACCGATCCGAACTGATCAAGAAGCTGCAGGATAATTACGCCGAGCTGATCGAGCTGCAAACCGAGCACGAACTGCTTAGACTCAGGCGATACCCGACCTTCCATTTCAGGATGCTCGATGATAACGACGCGGAGAAGAAGGACGAGCTTCCAAAGTGTCCTTGTTAATTCTTTTCATTTGTTGCGTTCTTTTCGTATTTGTTTCCTACGTTCGCCACATTCACGAGTAAATCATTAGGGAACGAAATCGGCGAAACTAACAAGCAAACCGAGGAGCACAATTTCCATAATTGCGCAGAGCTTTTGAAGCGCGCGATTTAGAGTTTTGAGAGGTTTGCGAGGTTGGATTTATTTAAAGCGTCAAAGGGATGGATCGAATGAATAGAAATAGACAGGAGGAGCACCGTTCGTTTAAACGAAACGCGCTCCTGTTCCAAACTGCATTTAAATTCAGTATTATCTCCATTACAAAATGACAAATTATTTCCGATTAATTGGATTTCATCCATCGTTGTACCTTTATAATATGAGATTTTTTAATTAAACATAATTAAGGAAAATTAAACGAATATAAATATATGCAGTGTACATATTTAAATTCAATATACATAAGTAGGATCTGTAGCAACGGCAAAAATACGGACGTTCGTAGTTAAGGGTTAATCGAAGAAGAATAAAAATATATCGTTCACTCTCCTCGCTTCGATAGCATTTGCCCTCATCGTGAAAGTCTAAAGATCTCCAATTGCTCGACCGCAGGATAATCATAAAGTTTACCGACGTTTTCCCGTGTCCACGGCATATATTGTATCACGGAGACCACCTTCTAAACGCGGCTGAGTTACGGCCGCTCGAAAGGATTTAATCAGGCTCGCTTTGCTCGGTCTCACAAAGGACAAGCGGCAATTTGCAGCGGCACATAAATCACCCGGAGGACCCGCGATGCATAATAGTCGCCACGATCTATACTCTTTTTCACCATAAATAACTGTACTAATAGTAGAGCCGCGAGATGAATGATCTACCGCGCTGGATCGCCGCGAACCGCGAAGCGTACGAATCAATTTCGTCCGACATATTCCCAGCTGCACTAGCTTTTCGGTCTATCCCCCTACACTCTATTGGGATCAAGAAAAAAGAATCTTCAGACTCATCGTGCGACGATTAAACGAGCCCGATCTCTCGCGCCCTCTTTCCCCAAGAGAAAATGGGATTCCTGGTTGTTCCAGTGTGTCGATCGTTCACTTTGGTCACCGAGCTGCCTCGATTCATTTTTTATAAGCTGAGATCGAGGACATTGGTGGATGTCAACGGAGCTGCATACTTTTGTCAGTGTTTGAGAATAACGAATGACGTTTCGTGTTTTGTGTAGTTGGGAAACGCGAGGGTTGCAGCCGTCAAGTTAACGAAACCGTGTTCGTCTGAGCAGGTGCTACTGTGCCTACAGGTAGAAAGTTTAGAAACGTTTAAGGACGGGTTGTAAGAGAAATAAATTCTTTTTTTTTTTTATTTATTAATATTTACAATCAATTTTCGCATTGAGAATTTTCAGTAATTTTTCCTAGCGTGGCGCAGTGACATGGCTAAATATTTATAATAAGTTAATGCTTATTATAGATAAGTAAGTAAGTAAGTGTTGTAAATAAGTAAATATTACTTAATATAATTATCTAATTAAATATAGTGTTTAAGTCTAACGGGTAGTATCACGTAGTCCACGACGTATCAAGTAGTCCAGTAATTAGGGGGTTTCGATGTTTGTCGACTCTTTTGCTATATCTGTCGCTATATTTTCCTATTTCCTCTTTGACTATGGGTATCTTGAGGTGGCGATGTATTAGTTCGTTGGTGACATACCAGGGTGCATTTATAATGGATCTTAGAGTTTTAAATAAATTCTTTTGGAAGAAAGTATAAAGTGAACACTGTCAGATCGAAAAAATTATCTGTAAGAACGACTTTTCGAAAAATTAATGCAGTAAATTTGTGTGAAAAACCTAATAAAGTTATCTAAGCAGGTAAATCAGATAGCATACTAATATCAAAAGGGGAAATTTATTTTTTTCGTTCGATTCGTGTTTCCTTTTATATACTACGCGATTTCCATCGCTTCGAAAAAATGACCATAAAAAATGATAGAGAGGGCGAGTCTTCGATCTCGAATTGTAAATACCTTCGCCCTAACGATCGTATGATTTTTATTAATGAACACGCTGGCACCCAGGGTGGCTTTGTCCCCCAAATATTATGTCGGTTGAAAGGTTATTCATCGGTTTTCTTTTTTTGTTGCCGCGGTAGCCGTGACGGGCTGAGGAATTCGGGATATCTGTGACCGGCGATCGATTAATCATCGTTTCGCCGCTCACATCGACATAATACTGTCATCGTTACGTAAAAACGTAAAGTCGCCGTTACGATAGTGCCACTTACGATAATTTCTGTTGCTTGCCGAGTGGAACATTCGATCGGTAGTAGCAACGAGATTAAAGAGCACGAAATAAAATTTAAACCCGTATAACGGCGCGTAACTCGAAAGATATTTCTATCTACTTATCTGCACTATTGCGTACTCTAACTTTAAGCTGTTACTAATAGTGGCCTATTGTGTTATTTTATACACATCGTGTTATTTGCACGGAGGAAATACTTTTTGCTTAAAACCATTCAACTTCTTATCCCCCTTCTAACACACAAAGTTATATTATGGAGTTCTACAAAAAAAAAAAAAAAAAAAAGTTGAAATTGACACTGGAGACACAGAGAAGATCCAACGTCACCCCGAAGATTACTTCGAATCGTATGATCCGTGCGAAGAAGAAACATATCGACCATCGATGAAAGAATTTCTACGTATGCTTCGTTAAATCCAAAAGCAATTTACGCGAGCGAAGAAGCTAAGAATACAAGGAGATAGAGAATAATTAGTTTTCGTCTGCGAGCAAAAGATTTCAGTTAATAGAACACACTCTGATGCCTGGGGAGCTCGAAGCAAGCGATTTCCACGGTCGGAATTAGCTACGAAGAGGACGGTGGCAGCGTACGATGGCACATACGCGCCATATTACCGGCGGTGGCGTCGCGCGACGTGCACGGAAGGGGGGCGCAGCCGGTTATCGGGAAACCTGGCACTCCAATCAATGCAAATCAAATCGAGAGCCGTGAATACGAAGCGTATAGTCAAATCAAGCGAATAAAAGCTTCATGAATGTAAAAGACTGGGTGAATGCGAGCGGCGCGAGCCAATCTGGTAATGCGTCTTCTCCCGCCGTGCGCCGCCGCCCCCAGCGGCCGACTTTTAACCGATCACCGGGGAAAAATACCTCCGTCGGAATATTGCGTTACGCCCGCTGCCGATGCTCCACGCGTTTAAAAAAATATCACTTCTTTTTCCACCTCGAGCGCTCCTTGGCTACCGGTTGATGCTCGTTCGATGTTACGTAGTTGTTGCAGAAGCTGTTAATTTTTTATCACGGTAGTTGATGTTACACGATGAGTGATTTCCTTTGCTGAGAAGTTTCACGGACGGATATGCGTAATCTTTGAATTCATGTTTGAATGACACGTGCAACACGTCGTAGATTTTATTTCATCTGTGTTTTATTACGTCAAATAATAGCGTAATTTCGTATATCTTAGCGGGTGATGTCTTTAGTTGTCTTTGTCTCTGTTGCAATACAACGATATTAATCGCATACAGATGAGGTGATTGATCGAACGGATTCTTTTCTTCCTTGCCCAGCGATATCCCACTAGCGTGCGTTCCTGAGATGCACGTGCATGCTCTTTCGAGAATTCGGCGGAAGAAGCGCAAGGATATGGATGGAACATTGGGCACGTGGAGAAGCTACTAGAAGGTTCTGTGGCACATGTGACGCCACACAGCATCTACACAGATCACACTCATTACTGCATAGAGAGTGGGGTTCAAAACCTTTTCAAGGGCCATGGGTCACTAAGCCAGTCAGTCTGAGAATAAACAGCCAACTGTCTACATTCCACAAGAAACTTATAATTCCTGTAATAATTGTTTAATAAATATCACATTATATTATTTCAACACAAACATTGTGTCTTAAGAGAGATTAAATTCTAACAGTCTCGTACTGTCTCAACCAGCTCGAACACCTTGTGTTCCGCCTGCATTACGTCGTGTGGGTACGACACGTCTTGAGTAGACTTTCTCATCGAATCCCTTGGTTCCATTTGCTCGTAACACGCTACGAAGAAGCACGAATTAAGTAAGCGATTGAGAAATTGTTTACGCCTACACCAAATATATTCGTACCATTTTCATGTTTATATTTCAATCCATCCGTCCGAGGTCGTTTAAAATCCTCCTTTTTATTAACGTTGTAGTGTCTCAATACCGGCGGACGTAAACCTACATGAAATATTTGTTGTTGCAATACTTTACGTGTGAACTTGATACTTCTTGCATTATTGGTTAGAAGTAAGTAGAATTAAGGATTTCTCTTGGTGTCTACTTCTAAAAGGTCTATTTACCGCGAACAAGAGGGCGGCCGAAAAGGTATCGTATCATTGTAACGAAGATATCTATCAGTAAATTTGATATTCTGCACTAGAATTTTTAATAACCTCGGAAAATTGGATTCTGAACGCTGTCACCTACTGAACAGTGTAGCGTCGAATTGCCAGCGTTCGTTTGTCCAAGTGTACGTAACGTATCGATAATCCTTCAACTCTTGACGGCTAGAAAAATCCTGCAACCACCGCCGATAGATCTAACCGAACTTCCTACTTCTTCGCTTCGATCCTGAAGTTCACCGGTTGCTCGGTCACCCTCTTCCGTATAAGGTTGGACGATCGCGCGAGACAGTCCGGTTGGCGCAATAAAAATTTGACGCGATCGTCCGGCATCGAGCGGCGAAGAAAAACGTTGCTCGACGCAGGGGGAACTCGAAGAGGGAGGAGAGTAAGAGCCTGGCAGCGAGGTCGAGTTTACGACTCGCGCTACGCGAAGGGCGAAAGGGACGACAGCGAAACTCGTTATTATCCGACCGTACTTCTTCGTGGCGTCCGCGAAGAAGACGGGCTGGTCGTCGATGGCGACGGCCGTTCGTGCGCCTGCTCCTCCATGGGCCACTTTCAGACCATAAAGAGACAAAGGAGCGTTCTTCTTTCCCCCCCTGACCCGTTGCAACGCGCAGTAAACTCTCATTTTCGCGACGAAGAGCGGCTACGTTGTTTCGCTCGAAAGGAGAAGAAAGACGAGAAGGACGTCGAGGTTTACCACGGAGACGATGGTACCTTCACGTTCGGGGTAACGTCGGAATAACTTCGATTTTGTAGAAACCATGGACGATTCTCGGTACCGTGACTTCGTGGACCATTTGCGGAAACCTAGAATGACGCGATGTCCGAGCGTTGCACGTCGCGTGCCTAATGTCAGTCACTTTAGACGAAGATCACGGGGTGGGTTTCGAAACATGGTAATAATACTTTCTGGGCAATAGCGAGGAACGAACGTTGACGGTGATTACGGTGGTTGGAGTTCAAGTTTTATCGAGTCGTTCGATAAGAAAGGACGACGATCTCGCGTAGGAGAAATCGCGCTTTACGTTCGATGACTGTAAACCTGCGCTTGTGCGAATTACATTAACAGATCTAAGCGACAGACTCGAGAATGATGGCGATTGTATTAGGATATCGGGAAAGGGAATGGAACATATATAATATTAAACAAGCAAAACGCGACATGCTAAGGAGCTCGGAAACTTCCATTTCGTAGACGTGTTTGGGTGTGTTTGGAGGTTGCATTATCGATGCTTCGCATAGTGGACCGGTGCCTAAGCGTGACATAAATCCTCGTAAAGCTTGGACGTGTTTCTGCGTGTCGGCATATTCCGCAGAGATGCACTTACGTATGCGCGAATCCACAATGCGCGATGCCACGAGTCGGATGGAACGCCACGAAACGCCACCCTCGTTCCTTTTCGCTGGATTGGACTGAATGGCCACGACGTTACATCGTCCTGTCGTGGTATCCAGCCAACCTCGAAACACGCCTTGAAACGGCTATTTTGAACAGAGTCAGGACCACCACGGTTTGTCTCGAGTCCAGACTACACCGCTAAATTTTCACTATGGGGTTGTTATGCGAGCTTTTCACCCATTTTACGCGTTCCACCAATTTTTTTTCTGCTTCGCGGTACGAGCAACGATGTACAGGATTTTGTTGTATTTTTTTGTTTTTGTTTTATGTCCTTTAGTCCGTTTAAATTTTTGAATACGTTGGAACATTGTATTGCGAGCACCAAATTTGTATTGTTGTACCAAATTCTTTTGTGTCATATTTGTTGCTCTGTACTGTAAATACGGATGTGCAAGATTGCATCTGTTTGTTTTATATACTTTTGGTCAGTACATACTATGTGTGGGATGGTGTGACGTTAGTGAAAGACGTGGCTGATTGTTTATAAATGTTGTCAAGATATGTTAATGTTGTCAAGGAGTATCGTGAGCGTTACCAAGGTTTGTTAAGGGAAAAATGAGCGTGGTAATGCTGTCAGAGTTGAATTAATCGTGGTCGAGAGAAGTTCATCGTGTTGCTGTGACGTAGAAATAGTGATAAGCGAATTCGTGAAGCGCGATATTATATTCAATTTTGTGAGAGTGTTACAATATTGCGTTTATCATACTGTCTTTTCTGTTAATTTATAATAAACATTCCTACATATGTATATATAAGAAAAAATATTTTATTTGTCGCAGATTATTTCAGAAAGACTACGATGGATTCAACGTATTCCCGCTTCGTATTTTTAAGTTCCATCTTACGAATTTTAATATACTAATTTGTCTCGTTCCTTTGTTCTTCTCAAATACTAATTGGCCTATGCGCATCAATTTTCCATTTTAGTTTCAACGGTTCGTGTTTCGTTTCCTCGGGTACACAAATTTTTGCGTATTACGTCTCGTGACGTGATCGATTCGCATCGCGAACTTGATATTCAATTTTGTTATTCGACGTAGACGAACTCTACCTGTCAGGATAAAAAATTGAATTCTTTTTGTGCAAGAGGTAACAAGAGGGACGAACCTGAAAACGAGGAAATTGCACGAACTCTGTAACAATTTACCAAAAATTGATCACGTGATAATTTTTGAAGATTATACCAAGGATTTCTCTAATTCCCGACTAGAGATTAATAACGAAAATTTATCAACTTCGCATCGCGCGTTCGACGCATATCAACGCGCGAAGAAAAGAAAAGCAACGAGATACAAAGCCGCTCTTTCAACCTCCGATACACGTAATGACCGAAAATTAACGCGCGATTTACCGCTTTGAAACGTTCGAGCCCTGGCGAAGACGGACGTATGGGAGGCTGCTCCATTACGATTTCGAGTCTAATCTCGTTTTAATGACAGGGTCCCGAATGCTGCACGAATGATGAAGTGTCAAATCGGAGCCTGGAATGGGCGTTGTTTTCCTGCGACCATGATACCAGCGATAATATATTCCATGGGCAGATTTTTAATTAGCGTCGGATTCTGCCGCCTTGCTGGCGTTCCCAGCGACCTTCGTTGTACCTATCACTCACGTTGCTTTCTGCCATGGGAAAACCTGCCACCAGATGGCTTCTGTTCAGCCTACTTTTCCTACCAATTCTCCGTTCTCACGCGTTTCAATCGATGACACCTATTTCAGGAAATATAATTGGAAAGTGGTGGAGAGAAGTTTGTTAGAATATCCCATAGAATTTCTGTTTCTACTTTACCGTGAATTCTTTGTGCCCTGTTGCGGTTATGCTAGTTTTCTAACGCGTTAAAAATGCTATTTTCCTGATATTTAACGAATAAGAAGCTTTCACTTTGTCGCGTCCCTTCCAATTATGGAGTTACACGTGACAATAGAATGAAGAACCTTCAATGGGAGCATACGAAACAGAATCAAATATCAAGTTACTTAATAGTAGAGATAATAAGTTTTCGGGATACAGTGAAGAGAAGTATACTTGAAATGGAAAATATATACATGGTATCGCGTGCGACAGGATCCGCACGCGACTCACGAATGAAAATTACGCGTGCACAAGAGCACCAGCGTGCTGCGAGCTTCTTTCAATGTTGCGGCCGAAGCCATGCCCTCGACGAGCAACTGCGTGCTGTTGGTTGCACGAAAATGTTTCTTCGTTGATCCACGTTCTTCCTCTTACGCCGTTCTTTCCCATGCTTCTTGTTAATCCTTTTATACTAAGGAAATCAGTTTAACCTGCTTCGTATTCACCGTGATGCTCGATCGATTTATGCCCCTTGATCGATGAGTGGAGGGTTAAACGTGGCACAGAAACTCGGTGAAGTATCTTTTATTTGCATATGTGGACCGACGATACAGCTATAATTCAGCAATGTTTGATTAGTCGATCAATCATATGCTAGTCGTAGCTAGAAACAAGCTCTAAAAAGAAACCATTAGAAGCAGATACTATGCAAGAGGCCCAGTCTGATATCGCAGTCAGAGATTATCTCATTTTGTGGTCAAAGATAATTCCAGTTACCTTCGAGATCACCACGACCATACAAAGTCATTAAGGGAGACATCGATGACCCTCGAGAGTCGAGAGTTGCCTGAAATCTGAAAACCCAACTCTAAATTCGCTGGAATCCTTCCACGTACAAAATACGCTGCTCGACCAAGCGTATATACACAGAGAAGCAGCCGAAGGAACTTTAGCACGATCGTTTTGTCGATCGCGACTCGGGCTCACCAGGATACGGACGAGCAACATCTCACGGCTGGCATCGGGTCGGTATATCGACGTCGCGGATAGAAACAGACTCGAGTACGCAGTCTACGAGCGTACACGTAGAAATACGATTACGAGGGCCGGTAGAACGTTCCCGGCCCGCCATAAACAGCGTAACGAGTCAGGTGGACGGTCGTGAGCCACGATCGGCTCTCTCTTCCTCCGCTTTCAGCCCTGGAACCACGGATCCTGCCGTTTCCTCCCCCGGCGCGGATCGTTTCCGCGCGAAATCTCGGCTGCCATTAATTCAGCGCCGGCTGACAGGTCACTCGAGTAGAACAGCCCATTACAGATATTACCAGGCCCCTTCTTCTATCGAAATAATTATTATTGTTGTTTGCTTTTGCACGGCCAAGTCGCGCGCCCTCTCCCACCCTCGCGGCCGAGTCGGCGTTCCTCATCACCCCGTAGCGTTCTCGAAGCGGGGTCGAGACCCGGGGTGACCGGCAATTTCACACGAAATTTATTACCGATGACCGATACCAACGCTCTCCGCGCCTTCCTCCGCGACGTTCGTATCGAATTGGAATCGAACCTCGACCGGTCGGCGACGACGACTCCTCGGGCTAGGGGTTGGTACGCGGGACCGCACGCGGGGTCAGAGTCTCGGGCCGGGTGCAATAAATATGTCGGGAAAGCTGATCGAAACGCTCGATGCGTTTCACGTGCTGCGCTATCGAGCAGTTGTTTTTCAGAGGTTTGGCGAATGGAAGAAGGTGGAGCGGATCGTTTGTCGCTGTTAGCGAGCATTCGATCGTTGGCAGGGATTTTGATGATTCGACGGTGCGAAAAGTGGACGCGAGCGAATATCGCTACGGGCTGTATAACGTAGAATTTGATCAAATCTTTTTGTAATTTCAAATAGGAATATCCAGGCGTGAACGTGGACGAATTGAAACGAACGAACAAGCGGAGTATCGAAGTGGGATAGCGAGTAAAATTAGTCTGAAGACGAGACGAGGAGCAATCATTTATGGCGCGATAAGTAACCAGGAAGTGATAGCCTGCGGCGATCGGCTAATTTCTACCGAGCGATATTCCGAAAAACCAACACTTCGCTGCTCGAGACCTGCAACTGTCTCAAGATTCCGCGAATCGAGACCCACCGACGAGCCATCGATCTAGGAAGAACACGCGTTTGCATGGTAAAAATTAAAAAGCGATCCGGGTTCTCACGTTCGCGTGCAAAGGAGAACGATCGAGCAGGACCAATAACGGAGGCAACTATCGAAACCGAGCGGAAAGAGAAAAGGAAACGAAAGGAAGAACGAACGATACGAAGATAAAGGAGAGGAAGAAACGCAAAAAAAGGGGTGGTAGTTTGCAAATAAGATGGAAAAGAAACGTAGAAGCCCTGTTCGTTCGAACGAGACCGAGGAGAAACCACCTTAAATACAGGTCACGCGTGTTTTGGCCAGCGTGTTCCCCACGTCCTCCTTGTTTTCTTTTCCTTGTAACGCGGCTCCGTCGTATTTACCTGCTGTCCGCGTGTACAAAAGTCATCGTTAGAAGGATTCCAACGTCGATCCGGCCACCATTTTGTACGTGAAAGAGAAAGAGAGAGAGAGAGAGAGAGGTGGTATGGGAGACTCGTAACGCGTTCCCCTGTTTCGGAATTCGGTACAGAGTTCGAGAGTGGACGGCCTCGAGAAGGAACGGTGGGAATGACGGCCGTAACGATTCAAATTACTAATCGCGGCTCTCGCGTGCTCGCGAGACCAGGGATACGTCTGTTTCTGGCCCCGCGAATTGTAGCATTCGAGCTGGCGGCCTCGTGAACGGCCCCAGACCGCGGAATTACTGAAATTACACGTGGGGCCCTCCCTCTCGGTGACTGCTTCTACTGCCTTCTATAATACTAGCCGACGATACATGTGTGTCCCTTGTCTCGTTACGAGTCGATTTTTTACTTGTTCGCGTGGTTCGATCGGTCTGCGATGCTGATAGAATTTTAGTTTTTTTAAATAACAATCGTCCTAATTTAACGATAATGCGAAAGAACGTAAGACGACGAAAGACAGTTCATTCGGCCCTGGATAACCTTTCCCTTTCTTCTGGCTAAGCTTACGTGGTATAAAGTCGGCCCCTGTCACAAGAAAAGTGACCACGATTACAAGGAAACCAGCTGGAACATTGCGAGAAGGAGGATCGCTGTGAGCGGAAGTTACACGCGTGAAAAGTGCATCCATTCTGCGGGCTTATCGTACGCCACTAGCAACACTACATCCATTACACCCGTCGCGGCGTTGGTAACGCTACATCAATTCCCTGCAACGTCCTTCACCGACGAACGTCCACCGTATGGCCGAGCGAAATCTAGAAGCTTTCCCTATCAACCGCGAACGATAGCGCGCATAAATCTGCGAACGCGATCAACGGTGTCGTCGTTCAACTTAGCGATCGTCGGAGGAGACCCAAAGAAAACTCCGGCTGGGATCATTTTTTATTCCAGTGTATTCGAAGTAGACGAGGATCCGACGAACTTGAAGAAAACAACAGGATAATTTTACGTTATAAATAATACGATAGCGAAAAATTAACAAAGAAGAATAAAAAAGATTCTCACAAAAGCGTGTCTCGCGTCGAGCACACCAACAAAAGCGGAGAGTAGCAGGAATGGCAAAGTACCAACTTTAAACCCATCAACCAGAAACGTTGCAAATCGAAACAAAAGAAATGATCCCCGCCCTTCCCCTGCGACCTCCTCTTCCAGAAACTTCCTCCAGCCTCTCGGTCTCCAGTTCCATCAGCAGCGTAGAATGCTAATTACCGCCTCTCGCGGTCGTGATCGCGCCCGATGGAAACGCGTTTCACGTTCGCAGAACGAACCAACGTACAAACGAACGACTGGACGAAGGAAGGAAAGAGCGGTCGATCCCCGAAGATGACGACGAGTATCCAGCTGTCCCTCAGTGGCAGTGGGAAGAAGCCAACCATCTCGAGGACGCCTCGAAGCCTGGATGCTCGCGCGGCCCGTTTCTTCCTCGGCAGGGGCAGCCATTATATAGTAGTAAATATCGTAACGACCGTTCTCTGGTCCGCGCGACCAAGCACGACCAGTCTAACGCGCAGCCGCTAACCACGAGTAATTATGTAATTGCCGAAGAATTACTTACCGGACTCGATGGACCCGCGGCCCGTCATTCAGTGACATTCCGTCCTTTTTACGAGGCTCTGAGTGGCGGGTCGTTGTCTTCGGCCTTCTCTCCCTCTTCGTCTTCACATTCTTCCATTTCCACCATGAAGATCCAGCGTCGTCCTGCTCTTCGTGTTCCTCGTCTCGCTTCCGGCCCCACGGTCCCCGTATCTCTCTCGCGTGATATCCCGACGTTCGAGTCGCGCTGGACGCGGCAGCTGTTCGCCCCATAGCTTGTAACTAACTCGTTCCCTCGGTTTTATACCGGCACTTTTCTAATTTTGACCGGCCGCCGCGAACCGTGAGAGACGCAAGACGCGGGGATCGTTTTACTGCCGAACAGGAAAGAGAGGATGCAATTGCGCGTCGGTTGAACATCGTTCGCCGCGGAATCGCGCAGTCCCCCTTCTCTTCCGGGCCGCCAACCGAGCTCGATTCCAACGCGTTTCGATGTTCCTTTTTACGTTAACGTCGATCGGGGTAAATGTCGAAGGCTGTTTGGCTTCTTGGACGTCGCTTCCTTGAAAAGTCGGAAGATTTCGATGGCTTTTGGTAGCCGATTTCTTTTTTAGTGTTTTATGGTTTCGTTTGAAAGAGTTGTATATTAGTTTGGAACGAGTTTCGTCAGATTCGCTGCGAACCTCATTGTCTCGTTCGCTGATACAAGAGCTACAACTATAAATTTGTAACGTGTGCGAGCAAAATTTATTGCGTGTGATATACCTATCGTAGTACGCGATAGGTGATTCTACGCGAAAAAAGAAGTCGAAAATATAGAATAAAAATTTCTTTTTTTTTATTTTTTTAAAAATCTACAGTGAGATCCGTTATAACGAGACGCGATAAAGTGCACGTGTACCGAGCGAAAATTCAAAGTCGATTTTCTCGAAAACAAAGCCTCGAACGAAAAATTGTTATTCTACATTTTCGACTTCTTTTTTCGCGTAGAATCACCCCCTTTCCGCTTGTACCGCCAGTTACCAACCAATCTGTATAATCGACAAGAAAACTGCTTTCAACAGCTCAAAAGAATATCCTTTCCTGTAAGGACTAACCTCGGTTCTTTAAGCTCTACCATCGTGCAAAGGAGTATTAAAGAATTAACATGAAAGTATTCAGTGACATACGGAGTAGTATGCAGTCACCCTCGCTCTCCAAACCGAATCGAAAAAATACCGATTAAACCTCTAGCCAGCCTTCGTGGGGGATGCACGAAGTCGTTTTTACCCCGTGGCTCTAAAGAAGCGTTCAAAGCGATCGAGGGTAGTGTACTAAGAGGGTGAGGGTGGTGGTGGCGGCATGTCCGGCCATTAATTCAACGTGGAACCGTATTGCGCGTTGATTACAGCTTCCGCGCAAAAATGCCAGGCACTTTGCGCTGCCGTCTGTGTCCGATTAGCGAGTACAATGCTTCTCGCGTACTTAAGCCTCGCGCGATAATATCGACCCTTTTCACGAGAGGACTCGCCGCAATTTTACCGTCACACCCGTGCCCGCCGCGGTTGATGCATTAGCGCGATTATGGAGGCCCAATTTGTTGCCGTTGCGGATAACGGCCTGTTATCGATGGCCACGATCGTGCAGCTTTGTGCACGCCACGCGAACCCAACGCGAAGCTACACGCGGTTACGCTACTCTCGACTTATGATCGCGTCCTGCCACGAGCCACGACCTGTCGCTCGACGCGATCCTACGGACTTCCGTTCGATTAAACCACCCCCTTTCAATCTTTTCGGCCAAATCTTTCCTTCTTCGATGCGTATCTGGGATTTTTTGTAAGATTACTATCGCTCGCTTGCCCTAAGATCTTTTATTTCAGACTTTTTGTAATTACGCGGATAAATAGGATTATAGTTAAATCGAGTTTCCTTCCCCGATGGTTGTCTATATAATATAATTAAATACGTGGCAGGGAGGGACGCATATGGGTCTATAGTTATGCCGAAATCGAATTACAGTAATTTCAATTTCGATGATCGATACAGTGATTGTTCGCTAATGATTCCTAGCAGGTGCACGGCGAAGCTATTTAGAGAAGAGAACAATTTCTGACCAAATGGTACAGGACTGTGGATTACACGTATCTTCTTCTTCGATTACGCAAATTATACGCAACCTTGTACTTTCCTTTATCGATATTAATTTTAGATCGAATCCCAACGTCTCTATCGATGTCCTTCTTTTTTATTTTCTTCTTTATCCTTGCGTTACGAATTACACCGAGTGAATTATGGAATTTGCTCGGTCGCTTGACATTTTCGCAGAGAAGAACAGATAAACTTTGATTCCACAGCTTTGCCATCTCTTTCTACGGCAGAGCGACTGCGGCAAATTTCTCACGACAGTCTGAAGGGAAAGAGAAAACGTGAAATAAAAGAATTCGCTGAACGTGTCAACAATGAGGCGTTAAACTCGGTGGTCCCAGAGTCTTCGACAAAAGAGGGTTCGGTGAACGAACTTGGTCCGAGAGAATCGCGTGTCTTCGGTCGATTCGAACGGAAGCAAAAATCGCGTCGCGTCTCCAAGATCAGTGGTTCGGTCGCGAAATTGTCGCGTTTAACGGTGTTGCCCATGGTTCGGACCTCTCACGATATTTTGTTTCTCTGCGCGTAGAAGCCAAGTTGGCCAAATATGGATGACATTGATATTGCACGGTTAAAACGTATAATAGTACCTTGGTTTCAGTTGGGACAGAGTTGCAGTTCGATGCGCGACAATCGCCGATACCAGATGGCTCGGGTGCATCGCGTGCAATGTCATTCCAACTGACGTGAGGTCGCACCGGAAAAGCCCTGTGGTCGCTCGAAATTTCGCATGAATCTCGACTACAGCGTTGCCTCCACGGGTTTCCAGTTCTTTATAGAATGGTGTTACCGATGGGACAGAATGTGAAGCGATAAAATTGGATGTTTCCTTGATGGGAATATTGGTTGGTCGAGATGCAGGGAATATTCATTACGCAACTGTTGTGCTCGTTGTATCATTTGGTCACGTAGAAATTGACTATAATTCATAACGGTATACAAAATTCATGCGATGTGACAAAGCAAAAATTGCGCAGTACTCGAACATTACAATTAGTCACCGTGAAGTATCGGCAAGTTGAAAGGTTATTAATTTAACTAGTTGCCTAATCGAGCTATCCTCGTAAACCGATTACTCGTGACACTCGTCCAAGGTATCTTTAAAACAAATACCTCTATTCCATCGGACAGGTATCCTTCCCATGCACCGTACACGGTATCCCTGATCGTTAAAATCAAGCCCGTGCCTCGAATTTTAATAAGGAAGCGGCCCGCCACACGCGGCCCGTCAACGAATAAATTGATTTACAAGTGAGTTCTCTCGTCAGAGCGTTCGTTCCAATCTTCGTCGGCATGGCGAACACTCGGTACTAAGGCTCGTCGTTCCTCGGTAAACATCGAACGACCGCCTTTTAATTTGCCAACGAAATTCCGGCCATCCGGCCGGATATTCCTTCCGCGGGCGTAATTCCTGAGCCCACGGGCGTTTCGAGATTGCAGCAATCTAACAATAAGTGAGCGACTTCGATCGTGATTAATTTTCAACTTGCGGGACGATTTATGTGCCGGCCTTTTTTTCTTGTCTGCCTTCGAGAATTTTGGTGAACGCGAGAAGGGATTCGAAGGATCGGTTTGCTTTAAATTTTGCATCGAAGGATGTTCGAAGTTATCGGAGATGAGGTTCCTTTCGTGTGAAATTGTTTTGGGAGAAATGTAAATTTATAATTTCTTTTCCTTTTGTTGAAGTGGTTACCACTTCTAAGAAAACTCTACATCTGGTCTTTTTTAGTTTTCTCAAGCACTGAAGCCATCGACAGCGCGTAGACAAAAGACTGCGACGAAGTCAGGCCATAAACAGTAGACAGGCGACGTTGGCTTCGGGTTTTTTTTCAGTTATTAGGTAACACAGCTAGCGTGCGGATCTGGATCAGCTCAAATTGTATTTTACTTATTACACTTCTATTTAAATATATTTTCTACCTTACAATTTATCCACGTGTTTTCTCTGTTTACATACCGAATAACCTCAACACCTTTGCGTCGCGAGGTGTTTTGAAAATTTAAGATTTTATCAGCGACCACTCTGCGGCCTGTAACAATTTTAATTTGTCATTCTCGGTTGGATCGTTAACACCTTTTAAACCTAAATGTCGAGTTATGTCATAGTTATCGAGTGACGATGTTGTTTTAAGAACAATTCCTGTTTACTTCGTACGTATGAATCATTCGGCAAGTAAAAGCGAAAATTTGTTACAAAGTCGCTGCGAAATGAGGTCATTTTGTCTCGAGTTTCAATATGTAAAACTCGATAACCTGGATTCCGTAACAGTTAAACTAATCGCGAGACTTCCTTATTTTTCTTATTATTCTAATTACACAGGATGTCACCGGACGGAGAGCGCCGCAGGGCGATTCCAAGTCATTCGACGAGTTTCATTATCGTTGTTGTCGTTAAATTTACATATTGCACGAGATAATTGGACGCATCGATAATATTCCTCCATTAAGAGTGTCAAGACGCATTTATATCGACTTGTAAGTAAAAATAAAACCGATGTTACATTCTAATTTAACGTTAAGTAGGTATGGAAATTCTGGAGCTGATTTTCACTGTGTACGTATGTATATGTCGAATACAATGCGTGTGATAAGATTGTAACGAACTCTAAACGATATTATCGCAGACTTTTTCGAAACGAACGATTTTGTTGCGATACGAACTTTATCGAAGATAGATTTAATAAAACGTAGAAATACGTCTGTGATATAAGAAGCATATATCTCTCGAAATAACAACTTAAAAATATATTAATTTCAGTACAAATATAATATAAAATAGCGATACAGTTAGGGGAATGATTTTCGAAGAAGATGCAAACGAGACACCCCGTATATGCGTGCGCGTGAACGTGTTAACGATCGCGTAATAACGATAAAGGTGGGCAAGACTGTTACCATTAATGACCGTTAGGCTCGTTCCAGACGGCATTAAAACAGCCTCATTACGACAATAAAGATACACCTTCTATGGGGATTGCCTGTCATCTGCGATTTGGTCGTTCCCCCTTCGAGGAAACAACGATGGCGTATATCCTGGAAAACGATGTAAAACCTTTTTTGTTTTCTCCATGAAACCTGCGGGATTGCGTTCGAAAGGAGTCGCCGTGGGAATATGGAAATTTCTTTCGAGGAGACAGGAACTCGATTTCCTGTCGCTCCGTGAAACACTAATTTAGATTAAGGTCATTAATTTAATGTTTTAGGGTAAATAATTTTCGCAGATGAATGCCAAGATATATTTAATGATTAAGACATTAATAGAGGACACCTGAGAAACACGACGAATACAAGCAAAGAAAACTTTATAACATTGTCAGGTAAAATGGAACACAAAAATGAAAGGTAGATACGTTAGAATAAATAACTCCAATTACCGTAGAATACCATAAATTCGTAGAATGCTGTACCATTGATAATTAGATATTCTAATATATAATTCCCTAAGAAATTCTTTGTACAAAATAAAATATAAATTCTCAAGCAACGGCTGATCTGTCCCACTTTCGAGAATCTAAAAATGTTAGAAACGAAGAGGCCTAAAAATTTCTCCTCGCCTTCCAGCCAGAGTCGGAAACACAGCGTCTATTCGTTTCGGAATGCGAAATTGATGCGGATCGGACGCGGGGCGACGATTAGAAGCAGCTCAGCGCGCGGCATCGAAATCAAGCTGCGGATCGATAGATCGCCGCGCGGCGATAAAGCAACACGCTCGTTCGTGGATCCTGTGGACGGTGCAGGGTCCGCGCGAGGGCAGAGGCCGGATGGGACGCGACATGTGCACGACGCCGAAATTACCGTGGTGATTTTTATCTCGGCCGAGATACGACCGGCCGATATTCACGGTTCGACATGGAAGCTCGCCTGCGGCGTCTGATTAAACGACCGACTGGCCACGCTTCTAACGTGTATTTAGAGCGCGCCTGTGCACGCTGCGGACCAGGTACCTGCTTGCACCGCGTCGATTAGCCACGGCACGGCGTGCAGCATATATCGTGTCTTCGATTGGCGTACCCATCGTCGTCCATTTTCTCCAGGATAGGGTTTCTGCGGGTTAGATGGTGGAGCTGTTGTCTGTAGTTTACAAGGTGAAAGCATTTAGGGATTTAGGGAAGACGCGTGATGTATCAGGAAGGTATCCTGATGCGTTTATAATGTAACTGTGTTTGCGACTGACATTTACGTACGTATTTAATCACGTAGATAGCGTAATTACACCACCTGTGTGTTGTCGGAATCGAGATCGACGCGATAAGTGTTCACCTAATTTAAAGTTGACACAAAAAACGGTCATTTTTTATGCGTGTCAACCTATCAGTTTTCCTATGTGTTTATGATGTATTACTATGTCGAAGGAAGGTAGACCTTCGTAATGGAGAAGCAGAATGTCACGGAGTACTTGCTTACAAAATTATACTCAATTGTACAAACTTACGAGCAATAAACGCCAACGATGCGTTTAAGAATCTAAAAGTAGAAGTTGTGTACCTAAGCAAATTTTAAATCGATAGCGCAAATTTAACTATCGTGAAATCCATGTATACTTTACAACGTTACAAATTTTATAGCTGCCTTGATCACTGCAATTGAAACTACGAAATGTAATTACACGCATAAATATGCGATAAAGTGAAACAGAAGGCAGAAGGTGAACTTGGGAAAAAGCTTCGACGAAACGAAATTATTCCGTCGTAGGTGGTCCGATCTTGTTCTTCCAATAATACGTAAGTATTATGAACCTTGATTATCCACATTTCCAGCGACATATTGAACGACCTCTCGATCGTAAACATCTCGAAAAGTTTTCGCAAACGAGTTTGGTGGCTCGATTATTTAACTGATTTCGGTTAATTTTAATCAACTTTCACGATTAAATGGAAATTACCGCAGGAAGCAATTATTTCACCACGCGTAATAGCAACGAACACAGCTATCGGTCGTTGCGTTTATTCGCATACGTTATCGTCATTCTTTCGTTCGAAATCTGGAAGCGTTTCTTTTTTTCAAATAATTGAACAACTATGGTAATTTGTACGCCATCGTCCATTCCTCATCCCCTTTCCAAAGAATAATAATAAATTTCTTCGATGTACATATAATCAACGTCCTACCGGATATCTCGAAATTGTGAAATGCGTGAATTTCGAGTTTTTTCTATTTCGTACGGCGTACCGATAATTCCCAATTATTACAGCTATCACGTACAGTTACTCTGAAATGCAACGACTCATAACCGCTATTAATAAGTATCGTTCCTCGATCACTTTCATGCCAAATGGTACCTTCTGGTGAAAACGATTGAAGTAACAAAAGAATGCCATGCAAGCGTACACTACACTCGGTTATTTCTACAGTATAGTCTATCATCGAGTGTTTATGTCTTAATAAATAAAACGTTAAGAGGGAAGAAAACGCGAAACAATGTTTGTTTATTATCTAGAATAAAATAATTCTCCTTAAGAGGGTATTATCTACTTAACTTTACCCCATGATTTATAAAATGTCCAAATACTCCGATCGTCTACCTATCTATTTTCATATTATTAAAATATTTTCCTACTTTGTATTTACTCGCTTGGTAAATATCTTGCTGGACACTTTGATGCTAGATCAACAGAGAAAGAAGAGAATAGTAGCTACTCAAAAGACGTTATTACAAATTCCTCTGATCTAATTACGGCCAAAACTACATCTCGTCGCGTCTAATTTACCTTTGACGATAGCGATCTTCGGCTCGCAGGTGCATTGACACGGTCGTTGGATAGAAACGAGTATTTAATAAAATGCGACAGGCTTCGACGGACACGTTCTCATTGCGTGGAACTCAGATACTCGTTATGACTTTGTCGTTATCGTGGATCGACGATGGGGTTATAATTGAAGGGTAATTTTCGCGAAAGCGCGCACCTCAAAAGCTGGTAATTTATTATCCCCCGAACGAGAAGCCGTCGTTTCTTCCAGGCTGAATTTGGTAAACGATCCCTTGCACAGAGCTGTACGCTTGTCACTGCGAATCTCGCGTTTCCAAGCTTTTTCTCTTCGTTCCTTTTTCCTCGTCGAAGGATCTCGCGCTTTTTGACGAACGCCCGTCGATTTTTTAAACCGCTTCTTAAACGAGTGAAATTCGTTGTCCGGAATTCGACTGGGGTAATTGTCGAAATTATCAGAAGTAGGGTATACGCTGTGATAAATTTATTTGAAAGTCGAAAATTGTATTTCGAATTCTTCGATTTTTGTTATCCGCTGACCGTGTAATTTGTTTTGTACGTAAAACAGACGATTATGTAGACGATTTGAATATACACGAAATGTTTTATGAAAATAATAAACGGAAGATGATAACGTTCGTGGAGTGTATTAATTTTGTTAAAAAAAGAGCTAGCGAAGGTATCATGAAAAAATTGCGCCTTATATTCTCCTCTGATTGTTTCTTTCTATCGTATTTTTGTAAGGATTAAGCTCGTTTGCAATTTACGAATCGTTACTAAATGTTATAGATAAAAACGTCTTATCGTGCAAACGCGGATTAATTCGTTCGTTTATAGGAATAATTAAAAGAAGCTAATATTTTAGTGTGGTATCGTTAATGTAAATAATATTCGTCAAGGTAATTATTGTGTTGGATCTCCAGATTCTCGACAGTAATAATGGTATCCTTAACCAATTGCAATTTTAATTACCCGAACATTAAGGGGTCCCCGTAATAACTGTTACCCGTTAACCATTCGAGTGAGAAATTTCTTGATCGTAAGCAGAGCCTGCGCGTGCCATTAAAAATGAATAACGGCGAGCACATTTGTCTCTGAAACTGTGAATACGACTGATGGATGATCGGTTCGGGCTAACAAAAACTGCGGATGAATCAGGAAACTATGCCTGTTAAATATATCACGATCCTGCAAAATCGAAATAACGTTTGTTATAAATCAATGCGCGTCCACACGTTTCGATCGTCTAATTTTGAATCGTCCTGTACAATTAACAAAACTCTTCACTCCAACTGCAAATAAACGCAAAACGCATTTACCTCGCGATCGAAAGATGGAACTTTTTCTATCGGATACTCTCGCCTCTAGAGAAAAAAAACGTAAAATCGAGAAGATCCATCGTTGCTTCCGGCGCGCGCTGGGGCGTATGGAAATCACTGGGCGGGGGTGGAGGCGACAGGGGTGCGCGGGGATCGATGGGCGAGCCAACGTGCACCGGAGACCGCCTTCTCGTTCTTTCGCCGATTTTCTCCTTTTTCTCCACTCGTCCAATCCCTTCTCCCTGCCGTTCCACATCTCCATCCCCTTTGGCAACCCTCTTGCTCCCACGCTACACCTGTCGTGCGCGTCTCGGAGAAGCGGTAGTAAAATTCTATCCGAGTACGCGTTCTCGGCGCCGGGCTCGCGGCTTCTAAGCCGCAGCAAATCCATTTATCTCGGGCCTTCGTGGCGAGTCTTTTGTTTTTACGAGCACTAGGCTGGCTTTACTAACTTCTATATCGAATTTCGCGTCCTTTCGTAGGGAAAGATCGTCCACGTGACTGGCATTCGATAGCTTAGGAATGGGACTTTGTTAATTTGTAAATTGGTATAGGTAGATGATAGAAATTCGGATATTGCATATACACATTGTCGATACAAAAGTCTCAGACCGTCTATTTTACTGATTCTACAATGAGAATTAAATACTGACGCCATTCAACGATCAGATAGTGAAATAGACGTAACGTTCGCGATCAAAAGGGAAAAGATGTAGGTAACTCTACTGTCTGGTATTCGACACGTTGGAATTTGAATCGTTGAGATTAGAGCCAACAATAATATTTATTAAACGATCGTAATTTAAGAGGAAGCAGAGAATCTGCGGCATCTTCTCATCTTGCCAGCTAAACTAAACGTAGCAGATCGAGGTTCCCTCCCTCTCGAAACAACCCCGTTTCTAATCACGTCTCATCTTCGCGAGTCCTTTCTTTCTCCAAGGATTCGATTTCGCGTGTACCCGTTATTAAGCGGCCAGGTCGTACGTTAAGGGTCTCAGGGAATCGAAGGTGCTAATCTAATCTGTCTGGCCGATTAAAGGCCGGCGGTGAGTTCCGTGAGGGCCAACGCACGAAAGCATCTCGTCCACCTCTGGTCCACTTGCACGTAATTAACCATCTCCCTCTTTCCATCGCCATTACGAACGTTACCACGTCGTACCCTCGCCGGGACATTTCTAATTACCATGGAGCAACGATGTCAGCGAACCTTTTTCGTCTGTTTGGAGCTGACAATGGGAGAATCGGCGTAAGAAAAGGTCGGTCGCCAGGGTCGAGCAACCTTCCACCTTTTCGGTTCTTCTTCCTTGCACGTACTTCACTTGTTTCATTCGGTCTCGTTGTTCGTGTTGGTGTTCGCGTTGGTTCGCGGCACGAGGATTGGTAGGCGTGCGCGTGCACGCCCGCGAGATCTCTGATAAACGAGCCGGCGTCCCTCGTTTCAAGAGGATTTCTTTCGCAGAAAACGAGGTCGAGTGTTCGAGGTCGTAGGCGGGGTCGGTGGTTTTTCGTTTTTCTGCGCGGCCTTTGCGTGGTTCTCTGCGAGAAGCCACGCGGGAACACGGTTTCGAGTTTAACGACCGGAGAACGCGTGAACGATCGAGACTTTTTTATAGAGCGTGTGATACTTTGTCAACGGATGTGATCTCTGTGTAATCGTTATCAGTGAGAACGGGACGAAATTTTTGTCATTATTTCCCTTATCAATTAAATTCCTTTTATCAGTTGGTCAAAATTTGTTTCTTCGATTTGTGAAGGATACGAATTTGTTACAATTGCAAGTAACAACGAGATGCATGTATCTGGGCTAAATAATTGACGATAGAAATTCATCGACGACGATATACTTAAACATCGATTCGAAATATTCTACTGTAGAAAAATTCATCGTTATAAGATATAATGATTAATATCAAAGGAAAAAAGAACTCTAGTCCTTTATTAAAGTTATCGTCAGTGGGATTCGAAACTTCCAATTACAAATATTAAACTTATCGTTGGAAAGAATGTCCGTCGAAATCTATGTATGTAGCGTGCCATGAAACTCGTGCACCTAAGTACGTTCGAATCGCTGCAACGTATCAACCTCAACGGATCCCCTATTTATTGACTCACGTCCATTAAACCGTTTAAAACAGTGTGGCAGGGTAACGTAGAACGCAGACACGAATGATTTCGATTGGTATTTATTTTCGTAAGATGAGTGTTCTTTATAATCGATCTATAATATCATACATCATAGCATTCCGTTTATACATAATTACAATTGTAAATTCTGGTTCGCCCTTACGAGTAATTAGTTAGTGGGTTCGTCGTATGTCGCGAGCTGCCATCATTTCTTTTTATTCATTTCCTTTTTCTCAATTCTCTTTCACATCGCCATTCTCAGCCGAGAAACATGAAAAATCGCTTGGGCGCAGGCGCGTACAAAAAGAACCTGTTTCCGGCCCTCCTCCCTGTTTCTTTCACTTGTCGTCGATTCGCACGCAGATTCTGGCTGTGACGCGTGACGTTTTACTCACACGCACGTGCACAGACTACGAAAATAAGGTATACAATGTATGTACAACGGAAAGAAAAAAGAAAGAAACGACGGTCGATCGTCGTTCGAACGTCGTACAAAATTTCCTCCACGTTCTTTTTTTTTTCGTATTTTTCTCGTGTTTCCCCGAATTCGTTCGATTATTTCCAATACGATCGATCGACGATCGACTACGATCGAACGACAGGCGATCGTTCGATGACGTAGGAAGGAAATCTCCGCGGCAGTGCCCGCTACTGGCCGCTGGTACAGCGTGTTTTCTCGTGTAGGATCCCTAGGAAACAATAAATAAAATCTATCTATTCTCATTTATCTAGCGCGAGACGACGTAAGCTTTGATTCAGCGATCGATCTGTTTGCCCGCCGTTTTGCTCGCCGCGACGATCACTTCGGACCTCTACACTCGATTATTCCTTTTTATCATTCTTTACTCGTTGTTTTGCGTATCGGTGCGTTCACTGCCGATTAGGAGTGTTTGAAAGCGTTTAGCATCGAAGGATAGTATTTAACCCATTTGCATCATGCTCTACTTCAGAGGACTGGCCCTATCACCGCGCGCGGTCGGTCGTAGGTGCAGTAAATGACATCCGAATTTTTCATGGAGTTTATCAAAAATTTAATGTTCAAAATGATAGCTAGACGACATTACTTCGCAAACGTTGCATCTTACATTCTTTATAACAGAGAGAAAAAATAAAAATTATTTATTTAAAAAAAAATTATTTAGATTAAAATGGAAATTTAAAAAGGCAGTCGCAGCGCGCGTAATAATCCGCGCTTGGTGATAGAAGACAGTCGCAGCGCGCGGATTAATCCGCGCTTGAATGCAAATGGGTTAAGAAGTAATCTGGGCTGTGTTTAGAACTGTGTCGGTATCTAGGATCGAAGATGATTTAGGGTACTTGATGCGTTGATTTTTTGGAATTATACACGTGAATCGCAATACGCGGACGAAGGCAGTAAAAAAACATTGTGATTCGTATTTAAAGATTCGAAGAACGATGAGAGGATTAAGAGTTCTGGGCACTTTAATATCTATAGCGTAGCCGACAGTGAACGCGTAGCGCGTCGTCTTGGATCGGTTCGATATCCCGGCCCGGATCGGTTCTCCTTTACAAAACTATCGTCATCATCTCCGTTCCTTCGCGTAGCATCGGTCGCGTCGAAGTAGCTTAATTGATTAATTACGCGATACATCGAAAAAAGGTACTATGTTTATATATACAGCAGTAGTAATTGATTACTGATTAAATAAGTGGCATATTTATACTAAACGTTACGTTTATCACAACGATGATAAAATCAGCCGGAAGACCGAAACGAGGGCGCGTTCGATCTTTCCATTTGTCGCTCCATTTTTCATCTAACCTCCACACTTCCTCCATTCGTCTCCTCCTTCTACCGCCCCTTCGATCATCAGGGAAAGAAGCGAGCAGAGGAACTAGCTCGATTCGCTGAACA
Organism: Bombus vancouverensis nearcticus; assembly: GCF_051014615.1. NCBI lineage: Eukaryota > Metazoa > Arthropoda > Insecta > Hymenoptera > Apidae > Bombus > Bombus vancouverensis. The sequence goes on along the minus strand of NC_134912.1, from coordinate 15,586,323 downwards.
TCTCTCCTCAGTCGACCAGCTTTCTCTTTTTCGTTTGATGCTCCGTGACACGCGAATTGGAACAGGAACCTTCACGGGACCGGACGTACCTCCCACGCTAGGCTCTCGACTTACGAATTTCGATCGTTCGGAGACTTTCGTGTATTCCGACTTTTCGTTCGTCGACCTCGAAGAACGATTCTGTCCGATCAAGCGCGGCTACATAGGCGAGGTGGACGATTCTTCCGATTCCAGCGGCGTGGCCGAGGGTTTCCGAATTGACTAGATTGGAGCACCTTGCGTTTGCACGAAAACTAACTCGAGAACCGGGATTGGAACGCGTCAGTTACCATCCCAGGTTACCCCAGAGGATGTCGTCACTGTCGCTGGCAAGATTCTTGAATGAAACAGTCGATTCGAATCACCTGGGTCCTGCTTCTTAAGTACTTTCGCTGAACGTGTCCGGCAACCATCGAACCGCGACGAGATCGGCTTTGTGCTCGAGACCGACTATGACAGAATTATCGAAGCCGCGTGGGTGGCAAGATTCCGGTTCTTTAGAAGGTATCGGATCCACGATATTGCACGTTTTCGTCGAACGACTGGATATACTCGGTCAAAGTCGCGAGCCAAGTCTTCCGCTGACCTGTTCCGATCGAGATCATCGACGATCGCAGTTTTGGCATCACAGTAAGGGATAATAGTCGCGTCCGCGGAAGGAGATCGGTCACGAGCCGCTGGTCGACAGAACCGATAAGTCGCGATGAGCCTGTGGGTCCTTCGAGTGGGCGTCCCTGACCGCTCTGGAGCCAAACACCCGGTCGCAGCCAGGGATCGTGCATCTGGCTTCTTCCTTTCGGTCCTCGGAACCCGGCGAGGACATTGGCGAACCTGATCCAGGAGGATGCCTGTTCCCCTGGTCCTGCGACATCCTGGTCAAGTGGTTGAGATGCTGGTGAGTAAGCCCGTTCAGACCAGCCAGGTGAGAGGCGAACGAGGACAGGCCGGAGAAGGTAGCTCCCAAGTGAGGTGGCAGTAAAAGAGGATGCGGGGGCGGTATTCTGGCTGCCAGATCAACGGCAGACGGTAGTCCAGGTGTGAGAGGATAAGCTCCGAGAGCACCGATGCCCGCGTCCGTGTATAATCTCGCGAGGAACTCGTTGTGCAACAACGGATTCATCTGGGTATCGTCTACTCTGGGTGATAAGCTTGGTGGCAAGCTGGACGACAGAGGCGGACTCGACGACGTGGACAGGAGTTTTCGATGGAGGTTCAAGTTAGCCGAATGCCTGTCGCGTGACCTCTTGGAGGGGAAGGCTGCGTTGCAACCGTCCACGCTGCAGCGATGCATCAGCTTTAGATGGACGTTCTGATAGTGCGTCTTGACCCCAAAATGGTTTTGGAACACCTTGCCACAGGCCGTACATCGGCGCGGATTCTCCCGGTCCAAGGGAACCTCCTGGGTGCTGACAAAGCCACCGTTCTCGTAACGGGCATAGGTGATAAGGCTATTGTCCGTATCCATGGCCGCTGTGGAGGGTGAGGCGCTGGATGAACGAGAGCCACGTGAGGAATTGTCCATGGTGGTCTCCTGGTGCGTCGTGAGGCTGACGGGGCTGGTAGAGCCGCGGCCAGACCTCGAAGCCGCCTGCTGCATCCCGGTGTACTGCATCGCGCGACCCTGCGACAAGGACTCGAGTTGACGCAAAGTGTTGGTCGAGGAGTCGTGGGAGAGGTCGTCGGCTGTCGTCGGACGGCTGTCGACCGAGCTCGGGGCACGGGAGGGATCATCGGGACGCTCACCTTCTTGATTACGCAGCGCCGCGTTCACCTCCTCATCATCATCATCCTCCTCGACCTCCTCCATCGGCTCATCCTCCTCATCATCACCTTCCTCCTGGTTCTCTTCTTCCTTCGCCTTCTCCTCTGGCTCCTTCTCCTTTTTCAACGACACTCTCGTCGTTGTTTCGTCTTCCTTAGTCGCCTCCTCGCTCTCGCTCTTCCGTCGGTCGGCCAACTCGGAGGAATTCGGATCTTTCTGACCGATCGAAGCCACGGAAATTGAGCCGGCTTCTGTAGCACGAGTTTCCGCCGGCTCGTGGCACGTCTTTGGCTCTGGACTGATTTGCCTCTTCGGCGATTTCACGCTGCTCGCTCTCGAGCTCAGATCCCGCGGCTCGTCCTGAGATAGATCTTCCACGTTCTCCTGCGACGACGCCGTATCGCGTTTACCACCGCCACCGTTCGTCCGCGTTCCATCCCTTGCGTTGCACGTTTCGGGCGAACGGGAGCTCGACTCGTGGTCGTTGAAGCTCAGATTCTTTGGAGAACTCGGAGAGATTTTCCGCTCCTCTGCTTCCAATCTGGACATGGACATATCCTCCGGTTGGCTCTGGAAGTCGTTTATCGCCGACATTCCTGCACCCTCCGACAGACAACGTCTTTGTACTCGTTCCTCGTCGTTGGACGAATCTCCGTCTGTGGACGAAGAGTGAACCTCGGTTAGAACGGCGCATCGAGTAGGATGCTGAGACTTCCTCTTTCGCACGCCTCTGCTGTGCAAGGACGTCGAGTTCATCGAGTTCTGGCTCACGGAGTAGCTCTGTTGATCGATCGTGCCCATCGAGTCGTTGTCCTCGTTGCTGTCCGCGTTGCTCGCGAGATCCTCCTCCGTCGGATCGCCGAAGTACAATTTCGGTCTCTTTGCCAAACTAAAGTCGGCTGGCTGCTCATCGTCGTCCTCTCCGGGACGCAGTGGCAGCCTAGAGGGCAGGTTGCTCGCGTCGTCTTCCGCCACAACTACGATACCTCCGTCGTCGTCGTCTTCCTCTTCTTCCCCTTCTACTGCCGCAGTAGAGGCTTGAGTGGAGGGTGACACCGTGTCGACCACGCTGTTGCTAGAGAAAGATCCTCTAGCTGCAGCGGTGGTGTTGGGCGTCTCTGCAGCGGTCGTCATCGCCACGCCCGCGGTAGTCAGCGCGGTGGTCGTCGAAATACCCGCGTTCGCGCTCATCCTCTGCTGTAGAGCCTCGTCGTAGCCCGGTCTACCTTGACTCTGAGACTGTAAGTCCAGGTGTTTGAAGTCGAGGCCGCACAGCGAAGCTGGCGATCGAAGATCGGGAGGTGGAGTCAGCAACGGAAAGGAACCGAAGGGAAGATGGTTGAGACCGGTAGCTGGAACAGGTAGACCCACTTGGGGTGGTAAAACGAGCGCGTGCGCCATGGATGAGCGGCCATCGTGCGGCGAGATCTTCCGTCGCAGATGAGGCGAATGCAGTTTTGGATTTGGATTGGCGCTGTGTCTGTTGCGCGATCGCCTCGAGCTGAACATCATGCTGCATCCCTTCACGGTGCACTGGTGCATCTCGCGTAGATGTACCGCGCTGAAGTGGATCTTGAGCGCGCCTTTGTCGCAGAAGGTCTTCAGACAGACGTTACACTGCACTCTTTTCTTCCCGGTGGTAGGATTGATGAATGGAGTACCGAGGTTCGGAGGGATATTGGCGGACGCGCCCCATTGGCTGCCCGGCCGTTTGCCTGGCGAGTGGGGCTTTCTTCCGGGGATTCCGGGTGGCCTGCCTAAAGGAGCAGCTTGGAGAGGTAGTGGAGGAGGGTGTCGCTGCTCGGTAACGTGCTTAGACATGGAGTCGCGCCTGCTGAGGTTCAACGCGCTGTCCGAATTCTCGTCGTCCTCTTCGTCTTCCTCCGAACCAAACTCGCTGCTCTTCTCGCCTCCGCTGTGCACGTCCGCGGGCGCCGTCATGCCTGTCACCGAGCCTGACGACTTGCCCATTGGCGGTGGTGGAAAATGAGTAGGGAAACTGGGTGGAAGAGCACCAGAAGACACCGCCACCGAGAGCGGATGTCCGAAATTAAGCGCGGAAGAAGAGACAGGCGCTACGGGCGGCATGTGAGGCCTCTGGAGCTGATTGCTGCTCGAATGGTGGGGCGGACTGTGCGGGCTCTGTGGATTTCTCATGGATTTTCTATTTTGCAACAGCTGCTCGGCCGACGGTGGTGGTGGGAGAGGTGGGAACGCTGGCAGTCCTAAGGTTCCTAGCTTCCGAAAGTCGAATGGCTGCATGCTCTGCAGTCGGTTGAGCGGTGATACCGTCAGATGGGAATCTAGACTTCTCGGGGGTGAATTCGCGTTACTCGTCACCCCCGCTGCGGAGTTTCCACCGGACGAAGATGAGTAGTGTTTTTGGGCCGTGGGCGACATCGACGGATGCGAGACGGAGGGTGGCGGCGGCGGTGGTGGCAGAGGAGGTGGCAACCTCGAGCCTGGAGGCGGGAGACCGCAGTGGAGTAGGTGTAGAGGTGGTGGTAAATGTGCTAGTGGCATCGTCGGCGGCGAAGGTCGTCTGCTTGGTGACATAGCATCCGTCCCCGGCGTCCCGGCGGCCAGCAGCAACTGCTGCACGAATGGACGCGTCTCGGCGAATCTGAGGAACTGCTGTAGTACCAGCGGCTCCTCTTCAGGAGAGCAGATGCTCCATCGGTCCAGCACCGGGCCGTTCTGCGAATCCTGCAAAACAACAAATTCATCTTTCGTTATTTTTAGGTTGCTCTAATCTGAATTAAGATACGAAGCAACATGGAATACAAATTAAATAATTTAATCCAAAGCCAGCTGGAACTAACATATCGCGTTTCCCTTACGTTTCATGGATATCTCTTCGTTTATCATTTACATTTCAACATCCTTATAAATCTATGAATCGCCACCGATCAGAAGGATTAATCGTAGTACTTTGATGGCAAAATACATAGAAGTGCGGCTTCACGAACCTGCAATTAAGATCGAGTTCAACGTAAGGATGTCAGAAGAAAATTACATCTTCTAGGAACGCGTGACAATTATCCCGGAATAGTCCTCAAACTGTAAACGCCGTATAACGTATTAGAGATTAGCTACGTGCCGCACGCAAAGTGGCGGAAGTCGTTTCGCTTCCTCTTGTAATTCCGCGTTTTACGGTCAATATCGTGTTTACAGACAAATAGTACCAAGTGCACGTCCGCGAAAGTTCTTGCGAATTCTTTCGTAACACACCGTAGAAGAATTATGGTATTTATAAATGTAGAATATTATATTTTAAGATATAAATATTTTAGTCCTGTAATAGCCACTTGCTCTCTCAGTGTATCACACGTGCTTCGCAATATTTAACAATTCCCAGTTTTTTACGCTTACCGATCGTTCGTAGATAAGTTTCAAACTCCGGAAATTCCGGAGCGCGATTATAAATTCAAACTAAACTGTCAACTGTGACGTCAAGCGTCGAGAAAAAGCGTGAAATCCGCAAAAACACTTGTGTGTCACGGTCGTCTGTCAATGAAGCGTTGCAGGAATTAGAATTGCAATCGTATTAATAGACTTGGTCCGTATTGCTAGCGATTTCCATACCTATAATCGAACGTTAACCAATCCGTTGCCGAGCCGTTTCGATACTAACTTGTTACTTCTTGTTTATCCTCGACTTATGATCAATTTCTCCTGATTACATTATTGTGTTACGCTGCTTTACCATGACTTGACAAAAAAAAAAAAAAAATTAAATAAAAGGAGGCAAATCCTTCTCTTCGCGTCCCTAATTACGAGATAAAAAGCAGCTTTATGATAATTCCTTGTCCGGACAAAAACGCTTCCTTTATTCGTGTAGCGTGGAAGGCCGCTTACGTAATGACCATGTGCACAGGACGATTAATAAGAACGGATCGACGAATAATCGAACTAATTTATTCTCTTTAACGCAATTAGTTCTAGGTGAGTTGTCGCGGCGAAACGTCCACGTTGCGTACGATTCATCGATCGTGATTAACAAGAATCTGAAATTATCGACAAGGCAATCCTGTTCGTTAACGATAACAAACGTTGTTAACGCCGCGAGGGAGTGAGACCGACATCGAAGATTAAACTGTTATTGAAAACTGAAATTTTCAATTAAAAAGTGGTGCTCCATTTAATTGTAAATTTCGTGCTAGAAAATTTTCTTTCCTGATTTGTTGACATACTGGAAAGGAGAAATAACTGTATATAATCGTAGTATTACTAGTATTATACGAATCGCAAATTTGGAAAGTAGCATTGCAGGTAGAACGTAATTATCGGACAGACTTCGGTTATCTGAATTTCTCGTACATTTCAAAAACGAAGAAGTGGTGGATGGAGAGCGTAGGAAGAAGACAAAATTCTGCTAATTGATTCGTTAGTGTGGCCAATGTGGCCATCTAATGAGTTCTACACATTCTTTTTACGCGTGAAAAACACAGTCGGAGGAAGAACCCTGTTCGAAGAGCGTTTTACAGCCATCAACTATGTACCTAGTAAGAGAAAGAAAAATGATAGAAACGAAATACAAGATTACGAGCTTTCTAATAGTAAATGCAGAAGAAAATAGTTTCGTACGGTAAAGTTCTTCAGGCATCTCCCATTCCAATACGCATCCGAATCTTCAATCAACAACGATATATTATTTTCCTCGTTAGCGTCTCGACAACCGTAAAGACATCTTTAATTCAACGAGAAGAAATCGTTTCTTCTCGATTTAGAAAACAAATCCACGTACGCACACATCCGAAAGAAGAAAGTAGCAATTTCCGTTGTTTAGTATTTTTCCACTTCCTCGTTGCCGTTCATTGTCAGCCAGCGACGTGCTTCCAGAATCGACTCGCAAAATCCGCAGCTAAGGTCGCCGGTTTCTCTTTCGTGTTTTTGATTTCGACACACCTGTTCTTCCATGGAATTCCGTCAAAAGTCACGATCACTTCTCAACGATCGATTAACCGATCGTTCTTGCACCAACATTAGATCGATCCAAGATCGAACGAGAAACACCAGTTCATGCTTCGTCACCAGACTTTTCAATTACCGAGATAATTAATAGTCGAAGCAGTTTTTCAATATATTAAAAATTCTATAAAAATGGAAAATTCCAATATCCATGATCTGATCGGGAGAAATTTACATTCCCGTGAAGAAAGCTAGGAAAAAGATAGCAGAGAATTTCTTTCAATTTGATGGCATTTTCGTATAATTTTTTTGTTATTGTGATCCAGTTTGGAGGGTCTCGCGTAGCCGGAACGTCACGTATCGACACCGGAAGGTAGTCACGGCTCCTTCTAAAATCAGGGTGGCCAATGCGAATATATAGAGCGTCCCTGTCGGCGTCGAACTTGTATATTTACGCATACCGACGGGCTCGACGTAACGCAGGACGGCACCGCGGCGCGACGCTTTTCGCGTCCCGCTGTATATTTCTTCAAGCACGCACACGCGGCCGCGAAACGACGCAGCGCCGCGTCGCAAACCCTCGTTTCAGCGACGCCACTCGAAATTCGAGGCGAACGCCGCGTTATTTTTCGCACCGAGCTCGCTGACGCGAGGCGACGCGAATCGCGCAAGGCTTTCCCGAATACAACGCGACTTTGTAATACGAGACAACCGCCATTTTCTCTTTGTCACGTTCGAGAATCATTGGGATCGCGACTCGTACGTAGGATGAGCGTTCGATGTTTCCACGCGTTACGTTCCAAATAATCGTAACGATTACTACGTAATTTTCTATAAAGCTCTCTCGATATCCAATTAAAAAGATCTAAATCTCTTTGTCTGTTTTAACACGTGGAGTTTGCTAACAGAGAAACTCGAATGACAATCATTCATCGTGGGCATGTAACGGGGCGCACCAACAAATTGCGAATGGAGAATTACGGGACACGTCCAGGACACGAGAAGAAGGACACTGACCTCGCAGAAAACTGAATTTTAAGACGAAAGAATTTTAACACGATGCCGTCAAGTGTTTCTTTAAAAGATCGTTAATCAATTGTGGGAACAAGAAAACGAGCACCAAAAAGTCTCTAATTCCGTGGCACTCTGGTGCAAAACGTTCCGCGTCGCTTCGTTACCAGCCTGTAGAACAAAGATTAACTTTTCATTAAGCGACCCGTAGAAAAAACGTCCTGTAACTTGTGCCGCGACGCGACGGCGAGTAATAAATTTCCAATTTCAGATTCCACCGAGTCTGGTAAAAAAGAAGCGGTGAAAGAAAAAATGGGCGAAAAAAGACGTTTTTCGAGCGCAAAAACCACAGACGCATTAAAACGAAACGTAACGACGAAAAATTTCCCAAAAAATCGGTAAATATTAGTCGGTGTGCGAAAACGTCGACGTTCGTCGACGTTGCGCGATTTTTACACCGACTACCGCTAAATATACTTCATTGGACGGAAGCTGCGTTCGACGTTACGTTATGAACGCGTCGACCGTTCAACGCCTCTATTATTCCCGGTCGACGTTCTAATTGCGACACGACCAATCGGTGCCGACCTCTGGTAATGAATTGACGAGAGAAGGAGCAGGTTACAGTTATGGGATCTAGGAGACTGGCTGTGAAAATTATGGTAATCACGGGTGACACGTAGGCGCGATACTCGTGAACCTGGCAATCTGCTGGTTTTTATATTTGTTATAGGTTATTGTTAATTCAAGATATCGTTACGTTGAAGTGCGATTTTCCTAGTTTCGCAGTATTTTTACTCGTCGCTGAGATCTCGCCGCTCCTTTTACTTATATTAAAATATAACACGATTTTCTCCATACGTGTACCAATGAGTATCGTGTAGCTCATAGTATAAAAAGAATCGAAAGAAATCTTGAAATCTTAAAAATTCTACGTGATGTTTGCAAAATTATCAACTACCAATCTCTATTCCTGCAATTTAACGCGTAACGTTATCACCATCGCTGTTACCCTGTCAACCACCCTAAAAATTCCACTTCATCGAAAAACCGCAATTCTGCAGCGTGTAACCACCCTATAACCAAGAGGATTCCTATCAGCTCGCGTGCGGAATTAAATCCGAGTCCCACGGTACCGGCCGCGTTCTTAGACACAACCGTTTAGGCGTTCCTTTCACGTAACGACGAGCGTTTAGTCGTTTCGCGGAACTGCTTTTCACCCGGCGGACCTCCGCTGGTCACGCACACGTGCGAACCATCACGACTTCGCCCAGGACGAGCGATTTGCCACGAAAGAAACGAAGACTATCGGACTAAACGAGGAAAATCCGTGTGGGAAAGTCGCGAACCGGCTGAAAGACGCGAGTTTTGGAAGGTGATTATCCGGAAACAGGCGAGAGTACGAGGCGGAGAATGAGTCGTTGTTTTTCTGAACACGACTGTTCGAAGGTGAAAGTGGAGACTTCCAGGGAACAAGAGGTTTTTATCGTCTTGCGAACCGTTGTAGCTCGTTGATGATAATTCTTAAAACGTTCGACGTAGAAGGTTTTCATTGTGATTTGATTAATCTCCAATGGGATGAACCGAATTTTGGCTCGATGCTTAATTCGTTCATTGACAATTAACTGGAGGCTGATGGTTTCTCGTTTGTCCAGTTTCAGCTGTGATATATCGCGTAACAAGTTTGCTATACCTATCTAATACGTTATGCGCGCACAAATTACACCGTGCGACGAGTTATGCTAAAGTTAGTACGACGAACGACTGGCGCAACCCTTCAACCTCGCGACAAACCACTCAGCCAACACTTTACTAACCGCACGTTCCACCGTTTCCACATCGAACGAGCCTCGAAACGGTTAAAATACAACGAGTTACTCGAATCGCAACAAATCTACCGCTTGAGAGTGGACGAGAGGAGAAAAAAGATGGAAATACGAAAGAAAGGAGAGCCATGGCCAGACAGAAGAAACGAAACGGACTGGAGTGGATTCAGGGGACAGCAAATTGAACAGCTCGGAGGCAGAGGTTGGTAATGATCGAAGAGGCAGCGGACACGGGGCCGGAGGGGCGGCGGTAACAGTCGAATTAGCGAAATCACGCGTACGTGAGAGCAATCGCTAAACCGTTGATACCATATAATCGGTAATATCTTTCCGCACGCTAGAATGTCTCTTTTTGCGCGAGGCCAGCCTCCTCCGGGCGATCAGCCGTTTCTTGCCTCTTCTGTCGAGCGGTTCGCCGCTTTTTGGGACATCTAATGTCCTTTAAATTGGCCGATGAACTCGAACGTCGCGCTGCTTATCCCTACGTCCGGGGGATTTTATTAATTTCCACGACCGCTGATGGGATAATGATAATGATAATAGACCAGGAGGACGTTGAACCGTTGCGTCGGTCGCTCGTTTGGACAGAGGCATTGTTGAACTAGGTTTCAGAAAGGTGACGCACGGTCCGACGATGGTATCAATTTGGAACAGTGGGTTATTTTCAGATGGAATGTTGTGGTTTTTTTGCTCGCGCAGAATACTCAGGTGACACGGTTTCGATAGAACGGGAATCGAAAGGCGAGGATAATTGTCAGGTGGCACGGAGTTTCAGCGAAGCTAAATCGACGGTTCTTTTCTACGTGTACCGTACAATTCTATTTATAGGGACAAAGTGTTAGCTAGTGTGAATAAACGAGCTTCTGTTAATCGAATTTACTCGTCCGAATGTGAACTTCTATCGTTCCAATTGTCACATCTATTCATCGTATATTGAAATTTCTTTGAAAATTTCTAATTGCGCAAAGCGAGTAACGACAGATCTTGGTCGGACGAGTGTATTTCGATTGATTAAACCGATCGTAAATACGCACGCCAGAATTAACAGCGATAGAGCGTTCCTTTTACATCGTGTTACGTACAGCGGAACAAAGACGTTGCTAAAGTACTGACTAATTACATATTCTACTCTTGATTAGGATTCTTTGCGCCGTGTAAAAACACCGAAAGCAACCATCGTAGCAGCGATATTAGATTCTACGGCAAAGTGGCAAAAAAGTTAAATTATAAGCGAATTTTTTGTCTTATCAAATTTACTAGTTCCGTTGATTTCAGAAGTCACGTTAATGCCAATGGCGTTTAAAGATGGATGAAAAATGTAGGTATATATGTATATAGAGAGGAGACGAAATTACCATCAAGCTGGCAGCGTCACTGTCAGCGAGCGCGTTCATGCGTCATTTACTGTATCTTAAATCGCCCCGGGTGCGGTTATTTCTTGCGTATTTTACATTGTGGCCATCGCGAATCTAAGCTTCTCTTCCTGGACATATTCTTGTCACCGAGATAGCGAAGAAACGCAATTTCGAAATATCACCAGGAAGAACTTATATAAATTGACTGTTTCTTGTATCGTTTTACGCGCAAGCTTTTATCTTTTTTTCATAAATCACAAGAGGCGTAATAAAAGATGCGCTATTTATAAGAAGTTGTTGCATAATCCTACGGAAGACCGCGGTATTAAAATAAAACAAATTTATTTAATAAATTAAGCCGTTCGTTCGTCGATTGATAGGTTTACCGTTCGTTGAAAGTCGCCAATATATTTAAATAATCCTAGTTTAGAAATCTGAATGAAATCAAGTAGATTCATCTATTTAATAGTACAACAGGTGCACCAACAATACACGATTACAGAACCATTCGAATACAAAGCATTTAACCTGCAGCAGAATACGACGCTAAATACACCGAAGTGGCCAGAGATTTCCCACGAAAAAGGAAAAGAAAAAGAAGCGGTACCCCGGTTACGCATCGACCATAAATTCATCTAATTATTTGCATATAACAATTCTTCCCTTCGAAACCTGCGGCGGCTTCTGTTTTCACGGAACATTTCCAATTAAATTTTCATAATGTTCTATTTCGCGATCATCCTGACGATAAAAGGTTCGCCTCTGTCGACGCCACGCATGAATCTTTCCTTTCCTTTCCTTTTCTTTTCCTTGTTTTCCTTCGAATCAGCTTGTGCAAACTCATCCCCACCCTTCAGTTTCCCCTCGTGTCGTCGATCATGCTCGGCGATCCGCAAGATTTACGCGACGTAAACAAAGGAAAGGAAACGCCTGACTAGGAAGGCACGTAATTTAAACAAAAAAATAAATCATACGGCTCGCGGTGAGAATCGGAACGATGTGAATCGCGTTTAACCCGCTTGCAGCGGGCACGACCGCGTGCTACGGGGTCTCCTCTGGCCGTCTTCTCACGGAAAAATCACCCAGGCTAATGAAATCGGTCGCACAATCGCCATTATTCACGGAAACGGAGCGCGAGGCGCGTGACTCGTTGCGCTTCGCGAAAATCCTCCGCTCGAATTGCCTCTAGGAAAACGCTCGCAACGGTTTATCGCTGGCTTGGCTTTTTGCACGGCTTTCGATTATTTTGATTAGTTTGCATGGGTAAATTGATCGATCGAAAGAACAAGAAGCACGAGCAAAAAATTCGCTACGATTGATTTCGCTTGGAGCGACGATGGTCTGCTGTTTACGACGCAGGAATCTGACATGCATCTATCGCATTTGACGGAATGTTTCTAATTTCTAATTTTGAATTTTTACTCCTCGTTGCGCAACATGTTCTAGGTTTTTCTCGTTGAACAGCGCGTTTACTTGTCGTGGAAGTAATCAATATCTACTACTGAACAGTTTTCGCTTATTCTGCTTAGAAGAAACTCGATGACTTTCTTGTGAATCGTTCGACGGATTAAATCGATTGTCTCCTAAGTGCTGTATAATTACACATTTAAAGTACTCAGCTTTGAATCAAGTAATTCGTACCGTTATACTTAAGATTACGTAATATTTTAATCGACCTCGAGAGCGTAGTAGAGAGCGTAAAACGTGCTTTAGACACGAAACACGTTTGGCGTGACACTTGAACGTATCTGATACGCTCTGATCCAAAAACACAGAGACAACAGCGCTGATAATTTTATTTCTATTTAATTAACAAATGTATCTTGATAGAGGAAAAGAATTTCCATGGAATTTCCAGGGTCGAGTGTTTATTTTATTTTATTTTTTTTTTCTATTAGAACATAAAGGAGTTCGTTAAGAGCGTTAATTATCGAAATAATGGCGCAATCTGATTTCATAGAAACTCTGAAAATAAACTAATAATGTGACATAACGATCTGCTGATGGCGGTTTTAATAGCGTCGTAACGAATGGACCGAGCACAATTAGCTCGTTCGGAGCGCCATTGCTTGTTCGAAAAACAAGAAAAAGAAAGCGCGCATTCATCTCGTATAAATCTACAATTTAATACCATTCCTCACACGTTCCCGCGCATAATCTTCAATCTGGCCACCAATGAATCACACGAAATAACAACCAAAAAGAAACGAAACAGGGGAAAAAGAACATCATGTCGCTCTGTACCGAAAATCTACCCGTCAAAGAGAAGACCCAAAAGAAAAGTCACACGTAGAAAACTAACCGTGTGACACGAAATAATAATTAACGCGCGGTATTCCGTCAACGAGGCTCGACTTTCCCGGCCTGAACGCGGCGAGATCGAGACTGGAGGTGGAAGATTGATACACGACCTGCATAATTAAGCAAGAACGCAGCATCGTCGGACGTTCTTAATTCGTTGGGCGTTTACCGTCGTCCTTCCATCGGCACCCAATTAGTCCTTTAATTAAGTCCCTGGCAATTACCAGTCGTGGTTACACTCTGGTCGCGTTAGTGAAATTGTTCGATCGTTATCGACGCGACTGCGGGGCTTTCCATCGCGGTTCTCTCGCACGAAACGATCTTTTTTTCTTCCTTTCTTTCTCTTACTTTTTTTTTTTTTTTTTTTACAATATTTCAACGATCGTTCGGCGCGATTTTTATTACCCAGCGATTATTTTCATTCGCCCCGTCCAATCAACTTTTACGAGCATAGCCAGTTACTTTCCTCATTATTTGCGACCTCTTGGCTCTTAGGAAAATCTGCGCGGCACACGAACTTCTCCGTTTCCACTTATTTTTCATCCACGTATTATGTCTGTTCGGTATCCGTTTCGGGTTCCGCGAAGCTCAAAAATAAATTCTTTTTTCTCCAAAAGGATCCCTTGCGTCATTGATAGAGTTATCGTGTGTATCTCTTTTCACTATCTGTTCTCATCTCCTTCTACTCTTCTTCTGCTTCTTATCCTCTTTTAATGGTGTCAGGACTGGTCAACAGCGGGTTGCTCGGTACGCCGAGTTTAAATATCGCGTGGCTTCTATGCACACGTAGGAGGTTTCTTTGTTTTTACGAGACTAGCGTTTCTGGATCGCTGTTAATTGGCAGCGAAGCTTCTGATATCTATGTGGAAACTCGATGATGGGCTGTGAACGCATAAAATAAAGAACGGATATTATAAATTCAGCTATGTTTCCTTTGTGTTAGTTAACGAGTCTCATCCTGTTGCCTTAACTTCTAACCTTTAATACAGTTATTAAGCAAGATTTCCAACACTAATAAAACAAAATTATAATAATAGAATAAAACAGATATTCAACGTCGGGCTATATTTTGAAAATTATACTTCCAATTCAACGTCCTATCGATCCTAAGATGTTTCTCACCACGTGCCAAATAATAAAATATACTCCTATCGCAAATCCAAAACTGACGTATGATCTCTATCATTTTTTTTTTTTTTTTTTTTTCTTAAACCAGCGTAGCGCGGGCACGCGCCCCGGCGGAACTAACGCGACTCGTCGAGTCCCGGCCAAATCGCCGCCAAACGACTCGCTCGCTCGCTGTTGGCGTTCCCGGTCGCTGTCGCCATCTATCGGCGCGATTGCGAACGAGTGGAGCCGCCAGTTCGCGTTTCCCTACGAAAGGAGAGACAACACCGATCGACGGCAATGCCATCCGTGACTGGACACCGCATATGATTTCACGGCCGGTGCCCGCTGTCTTATTCGTGTGTAGAAATCGTGAAGATCTCGCGTGGATATCCGCCTTTAAATTGGATTGCAGCTACCTGCAGTCTCTCTTTCCCCTTGTCCCTCCCACCAGTCAAAACCGTTCTTCTCTGTCTCCGTTTCGGCCGGTTACTGCGTTTCTCCTTCCGTCCGAGGAGGTTTCTGCCTTTTTCGCTTCTTTGGAATTTTTTTCTTTTTTTTTTTTCGTTGTTTTCTTTCTTCACGTCGGCGGTACTCGTCTTTACACGCGTGTAAGAACGAGCGATGGGATACGTTGATTTGTTACGTAAGCAAGTAAGCGAATTGGTCTCTGTTCGAGGTGTTACACGGGTGATTTCGATGCTCGGGGACGAAGAAATAGTCTCGCGTGCTTTCTTCGGGGATAATCGAGATCGAAAATACGAACTCGAAGCGTTTTTATGCCGTGTTTCGCAGTTTCGATAATTACGCGCGATTTCCACGAGTCGGTCACTTTGGTATTGCAGCTTTTTTTCAGCTGCTAGTTGTTTCGCGAGATTTCCATTATCGTGATTGGCGTGTTCCTTTCGAAATTTAAATACTTTGTCGACGAACCACGTCTCTTGTACGATGATCAGTTTCTTACGCGTGTCACGCAATTATACAATTTTTGACGGACCGTGGTAGCAACTTTATCGTGTGGAGTAATCCTTTTCCGAAAGTTACCGAAGGAAAAATAATACAGTGTAACGAAAGTATTCGCGCAATCTTGATCCACTTTTTTCAGTAGTTGTATATGACGTTATGCTCTGGCTCGCATCAATCAAAACTACAATTTCCTCTTCTTCTTCTAATATGTATAACTATTATAACATATAACTATCAAAGGTTTGTCGCTAGTGCCTGGATAGCCTTACGTCTCCGTGGAATAATTCCTGACGTTGATTTTTGTTTGCGCGCGCGATAAAAGTACTTCGATATATTATGAAGGTTGTGCAAAAATTTAATAAAGATTGATTCGCGATCGACCGATGTTTTCTTACAACATACATTTGTGCTAAAAGCTTCTGTTACTTAAACTGTTACACATTATTGCGTGCAACGTTCGAACGTATTAAAGTCGCGTGAAAAAAAAACCACGACTACTTAACACGTTCTCTATAGAATGGATTGCATATTCTCAGTTCTTAAACTTGGTAAACATACGAGCATATCTCGCGTAAAAATTATTCGTCATTAGAGAATAACGTAGATAATGGAAAGTCTCATGAGAGCAGCAAGTGGAATCCATATCGGCCAGAAAGGAAGTTACCAATCGGTGGTCGTTTGAAAAGGGAAAAGGATGATGACACCGCGGACGAAAAGGAAGGAAACGAACGCGGAATCTCGAAGCGGTATCGCGTCCAGTCCGTTTATCCCTTGGTTCAGGGCAATTTCGCGGCGCCCTTTTTGCCTGAACAAGAGCACGAGGACGCGGCGGTTTCAATCAGTTACAGCCGCAGGAGAGCACCGTGATTACGCGGCGCAGACGGCATTAAACACTGGCATTACGCATTAGTACATTAAGAAAAAAGGCCCGTGGAACGTTATCGAGCCGCGGGATCGGCCACCGAATCGGCCAGTTCGCGGTCCTCGATCGTTAATACTCGTTGGTCCTTTTGTTCCGCCGCGACCACGGTCCCGGAATCGAGAACCGGCCATTAACGATCGATATCGCGGCGAATTTCATCCTTCTTCCAGTTCTTTCTTTTTTTTCTTCCCTCTTTTCTTCTTTTTCTCCCTTCTTTCCTTTTCCTCGTAGCGTCGTGTTTTCTACTTTCCAACGATACTCTTTATGTACTTCGTCCGAACGATGATCGCTGGTGGAAGTATTCATCGTCCAACGATGAACAATGTGACTTTGATCGACCCGATCCATGCGTTTAACGCCACCATTATCGCGGCAGGAATGGTAATTCCCGATGACCTCGGGCTGCACGGCTCGAAAAATCCTATTTTCTCTAATATTTAGTAACAAAAAAGAAAAAAAGGATTTCAACACACGTGGCTAATTTCCACGCGAAATATAGCGGAGCATGTTGGAACGAACGACGCTACGACGAGTGGGTGTGAATTTTATGGTAGGGAAAGAGATCAGAAAGAAGAAAGATTTCAATTGAGAAACTGAATTTTTCGTATTTTAACGCCGCCGTCCGATTGCTATTTGTTTAAATTATCGCAGAATCACCTGAAAAGAAAAGCATTCGAAGCTGTCTGTATAGGTTGAATAAGAGAAACAGAAAAATGTATAAACCTTGTTACGTAATGCAACGTTTTCTATTTGCCAGTTTCTTTCAGTTGTTATTTGGTAAGATCGAAAGGCGTACGAGTTACGAACGACGATATGGAATATCGTGACACCTGGATATGTTCGATGGATATCGACTCGTCTTTGGTAGAAAGAACAAAGTAGAAGTTTCGAACAAGTCGAAGGTATTTGCGAAGGTATCCGTTGGTTCGCGGTTACGGCTAAATTAAGATCGTCGAGTGTTTGGGTGTCGGTCGCGCGATCGAGTTCTTGGCTTTCCTGGAGTGGAATCTTCTTTGGTTCTCGGTTGTTTGGATTGTGGCCGCTTGGATCTTTGCTTGGCCAGTTGCTTCGATCGAAGGATGCACGGTTTTCGTGTGCCTGCGGAGTGTTTGTGCAAGTTTTGGATCTTCGTGGATAGAGTTCTCGAGTCTTGATCGTTTGGACATTGTCTTTTTGTTTTTGAAGGGTAAAATATCCAATTTCAATTGCGAGAATGCGTGTTCAATCTTTTGTACTGTCCTGACGTTAAAAGAATATATTTCTCAGTTTTTAGGTTTTTGGTGATCGACGTGGAAAATATTTTAATTATGTAATCAAATGGTGTTCATGTTATAATAAATTTTCTATTCGTCGATCCTTCATTTCTATTTTGACGCTAATTCATCGATCATTAAGTATCATTAAATTGCACGAACTGGCATTACATTTCCGGGTAAGTATACATTTTCTTCCATTAAAATAGAATATTTGGACACGGATTATTAAAAGAATAAAAATTCTATAGCAATCGAGGTCGATCTGTGATCTTTGAGTATATTTATTGCCATAGTTTTACGTGAGAAATACCGTGCCCCTATAATTTTTTCATATTCATAACTCTTTAAAATGTCCGTATACCGAGCGCTTAGCGTCACAATATAAAACTTCGTACTCTTTGTCACCTCCATTCCACAGCACTATATAATTATTCGCATATTAAACTTGTCACGTAATATATCAAACCTGCACGGTATAATTATCCAATACCTTAACGCCAGAGTTTTCGCTCGCTTACACGACACTTTCCATCCAGCACCTTTAATCATCAATTACCTACACGAACGAGCCTTTAATCCCAAATCACCCACAGTGCACCTCAAGGACCCTAAATCTCTTATCCTAATTTTCATCCTACCCTAAATAATATTTCAGATTTCATATTCGATCCATTTAGTTCATTAAAGAATCAGCTTTAGAATGAAAGAATTTAAGAACGCAAATAGAATAGTTTTCAAATCCTTAATCTTAGTTCTCAAAAATGAATTCAAATGAAACACAGAGATAATCGAAAACAACGAACGAACGGCTGCGCTCGTTATTTAACAGTTACAGCTCGTTACAAACAGGTATTGTATAACTCGATCGCGAATATGATTAACGTCAAAAACGCGATACCGCTGACAAGCGTTTGCATTTCAGCGATTGCGAGCCACGGACGTTCGTTCCGGCTAGGAGCGTCACGCGTTACGTTTTAATTCGACCGGACCAAGAAATCTGCCTCGTCTATTAACGCGGCTTTTTTTAACGCAAACTTCCCGCTAACCGAGTTGATACGATCGTCGCCTAACGAAGCGTACGATGCATCGCGGTTCTTCGTTAGAATCAGCGAAATAAAATGGAGAATCTTCGGGAAAGAATGGTCGATTCGATGGTGCCGTTCTTTTCGCTATTTTTGATTTCTCGGTCGTTCCGTTTTCGATTTGATATTTGTAGTTTCGCGTAAACGTTGCAATTTTAGGCTATTTAATTTTATTTCTGTATTCTATATCGTATGCGATGAAATATTATTTTTGACAAAGTAACAAAACTATCTTAAATTCCTTAAACAACCACGTTCCACGAACAACGACGCTATTCACTGCGACGAAAGAATTCTTGTCCTTCTAATGACTCGCGAAACAACTAAGAAACTATTCTCCGGTTATCATCGCGTTTACCAAGATCCATGTCACTAGCCAATTTTTCACAATTCGGGCAGCGACCCACCATCAACGAAACGCGCGAGTATCATTCTCCGAAGAATTTTGATCTCCTGCTTTTCCTTATCCCTTTCTTTCCTCCTGTCCTTTTCTTCGTGCTTCGTGTCAAACACGACGGATCGGTAGTACAGACGTAAACGCCAGGTCCGAGTTTTAATTTCCTCGGAGCCGATCGCGCGCCCGGTTTCGCGTTTCCGCTCGAGCGATCGACCCGGGCCGTCGATCCTCTTCTTCTCGTCTCCCCTTTCATCCGACATCGCGTCGTACCGCCTCCCCCACCTCCTTCTTTAACTCTTTCTCTTCTTATTTCACCCTCTGTCGCTCGATCCCTCGATCGAGCCGTGTTCGAGTCTGTGCATCGTCTTCTCCACTCCGGAATGCTCTGTAATTTACGGTTTTGGATCATGCTCCCATCGAGGTGGAGTAATGACAGGTCGATCGGCTCCGGGCTACCATCTTTGCCGGTTTCCGCTCTCCGCCTCGCGTCTACTTATCTTTGCCACTTTCGATCCTACGAATCGACCAACCTACGTGCGCGCGTGTGTGTATTTTTCTTTATTTCCCTTATTCTTTTCCTTTCTGTTTACGCGAATTTCGAGAATTGTGTACGTACAAATTTCTGTGCCTGTGATCTCTGTTTGAATTTTCGCTATAAAAGTAAACTTCTTTGGAATTTGAACGTTGCGCGAAAGACTTTAGAGTAGAGTGCGACTGGATATGACACGGAGCGTTGATGAGTTTATATAATGTTGATCATTCGGGAAATTTTGGGCTCGTTGTGCAACTCGGAAGAAGGACGTTGCTAAAAATGTCAAAGTTGAAGTATTTCGTAGCGTCGTTCCGGACTGGCATGTCGGACGAAGTTCCATTGGCTCGGGACGTAAATCGAATCGAAGGCTCGTAAAGAGCAAAGCGCAGTTAGACTCACAATGCAAGGTTAGTCAATGTAATCGCGATCATCGCGAAGCCGTTCAAGAGCACGTGACAGCGAAAAGAACGATGCCTACGCAAATGCTGAAACGCCGAAGCGAGTCAGGTTCAGAAGGATTGTCTTCGCAACCGTTGATCGACAGTTAATCCGAGGAAATCTCGCGCGTCTGTTATTATTCAACTATTGTTCAACCACAGAAATATCAAAAATTCCTTCACTACCTAAACCTAACACCAAAAATTTTGATACAGATAAATTGATTCGTTGATCAATTCGATTCATTGATCAATTCGATTCATTGATTAATTCGATTCATCGACTAACTTGATTCATCCTTGATCAATCCCATCCTTCTCTAACTCTCATCCAATTACAGCCTCTCAAAGTCTTTGTATTGTGCTGTCTATTCGACTCCATTCACATATCCTAAAATTGCAAGGAAAGTTAACAAAAGTCAGAATTTCCGTGTAGAAGATTCCACAATCCTGCCTAACAATTTCCCAATAACGTTGATCGACCATTCGGACAAAAAGACTCGCGGTCCGTCGCCAAACTCACGTCGATCCGTGAAAACTCGCGCGCTGGCGCTTTGTTGGTACGCGGGTTCTCTCAGTGGCAGATCCGTCAGGCTCGTCACTTTCGTTTTCCACTGGAATCGGCCCGTTCCGAGCGCTCGCGGATAAATTCGTCACGGTTGCCTGCGGCCCTTTCACGGCTGACGTGGCCACGGGGGAAAAATCGCCGGTCGATGAATAGTCGCACTAATAAGAAGAAAACGCGCCACGGGGGAAAAAAGCTTATACAATTATGGCTGTCAACGACGGGAGTGCGCGCTCGCGCACGTTGCCTGCTAATAAACCGGCCGATCCCCGATCGAACAGATATTATCGAGCACAGCCGAGCGGCGATCGTCATCTGGTCGATCGACTTATTTCACTTCAAGATCGATACGCACTTTTCGTCTTCCACCGTACGGTTTCTAGATGATCAGGTTGTTTTAGTAGAACGAACAGCCGCGTTAAAGTGACGTTGGGAATAGTATTTTTTTTTAAGTTTTACTCGTATGTATATATATGGTAATATATGGTAATCGAAGATTTATAGCGATGATATTTAGATCCTTGGAAGTTTTCTTGGCGAAGTAACTTTGATTGATTCGATAAATCGTTAATAATCTAAGAGCATTTCCTACTACGAATTCCCGTTTTTGCGCCGGCTCTCCTGCGCGAACAACGGCGAAGCATCGAGGCACGTTCGACAAAGAGTCATCGAATGCGCGTTCGAACGTCCTCGCTTCGGGGTCGAGCGATTCGCGACGCGGTCTCCGGGCACAGAATTCGCTCGTAAATCGATGCGCGACTGGCTGAAGGCGGTTTCACGTTCTCCAAAGCGTTCCGTCGAGGCATCCGCAGTAAACTGCGACGCTTCTGCTCCCAGCGAAACCCTACCGGATTCCACGGCCGTATTGCCAGCCGCCGCCGCCGCCGCCGCCGCTTGTCGTGCGAAATTGCCTTCCGCTCCGCGAAACTCGTGCTCGATACGCCGCGCCGCCACGGCCGCGATATGATTTACCGTTTCCACGTCCGCGACCTCTCCCTCCGGCTCGCACCAAGAAGATAGCCCGATACGTACCGAGTCCGTTTCACCGCGGAAATTTATCTACGCGACTAATATCGTTTAATCTATCTATCGACGAAGTCATTTAATGGAAGTTATTTTCGTGAATTTGTTCTGGATCAAGATAGATATAGCTACTCAGCTGTATCGCATATCCATTCGAGAGAAGAGTCGTTTGGATCGATGATGACTGTTGTTCAGATAGATGGGAGGAAATGGACTATTTGGGATTCAGTTTGAAACTGACAGATTATTGGCAGAAAGTTTTTCAAGCGTCGACTGTAAGTTTAATATCCTATGTAATTGTTGAATTGATTCGATATAGCTACATATGTATAGCATCAAAGTGATTTCCCCTCTATGGATTAAGAATCTAGAAATTTCTTTGATCCAACTTAAAACTGTCACGGAGTTTTGGAAACGTGCTTTTATCGGAGCCTTATGGAACGTACGATTTCGATAGTTTCGTGAAAAGTAATATGTGTTTATGAAATGTGTGCGCAACCTTCGCAATTACACAACTACGTAATTGTTTACAAATAACTAATTGGAAAACGAATAAATATTTGCAAACATGTATTTGTCTTCGGAAAATAATCGATTCACAATTCTTCTTTTTGTCCTTACGTAAGAGGAACGAATGAAGCCAGGTAGTGCGTGCCTACATTGTTAGCGATAGTTTTTTAACAACCACAGGGTTGAATAGAAGCGTTTGTATAATAATATACGGTCGTTATCAAGCTTTCGTGACGTGATATTTCCTCATCAACCATCTTGGAGTCGAATTATTACCGACGTATATAACTGTTGGTAAAAAAATCTTTCCTTCTATTTCAAATGCCTGCACGGAAATCTTATAAGCGTTTAGTTTGAGAATTTGCAATAATATCGTGAAAAAAGGAAATATATTAAGATATAAAATGCAACGAATATTATAATCTTCCACTTACCGATCTTAAGTTAAAACGCAAAGTTACGGTTTGATGTCGACTAATTTCGTCGAACTCGAAACGAAACGCGCTGTTCGAGGCAATCGAAGAATCATTACGAGGAGTTTATCGCTCAGTGATAGATAGCGTTTAACAGGATACTATAATTAGCACGATCATCGTGAGTGATCTGCCACTTTCGATAAAAAGAGCGTAGGAGGAAGAAACTCGCGCGAACGAAGCCACCATTACGATCTAGGCGAAACTTCCGTTTGGAATTCTCATATTTTCGAACCTTCTGTCAATAGCAAATTACTAACAAGTCGCTTTAAACTCTCGGGAGTAATATTAAGTTAAATTCATTGATATTCGTTACGTTTCTTCGAATTATCTGGAAACTCAATCCTCTAATTCTTCTAACGCGAGAGAACGCAAAAATAACCGTAAGAAATGCGTTCTAAAACTATTTTTGAAGCCTGTGGCCGAGCATGTATGTGCCAAGAAGCGTTTCAATTACAAAAGATAATACAGTCTGTATATAACATTGTCCAAGCTCCAATGTTCCTTTACACTGTTTGACAGCGATGCCTTCGCTTAGAAAAATAAAGATCGAGCAACGATAAATTTCGCGATTCCGACCAACGACGTCCTTTTTTCTATCTTTCGCTCGCGACATAATTTCTAGGAAACCTTCGGGACGATTTTCGCTCGACAAATTGCCGACGACTGCTTGTTAAGTTGAGCGTAGCTCGATGTTCAAAGTTGGAAGCGGCGATGACAGTGAATTGTCGTATAATTTGAACAAAGATTACGTCCTAGGGTAGTTGAGTTCTAAAATTACCTGCTAGCGAAATGAAATTTTACCTGAATAGAAACTCGAGATTTTCAATCACATCGAAATTAACTCGCGCCATAAATATTCATTTCAAACCAAAGTCCAAAATTGTCAACTGAAAGTAACTTCTTTTCAAAAAAAAAAAAAAAAAAAAAGTATCGATCTTCGAATCAAAGTAAAATCATCATTGATCATCGTAAATCACGAAATTTTGTTTCTCCATGGGATTATCTCGCACGCAATCTTTCGACCCATACAACGATGGTCCAGAAACATCGACGAGATCGAAACGGCTCGAAAAGATCCGATCGAAAATGGTAACTTTGTCGGTATCTCGTCGACGATCTGTGATAACGTCGACGTAACAAGCGACAAGTCGAGCCGGTGAAACGCGGAATTAGCGCCTTCCCGCTTTAGGGATATCACGATAATTGGTCGGGAATTGTCGCGTGCATCGAGCCGCCGTCGTCCATTAACGGTCCACGATCGAGCAGACTCGTTTGGCGTTCGATCACGGCATGATGGGTTTCAAAGAACAAGCTTGAAAAAAACACGATACCTCCGACAATACTCGGACAGTGCTTATTTCATCCTGGAATCCGCTTTTTACACGCGCTTTCACGACGCTTATTGTCATCGTGTGCTATCTAAATGCGACTTTTATGCATCGAATTTTCAGTAGAACCGCGGATCACGAGGATCGCATCGGACCATTCGTTAATCCTGTTGGAAGCAAACAGGTTTCCATTCTCCTTGACATTTGCCTAGAATATCACGGCGGAATCGTGGTTTCAGGAAGAATTGCCTACTTCAGCGTGGTTATAATCGAAAATGAATCGACGACGCTGATCAATTATGGATCTGTCAATCGTCGAAATATCGCTTCGATCTTCATCAAATTGGATAAATCTTCGTTGCACGGAGCGAAGTGATAAAGTTCGTACTTCTGTCCATAGTATTGTTGTTCGTTCTATCAGTATGGATAACGATGTTGATCTATCGTTTGATTTCTTACGAGATTTCGAATTTATTGTCTCGATGGTATTAGGACTTTAATTCTTATTTCTGTTTTAAAAATTTTCCGACCTTTTGTCTCGTCGATCGTTCATTTTTACTTTCTTACCGTTATTTATACTCTCTTATCGCTTGTGTCGAGCAAAATGATTCTCTTTGCAACAACGATACTCGATGGCAATGACGATTTATACGTCGAAAAGATCCACTATTCTTTTATATAATTTATTTGGCTACTCGTCAACGATAGCGTGCGCGAACTCACGGGCAAAGTATGTATCGGTGTTTAATCGGAATTCGAATTTCCACGCGTATCGTGCGCGACTATTCTACATTCTCGATCGAACTGACGAAGACGCATCGCGCCGGAGCTCATACAGTGAAAGTATCAAATGTAACTCCGGTTTCGCGTGTTAAGCCTGTATAAATATCCGTGGACTTTCTCGCTCGGTCGCTAACTATCGGCACGATGCGTCGTTAGCGCGTTCGACGAATTTCTACGGCGCGGCGTCGCGACACCTTTTCAAGCACGTACTTTTCGATGTACGTTCGGCACGTACAATGCCTAGAGAAAAGCAACCGTTTCAGTAAGACTTTAAATTCTAGCGAAAGATCTCAGTAAGTTCTAGAAAGTTTTGCTAGGATATTTAACATGAACGATATCTCCCATCTGGTTTCAAATGTATACCATTTTTTGTACTTTAACACATTCGCTGCTATTGGCGCATAGGTTGCGTCGCTCCAATTATCCAGCGATACATAATGCCGCTGACGTAAGTGTTGGGTTTTTGCGTGCGCGTTTCGGTAAAAACATTGTATATGCAACTTAAAATACAGACATATGTGATTAAAAAAGCGTAAAATTCTAAAAATGATATAATCGTATTTTAGTAACAGCGAATGTGTTAAAACGATTACTAAGAATCCGCCTGATGTTACTTCGAACGAAGGAAAATGGCGTTACGTCTCTAGGGTGGAAAAATTCTAAGCAATTGTATTAAAAACGATCATTAAGGATTGACCTGATATTGCATCAAACACAGAGAAACGGTCGTGTATCTTTACGATCAAAAGATCGTAAACAATTATATTATTAGATATTATTGAAGTAGTATAGCGAAGAATATGTCTGTTCGCGTTGAGTGCCGTGAGCCACCGTGGCTCTGTACAGCTTTACTCTGTACACGATTAATTGGTCTATAAGTTGGCATCGATAGCAGGACTTTTTTGAGAGGTCGATCGCTAGATGGTGGATGTTCCGAGGAAATAGTCGCCTGTCGGGCATTGTAATCACCCGTTAGCGTGATTTGGAGCGCGAGACGCCCTCGGGCTGGCTCGAAGCCGCAGAAAAAGCGCTTCTGAAGGGACGAGGACCGCCCTCTTCGTATTCTCAACACGTTCCGCCAGTTTCAGTGATGTGTTCGCACGACCTACGACACTCGACGCGGCACCGGGGAAACTTCCTTGCAGATGAATCACTTTAATCGAATCAAACAATGGGAAACCTTCGAAAATTCTTACGTTTCTCCAGGCATTTTAACATCGACCCATTCACGCCTTACAGAAACTTTTCGGGAGAATCGAATCTTCGCTAAAATATTCCAGCGTTTTAATCGAAGTGTCGATGTACACAAATACAGAATTTGTAAGACAAAGATCAAATTTTAACCGGAGTCTCAAACAATGGACTTACGTTGATCATGTTACAGAAGGAAATATCTTCGACAACTCTTAGGTATATTGCATATCGTCTTATCCTCGATGCTATCTCCTTCGTTCTCTATACTGTACGCCTCAAAATAACCGAATCCATCGGAATTTCATCAGGACCTCCGGCAATCGATGCACTTTAATCGAGCGGAATCGACAGAAGGTTCCAATCACTCTTGCGTTTTATCCTCATCTCTGAAGTCTCTTCCAACTGTTGTACCACCTGTATCTCCAATCCGATTCGTACCCGATTTCCCGCAGATTCTTGCAAAGTGGTCTCTTTTCAGCCAGTTCTCTTCGGTTCTTGTGCCAATCGAAGATGATCTCGGCGTGTCCGCGCGGAATTCATCGGTCGATGAAATTCCGAGGCGACGAGCGGGCAAGCACGAGCACGGAACAGGCGAGAGCGCGCGCGCACGATACACGGCCGCGAGAACCGGTTTTCCATACGTTTTAATTTCACGCTGACATCGGTGCAATTCAGTTTACACGGATACTGGCCATTTTCTAGCGCTAGCGGGCCGCCGCACTAGTGGAAACAAAAAGACAGAGATAGATAGATAGATAGATAGATACATAGATAGATAGATAGAGAGAGAGAGAGAGAAAGAGAGAGAGAGAGAGAGAGAAAGAGAGAAAGAGGGAGAGAGTGAGAAACGATGATAACGCACCGCGAGAGAGATTAATGTGCGACCATAGCGCGCGTATTTTCGAAGCCAACGTTTCCAAGAAACGTGTGGCGATCTTAGCTTTTCTCTGTTCCCTCTAGTTTCGATCTTGATCAAACGACCGATCGACCATCAATTCCATGGCGACGCGACGCTTCGTCGTCCTTCGTTCCGATCGATTTCTTTACAGCCTCTTTTTGACGCTGATTTCGTGATGTTTTTCAGTGGAGGATCAATTGTTTCGAGAAGCGAGGAGAAACCTTGAGAATCGAGTAAGAATACTTGTCACATGGAATGGTTTTTCTTTCTTTTTAGTCGATCGATAATCGTGCGCCGTAATACTTTACGTCGATCACTGGCAGTCTCTCTACGCGCAAAAGTTTTATTCTTGGGAGATAAGAAGAGAGAATTAAAGATAAATGGAAGGTATTCCTTACAGTCGATCGATGATCACGCACTGTGTTCACCACTGACAGTTCTACGATAAACGAAAGTTGTATTCTTGGTACACGTAAAGAGAAAGAGATTTGAAAATCAAAGAAAAGCGTTCTCTGGTTCGAAGATCTTTCTCAGAGCCGATTGATCGTCACACGTCGCGACACTTTACGTCAATCACCGATAATTTTCCTACGTACGAAAGTTTAATTCTCAGAAAGTAAAAAGGAAAGCTTCAGAAATTCGAAGACAAGCGTTCCGCGAATCGAATGCCTCTACAGCCTATGAGTAATCACACGTCGCGACACTTTGCGTTCATCACTGTCAGTTCTATCGCGCATCCACCGACTATACTAACTCGAGCAATTGAACGTTTACGGATTCGAAGCAAACTTTCAGTCGTTATTTTATGAAACCTTTTTATTCTTGTTCTAGTTTCCACATACACTTTGTTTTAAGCACTCGCAGAACAGTTTCACAGTCTTATAAAAACCGACAAATCAGTTTCTCAATGAAAGATCACAAATTCTCGGGATCCATTGATCTTTGCACAATTCTGATGCTATCTTCTTCATCTGGCACTGCCTCGATGAAATTCCCATCACGACTTCCATATGATCGCGTAACGGGTACACCATGCACTTCTCCACGATGCACTTTCAAACACCGTTCTCGTAAACCGTTTCCTCACTCCATCCTCTCTTCCTGTTACCCCCTTTGATTCACAGAGTTTGCGGTTCTTGCGTTCGATTCACAATTTCGAGTCGATTCAGTTCATAGACACTACCGAGGAATAGACATCTAACAGATGGGAAACCGCGGAACGACACTTCGCGAATAGAACGACATGTAGACACGTCATTTTGTCACTGATTTGTTTGCTGCGTCAATGGTCACTAGGCGTTGATTTCGAATCGATGCGTTTCGACGATGGTCGTCGGATAGAATCGATGAAACTATAGGCATACTTGGATCGAAACGAGAAATGTTAGAATCGGATTCTACACTACCTGTCACTTTCTCTACTACGTTATCCGTTTTTGTTATATTTGGGATGAAAACTCTCGTCGACCAGTCGGTTTTGTTTGGTTGTCAGTCCGTCGTCCGTCATCGAGCTTTTCACTCCACTGCTCTAATCTATCGACGTCACATTGTCATTTTTCTTCGTTGTATCCATCAAACTTGTCGAATTAGCGGCCGGTCTGATACATCGCTGTCACTTTGCGTTGCCCTACTGCCTTGTTTTCGATCACCGTAATCCCAAACGAAAAATCGTCGATCTTCGACCACTCTACTCCATCCACATCACTCCGTCACGCGGTCTCGTCATCGATCGTCAAAGTTCTTCGTCGGAACGACCCGTGCACTTTGTCCCGTAAAGTCACCTTGTCCAGTGTGTTCAGTCTCGTCCCGTCTCGTTCCGTCTCGTCCGCTCCGATCCCAGTCTATCCCTATCTCGCGAGCAAAGAGAAACTCCTATCTCGGTGATGATGTTTTGATTCTTGAAATGGATCGACTCACCTGCAGTATGTATCCCCGCGTGTAATCCTCGTACGTCCAGCCGAAAGCGGCTAGTAAACGTGTCACTTGCGCGTGCTGCAACTGGTTGAACAACTGATCGAGCAAGATCTTAAGGCGGATCGGTAGTGCGCGCGAGCCGTAGAGTACGAGAGATGCGACGTCAAACGCGGCCGTCGGCTCGACACTCTCTGAAGCCGGTGGCCTCTCCTCCTTCTCCGCGACATCGGCTCCACCACCAACACTGCCACCACCACCACCGCCACCCCCACCTCCACCGTTCCTATCCCCACCACAGCTGCCCCCACCGGTCGTCGCTCCCCCACCACTGCCACTCGTATCGCCACCTCCACCTCCGCCGCCACCTCCGCCACCGCCTCCTCCTTCCCTCGACGCCGCGGCGGCGGTCGTCGTCGTCGTCGTCGTCACCGTGGTCGTCGGCGTCGCCTGCTTTACCCTCCCTCCGCCGCTTTTGTCCTCCCTACCAGTGGCACGGGGGCTGGAGACGACATCCCCACCAGCCGACAGTCGCGCCAGCGCTGCAACATACAGTGGAAAAGAGACAGGTTAGAAAGAGAGTCGCCCGCCGCGTTCGTTCGTTCTCGCTGCGCGGCGGATTAGCGCGTGTGTTGGTGACCGTGGACAAACCTCCCCCACCACGCGACCCGCTCGGTGGCACCTCCTACCCCCGCACCTCCTATGCCCCCACCCACTCTCGTTCACGGTTGCTGTCCTTTCGTTTTGTTCCTGTCTTTCGCGGCCTCTAGCCTGCTCCGCCGACCGTTCCGTATGTCTCTCTCGCTTCTGTCTCTCCGGGTATCGTTCTCGAGCAACCTAGGGTCGTCGTGGCACCGAGGGTACTTACTTACCCCCACCCTATCCGCCACCGGACTTGCCCCCACCATTGTCAAGTACCAACACACACCAACGTTACGGGCCACCGTTACCGACGCACACGCACACCGCGCGCGCCCGCGACGCGATAGTTCCACTAACACCGATACGCTTCTGCTCGCTACCAATACTGCGAGCTGGAATGTACGGCCGGTCGCGCTGCATCCCCACCAACCGGATTTTCTCATGAGACTCGGCAATACTCGGCATCCATCAACCTGCTGCTGCCGCCACAGTGTCTCGGTTCGTACGCCGATCGCTGTTCGCGTGATACCTACGTTGCTGCGGCGCGACGCGATGCGATTTCAGAGGACGGCGAGCTTTGTTTTATGCACTTATGCTTTCTTTCGCGATTTCACTTCGAATATTTGATAGCAGGTGAATAGTATCTGGTTTTACGGCGAATATGATGCGGTTATAGTTAGTTAAAGGTGTAGGAAAAAACCTTTTTCATTGTCTAAAACATAGGATTAGAAAAGGGTATTTTGTTTAATAAAAATTACAGGAATTCTGCATTTGTTCTGCGAAATCAGATACATACCACGGCTCTTTTTATGGAAAGTTGAAAGTTGATCTTATCGAAATGTATAAATCAGTATATCAAGGTAATCAATAACATTAATGCTTAAGTTTCTATAATTGGCAATATTAAATATTACAGAAGTGAAAACAGCGATTGCCATTTGCTCTTCTAGCCAGCATTGTGCGACTTGTCTCGGTAGTTGTCATTACTCAGTTGGTTATATCTGCGTTCTTTTTCGACTTATAATTTCCTAGCATCAGTTTTAAGTTTGTGCTTTGTTAAAAGATGCGATAGAGAAACTTATTTTTCTGTATAATAGTCATACACGTATTCCAGTTTCTAATCGTATACGTTCGCGTATCGCGTAAACGTTAAACAATCCGTCGTTTGTAACGGAACGGTGCAGCGATCGCGACGTAGTTTCACGAGGGAAAACGCCCGCGGACACGATGGCCCAAGCAGCGCGTTGCTTTCTCAGAGACACGGACACCGACGTATATAGTCGTCGAGACGGTGGCCGTAAGGTCTCGAGGCGCTTTCCCTCCAGAACCGTCACGCTTTTCGCACCTGACGATTCCTATCTCGGGACACGAAAGTTTATGGACCTTCTTACCACGCAGACGCACATACAATCATACACGTAAAACATACCGCCTCTCCCGATGGTATCGTTGTCGGGTTTCGCGTACGACGAAAACATTAATCGAAAAGGTACGCGTCAATCCACCTCTTCTCCGTCTGCTTCTATCTCTGTCTTGATCGATATGGTCGAACGATTTACGATTTATAGGCTGGCGGATGTTTATCGGATAATACGAAAGATTGATGCGTGACGTTTTGTCTTCTTTTTTTTTTTTTCTTTTTAATGACGAGACGATGAACGCGAAGATCTCGGAGAAGAAGGTTATGAGACGAATGGTGCACTTTTAATGGAGAGTAGTTAGGTTTCGTGAGTTATGTAACGCGAGGAACATATGGTTGTCTCGAAGATCAGAGCTCCGATTTGACCACCTTCTTTGATTCTTCTAATTGCAGCAGATGTATACCGACGATAGCATCTGGGATCGATTACTTGTAAATGATATGAAAGTACGGTGAATGAGAGTAAAAGCGGTGCTTTGAGAAGGGCGCATGGTAAACTGTGACGTCTTGACGTTACTTTTGACAGACACGAGTATGATACCTACTTTTTAAGGCAAAGTGATAGGTCATTTCCGATACTTCAAACGTAATAAAAACGACTGTAATTAGTAAAATTTCGCTAATTCGCGAAAGATGTACCAAGGTAAAAACAAAAATTGCGGTAAACCTAACCGTTCGAAAATTCACATGAAAATGAAATTCGCGAAGCGTTAAGGCAATGTAACGTAGTATTTTCCACTCTAATACTCATCTTAGAGTCGGTTTAACCTTAACACCGAGCGATTAGTTGCCGAAATGCGAGATAATCCCCCATTGTCGTGCACAATGCACGATGGGAAAGCGATGGTGATTATGGGAGGATCCATAACGCTTGTCCTTTTTGTCGAAGTAGATAATATTGAGAAAGTGCGGTGTGGTTGCGTCATGGGATGACGCCGGCCATGATTGTCGCTGGTCGCTGTAGGTGCCATATCGTGGCATATCGGGCCCCATGACGAGCGGACGCTCGCCTCGCCACGGTCCCACCTGGGGATCAATAGAAACCACCCAGTCATCGCGATCGGGCGCCACTTGTCATTAATGACTATCCGATTTTCGATTTAATTAAACCGCGATGACGATCTCGCCACCTAGACGAGTCAGGGATCTCGCGCGGCGGAAAGCCAGATCGTTTCTGGAACGATCGAGGCTGCATGATTGGTCCGAGTTGCTCGGGTGCTTTAGAGTTTTTAGAAGGGGCTTTCTCAGGGTTGATGAATACGGGGGTCTTTGTTATCCTGGAAGGGTAAGAGGCGGGAATAGCCAGGGGATGGGTTGACGGGCTCGTTTGCTCGTTTTCCAAGAACTTTGAGTGTTTCGGATGAGCACTGGGATTGGAGTTCGCAGCAAGAGGTAATTGGTTGTTTAGTCAAATTCGAGACACGGTCGTTAGTAATAATATTGTTAGTAATAAAACATATTTGAAGTATTTATCGTATTGCAATTTTTAATGAAATTCGTAATTCGTTAATAGAAAACTTATCTTAATTTTTCAGGATCGAAGAAGCGGCTTAAACCGGAAGAAGCCATGGAAATATAAATACAAAAGTTGTAAACTCGCTCTATTGCTTGTTCTTATCGAAATGGGAAATAACAGAGGAGGAAAGAAGTATGTGTCTATCGTATACGAAGGGGAGGATGATCATGGAAACGTTTGTATGGAATCTTAATTCCCTGAGAATTACTTTGCAGCCTTTTCTAACTTGTTAAAGATGTCGTAAAATGAGGTAATATGTGGTAATATGTGTATCTTAACATTCATATATCTAATGTAAAATGTAAATGACAGGAATGTAAACCAACGACGGTTCTTGTTATGGTAAACTAACAATGCCTTGTACGTTTAACCAACTTCTTATTAAATAACGATAACACGAAAGATTTTTTTATTCTCTCCTTTTAATTAATTGTTTCATCTCTAAACAACGTAATTTATGTAACACTTTTTCTACCACGTTTCTATATTCCAAGGCAAGCATTTTCCACGTGACCAGAAACGTTATAGATACTTCTTATGGGCTCCCCATGAGAATAGCCAGGGACGTGGGTCTTTGAAAGAGGCAAAGACTTCTTCAATCTTGCTAGACTAAGTCAGTGCCGTCGACAGATGGAGCTCCATGTTCTGTCCCCTTCTATGCCTTCTAACCATACATATATATAGATACAGAAAAATCAACGCGTTCTCAAGGGAAGCTGTTACATTCACCACACACATTTCTCATATATAACCCGACATCCATCAACATTCCCATCCTATAATAACGAAGACGTAAAGAAGGAAGTTCCTTAATATTCTGGATCGATATAACGAGTCTGACCCACGTAATCTTTACGCGTTAAATTGATTACGTACTTATTGGCAAATTAAATTAGGCGTTGAAATTTATATAACATGTTATTAGCAATATCGTTATTTTATATAGCACTAAACGATATAATCATAAATTAAAAAATTTCACTTTGAACCAGGTAGGTATATTGCAGATCCTCTACCTTTGATGGTCATCTCGATAAATATCAGTGAAAAAGGACGAACGTACGACATCGAGCGAAAGCAGAAAACATTTCACCGAAGCGTTTCATCGAACCCTCGATCCGTTTTCCGTCGACATCGCGTTGTTGTTATATTTTTCCTCTTTTCGCGGATCAGGCCGGTGGTTTTTGCCAGCGACAACGAATTTTCCAACGAACGAACGTCAACGGAAGGGTGGTGGCGCGATGTCGACCGCGTGTTATCCAGGTTTGCGGCACGGAACGCGTTTTTGCGAGACATGCGCACGGTTCGTCCGTCGAATTTCATGGGATTTCCGTTTCGCTATTATTTTTGCTTTCGCGTATCGACGCGTTTCACAAAAGACACTGTTTACGTTGCAGTTTAAACCCGTTCCACATATTTTCGTGACATTTATCGTTGAATCGTTGTTTTATTTATGAATTTTTCAACGGTTCATCGGACCTTGATATTCTTCTTATCCTTAATTAATAAAATCAATATTTTGCCTTTTATCTAGATTCATATCTATTCTTGATTTACATTCTGTCAAACGTTCGTTTTATTTTGTTACAGTATTTTGTTACAGTAGGTTTCGTCGTATTAATAGCAATTGCCATTTAATTATATCCATTTATCTTGTACTTCATTCGTATCGCGTATCAAACAGTTGTACGTAAATTATATTTACGTTGCAATAAAAGAAATACGACTATCTTACAAACTGTTAACCAATGTAGAGCACGTCGCTGTTACAAACCAATTACCACGTACTTTACATTCATCGACCCAAATTCCCACAGACATTTTCCCGTTACCCAAAATATTCCCAATACAGCGTTTAAAAATAAATAAAAAAGGAAAAAAGGAAGGAAAAAAGGTAGAGAAAAATAATTCTACATACAGAGAGATCATCGAAACAACAAGCAAACTAAAAGTCCTCATCCTCCCAAACACGGCACGTTTTCCGAAAACAACAATCCCTATATACTCACGCGTGCGCAAGCTTTTTGACCTCTAAAACAAAAAGCCAAAACAAAACCGGGGGGAGGAGGAAAAAAAAGGAGATAGGAAAAAAGAGAAAAAGGAAAACGGGGAAAAAAAACTGAAAACCCGGTCGACAGGGGCGTTCGATCATGGAGGTAGGCAGCCACGAAATGGAGATTCGAGTGCATGCATACATAACCGATGGTCGTAGGTATACATATGTGAGAAGAGGAGAGCGCGCGCGCGCGCTACCGGGACGCGATGATGCCGGGACGTAATATCAATACGCCACGAAGGCAGGATGGTCGCGTCTGATTTTCCGAGCGCATCGGCACGTGGATAATGTTTTAATGGAGTTTGCGGAGTGCGAGGAGGGATGGCCGGGCCAAGGGTGAGCTCGCCATGGTTTACATACCATTTACTCGCGCCCTGTAACCTCGCCAGCCGACTGTTTACAGTGCTGTACAAACTGTGCTCGCGTTGCTGCCGCGACGATGATTCTTCCTTTATCCGTAGCGATATATCGCGGCAATCGAGCGTTGTCACTGATTAGGAAAGATGGTCTTCTTCCATACGCGTTCTGGTCGTTGGACGAAACGGTGACAGATTTTGGAAACGTTATGAGATAATTTCGTGTGATTTCCGAACTTTGCGATCGAGGAGATGGTTTTTGATTGATTTCGGGGGGCGAAGGGTTGTTGGCGGGACGATCGAGGTGGAGTAATGGAATTGTTATGGGAATCGAAGGTTTGCAGGAGGATGGAAGCGTTCTTGAGTAGTCGGGGATGAAAGTTTTGGGCTAGGTATGGTGTCGTTCGGGGAGGCTCGGGTTAATCGAAATGGAGTCGAGGATTATACGTTTTGATTGGTGAATTGTTGACGAATACTCGGAGGGAAAGCAGACGTTAGATGTTCTTTGTGATTAAGCGAATGCGGTTGCAGACTGCCGAAGGGTAATTAGAGATGTGTTTTATGAAGAGCTGCGTTAGATGTTTTGAAGCTTGATGACTGTCCTCTGTCAATCTCGAAGCAGATGACCTGATTCAAGGAACATAGAGGCCTCCTTGTATCTTTCAGTAAATATGACTGCAGTTATCGATGAAGAGATTAACCGAGTATCTATAGGTATATTTGAATTATGAAAGTAATGGAAACTTTACTGCAAGTACAGTCTGTTTAGAATACACGGCAACTTTGTATCATAAATAACATTTTAAACTTATGTAAAAATTAATGTCGACATTTTGCGTATCCTCGTACAATCTTTAAATATTCCAAAGATATGAAACTAATTTCTCAAAACTTTGAAATATCGCCGAGTCGTGCTTTAATCCTTAACTTAACCATCGAACGGCACGGAACCATAAATCCAACCCACTGAAAGATTCTCACGTAGGCAAATCCTTTTCTATCGCGTAGTAAGCGCAAACAGAAAGAGACGTACTATCGTAACCTTACCGAACCGGCATTTAAACGCATTCCGTTATTATCGTCGCCTAACGAACGCGCTGTAACAGGCAATTTCAGTTCGATGTTGGACGTCTCCCGGTGCCATTACATCGTTCGTACAAAGTAAGCAAGAAATCACTCATTATGTTGTTAGACACATTACAAGGATGGCGCTTGCGCAATCCTCGTCGACTTCCTGGGACAAACAGGCAGGCACGTCACCTTCTATCGGCCTCAAAAGAAAAAAAAAGAGCCACAAACATACGATATCGTCGTGTTCGTGTTCCATCCGGCTGCCTAAGTGACATTATGCGAACCAGACGATACGAACAAGCGATAACTTGAATTTGATCGCGGTTCTTAGCTTCTTTGTATACGAGACACGTGTTACAATGTAGCTTATAGCGTAGCTTTTTTGCTCTTTGTCATTGGCTTAATAAGTAGTTAATAGTTGCCTAGAACTTTTGAACGATCCACTGATTGTCCATTTCACGTATATTATTGACGGCGTGTTTATTTCGATTGAAATTTGCATTGAATGGACAAGAATGTTCTTTGGTTTGATGTCGGGATACGATGAGGAAAACTTGGCGGAAACACGGTGTTGGTATATGTGATCATAGTGCGATCTGTTATCTCGTATGTTTTATTCCGTTGAATCAGTCCTTAATATAGTATTACCGGCTTTTGTTTTAACAATAACAGTTAGTTTTTTACTTCGAACGATTCTGCCTAAATCAAACTCCTTTTACATCCCATAAATGGCAACAGAGAACTACAGGTTAATCAATTTGCGATAAAAGTAGAATAAAAGATGGATTTTTATTTCGATTCAAAAGATCACATTCACCTCTTACCATTCTACTCTCCACGAAACTTCATAAAATCTGTACAAGCTCATCCAAATCAACCAGGCAACGACCTACAAAACGCAGAAGCCACGCAACAACATCGCGTCCTACACGCGACAGCCGAATCGAAGCTTCTAAAAATGGAATCTGCGACCTCGAAGAAACGTAAACAGGACTTCGTCTCTAGATGAAGCGACGGCCCCCTGTCAAAAAGAAGCCTCGTGGAATCGTCTTCGATCCGATATCCGCTGAACGATCGAGGACGTCTTCCAGCGAAGTCCGTGCCGAGCCGTGCAATTAACCCATCCGAGGTCGAGATCTTCTTGCAAGACGATCGTCTGAGGTCGGTATATTATATCGGTATATTTTAATTTTTATCGGGCTGCCTTGTGGAATTTAAATTTGACACGTCGATATATCAAAATCCTTGACGGAACAATAGACCAACTATCATTTTACTCGATTCGAACAAGACTAACTATTGGTATTCAAAATCAAAGAAATTCCAAACAAATAGTTTATTATTAACACTCGCAACAAACTCGTAAGAACGACGAAGTTTTCACGCGTTCCCTAAAACTGTAACCTCAGTTGTTAATCGGAGAAAAAGGGTCGATGGATCTCCGTTTGTTCAGAGTCCATATTGTGTCCCCCCGTGACACGTCTCCTGCGCGAAGACGATGTTTCGCAATGATCCGTTGAAACGAAACGACGGAGATTACGTAAGGGCCGGTGGTCAGACCTGACACATTCCCTGGGATCGATCGACAAGCTCGATCGTCCTCCCACGATGGACTAATCGATATTTGCACGTGGTTGCGTGCTGCACGACGCCCTCCGGGTCGTTTCACACAACGACGTGTGTACCAAAACGAGGCCACGTGGGAATTTTTGACAGAGTATTAGAGGAGTTCTTTCTCGTCTTTTTTCTCGTTTCGTTTTGCTTGTTTGAACGGGGAATAAGATGTTAAGGCGACAGTCGCTGAAACAGGTTACATCATCGATGACCGCGACCTGTTGCCTTCAGTGATCGTTGAATGGCAACCAAGACTGGTCGAGCGGAGACGACGCGTGACATTCTCTCTGACATGCATCTGGACTTCGAAATGATTTTCGTGGCGTAAACTGTAAATGATGATTAATTTTATGATCGCTGCTTATGGTAGGAATTGAATTCTCGCTACTTGCACAGAAAATCATCTAAAAGCAATTCGAAACCGATCGCGAGAACTCGAAAGGAAAAGAATGGGATTCAGTTGGGAGAACTAGGGGAAATAGCGAGTAAAAAGGGCATTTCACGCAAGAGGGAGTTAACGATGAGGCGTAGCCCCATGCCGAGAAAGCGTGCAGCCCCCCGGTCTGGTAACAAATGATAGTTTTGATAATTAGCGGCTTCTTTCTCGTTGTCCGTAGAGCGGCATCCCTTGAAGTTGAAGCCGCGAATGTCAATGGACGGCAGGTGCCCTGGCATTGTCTAAAACTGCACGATAACCCCTGTGGAAACGCAGATTCTTACAGAAACGTGGCGTGACCGAGCTGTTGACAGGTACCAGGGACAATGGACGGAAGTCCCGGGAGGGTGGCACATAAAGCGGCGAGAACAACCGGAAAGCCTGAGACAATGAGACGGCCGAGAAATTCAATTTCGGTAAAACATTCGAAATTCGCATGGCTTTCTTCTCTGATTCTTTATTTTCTACTATGTTTCCTTCCTTTTCTTTTCCGTCGTTCGTCGATGA
The DNA here is from genome assembly GCF_051014615.1 of Bombus vancouverensis nearcticus. Taxonomy (NCBI): domain Eukaryota; kingdom Metazoa; phylum Arthropoda; class Insecta; order Hymenoptera; family Apidae; genus Bombus; species Bombus vancouverensis. The sequence continues at coordinate 15,548,113 of NC_134912.1, read as the reverse complement.
TTTCTGAAGATGCGATATCAAAAAGTTTCCTCTTCCTGCTTCAATTACGCCGATGGAGTTGTGGTGTTTCGCTAGAATTGTGTAAGATATCGTGTTTGTGATTATTTGTTGATATCGATATATTTTACAATTTACGATTTCAAGTACGTAATTCAAAGGAAAGGATCAATTTTTCCGTCATTTTCCGAATACATCTTGTGTTAACGAATCATTTGTTCGTAGGAAAAACTAGTCGATAGATCGTTAAATAATCAAACTTCAAAACAAAATCTACTTGTTAAATGAGAAAAATCTGCCAATGGAAATAATACGAAGATTCTGCATCGACAGATATTTTTCTCGGCACTTCTACAACAAAGATTCTACTTTCAACTACCGATTCTTCGAAACAAACGTCCATCCGTAAGCCTTTTCCCTAAACGCAACTGCAACTAGAAACAGCAAAGAGACAAGCAGAGAGATTCAAGAATTCGTTCCCCGTCACTCGGAATTTGCATGGCGATCCGTGTCACCTAGTTACTTTCATACGTCATGGGGGAGCTCGAGACAGGTCTTCTATTCGGTAGCCTTTAGTTACGCCAACGATACCTCACGCAAATATCCCTTTCCTTGTTCCATCGTTACCTTCTATAGTGTATTCTCAGCGGATGAATAGCGAGGACAATGAAGCCTCGTGGAAACGCGTCACGCCCCATGAACAGAGCCCTGTACATGCGTCGACCGACACTCCGTTAGTTTTAGAAATTTCACCCGCCGATCCGTATCCAAAGCTGAAAGTCCACGATCCACATAATACGACATTCGGTCATTTTTGCTATTAAAATCGTGAAATAACTGTGCGAACACTTTTTATGCAATAATTGCAAATCACGTGATTATAGCGAACGACGCAATTTCTTTCCGCATACTCTCTCTACCTATCGTCCTCAATCGTGACGGACGTACTCGATTTCTTTTTGTTTTCGTTTTCGATTTTCCCCTTTTTTTTATTCACGAATCAAACGGAATAGCGAATCCACGCGGTCCCTGTGGAGCTGCGCGCTGCGATTGCTTTTTTTCTCGCGCCTTCGTTTTTTACACGAGCCCATGCGTGTGTTTTACGAATCGCGGTTCGATTTCCGGTTACCCTCCAGAAAGATTAGCTTCGCTCGTTGCGCTCGAAAATCCCGCGAAAATACTCGACAGGTGCTCGAATTCGACGAATTTCGAAAATTCTTCAAAAACACGGTTGTTTATATAGAGGATGAAGATAGAGTAACGAAAAAGGCTTGATCTTTCTTCTTTTTTTTTTTTTTTTGCAGTAACGCTGCATGTCAGCTGCGTCTGACACAATGGCTTCTGTTTTCTCTTTTTTATCGCACCGGTCATAGGGAAATTGTATTTATACGTTGCGATATAGATTTCTAATACTGACTTATTTCGCTCCTAAAATAAAAATACGGCTCGAAGTTGGTTTGGTACTAGCGATGATTGGAAATCGCGCAACGTGATTCGACGTCATAGTAAGAGGTGTTTAGTTTATTTTAGCATCGCTTCGCGAGAATCGTCTCGACATTGCAGAGGAGATAATGCACGGATGCGCGCACGTTGGTGCTGGTCAGAGGGTGCAGGTATGTATATGCCGGCTATACGTACTATATCGAGACCGTTTCTCATCCGGAAAGCCGACGATTAGGCCAGTTTTGAAACGTAATGTGGCCGCCGACACGGAGCCATTTGTCTTGCAGCGCGTCGGTGGACGTCGCACCGCGGGATATACATTCTGTCCCGAAGCAAAGAACGAACTGAACTCGAGAGAAAGGAGAGTGTTTGTGCGTGAAAGACGAAACATGGTGAAGCGTGATCGGGCGAGCGAGAGAGAGAGAGAGAGAGAGAGAAAGAAAGAACTGGAGGAGAAGGAGCCGCAAAATAATTGTTCGTCGGATGAGTTTGGGCCCCTTATACCCTGGGACCTATACCCGACACCAGACGACCCAATTCGACGTACTTTTGTGATCCAAATGGGATGAGTCAACGATTGATGTTTCTGCCGGTCTTTCAGACTCTCTGCTCTGCTGGATTTTATCGGTTTCGTCCCTGTCGATGGCTCTCCGCTGGTCCTCCGCCTTTTCTCCTCTCCCTAATTCGTTTTCTCGATCATCGGCTTCCCCTCTGCTTCTTTTCGCTCACTCAGTGGCCTCTTTGTCTCGCGTGGACGGCGATTCCTCTTTGGTCGTTAGATCGCTGGCTATTCGATGGAGGTTGCACACTAGTCGATAGGAGTTCGCCCCGTTTTTTGACTGATGACGATCGTCCCTGGACAGTTTGCGTTTCAAGCGAGATACTCGTTTTCGATGTTACGTCTTTTGTTCTTATCTTTCGCGGATTCATAGAAAGGCTTGGATTGTTCTTGGATGCGGTTTATTGTTGGCCAGAGAATGGTGTTCTCGACGCGACGACAGGTGTCAGACTTCTAGAGAGAAGGGAGAATGTGATTGGACGGTGGGCAACTCGAGAAATGATTGACAGTTGGAAGGAATCTAATGATACGTTTAAAGGTCAACAGTGTCGTCCAATCGTCCCACCAGCGCGTTCTACGGACGAATTGAAATGTTAAACGTCCACCAGCGATTTCGAACATATATCGAGAATACAAATATGACATGTTTGAAAAAATGTTAACGGTGTCGTTTATGAAGTCGTTATCTAGAATCTAGAATCGTCAAAAAACAAGATGGATATGTTGTCATAAAACATTATATGAGGAAGGCTCGTTAAAAAGATTAGGTTTAATCAATCACACCGGAGACACTGAACATTCGAGTATTTGAATAAATTATCTAATTGTATAGCAAATCTTCGACAAATCCACGTAAACCGTAAAACATCAACTACCTCTCTTCGATCCACTTCCACCAACCTCCTCGAACATCGATTCCTTTCTTCGAGAGCGTCTCAATTCGACTTTCAAAAATCGTCGCGTCCAAACTGCGATGGCCGGTACTACGCGTTCGATCGGTGAACACGCGAGGAGAACAATTAGAGATACAAGAGGGATAAAATAGTTGGGACAAGCGACAGGTCGACAGGCCCTCGACGTGTCCTGTCGCGTGACGTTCGCGAGAACGTTGGGCTCCGGTCTTTGATGTGACCGCTACAGCAAGGCCCTCGGTCGACGAATCACCGATGCACGATGCTCGTTTGACATTTTCACTACGGGGGACGGGACACGATAATAATAGGTTTAACTTCGTCGTTCGTTCGACTGAAATTGTCTGGAAACCGGCCGCCGTCAACGTCGCCCAAGCGTCTCCGTCGATTTTTCTTCCAGATTTCTCGATTCATCGCGACCTGGATTAGCCGAAACGCTAAACGGATTCACTTGGTGTTCCAGCGCAGCCTAGCAAAAACAGAAGCCAATCCCTCGTTACCTGTTGGAGACGAATCGAGCTGATTCGAAGGGACCGAACAGGTACAATGTTACTGAACACGTCATGGCCTCCGTGGCTGTTTGCATAGGCTGAAAAATTTCGAGGATAAATTTGTTTCCACTCTAAACATCGCTGATTTCTCAAATGGATTCGGCTGGTAAGAATAGCAGACGGTCGGATCGGATTTTAAGAACGGTGGCTGTGATTCGTTTCAGGTGCGAATTTTTCATGGTGGGCTTTGTTACCGTAGATGTATAGCAGTAGGTAGTAAGCGGAGGACAATTGCCAGTAACAACCAGTTAATTTATAACTCTTAAATGATTCATTATTAAATGATTTCATGGGGAGAAAACGAACAGGTATGTATTCGAAAAAGAATTGGTTTTGAGGGAATAGAAACAAAGCATTAGCAACCGGACCGTTAACTCATAACAGTTAACTCGGAAAGATTAAAGGTAACAAGTAAGAAGGGTACCGTATATTGTCAAATCTTGCTTTTAAATTCTTTGCTTTCCTTTCTTAAAACTTTAGCTTCGTAAATCTCTATGTAGTCATGTTTAAGTCTGGTTGAAATATGCTTTATTCTATCTCTTTGCTTCTTAAATGACGAACATTAGATAACCGATCGCTCATCAGTCTGACCAAACGTCGCGGTTTCCGGAAGGTCGAATCGATCGAACGTGCGTATCGACATGGCGTGCGATTAATTTCTATTAGAGGGGCGGAAGCGAGGGGCGTCGTACCGAGCGGGGGGTGCGCTGGACGGATGACGCGCCGGTGACGTCACTGCCGGTCAACTACAAGTATTTCGCATTAGCCGCAGCGGTCCGCTAATTAATTGGGTTAAAAAGACGTTAGGCGAATTGATCGGTCCATTCAAGGTGGCCATCAGTACGCCAGATAAAGTTATTATTCGGCCGTATCAATTTGCCGCGATCGCGTGCCATCCAGCTATATCTCGCGTTATCGCGTTCGATTCACGTGCGACCGCCATGGGAAAAACTTGAAACACGTTTCACTTTTCCCGTGGTAAATTCGACTCGACCGATGTTGCTAGCAACTGTTCCTCGAGGGCAGAAGAGAGTCTTGCAGGTATAGAGACGTTCCTCGACGACACGAAGGTTCGCGCAAACGTATTTTGTAAAATAGACGCGATGCTTTTAGATAGGTGGTTTAAGAACAGCGCTGTTGCATGCTTTGTCGCTATTAATGTATTTTCTGTGAACGGTTGGATGTTTTATGAGGTCAAGATGGGTAGTAGAATGTTCAACCCATTATCGATAAATGATATTTGATTTGAAAGCCAGTCTACGCTTTGTACTGTTTAGTTACAATTTTGTTGAAATAGCAGACTAATAATCGGAAGGAATTTTCTAAATAAAGAGTCTGAAATTCGTCTTGCAGTGTCCATTTCATGGGTCGAGCTCACAGGCGCCATTTCACCAGTAAAATCGCAGTTTTCTTAAAAAGGTATAGGTCAAATTTCTGCTTGATACATTCCCCTTTTCGTGCTTCTTCGTGCGCGATACGAAAGAACGGAGATGACAATGGAATTAACGAAATTATCAGGATCCTTCGGGTTTCAGGGCTGAAAATGGTAAACATGGGCGCCGCGCGGCATCGCCAGCGGGTGACTCGGTCTGAAAGGGCCCCCGAGGCGCTTAGGAAAATTGCTGCGTGCCGCTTCGAATTTTGGAAAACACTGCGTTACCCGCAAAAGCCTGCCGGTCAGTCTTTTGTTCCCTTGTCACCGGCCTCTCTGGGGGATCGCATGGCAGGATCGTTCCTCGGTCAAGATTCAGTTGCGTTACATCTCCTCCTATGTGTTTGTAACTTTGACATTGTTTTCTCTTTGAAAGATTCTTGGAACTTTTTCCGACTGTTGTTCTCGAAGATACGATACAATTTCCATTTGAACGTACATCATGGATCGAATCAAAGTATCGAAAATCCATAAATACATGTCATAAAGTTACGATTAGTATCAAGCATTGCTTCGACACATTTGCGAAGATTTTTGTAGCATTTTACGAAAAGACATTTACAACAACACCTATTCACTGGATAAACCGAGAGCTGCGATCAAACGAAAAAGAATTAGAGGTAGAAAGGGAAAACGAGAAAGAGAGGAAGAAACACTCGAATGGATATACATATGTATATAAAGACCTTAGGGCACAGCATCAAGGCCTTGGGTAGCCATTGACAGAAATGGCCGTGTCATCCAGTCATGATACGTCCCATTGTGCCTCCGAAGGACCTTCTGGGGACTGCATTATCGTCTTCCTATATCTTTTTATTAGAACCCCGAGTCCCGATTTCTCCCTGGCCCCCGGCACTCTCACCGCGACGAGAGATCTTCGCCGCTGCCGCCGATACACGATGCGTCAGCAACATCCTCGACGAGAATGATCGCCTCGCGAGCAACTTCTTTCGAAACTGGCTGCAGTTCCGTAATTAATTTCAACGGGCAGCGACGCTATCGTTGCCACTTTCGAGGAAGACAATGGCCAATGCTGGCCAGTTCCTCGATCGATTTGGTCTTTGGAGTGACTGCGGGAAATTTTGTAACGAAAGCAGGCCGTGGAATTGGTCAGCAAGATTTGTTAAGTATGTGGCAAAGGTACTTTCTAAATGGATGGCGAGTTTGATAGATGGTAGATTATTTGTAAATTGAAGTAATAATGTGTTGTAGAGAATACGATATCTTAGGTAAAATTAATTGGAAGAAAGAAAAAAGGAACGACAACTGTTTCGATAGATGTTTCATTTATATCAATATACGGAAGTTGCGCACCTTGATAGATTTTACAGCCTTTCCCTTAATTGCCAATGGCAGTTTTCGATTAGCCGTTTCAAGCCAAACAGTCGTAACAACCGATGCACGTGCATTACAGATGATAAATTGTTGCTTAGTGGTCACGGTAGACAGGTGTGCAATATTGGTTTCATCTTCGAGTATAGCTTATAACTTGGAAGAAACTGCGTTTTTATCGACCACTGCTTCATTTTTATTCATCCTATCTCGCTAAATCTTCGAAAGATCTTGTAAGGAACTTAAATCACACAGGTGGTCTTTTATATTTCGAAATGTTAGCCATCTTTGTGACATACTCTCTTCTTTACAACATATAGTTACGTTGCAATTCGATGACACGATATTCTATGCTCGTCCTTCGTAGATTATTTCTACCATTTTTCGTTTCTGCTTCCGCTCCGAAATATTAACGCTGACGTATTACGTACTATGCTTTTCCATTTCCTAGTTAAAATATCTCTGGAAATTCTATCCCCAAAAAAGCACGTGCAACTTCAATAATCTCTATTTTCCTTTCCTATAGTCGAACTCTGATATTTCCCACGTTCCAGGTACGCCAGCTAAACGTAACTATTTAAAAAAGCATCGTTCACAGGAAGAACAACAAGGATCTCGGAGTGATCCTCGTGACGGAGGTTATCGGTGCTGAGCTGACAGTCAGAGAGAAACGTAATCGGGGCTGCATTGTGCGCGGCTACGTCCGTCGCGGCAATGGAGCGTAATTAGCTGAGAATCTGGCAATTACCGGTGTAGCGAGAGTGCAAAGGTGACACGGTAACGGCGGGGTGATTGATTTTAGCGAAAACGCGAACGGGGGGAGCAATTTGTCAAGCTGTCGGCGTTCCATCTCTGGCAACGCGGCCACGCAGCGTGAAGATACGGATCTCCTTCTTCGGCCGCTCTTCGCTCCGCGCGAGCTCTCCTCGTCAGCGCTGTCCTGCCAACTTGCAATAATGTATCGTTCCTTTTTTTCCTTCCTTTCAGCTCTTGTTTTCCGTTTTTCGTTCCACCGCTATTTTTTTGCCCGTCTGCGTTGTTCTCCCAACTTGCAATAACGTTTTGATTTTTTAAGGATTTATCCTTGTTACGTTTTTTCTACCCTTTATTATCTGCAACGTTCTGCCAAACTTCCAATAGAGTATCGTTTCTTCTTTCGTCCGAAGCTCCGGCTGTTTCTTCTTCTGCTTGTTTTTATGTATCTGCGTCTCTCCTCCAACTTCTAATTACATCATAACTTTGATTTACAAAATCTTTAATTTACAAAAGTAACTTCTCCAATGGATCGTTTAGTCGTGTTCAACTCACGTCGCGGCCACCAATTTGTAAAGGACTTGTGTAGAGGATGGTTGGTCGTGAGATTTATTAGACGAGATTGCTCGTAGTTGAAACCGTCAAGTGTGTTTAAAAATAATTAAATAAATCAATATACAGACAATATTCGCTGAGACGCTCGTGCAGTGTATAAGTCGCAAAATAAGATCGCTGATAAATACTTGATAAGTGCTCGATAGGTACTCGTAAATACTCGTAGATTCCTATTTCGCTTATGATCACGTCCTCGTCTTTACTCGTCGGTTGCACGTAGTGGCGACATTGTTTATTACATTATTATTATTATTATTGTATTGTATTATTACATTACGTGTTTCCTAACGATATTGATACTCCGAGGCAAAACAACAGCATGATTTGAATTGTCCTCAAGCTCATGTGCCGCTACACTTCTAACCAGCGTAACAACTTACATGTGAAAGAGTATCAGAACCATATTCGTCATCGTATCTTCTGTCAAAGTCCTCTTTTTCACCGAGAAGAAAACTATAACAACGTAAATTGTCTTGCTATTCGTATCGCGTCGTTCGACAACGATCTGGCCGATATCAATCGGCGATCAACCGTACCAAGTGCGTTGCTGCGAGTGATTTTCATCCACAGCTATCGCCGGACAATGCATCCGTGGTTTACACGAAGAAATCGTCCATTCCTTGTCCTGATTTCACGCGTGGGAACGGGAGAAAGGTCGACCGGATCTCGAAGACACTGTTTCCCTCTCTGTCTCTCTTGGCCGTCGATCGATAGCGGAAGAATAAGGAACAACGAGCGTTAAAAGAATCCAGGAAGAAAAAAAATGGACAACAAAGAGCCACGAAGAAACTAGGGATCGAGGTTTGCAGCGTGGCTAGAACAATCGATACACAGGTGGAGCATTATCGACGACCAGATAGAAAGGTTGATTCAACTGCGAAATCGTAGCACCTTGCCCAGATCTCCGCCCGTTTCAGATTATCCCGGTCGGGTGTGTCTTGAAACGGATCACGACTCTTTTCACCCGTTCTGCAACGTGTCTTTCCTCTTTTTTCCCTTTCCCCTCACATCTCTTTTGAGAATACGAGGAACGAACGACCGTATCGCCGCGTGTCCGAACTGTGAGACGTCACGGCTCGTTAGCCGTGTGGTTCTTCGCACTTTTAAGCAGGCGAAGGATTCTAGCGCGACGAAATATGCCAGGAGAAGGATACCTGTCTGTTCGATCTAATTTTTTTCGAAATGAATTTACTAATTACCTAAATTTTGAAAATCTTTGAGAAATATTAAAATCGTTAAAAATATAATTTCTAATTCTAGAAGAAATATGATATAATAGCAATAACTTACAAACTTTTCTTCCAACGATTAAAAATCCAATTTACTAATATAAAAATATAAACGTATAAGTATATGCCTGTGCAATCTTCGAGTGGACAGTGGGGAAATCACGAATTCCAATTATAGTCTAATAATAGCAGTATCGGTTCATCTAGAGAAAAATGCATTGTGAAATACATTTGAATATTTAAACGTAATTTACGATATAAAATATACGAGATCAAATTTCATAGAAGACTACAACGCAATCCAAGCGATGATACTTGATGCAAATTTCACGTTTTATTAAACCAGCCTTTTAGTCTTTCGACTAACCGCAGAAAGATAAGCTAGCTGTACCACAAACTTCTCAATATTACGCGTTGAAAAATGAACGCAGTAGTTACAACAGAAGATAAATATCACCAACAGAACTTCATTTCACTAGCATGGCTCGGTACCCTTCTCCATCGTGTGAAAACCATAGGATCGCAGCGAGATACCATCATCATCAAAGGCCGCAACGTTTCATGACATATGAAGATTAAAGGATTCGGTAGAATTTTGAAATCAGGTCAGCATTGTTACAACATAAATACTTTTATTCCACTTTGGTAATACCATTACCTATTGATCCTACTGTTAAGCAACTACTGCATAAAAAATATAGTATAATCGTAGAAATATAGCCACTAAAAGGCTGGATAAATTATATCTATATAAAATCTATACGGTTCACTAAATCTCAATTTAAAATTAATTCAAACACCCCAGTATCCAAAAAATACGTTTCAATCGAATCTATCAAATCGTTCTAAAATTCACAACCCGTTCTCACTACCCCGTAAACCATCTTGTCTGCTCCATCGGACTCGCTATAAATCGGGCTAATGAAATCCGCAGCGCTCACAACAAAAGCTCGCTCGCACGATCTTGCGTCGTAACAAACGCTCACGTAGCACGCATACGAAGATGGTTATCTGACGTTATTGCTGCGGTGTCAAGAAGTTAGTCGTTCGCCCTGGGGGTTACTGGTCGAAGGGAATAGGGTTGTCCGCGTTCCCTTCCTTTTTTCCCACCCTCGCTCCCCCCGTTGTCTTTCGCCGCGTCATTAACACCAACAGGCCCCGAACGAAAAACGTTATCTCGAATCGAACTTTATTAAACGACGCACCGCAAGCGAAAGCTTGCGAAGAAGTCTTGATTGGTTTCTAGAAGACAGTCGTATTTTATTCTATTCGATTTTTTGACGTAAGTACTGACAGCATTATGAGAAACTAGATTTGGGGTCGATTTTCCGAGATATGACGACATTCTGACGATTTATTGGTTGATCGTTCTATCTTTTGTTGGACATTGCGTCCCGAATTTTTCTTGGATCTCCTGTTTTTAGCAATAGCGATGTTAATTTTCTTGTTCAATTTCAACAACGAAAGGTAGTTACTAGTTGCAGAACGATTTAACTTCGTGTAAGGTAGACATTGCCAGCAAGGAATACAATTGAAAATAGTCCATAAATTGATCAGCTGTAATCGGTATCAAACCAACGTCAATTTTTACGATCGTCTAGTAGACACGCGTTGCCAATTAATTATCCATGTCGATTCTATTATCCTCAATTAGAACGTTCGAGCTACGAACAGCAGACTAAAATAGAAGGTGCTCAAACTGTTTCACTTCAGTCGCGTTTCACGACATTTGTAATTTTCGTAAGTTCGTAACCTCTTACCATTCTCCCTGCATGTATAGCAAGCTTTCAACATCGCTAATAATTACAGTAACACAAATATTTCTTTGACTAGGTCTCGGTAGTACCCACATTTTTTACAAATTAAATCGATGAAAATGAAGCTAACCCTAGAAACTAAAACTAAACATCATCGAATCGATGCCTAGCGCAACTCCCAAGGACTTTTCGCTATCTTCGTTCTTAGTTTAATCTCAAAGTAGCGAAAAACGTCACGACACTTTATCCGCGGGCATAATCCTACAAAATGAAACCTACGTTAAAGTCACCAGAGCGCAGGTTAACTGTGCGTTTTGAAGGGAGGAGCGGAGATTTTTCGATGTGTAACGCGCGCTCGTTGTCCTCCGCGTCCCATTAGAACGATAATTAATGACGGCCGCGAACACGGTCATAAATATCGCGCGTTATTATGCCGCGATACACGCCGCTGGCAGCATGGCGTGGTGTCACATTTGAATAACACGGCCGCGAACTAGTGCATAAATTTCTAATTACAAGAAAGCAAACGCGCGATTATCATACGCAAGGAGAATGGACCGGGGAAGACCGAAATCGACGCCGATTCCGTTGCGCGTCGTATCGGACCTTAATTAATCGACGCTTCGACCATCGGCCCCCACGATTATCGTTCTTTATGGGAGGAACCAGAGGGACCACTCTTAAATTTTCTATTCCTTAATATTCACGAGAGACACGCTTGTTTTCGGGGGCTTGGGTTTTGGGATGAATTATTGGGAGAAATGCTGGGTAAAGAGTCCTACAGGATGTTGTTTGTATCTAGTCGATGTAAATCGACGAAACGAGACTAGATCTTGGCTTAGTTTAACGCGTAAGCGTAACAAACGACGAATAAGTTGAAAATCATCATAGTTTCGTCCAAACCATTTCGCTAAGACTATTTCGAAAGATAAACGAATGTGCATCAGAAACAAATATTTCCAAATTTATAGATAAAAATGTAAGAAACAAGTTACGAAATCTACATTGCGTCAAAGAGTAACCTATAAACCTGCAGAACTACTTGGCACGCCGACTCAGACAATATCACCATGCAGAACATAACATCGCCTACGTCAATTATGTACTTTTTCCAGATTAACGATCATGCTTCGTCGTTTCCTTTCCTTCCACCATTGCCTCTCGAGCAAGTGATTCGAGCGAACGATTCTCGCGCAGGAAAACCGAGCGAGTCGAGCGTTTTCCACAGTGATAATCGTCGGCAATGCTAACAATAACGACGTTTATTAGCGGATTAATTAAAACCGAGGCACGGCCATAATAATCACTTTGCGAGCTATTCTAATGAACTTAATTATCGGCCACGGGATCTCGTGAAATCACACGTTGTATACAACGTTACGGCCACTGTGGTGTGATGTAAACCAGAAGCTGATTAGTATTCCGCGTACACCGCTGTTGCATGAACTATTTATACGTTGGATCGCGCGTGTACACACGGACACGCCGAGTATTTATATTCCACTTATTAATATATCGAGAGCGCGCGCGCGCGCACTACTACGTAATTGACTGTGAATCAGCGTGGAGAACAATCAGACTAGACGGGAGGAGGATGGATATGCATAGGGGATTTTCGATCGAGAGGTTGCTTCGACGTAAAGGATGAATAGCGCGCAAGGGAACCGACGAGGCTAATCACCCGTAAATAAACCAGGACGCGTGTTACTGATGCAGCAGAATTTAAGAATACATCATGTAAAAACAAGAGAATAACAGAATAAAAGAATGGCAAAAATCGTTTGATTACCTACTGTTATCGTCCGATTTGTGCCAGTTGTAAAGGTGACTTGCTAAGGAATCGTAACTTAATTATGACAGAACTTTAAGATTCATTGATTTGGTCTAACATAATTTTCTACACAACGAATAACAAACTTTCAATCTTTCAATGAACAAACATAGTTGAATAGTTGTACATTTTCCACTGTATTATCTGTCTCGATTGCACCTGTTTGATCAGTAAATAACATGGACAACGCGAACGACATTGCGTGGATCGGGAACCATCTACCGTGTAACTGTTTCATTCGCTAATACTCAACTTAGTTTACGAGGGCGGTTGCACAGTCCCATAAACACATGGTCTTATGGGGGCTGGAAAAGCCCCGGTGACACTAAAATCCGTAGTTTACACCCGTAACCAACGTTTACGACCTCTTTGACCATCGCCGCCATTGACGTCTCTGTCATTCCAATTAGGACGCAGTAAAGTCTTCCCCTTTTTTGTCCAATGCTGTTTTAGGGTTGAATCTCGGAGATTTCCTGCAAACATCCTGCGGAAGGGCAGTCGGGGACCTCCGTTCGGGGGCAAAAACGCTCGTCCCCTCGAAGGGACGAACACCCGCAACGTTCTGCTGAACCGAAGAGGCGAATAATTGTTTGGGTCGTATTGTTGATGTTTTTATACACTCTGGTTCCTTATCTTTCCAAAACCGACGATTTCGCTAGAATTTTAGGTGTCTTAAAAGAGATGAAAGTGAAATTATGTGTATACCCATTCTAACTAATTTGGGTCGAGGTTGCTACCTGTACTTTATCGTTACACAAATCTATGTGAATACAATATACAGGGTGGTTGGTAACTGATGGTACAAGCGGAAAGGCAGTGATTCTACGCGAAAAAAGAAGTTGAAAATATAGAATAAAAATTTTTCGTTTGAGGCTTTGTTTTCGAGAAAATCGACTTTGAATTTTCGCTCGGTACGCGTGCGATACGTTATAACGGATCTCACTGTAGATCGTTGCCTCGATGGAAAAATTAAAAAAAAGAAATTTTTTTTAATGTTTATTCTATATTTTCGACTTCTTTTTTCGCGTAGAATCACCCCCTTTCCGCTTGTACCACCAGTTAGCAACCACCCTGTATATACATATTTATCTACAACAGTGTACCAAAATTGATGTTAAAATGTTAATTTTGGCACATTTTTCATGGAATCGCTACTTTCAAAATGAAGCCCCCGCATTCTATCGTTGTCTCCTATTCTAATAAATCCTCTCTTCTTCACATATACGCTTCACATACCTTCACATATACACACCTACACATACATCACACCGCTCGATCTATATGAAAACAACGGCTGTCGATCGTATTTCGCGTGTGTATGTACGACGTATGTATAGATGTATACACCGCGTTGATTTTCCGGCTGTGAAATGGGAATGGGAACAGGAACGGTAACGCGGGGAACGAATCGCGCCGCACCGCGGGGGATCTTACGGAAAACAAGATCTCATCAAGATAGCCGGATGTTCGTATTCTGTTGCACCGTTCTGACGTGCTGGCCCCTGCAACTGCCATCTACCATTAAGCAGGATCCGGTCAGGGTCTTTTATAGAAAAAAATACACGGCAAAACGGAGAAGAGACACGGCTAGTCATGTACTCTCCTTCCCTTTCGATCATTCGTCCTTTCAGAATTTCTTGAGAACGCGTTTGACGCCTCAGGTGGGAAACTGTTCCCGTTTTAAGAGAATAGGCAGGTGATGGGAAATGGGAATAGAGTATGCGTATGAAGAGAAGGGAATATCGTGCGAGGGTTAAGTTCGATCATACGTGGCAGATGTGTAGGATGGTGAACATAGTAGCGGATGTTAGCAAGCTAATTATGACAAATATTCAAATAAATAGACGGCTTGTTGAGCTTGTGTCATTGGTACTCAAGATAAATTGATGATTATGGGGACCATCCAGATTTATTTGTTGATACCAAAGGTTTCTCAACGCTCTGACGGCCGCACATCTCGGCGTAGACTGCCAACTGCCGGCACTTTTCACTCAATCTATTATCGTATAATTATGATACACTTTTTGGAAAAACTGCATCGAATGCATCGTCGTTATCGAATCTTTATCGTATTATTTTAATTTATTCTGTATATTTGTGCGTTACATGAATTTATTTATTTATTTCCTGGTTGCCCCATGCAGTAACCAAAATCGAGATTATAATCATCTCCTGACCATGCAATTTCAGGGAATCATTAAATTCGCTAATTGCCAGTCTTATCAGTGCATTTGTAAATCGTTTCATTACAATAGAACGTTGAGAGATAATCACCAAGTACAGGAACCATTTGTCTCACGTTTAAATATCGATCAAGTTAAAAATAAAACTGATGTCACGTAATCACGTGACGACGGCAGACTGCGGATGACAGAGCGAAATCACGTGGACGTGACATCAACCGTCAAAATGTTAAAAGTGAAGAGAAATCGCCGAGATCGTGTCACTGTCGTCAGTCTCGTGAAAAACGAGTGGAGGTCGCCTAAATCGTGTCACACGCGCTGATCATTTAGAACATCGTTCAAAAATCATTATAGTCGTAATAGGATCGTTTCGTGCTATTTTCAGACAAGATTACAATGTATAGAAACAAGTAATGTCAAGAGATATCTGGACTCGTATACACGGATGCAAGAAACTACCAGTTCTTCGAGAAACTCCTTCCAAACTGACATCATCGAACCGCAACAAGTACCGGGCAATTCAACCTAATCAAACCCGACAACCACGCATGGTAGCAAATTCTCGATCCCCTTCAATCCCACACGATCTCTGCGCCTCTCCTAGAATCAACCAGATAATGGCGTATCCGCCAGTCGTCACGTCTCATGTCGTGAACATGTAAGAACGAGAAGAAGCTTTTCCAATCGCGAAACACCATCGTTCTTTCGTTCAATCAGAGCGAAGTGGAAGAAGTAACCGATCGCGGGCAAGAGGAACGTAGATAGCGAGGGCAGCGCATGGCCGGTCCTTATATCTGCGTCTCTCCTGGACCCGTAATTACCGGGATCGGCCTTCACCGCGGCAATTTGTCAAGGCTGTAATAATCCCGGCGGACCTATGGCATTGTATACATATCGGCAGATGCCTCCCACCATAGCAGATAACATCGATGGTCTGCCAGGTCTTCTCGGCCCGGGATCGTCTGAAAACCATCCATTTCGAGATCCGCGCCACTATCATCGGCCTCGCTGCTTTTGACGCCCGCCTCGAATTAAAGCCAATCGCCACGCTCCGATAGCCTCGTTTCGAGCGCGGTCGTATCGCTCCGCGTGCAAATACAGGCGAACGTTCGACAGAGTTTTCCTTTTGTTTTCGAACACGCGAGACGCTGGCTCGCGATACATCGATCCTGTAACGCCAGCTTTTGTTCGAGGAATCAACGTAAATGCGAAGAGAGGTACGTAGGGAAAGTGGTATTCGCATTTTTGTTTCTGGAAATTCTTAAATATGTTTCTGATCCGTAAGATAGGAATCTAACTATAGATTTCCATTCGTTCGATTCAGAAATGTTTAAATCTTACGTTAAGTACGATTTTGATTTGCCTAAATTGCTTTGGCAGAAATAGATGTATGAGATACAATAGAATCGTGGATTTCTATTTTAAAAATGAAATCACAGGGGTTTGCGCTGATTTTTATGAAAAGTGGCATTAAATGCAGCATCCTCGATCCTATTTATTCGCGATGCCTAACATTCAACGATACAACGAAACGCAACATTTCCAATCTACGGAAATACGACGATTATTCGAACCACAGACAAACATTAACCAAATTCTTCGTTCCAGAAATGTTCCCTGTAAAGGATGACTCTAATCGATCCACTTAAACGATTAAATACCTTGAATTCTTCACCGCCGCAAATCTCTGCTGTTACAATCAAACAAACTACCCAATCTCATTCAATTAAACCAACCTGCCGATTCATCACCTCAAACTCGTCGAATTTGAAACAAGTATTCGAAACGACAGAATTACTGCAAAATAATGTAAAATATTTTATCTGTTTCCACATTTATCGATTCGTCCAAACCGTATCAAAATCTTCCTGCGCCATTCATCGAAAGGTCAACACACCAGAATAAGGTGAATGTACTTATCACTCATTCTGATAAAACCGCAATATTAATTGTTCTATTCCATTAAGAATCCTCCGTAAACCCCCCCATTCATTCCAACGGCAACACCCTTTACCACCAATTAACCAGCCACGAATCAAGCCAGGCATCGTCCTCATCGCACAAAACATCGCGAAAAGCAGAGGAACGCAATTACGCGTTCCCGTCCGATTTCCAGTATCGTGGACGTAGCGCGAGGCATTAATATTTTCCCCGGTCTTTTCTCTGCTCTCTATCTGCCGCCCATTAGCGAACCTAATTTATGCATCATCAGCGGAGCCACAGCCAACCCTTTTCCCCTTCCTGCATCCATCTTTTCGGCTGAAAAGTTTCTAAAGATTTCCCCGTGCCGGCTACGAGATGTACATCGGGTCTCGCGTCTTAATTACGCAGAGAAAAGGCGCTGCCGTCTTTTCAGGGTTGTGCAACCCGGTTGTGAAACCGTTCTTACGCCCTCGCCGCCCTTCTTCTCTCGCCCTTCTTTCTTCGTTTCAGGGTGGCTAATAACAAAGGGACCCAATAAACGGTAGGTAGCTGTCCGTTGGATTACCGGCCACCGCCACAAAGCCTGCTATAAATTCATATACACGTCGTGGCCTCGACGAATGGGGAGACTGGGACCGCTAGTCGTAGCAATAAGACAATAAAACGAGACCCAGAACTCGTGCTTCAAACAGCGCCGTATTTGTTCTCTGTTTGAGAAGAAGTAGATGTTGGTTGCGTCAGTGGAACGACACTTTTCCAGGTTCTGAGGGACTTTGTGATTTTTTTTTTGTAGCGGTATAGATCATTATTGTTCAAGTTTGGAGAGTTGCTTTTATGTTCCTTTTCGTTCCGCTTCTTTTTTTGTTGGCACGACAGTAGGTTACCAGGATGCGGTTCGATGAGTTATTGGAATTTGGGGATGACTGTAAAAGAATCACGTAGAACTAAATGGAAAGGGATGATGAGTAGACCGTTCGATGGAAGAATACGACGACGATGACTGTGTAATTTCCGTCTTATTTCTTAGTGGCATTATTTTTTACAATCTGGAACATTCAGGAACAGTTTCTCAAACAGTCGGATAATTACATTTTCAAATCGGGAGCCGACGATAAATCTCTAATGAATCTGTCTCTTCCACGCAAGTTTCGACTGACTAAAGAAGTAAAAAGATTAAGTCGCCGTCTTGGAAATTTCAAAGCTTCCGTCTAATTTTCCTTTCATCGACACTAGCCGAACTTCAATTAGACTAACGTCACGTATACCACATTGTTCACTGTCGTAAGCAAAACTCAATCAAAACATCGATCCTTTGCAACATTCATCACAAATATACATCACAAGGTACATATGGCGAAACAATTTCGAATTTCCATTCCCAAATCAATCGCACGAACATCCATGGTTAGCATCGAGAAGCAACGCAGCTTGGTCGCGTCACGAAAAAGCCATTCAGCTCTCTCGAACAATTCCGTCCGGCCGTTTGTCCGATTCGTTTCCTCGCCAACCCTCTGTCTCGGTTCATTTACAATTAACTCCCTAATTTCAATCCAACTACGCACTCTGCCACGCTCTTTCGCTCCGTCGCCGCTGTTCCGCATCTCTCCCGTCCGCAGTGTTTGTCCACTCTCGCGATTGGAGGAAACGTGGAACGCAAGGGGGTAGAAATGGGGTGTGTATCGTGTTACCCGGCGTGTCACCGTGCTTATCCTATTCGAGCTCGGTGGCCGAGGGTTGCGACGATTGGTGGATTCCCCGTGGAAGCCAGGTGCGTTCCTTGTTCCCGGTTAATCCACCCATCGTTTTTCAGGGGACTCGTACAGGGTATTGTGTAACGGGCGGGGGATGCTACGCAGCTGCTAACAAGCACGAGTTCGCCGAGTTTTGGTGTTTCACGCTACCGCGAGGGAGAGACAGAGAGGAGCGGAGGTTAAGGCTCATTGTGTGCACACGATGATTCCACGCCCGATGGAGGAATGGCGGAGCACGATATATCCTTGATATTAAAGACCCTGTTTTTATCTGTTTCGTTTTTTTTTTCATCGAGGATTTTTATATCTTTTTTTCTCCTTTTACGTCACGCTTTATGTATCGTTCTTTCTTCTTACTGTGATTCTTGGTTGCTTGGTTGTGTTTGGGACGTATAGCAAAGACTGTTCTTACGTTATTGACAAATTACTTTTTAAGGTTTATTAAAAATCCTTAACCGGTGAAAAAAAGAAGAAAAGAGACGTGTTCCATTGAACGTTCGGTTGTATCTTCTACATTATACGCCACAAAAAATTGGAGAAATTCGGTCGAGAGAAAAAAAAATCGGTAACTCATCTTTATCCCCGGATGTTGCACCGTCACATTTACACCTGTCGGGGATTCTGCGATATTATTTATAACGCTGACGGTGTCGAAAGTGTCACGGTAATTTCTGTACATCGAAAGCCGGGCAACTTTCCCGTGGGGGAAATTGAAAAGTTAGTGAATGGATGAAAAAAAAATACAGGGAACAGGAGCGCTAAGTACGCGAATGATTGATGGTTGGAAATAAGCTGTTACGCTTTTTCTTTCGTGGATATGAAGAAATATGTGCATTATTTGTAAGATGACGTCATCATTATGTACATAGGGTTCGCTTTTTAGGGCGAAGGGGAACGCTAGTGTTTTAATGGCCGCTATGCGGATGAATGGAACATGGTGACGTTAATACCATGCTGAACGTATAATATGACATTTTATTCCTATCGTAGGATAATTTTTACAGCACAGTTCGGTCGTACGTAATGCCATTTTCATTTTCTAATTATAACACTAATATCCCCTCTCTTTGTTCAATGGCCAAGGAGTACTTCATTCGACAATTTATACGCATGATGCATGTTATAAGAAACATCTGAAGATTGTAACGAATCATAAAAATCTATATACGTGAGCACGTGCACGTACATATTTGATCGCCTTGACGTATCGAGTTCGTCAAATCGACGGTCCGTTAGAACACGCATCCATTGTAACCATAACCCTACTCAAACGCAATTTCGACTGAACTGAAACCCATGCCAAAGGGATCAAGCCAACGCACAATCCCAGAAGAAACCTCAGCCAGGTTCGTTTAGGTAGGTTTCTAGTTCCAGCTTGTACCTACCATCTCCCATCACTATCCCGAAATCTGTCCATTTTGAATTACTCGGCCGAGTCGAGTAGGATATTGGACGTAACGCCATCATGACATCCAGCACACGGGGGAGCTTCAGACCTGGAAGAAAGGGGGTCCGATCCTGTAGCGGTGGGTACGGAGGGACTGGGTTGCCCCCCTAATGAAAGAGAGCTCCCACTCGGCTAGTTCTCATCTCTCTGCTTTCCCATGCGAAATAAAATATCGCTAATCACTGGTGCGCAGGGCTCTGAGTAGGCTCGCGTGCATCTGTGTACTTAACGTCCCTCCGCCTCTCTCCACCCCCGTCCCCGTGGACGTCGCGTGCACTCTCCAAGCACCCCGTTCTCGAGAGTCGCACCGCTACCGGCGACTTTCGTTCTCGAACGTCCCTTCGAAGAGGAGCGAAGCCTTCACCGAGGACAAGGAAACAATGGGATGCCACTGTGTTATGGGTTATTATTTCTGTTCGGGGCTGCCGGGGATATAATTAAGCGACATGGAGCCAGCCTCCTAGCTACAGGGTTTGTGTACCTTCCAGTATGCCCGGTCTTCGCGAATGATTTCATTTTCGAGGGATCATGGACCACGATGTGGGGTGATTGGGAGTTGTAATTGTTTTCACCGGCTTCGTAAACAGTAAGCGGAATGCACCCCTTCTGAAGCAGGGGAACTTTTCTGCTTTGAGAGTTTCGCAGATGCTCCGTGAAGGCTTAGCGTGTCACGGGGAACACGGGGAACATGAAGGAAGATTTCGTGGCTCGCTCTCAGCTAGAGGTACACGGCTGCTTGTCATTTGTAAGCAGCAAGTATGTCTCGTTTGCGATCTAAATAAATATTCGATTGGATAAAGCGCATTCGTCGTATCGTGTACTGACATCTTACTGCTATTTCGTTTTTCGAAGATCAGCACAATTCGAATCAATAATTTCTTAGCCTCTATTCCCGACAAAGGAACGTTCCGCACAAAAGAACCTTAAAAAGAACACAGCCTAAAGAAGAAGGTAGAACAACCATAAGCTACAACTTTGGCCTGGTTTCAGCACCATCGCACGACACAGGACTCTCCCATTTCACGAATCTGCTGATTCCACCCTCCTCTCGATCCACTTTCCCCTTCCAGGTCCATCGAGCGTTTAGCAGGGACGGTAAACATTCGGGACACGCAACGAGACCATTCTAGTTCCTCGGTGTCTCTCTCACCCTCTCTAAAAAGGGGTTCGATCTACCCTAACGTTCCGGTTTTTCATAATAAAATCGTCATGCGCCGGCCCGATTGGCTGGGATCGCTCGAAGGGTCCCACAATACATCGTGGGCTTGTCCACGCCAATATTTCTGAGGGTGCACGACAGAGGGGCAAAAAGGAGAGAGTCTTCTGTCTCATAGTCGGAGGCTGTCGCTGTGTAAATAGGGCACACACCAAGAGACACACGCCCCGCGCCATTGTGTGTGCCCTCTCGTCTGAAGGGTGCCCCTTCTGTCCCTGCACAAAGGGTTGTCCCGGGGCCGGTCGTTTGAAAACTGAATTTTTTATCCGCTCGACAGGAAAGCGGCCATCATACCCATTCCATGTCCCCTTTTCGAGGTTTGTTCACATGTATGTAATATAACGTGAGCCCGTGGCCTGCCTCTTTCTTCGGTCCGCGATGTTCGACAGCACCGTATGGCTCCGTTCTGCTCTTAGCATTGTGTGAACAGGTTCCTTTCAGAGCTCGAGATTCGTCGTCGAGATGGTTAATGGCTTCTTCCGGAAACACGACGCGTCGCTTTCCTTTTCCAGGAATGATTCGTTGGATATTTCTCTGGGTCGATGAAAATTCGACAGGTTTATGGGTTTTTACTTGGCGTTTGATTAAAATGGAAAGCGTTTCGTTCGACTATACTCGCAAAAGATTCTTAAAGTAACCATTGCTTCGTTTGTACAGTTGCACAGGAAAGAAACGACGAATAGAAGATTCATTTATCCTGAGAATGCATTTTGCAGCAGAAAATTCCCAATCGTCAATGTCTCGATCTTCACCCTGATCGAAACAATCATTTCTCTATTTAAAACGAATATTTCACATGTACCTAATCTTCCATCCAATTTTCAATTCCATTTATAGCTCAGTCGAAAATAAAATTCAATCATTGCCGAATACCCACTCTACTATTGCCCCAAACTCAAGGTTTAAACGCCTCGTGTCACGATTTTCAATTCTTCGTTGGTTTATAATCGCGGTTCGTCGAAGATCGATTACGGCCGATGTAGGAAAGGGTCGCGGAATCCGCACGAGAGGATTGTTGCTCAGGGTCGTGAACGAGGATAGGACAGCCTGTTCTCTTGGTCGCGTTCCTTTTTTCCCGCCTCGTGACGGCCTCGAGAGTCCTTAATTTCCTCGGCGCGGCATTTTCGCGTGCGACACGAGTATTAAGTCGGGACTCGAAATGAAAAGCCCCCGGCCCGCACGTCCTTTCCACGGACTGACAGCTCCACGACGAGTCGACGGGAATTATTTAGCCGCCGTTGTTCCCGGCACGCCGGACTGCGCCGCTCTCGACGCATGCGGATCGAGAAACCTTCGTATCGAGGGTGCAGTTTTCATGAACAGTGAAAACAAAAACGCACTACGTTTTGAATCGTGGATAACTCTTTTTGCATGTAACTGTGGAAGTTTGCGCGCGTTTTATATATACGCAAAAAGATGAATTCGTTTCGTCCATTTCGCGTAGAGCGATAACTTTTTCAAATCTGCTACAACAATAGGAGAAAAAAAAGGAGCACAGTGCTACGCAATATAAGCGAAGTTTCTGGCAAGTGTTAGAGCGAAAAGTCCTCTTCCAACTCACATCATACACAGCTAACCTAAAACAACATCTACGAACCACGTGCTCTTTTCAAACTCAAAAAATAAAGTCGTTTCCTTAATAACACTACTTCCAAGCGAAGAAAAAAATTCAACCTTCCTTTACCCCGGCAAACATCTGTCCTTCGCCACGCATTCCTCCACCCATTTCAATCTCCCGAATCAACTCATCCACGGTTTCAAAAGTAAATTACGTCTTGACGACACGGCGGAACGGCGGAGCACCTGCCAGAAGGACGATCGATGTCCGACGATAGATAAACGTTCCTCAAGCGTTTCGGCGTCGAGCAGACGCGGAAACGATCACCGTCTAGGTAGCGATTACTACACACGGCCACGTGTCGTCTTTCCGGCGAGTCGTTTCACGGTCGTTTATGGGGAAGAACGAAAATTACCGAGAGAAGCGTCCGCTCTGTTTGAACAGACCGTCGGAATCGGTGCGCATCGAAAACATCGTCGAGTGCCGTGCACGACGTGATTGTTTGGAAAGCAATTTCGGCGTTGTACGTACTTTTATTAGATGATGCGCGGCTCTCGGAAGTAGAAAAGAGGTTGTAGCTTATGTTTGTAATGCTGTAATTTGTGTTTCGGATGAGTAGATATTGTAGGATTTATTTGCTAATAATACCCGTACTTCTGTTCATAATCTGCTATTTTGTATAAAATGTTTCGAGAGAGAACATCACATTACAATATTAAATCCTTGAACTATAGCTTTTTATCGGATCATTAATAATTCATACGAAAAGATAGCCAAATATTTCTCCATTAAATTACAATCTTTCTGTCGTTTCTACCAAAGTATTAAAACTCAATCCATTGATAGTCGCGATAGTTTCGACGCTGAAACCGCGCTCAAGCTCGATAATTTTCGATTCCCATAAGGTACGCGGCTCGTCCACGCGTGTCCTAGATGGTTGCACTTAGCTCGATGCCGGAAGCGTGTATTAACGAGGGAAGTCCCGTATCCTGGGACGACCAGCGAAACGATTATCGATAAATGACAGTAACCGCAGGTCGCCTGGCGTCGTGGCGCGCGTCAGTCGTGTTCGGAGTTACCATATGTCGTTTACCGGATCTGACGGCTAGAACATTATGCTTCCTCTTCAACGATCAAGTACAATACCATTCGATAATCGCCTTGTTTAAACGTTCACAGAAATTTTCTTATTATTTCTTCGTAGGTTGAAGATACAACTTTTAACGCGCTTTTTTCTATTTTATTATTTCGTAAACGATCGCTGGAGAAATAAAAGAAATTCAAAAGAGTCATCATCACCGATCGAAAGAAAAAACGTTTGGCCGCAATGCAGAGAAAGAAGGTAAGAACGAAGCAGGACGAAAGAACACGAAGCGGACGCGTGTCGTTCATCGCGGTCGTCAGAGAGTCGTTCGCTCGCGAGCACGAGGCGTTTCACTCGGCTGGTCGGTGACACGTTGACACGTGAAACGTGGCAGTCAAAGGTTGTTCCCTCGCCTTCCTCGAGCAGCGATCGCGTTCCGTGCATCTTTATTCGGGGATCGATCGAACGAAGCGACGATGGCGTAGTGGAACGGAGTATCGTGACCAGGCGTCTTCCGGGAGGAGTCGCGCGATTTCACGGAGACTTCCGTTCATTTTCCGTTCGCCTATTAGCGATCACGAATAGGACGGCGAGCCACCACCTATCCCCGCGCGACCAAACTCATTAAACGTCTGTCCGTTTGTCTCGCGATGCACACGCGGAACATACGCCGTGCTTTTCTCTCTCTCTCTCTCTTTCTACATATTTCTCCGTCTGTTCACTTATGGCGTCCGCCACGGAAGTTGTAAACGAATTAACGATGTGTCGTAGATCGCCGACCGGCATCGGCTACGGGGCGATAGGTACTATTCTCATCAGCCAGCAGGAACAATTACTTTTCTCCCACGTATCCCAGTCCAGAAGTATAGAACTTCTATACTCGTTGATGTCGCGGATTGCCTTCCGTTCGTGCGATCCCCCGTTTGTACGTGAGATTGATGTTTAGCTGTGAGATTACTTCAACAGTGGCGCGTACGAGTCTTATCGATTGACGTGGCGAAAGAGCTAAAATAATTATCAGTAGAATTCCTCACCTCCATCGACGGTATTTCGGCTTGAAATTTATGAATTGTTAAAAGTTCAGGAAAGCAGAAAACTGCTAGTCCATAATTTATTTGTTTAAACAAAACCCTACGTCCGAATATAGTATGTTTCGCGAAAAATACCCGGCACGTACAAACAGCATTCGTACGTCGCTGTATTTATTCTACTGTATTACGCTCTCTATTATTTGCAGCCAAGCACAGAAAATTTTATACCGCGCAAGGTTTATACAATCGCAAACATCGTAGTAATGAAATGGAGAACCCGATCAGAAAACTGTGCGTACACGTCTTTGCGTTCTGTATCAAATACCGATATTTCCGACCACCCTCGCAGCAACAACCAAACCTCACGAAACTCTGTCCCGACTTGCACCTGCAGTGCCGTATATTACCACCGACTCCACCCTTCGATTTGACAAATCGTCCCACCCCTTCTACGCTTTAATCACGGCATATAAGGAAATTGAATATCACTCGGAAAGGCAATAGCGCTCGTTGACAAGCGGCTGTTAGATTTACACCGGTCGATTAACCTGCCACGCGTTCCGCCGCGTTTGCGCACGGTCGGATCCGGGTCGAGAATGATGACCAAAAGCCGAGGTCGTCGGAGCGCTCGTAACTCGTCTGCTGGGCGCAACCACCTCACGACTTTCTTCCAGGTAGCCGAGAAGGAAAGCCGAGGAAAGGTGGGCCGCGCTGGGGGCGGTGCTCGCCGCGATTCCACGTACGGTTCGTTTTTGTCGTTTCCCGGTGTTTCACAAGTGACACGAGAGCCAAAAGGACCACCGTGTTCGCGAGCAAGTCGAATTTTATTGCCCTTTGCTTGCTTTCTCTTTTCTGTTTGCTGCTTTTGTTCTCATGATACATGCGCGTTCGTTGAGGAATGAAAAGTCGCTTCTTTGCAATTTCGTTCCGCGACATCCGTAACGGTATTTTGTATCAAAAGATAGGATCTTGAATTCCCTCGATTCTTCCATTTTTACTCGTCGTTCTTTAGAAATTGCATAAGTACGCTTTGTCGTGAATCATCAGCTTGCAATTTGCCTCCGTCGCGAAAAAGAAAGCGAAAGGTTTTATTAACGAACAGCATTCCCTTGTTAATTACGTGAATCTCGTGCACGAGCTAATTAGCGCGTTTTGGAGGCTTCTTAGAAGCGAATGGAGTTAATGAGACATATAAATGTACGACGAGCTATGAATTATTCACGAAGTCCTGGACGATTCGACGGTCGTAAAGCTGTCGTCGCGAATTATGTATGTGCGATGAAACAAGAAACGACTGTCCCCGTCACATTTTCATACGCGTGCTGTACTAATCGTTCAAGGGGAATATTATTTGCCATTAAGTGAGAGAAGACCAACGATGTTGGTAAAGTGTATACGAGTTAAGATTACAGTTATTTCATCATAATTTTAATTGTAAGTATAGTTTCTTATCCCGACATGAGAAACAGGAAATACGATTTCTACAGATACGCTACCTGGTGACAGTGCAATGGTACAGTGATGAAATACTACGATCACTGTGTGTCCTGCACATTGTTACAATTTCTCTCGAACAATATATATAGACGTTAGATAGTCTTTAATGCGACTGTAATTAAAAGGGAGTTAAAAATAGTTGTTTAATACCAGTCTGTGAATTCATAAGGCGAACAGTCGTTTCCTGATCCGTTGTTACAAGTCGCTCGCTTCTGCTCATCGCGAGCAATTTGAAAACAAAGGATTACTATCGACTGCGTGGGATCGTATCCATTACCCGCTGTTATATCTTCATTTGTACAGAAGATGTTCCACGTCAACGTAGCTTTCACATTCTTAGTATCTTTGTATCACTGAATAATTCATTTGTCTTGATAACGTACTGATCTCATGGAGAATCTGCGTGGTTCTAAATAGTATTAACGTGTTTCACATAGCGTAAGCAGAGTGTGATGAGCACTTTTCTCTCCATTATCGTTAATATATCTTTCAACTGTCTTGAAGGATTTAGACGCTTAATTGTAACTGATTAGATACGACGGTAATGCTTCGTGAATTCCGATTAGAGAATCTAATAAATCTAATTGCAGGCAATTTGATAAAACTTAATCGTTAACAAATATAGACGACTCTGAACACGTTCAATCAATTTACATACTCGATACGACTCTTTTAGCCTACTCCGTTTCTATATGCTGGATCGATTCCAGCCGGATCTTCTTTTAAACTCGACGATCGCTGGAAACACGAAACCCGGTCTCGAAGCATGGTGGATCCACGGCGATGACGCTCTCGGTTGACCCAGATCAGAGGAGCGTGACAGAGGTGCGACGAGCCGCGCGGGGGCGAGCGAGTACGTACGGAGATCGGCGTGTTGCGAAAAATGGCAGCGGTGGCGCGTGTGAAAACCGGGAGCGCGACTCGACGCGTATGGAAATGCCGCGCGCTCGGCATTGTATGGAAATGCGTGCGAGTCGAGCCGTAGGAGCAACCACTGTGACCAAACGGCCGCGATCGGGCCTCTGCCTCCCGGCATCGTAATGTCCCTGTCGAGAAAGCCTCGCGCGCCGCCTCGTAAAATCCGACTCGTACACCTTGTCGAGCATGCCGTTGTCCTGTCGATCCGCGAGGAAATTATCTCTCGCGAACGACACCTGGGCGATCCACCAGACACGACCTGTGACTACTCGTTCTCCACGTGCTTCGTGTCGTTGTTCGCGTTGCCTTTTTTTCTCCCTGGGAAAATGGAACGATCGACCCGCGTTGTCGTTAGTTTTATTTTACGTTTGTCGAGTGTATTGTCTTTTGCTTGTTTCCTGACTTTTTTAGCAGATTTATCGTGGGACTGACGGTCGTATTTCTGTTGGAGAAAATTTACATTTGTCGTTGTGAGTTTTTATTTAGCTCGCGACGATTTGTGATTTTCCATTTTATTTTATCTCGAATTAAAGATATCGTGATTATTCGATGAGCACGAACGATAAAAGGAATGAATTTCTCTGTTACAACTCTCTCTCTCTCTCTCTCTCTCTCTCTCTCAGCTTGGCAGACGAACTTTGATTGTTATGTATGTGTGGTCTATGAAAACTCTCTCTAAACTCACACTTTCCAGGAATTACTCAGCCTTAGGAAACAAACTATGGCTTCAGCCATTTCATATATATACGCATTTTCAGAATTCCTGTTTCAAGTAGGTATGTAATAATAGTAGTTGACTAGCTCGATAGTTCTGCAGGAAACCGCTTTATAATTTCTCAAAGTGGTTACGAAATGCTTCCAACCTTTCCCTAGTCCCTCTTGAACTTAGACAAACACATTTTCTGTTCTAACAATTGGTCCGTCTCTCGGTGTAATGAAATTATGTCGGTAAATACTAAAATTTATTCACCCTCGGTACATTGTCAACTTTTCCTCGCTACTTACGATCCTCATTAAGAAGTCGTGCGTCCAAGGACTCGTTGTTGCATTAAGTCTTATTTAATCGATGGCAAGCATCCGAGAAAGCGGTAAGTAGTTTCAGGCTCGTAAAATCAGCGGCGTACGTTGTCGAGCACGCTGCATAAGTTGTCGTGGCGATGTACACAGGTTTTAATGTACCCATGCCGAGCGTACATCACGCGAGACCGACCGACAGAGGTGCACGCGTGTGCCGTGAAAACCAGCTAGCAATTAGCCTGCGCGCCCTTTCTTCTCCACCTTGTTTTTCCCTTGACGAACCACGTTTTCGTTCATCCATTACGGTTATACGTGTACTCGTCTCTTCTTTGATGGATATAAGTTTGCCGAGTCGCACGGTACCATAAATTTAAAATTACAAACCACGTTGCATCGTCTTCTGCGCTGGATCTGAATATTATTTGTACATACAGCAAGCGTCCGGTGACTTACGATTAAAGTGATTTCTAACGCAAAAATCTAAATTTTTAATAAACCAAACCATCCAACTCTTTGAACAGTTCGATATTTCAACTTTCTATCAGATCCACGCTCTTCTCCTCCAACAATTAACCCTTTAACCTCCAGAATCTCTATACCTCTGCGTCATCTCACCTCTAAAAGAATAGTCACTTCTAAATCTCACTTATAACCAACAGCACAACCTCTATTACTCGGAATTCAGCTCGAGAAATATTACAGCTTCGTCCCAAGAGCTGGAAGCAACGACGCTCATCAGTCGGCATCGCATGTCCAATCTCGGTGGCACGTTTCCGCGCGGCCGTAAATTACGGTCGCGAGACCAGGCTCGCGATAAAACCACCGAATAAAATTTACACGACGTTTACGGAGTCGGCGTCAGCCGGAATCGAACGAGACACCTCGTTGCGGCCAGAGGTCAAGCCTGCTCGCTGGACCTCCTGTGGACACCGCGGGACGGAACGACTGCACGTCGTAAAAGTCATTTTGCACGCTCGCGGGAAGGACAGGTGAGCGAGCACGCGTGCGCGTCTGCTCGCACGACGACGCTCCTAGGCTTTCGAGGGCAACGCTTTCAACCGCTGCAATCGCTTCGAGGAAATTGCTTTCATCTGTGTTACCTTTGCGCGCCACCCTTAGCCTCGCGATCCAGAGGTGGGGATGGTATGAGGAGGCGGTGGATCGTCGGAGGAGCTAACTATTCCTTGACACGGGCTCACCTCTGATCCTGCAGGGGACACGGTGCACTGACAGTGAAACGAGCCTGGTCTTTTACATCGTTGTGCAGGACGGAGATTCGAGGACGATGGTGATGGATAAAGGAAAATAGCGTAATGGTTTAAGAACTGGCGAGACTTTGGGATTTTCGGATCTTGCGACTTCGTAATAGAGTTTTTGATCTACCTTTGAAAGTTTTTCAGTTGGAAGATTAAAATATTTACATGTTACGGACAATATTATCCACAATAAACCCCGACACTTCCCAAATAAAAAAATATAGGAAAATTAAAAGATACCAAAATTAAAACCTAAAGCAAGTTCTACTTTCTCTTGAGAAATTACCGTAACCGTTTCCCAGGTTCCTCCACTATCTATCCCATTACTCCTGCTCGCTATCCCAGACCATCGAGCGAGCAGGTGCGTGACGAGACGATCGACAGGCGTCCACCGAGACTCATTCAGAGACAACTCGGACCATCCTTCCGGACACAACGGTCTCGATTCTAGGTATCGTAGAAGCACAGGATCCTAGTAGCCTCGACCGAAAAGACAATCGCGCGAGGAACGGGGAAAGAGGAGAACGAGCTCGCCACGGGCAATAATCTCGATGGCTCGCCAATTACGTTCGTCTCGTGGCCATCTGCTTCTTCGGGAGACCCGATCATCCTTCGACAACCTTCCTTCTCCCCTATTTTCTACGCCTCCCTCTGTACCATTTTCGAGTCGACCCATCGAATTTTTGGCCAAGAACCAAGTGTGGTCGTGGTTCGTCGACAGGGTCGAATAAAGTCGAGGCTAGGCTAAGAGGCGATGAAATTGGTCAAGAGCGAGGACAGCTTATCAATCGCAAATTATTTAACGATTACGAATTTTTGTCTACAGTTGTTCTGTCTCTTACATGACGGACACACAGAATTGTTTGTGAACAGAATAAAATTATTAATTTAGCGTTCCTCAGAAAACAAAAATTCATTTTTCGATAGATGTGACAATTTCATATTTTCTAATGGATATCACATCAGAAGGAAACATTTTACTCTGCGGCAACTCTAACTGTTATTTCTAATTTTTGACAATATATAACGCATTGATCTGTAAAAAATGAGAAGTACGTTACGCACCTCAATTTCTTTTGATTACTGTAAAACCTCTTGTAAAAAAATTTTTAATCCAAATTGATTGAATTGCTTGACTCGTAGCCAGCCATAAAACTGCCAAGATTAGCGAACTAAGTCACCTTCTTCTAAAATCCTTCCAAAATTCCTCTGATGTGCGAAGGAAGCATAGAACCTGAAGAACGACGAATAAATCAGACGCTGGTAGAGTCGATGCGTAAATCGGGCGTTGGACGTCATTCCGATCATGAGAAGTTCTTTTTCTAGAGAGAGGACGAGTCGATTTATGGGATATTGTGACCGTGGACACGGCCCGGATAGACGGACGTATATAATTACGCCGAAATCGTAGTTAGACGCACGGCCACAGCAGGGCCCGAAAATTGATCACGTACCACGCCAGGGCCACTCTGTTCGCGCTCTCTGTCATTATCGAGAATAAAAGTCACCGCTACTCCTCGTCGGAATTCGTTGCTCACCGGCGACAATCTCCTCGACCCTGCTCCCTCTTCGAAACCGCGTGGACGCGCCGTGATCGCGAGTTTCCAACGTGTATACAGGGTGTTCGCTGGATATGTAACGTTCTTGTTCGCGAAAAGAGGGTTTTGGAAGAAATAGCAGAAGAGCTGCAGGGTTAACTTATTTTTTGAGACAGGTTATTGATCTTGTAAACTGTATATTACAATAAGTATAGTAGTATGAGTAGGTAGTTGCATATTGGAAAATATCGTAGAGTCTTTTCAGGTCTGTTTCGTTTCTTGTATTTGTACATATTTCTACTATTGATTCTTATTTATAATATTTTTAAATATTGTACGTATTATAGAAGTTATTTAACATATGTATAGTTACTATTTCATCGTTTAGTCTTTTGCTACAATGATATTGAGTTTCAATATTGAGAAAATTATTGAGTAAAGAAATCGAGTAAGTAAATGTTTCTAATCTCAACAACGTGAGATTTTTCCCGGTGTCGCGTTTTTTCCTTCCTTCGACGTGGTATGCAAAACGTCTCGCGCGAGATTTTAACGTCGGATGCGATATTCCTCTTTCCGCGCGTTTCTTCCGCTTTATTCCGAATCCTTCCATAAGAGAGAAAGAGGATGAGAAAGGGAGGAAAAGAAATGGAATCGTGCGGTTTTCGGATGGCACGAGATGCTGATAGAAAATTCGGTAAGTCGATAACGAAAATCTCTAACTTTCAACCAGCGATAATTTCATCATTCCACGTTTTCATAATTGTCGCGAACCGAGCGTAATAACCAATTCTACCTTCTATTCTCGTCATATGTAACGCCCTTTCGTCGTCCATTTCATATAACCAATACATCGTTTCCAGTTTTTTAGTTTTCGATACAAACGGTACAACGATACTACAAGACGCTGAAAGATTCTTGAAATCTCGAAACTGTCCTAAATTCCATCATTACAATTACACATTACAGCTCGAATTTGCATAGAGACTACAAAATCATCGAAAATCCCGAAATCCTGATATTATAATACGGTGATAGTCTGCCCATTACGAGGCTGAAGCGAAGCACGATTATTCACGGTAGATGAAAAGAGGCTTTCGCGAAATAGGAAGCTGATTAGCATAAGGGCGAGACGTGGATACAGGCGAGTCCATTGTCCGCGAAGGGGGACGCTCGGACCCGGTTTCGGCCGGCCGTGTCCGGACGGGCGTCGTCGAGCGTGTCGCGTTTTGCGCGATGTCTCAACGAGAGAGTCGGACTGGCGCGGCGTGGCGGCGTGAAAGCGAGCGGCAGGCTGCCCGGTCCGATTCCTGGCGCGCGATCGCCTCGTCGTTCTGGGGCCTCCTCGTCTTCGTCATTTTCACACGCCGTTGCGCCGGAATCGCCGCTGCTCTACTGTGACTCGCTTGCGTAACAAGAGCGGACGCGGTCACCCGAGCAGCTTCGCGACGCGCTCCACGTCCCTTTCCTTTCCTTTCCTTTCCTTTCTCTCGTCCACGTTCGTCGGTTAAGGACGAATTACAAGGATTAATCGTAAAGGCTAACGCACTCAAATCCTTAATCTCACGTCAATTAGATTACGCAATTCTTAGGAAAAGCGTATGGAGTCTCATGGTTAAAGTATCGCTCGAAAGAAACGATAATTTCATATCTGCCAACCGAATACTTTATGCATCCGCTGTGCGCGAATAAAAAAAGGCCAGCAACGGAAAAAAAAGACACGCGAAGATGCAACAAAGTGACAGGATTCGCAGAGCTTCACAACTCGTTACAGCTCGCACGCGCGTCATCATCGAGAAAGAATTCGCCTGGCAGCGAACTCGGCCAGCTCATCGGGCAATGCTCCGGCTCGCGCAATTCCGTGTTACTTAATTACGCGTCAATTAGGTTTACTCGTGGCGCGAGGAAAAATCCTCGCGGCCCTCGTCGTGCTTTCCCGTTACACGCGGGAAATCCGAGAGCGGATGTAATACGCACGTGCATACGAGCATCGAGCTGGGTCACACGACCGTGAGCAGCACGCGTACACGCACTGCCGTGGAAACGACCCGGATCGAGAGAGTAATTAGGCAAATCCCGGATGGACACTGTCTTCTGTGTCCCTCTTCTTCTCCTATCTTTCTCTTTCTCTCTTTTTTTTTTTTATAAGTCACGTCGAAAATCTACGTAATTGAGAGAATCGATCGCCTTTTTATTTTTATAGACACACGTCCTTTTTTTCATTTTTATCAATGTGGAAATTCAGCGAAAGGATGTTGGCGAAAAAAAATTTCGATAGCAGGAAAGCAGCTATTTCCTAGTGCTGTTCCAAATCCCCGAGCGATTCGATTTTTCCTATCGCCCACGGAAGAAAGTGACTCGCGGGATTTATGGTCACGATCCTGGATGCCCATTTCGCTCGAAACATCGACGGTACGCGTTCACCTCGTCCGTTCCCCGCATAAAATCGCCTTTTGCGTTACGCACGACAGTTGGCAACGTAACGAGATCAAGATACACGATTCCCTCTTCACAGAACATTTACTTCGATCCGTTTCCGCGTCGCCGTTCTCTTTCCTTTCTCCCTCTCTCTCTTTTCCACTACATACCGCTTGTTTCCTCAACCTGTTCGTCGTTTCGTAAGACACAGCCACCCAGAAAGACGATCCTTTCGCATAATTTACGTCTCCTCCAGTGATCCCCGTTTTTTTTTTTTTTTTTTACCTCGAACGATTTTCTAGCGTAATCTCGTAACAAGAAATTAAAATTCCACTCGAAATTTCCAATTCATTTTTCTGCGAATTTAAGGGGATCCTTGTCTGGGTATTGTTCGTTTGTACGAGCTGTTTGGCGTGAAACGCGCGGAGTAATTTATTCGAACGAGTATGCTAATTCCTCGATGGCGAATCTGGAAATTACTGTTCTTTGCTTATTGAAACGAGTGAAAAACGAACGAATCGAACAGGGAAAGAAAATTAGTAATTTTTAGATCGTCCGAAGCTTCGAATATAAACATATTCGCGAGTATATAGCGTATGGAACGTTGACAAAGCTCATTTCATTTTAAAATGATTGTAGTCATGCGCACGAAGCAGGTGGATCGAAGGTATTTTAACTATTTTCAGCTGCATTTGCTTCGGTTTAATTTGATCAAGAATTATATGTTTGCGCCTCGATTCGGGAAGTCTTAAGATTGGACTTAAGTATACCACGTTTTTACGATCTTTCTTAAGGGGCCAGTTAATTGCTACTTTCAAGAGGCCAATGAAACGAATGATCGTTTGTACAAGAGTACATCTCGAGCGTGCGTCCATCTTCTTTCTCCTTACTGTTATTATTTAACCATCTCTGTTATTCGTAAAAGCGTTAGCGCCATTGCCGACTATAAGCCGATGCGCTTGTCTTTTAAATATCTAATTATTGATTGCAAAGAATGGAATCTTTGTCTCTAATCGAAAAATTCAAACTCGTTTCTGCCGACAATTCAAATTCTAAATTCGATACATCTACAATTGGTAAATAAATAGCACAAACACGTTCCACAAGATAATAACATATTTAATAATAATAATGGGAAATCAACACGTTAGCGTGTAACAAAGAAATTAGACTCGAACGACGATTGTAATACAAGAAAAAGAAAAAAGGAAGTGGTAAAATGTAGGTTAGAACTCGGCTAGGTGACGTCTATCGGTGTTCGGAGCCAGCGAAGAAGACGATAGGGAAGTAGAAGAAAAAGAAAAAGAGAGAGAAGAAATCGCAGTTCTAACCGTTAATTAAACACAGTTACGGCCTTCGGTTAAATATCACGCGATCGTTTAATAACACCACGACCGGCCAATTGATCGAGGATTCGCGGATCGATTCTCGAGAGGAGGGAAAGTGGATGTCTAAGCAGTTTCCCCTTGGGTTACACCGTCTTGTTCGCTCCTCGTTACCGCTGTATTGCGACGCCACGTGATCGGTGAATTGCAAAAACCGGAAAGGATTAACACGCTGCTAAGTAATTATGCAGCGTATACTGGAAACGTGGAAGAAGAACACGCGATGAAGATCCGCCGCTGACGAACCAATGAAAATGTGATTGTCGAGTAGTGTGCACAGCGCAGATAGAACAGGAATAGATATTTCTAGGTGTAAAACGATTCGTAGATTGAGTTTCGGCAGGTATACAGGTACAGTCGCAAGGATCGACGAAGGATGTAGTGGCGATGGAAATTTTTTCAGCACGAATTCGCGTGTGGCCGTGCATACTTATTAAGGCAGCCCATTGCTCATGGTGCGCGGTCTGCGGCGCTTCAACATTATAAATTTATCAGTGTGAACGGGGCGACCAAAAGAAAACGCGTTGATCGAAAGATGGAGGCAGGGAGTTCACCTCTGACCACGGCGAAGTATTTCGATATATACGCTCTCGTGCCGTGGAGATATTTATTGGAGATAATTATAAGAGCGGTCGTAAAGTCTTGGACGGGCCCGTTTCTTAGCTGATATCTTACACAGCCAACCAGACGCCTTTGCACGTACCTTTATACAAGGTGTCTCTAGAGCGTTCAAACGGCTTCCGAAGTTCTGCGCGAGTTTGTTGCTCGTTTCCAGAGCGATAGCGCGATTAATGCTATTCCAAAGTATTGCGATGCGTCCCACCATTTGAATATATTGCGACTAATACGTGATACTTTCCACACGTATAGAAATAAATTGTACGTAACGATCGTTTGTTAGTACATGGTATAGGTAATAGCACGGTCGGAAATCGTAAAAAATTCCACGATTTTCATTGGAAGAGCGGAAATTTACGGATACAAGGGAATCGTACTCCAAAGACCAGAAGCGACTATCTTTGACGCAAACACCAACGATCGCGAAGATAGTAACACGAGGACCGATCGAAAGCGTCTCGATATCGTTCGACCAACGTTTCATCGTTGAGATATCAAGGGGAACGGTATTCTGTCGGTGCTTTGGTCCGCGGAACGGCGTTTCGGTGTGGAGACGGTGCGCCACAGGTGCGCGCCACAGGTGCTCCAGCCTTCTTTCGGAAAGCAATCCGTGTCCAAGATGTTGATCACTGGACGAGTAATTTTGGTGGAGGAGCGTTTCGTGTCCGGCCTGATTATCACGTTCCCTTTCCGCCTGTCGCGGAAATTATGCTTCCTCCGGGCCAACGTGTTCATTCCCATCATCATCATCATTCTTGCAGATACGAATGCTTTTTAGAGAGAATGACGGACAGAGGTGAGGCCTGGTACCATATCGAACTGTTTCATTAATCCTCGTGTCTTTCTGAGTAGATATAATAGTAAAAGGAAGGTTTAGCAAAGAGCAGAATATAATACCAAGAAATATTTAAACGATGATAAGTTTCATAGGAAAATTCGTTCTCGATATCATGTTGAGGCATTATCTTCGATTAGAAAAGATCACGAACTATTTCTCGCTAACGTACTCATATCGAAATGACGATTGAAACGATTGTTTTGGAGCACCCTGTAGCTAGGATTCGTCGAAGGCGAGGTGGTTGAAGATAGCACCCGGATAGCGAGCCGCCATGCAACCCGCGGAATGAAAATCGATCAGAGAACCCGGTGCGAGGATCGAGATGATGCATCGATATCAAAGTTGTAGAGTGGTTTCGCGCGCTCGCGCTTCGTTCCTCCCTTTTTCTCCTTCTTCTCGCCCATATACGTTGTGGTCTCTCTTTCCCTCTTTGTCCGTTTCTCTCGTCCCGTTTCGTTCCCGCGATCAAATCACCGTCCGCCGAAGGAATATGTCCGGGGCAATTTGGATTTGAATTATTCGCAATTTTCTTTATCTTATTTCCAGTTATATATATCCGGCGGCCGCGTCCGGGTTGTCGGTACCGCGGATCGAATTTCCATCTCGAAAGTTTCGAGGCTGTGCGAACAAAGCTATACGTTTCCTGATTTTCACGAGAGCCCTTACCGTAAAATCGTTTCGATTCCATCCATTCGCGTATACGTTGGCGTTCAGGGATGTTCGAAATGGCCGCCTTATCGTGATTTCCGTCTTATGGCGCGAAATGGAGGGTAGAGTACGCTTTCTTTTGCGTTTCGCTCGTTCCGATCCAATCCTCGTATGATAAAGATTATTCTTCTTATTCGCAGGAACTGTCTATATCTAGGCGTTTTTCGATTCCGATCAAACAATCGCGATCGACGTGATATATAAAAAAGGAATAGAAACGTTGAGTCGAATTTAACCTCGTTATGATATTACTCCTCTTCTCTTTCTTGAGAGAAAAAATTATTAAGGCTTGGCGATAATAAATTTTACAATAATGCCTATGTAAATTTTAAACGAAGATTGCATGTCCGACTTATTTTCGTCGGAACAATCGCTTCTTTTCGCTGTATATCGAGATTTTGTCCCTATCTTGTAATGTGCTAATCGTATGGTAATCGTATGCAACAGCCGCTTGTCTTGCCTTCCATAATTCATACTTTCTTTGGCGATAACTTCTTTCTCCGCGCTCCTACAAGAACGCACTAATTATACAAATCATCTCGATGTTTCTCATATTAGAAAAATGTTCGACACGTTCTATGACTCTCCTAAAATGCTATGACTCTCTCCAATAGTATCCACGCGTTATCGTACGCTTTCGCACACTTTCGTCATCCTCATTTCCGTGCGCTTCTTCCGCCCAACAGACAAAAAGGAGAATTTTGTTCCAGCGACACGCAGAACATCGAAATCAATTCCCGATAAAGCAGACGAGACAAGAAGAAGAAATGAAAAAGCGAATAAACGGAGAGTCGGAACGAACGATTTCATAACCGGAAGCTCGTCCCAGCCGCGACCGCGGCAGCTGAGCGTAAGGTATACATAATTCCAGGTTCTTACGCGGCCACGGATGCCGATCGGCGATACCGGTCGCCGACAGGAAACATACTTTGCGAATTATTGTCCCGACGACGTGTTCCTTTTATCGTGGAAACGAAAGGCGGCATCGTTGACAAGTTTTCCCTCGATTTAAGGCGTTCCCGTGTAACAGGGCACACACGAGGGCCTGTGCGTGTGACCGCGCAATTTTCGACCGACCGCCCAACCAGTACTCGCGCGTGCACGTTTTGCACGTTCGTTACGGATAGGGATAAGTGACGGCAGCACGCGAGCGTGCCCTGTACAGAATAGAAGGCGTTCTCGACGATTTCAACGACAGTTTATTTTTCTTTTTCTCTGATCGTTGTTTGCTGTTAGTGTTCAAAATCAAATTAATGCAGCGACATATGGAGTATCAAGTTGTGAAATCGTCAAATAAATCGATATGGAATTGGGTTTCGAGTTTTACACAATGCGACCATTCGGATTCTATATTCGTCAAGTATATAAATCGAAAAGTACGGAAAAGGGATGAATGTTGCAAACGATAGTTTTTTACATTTGCCTTAAGATACCTGTAGCGGCATATGAGCTAGTGGACAATTTAAATCATGTTGTTGTTTTGCCTCGGAGTATCAATATCGTTAAGAAACGTGTAATGTAATAATAAATAAACTGCGGGCAAAACAGTGTACGTACCGCTACGTGCAATCGTCAAATAAACTTGAATTCGAATTTTCCGGCTTTCCCCCGACAAGCATAAATGAACGGACGCGATCACAAGCAAATCAGTTATCGGCCGGTATTTACGAGTATCTATCGAGCATTTATCGAGTATTTATCAGCGATCTTATTTTGCGATTTACACACTGTACGAGCGTGTCAGCGAATATTGTCTGTATATTAATTTATTTAATTATTTTTAAATATACTCGACGATTTCAACAACGAGCAATCTCGTCTAATAAATCTCACGATCAAACATCCTCTACACAAGTTTTTTACATACCACTGTTGTTTGTCGTCTTCTCGTAGTAAATTTGAGTAGATCAATCGATGGAAGTAAAACGTTTGTCTGGTGGAAATTAAACGTTAAGTCAGGTATCCCTCGACGAAGAGAAAAGGGATTGCATGAAATCTACCCTTTTCTATCCGCTCCGCATGAATTCATCGCGACTCGTTCGATACCGGCGTAGGTATGTTTAACGCGGAATAAACGCAGCAATTCAAAAAATGGCGCGGATAGTCCCGGTATCGAAGCGAAAGTCAACGTTCCGACGCGACTCGTCGGCGTTACAGGTCGGCCGTGGTAATTAACCGGGCGGCATCGCGATGGTCGGTCGTCGAAACGGCACGCGGCCGGTCGCGGCATTTTTGCCCCCGCGAAATCGACGGTATTCGATTGGAATTTTGTCGAAAGCCGACAGCGTTTACGTGCACAGGAAGCCACCGCGATTGGAATCTTTCGCCGGCTCCGTTTCATTTTCATATTTTCGTGTCCCGCACGGTCGATCGTTCGCTCGTTTTCTGCCGCTCGTTACGCCGCATCCGCGCCGACACGCGCGTCCCTTGCCGATCGGGAACCTTGTGGTTCGCCGGTATGCCTGCTACGAGATGGGATATCTGCTTGGTAGAATTGATTCGGCAAGATACAAAAACAGTAGCCAAAAAAATGATTAAAACCACATTCGAAGCGATGTGAACAGTTGCGTTCGCAGTGGGAAATTTCAGCTTGCAACATGCTACTCAGAAAAACACGTCTCGTAAACCTCGATGATACACGGAACCTGATGAAAGCGAAACAGAAAATTTCAACATCATTAAATCAACAAAACGCGCGGGAAGATAAACTGCTTGGCAAAAGAAGCATACGCGAAAGCCAAATAGTCGTGGTCAAAGAGAACAGACACGCTTTCATCGATCCATTAAATCGAGAAACCGGCGTCAAGTGCACCCATCGACCCTTCGTCGCCTCACGATTTATCAAAACCCAAGGAAATCACATGGACGAGCTTCGTGCTGAACAATCAGGACAGAAATCAGCGTGTTTGTTGGAGAATATCAGCGATGACGAGTCGAAATACGTGTCGTTCGAGGAGACACGGACGATCAAGGGGATCTCGGTGTACGCAGTGGCGGCAATTACACAGACGAATCTCGATGGTAGATTTTCGTGCGGGCACGCAAGGGTCCGGCTCGAAGTCGAAACACGGGGAGGGCCGCTTGTCGCAGGAAGCCGAAAATCGTGATAGCGGATCTCGTGCACGCTGTACGCCGCGCAGAAATTTGCAATACGAATTAATTAGGGAAAAGGAGCCGGCGCTCCGGCACCGTCACGCCAATTAATCTGGAGAAAGGTGTATCCCGGACGGCGAGTCGGCCGATCACCGGCACGATGCCGTTTCGAGCGTCGCGAAAGCTACTGTGAGAATGGAATTGTTGGAACGGAGGTTTGGTGGAACCTTGGCAACTTTTGTTTTTGTATTTCTTATTTCTCTTTCGTTTTAGGAGTATTTCGTTGTCCAACCCGCGACGATTACAATGACGATCGTTTTCGTTATATTCGCGATCGAACGCTACTTGTACTTTGAGAACGCTATTTTTCCTCCGAAGAGAAAATGAAAGGAGAATGAAATGGAAATATTCCATGACTGTAAGTTAAAAAATGAATGCAGCTCGTTCTTGGTGTACTGTTCGTGTCCGAACGCCATAAACGACAAGATGCTTTGTATATCTGAATAAACTTTATTCCTTCGTCCACGGAATCTATTCCCTACTATCAATTTACGCGTATCACGCGTTCCTAGAATTATCCTTTTTACCTATTCACTCAATTTCGACATAATGGTGTGATTTTCAATGAACAGAATTATAGAGAAACATTTTCCAAGAGTAGCTTTAAAATAAGATCGACCGAATTAATCGAGAAATTGTTCGTAGTACATTACCAATACACACAATTCCTATGTAACAAAATATTACGCTTAATTAACAACTTACTTGCGTGGAAAATTTCTTCCTCGCTTTGTTATCATCCTTCCGCCTGTCTCTTGCAACAGTGTTCTATGTAAAGTGTCTCTTGCAATGAAAAATCAACGAAGAAACACCTTCGCCAATCGATTAACAAGAGAAAGAAGGTTCGGTCAAATACAATAAGAGGAGAAGATCCATAGCCGATTGTCGATTCTTATTCGATTCTGAGAACTCATCGGCATCCGGAACGGGTAGTCACGATGGACGATGACCGCTATATTAACTCGCGCATTAACACTTTGCCACGGTAACAGCCGTATAAAATCACTTCCTTCTCGGCCTGGGAACACCTGTCGAACGATCGTGTGCACTTCCATGCGCGACGTTCGATCTCACGTGAGCGACGGACATTCGCCATCGAACACTGTAACCGTTCATTATCGCGTCGTGTCTCGACTGTTCGCCTCCGACGCGACCACAGAGCGAACCCCATTGCGGAGAACGATCGTTCGCGTTTCGAGGAGCGCCGCGAAATTAATTCATTTCGAGGCACTCGTACGTACTCGTCTAAAAGTTACGTACTCGTTCGGAGGTTGATCGCCGATGAACTGTTGCGAATTATAAAAAGAGTATTATTTCGATGATGTTGTTTTAATTTGTATACTCGAACGGGATCAGGTCGTTT
Source organism: Bombus vancouverensis nearcticus (assembly GCF_051014615.1). NCBI lineage: Eukaryota > Metazoa > Arthropoda > Insecta > Hymenoptera > Apidae > Bombus > Bombus vancouverensis. The sequence continues at coordinate 15,506,804 of NC_134912.1, read as the reverse complement.
CGAAGAAGTTGAACGAAACGTTGATCGAGATACAGAGATAAGAATTTCGCATGAGTTACACGTTTCTTGGCTACTGGATTTTTTATTTGGAGAATGTATCAGGTTGTCCGGAAAGTGTCTTTCTTTCGCAAACGTGTTTTGTACAACGATGAACCTTCATACAAAATGTCTGTGAAATGTCGCGGTGTTTATCTCAACGGAAGAAAATGGATCGCACGTAATTCGACAAAATAATATAAAATAAAGAAAGATTGTGCGTCTATTATTTCCTCATAAAACGAAAGAAACTTCTCGGCCAACCTAATACAATACGTTACGTCGCGTGGATAGGCTCGAGCTTGATCGCTATAGTTTATAAGCGTACATTATTATTGTAAAATATTACGCAGTGTCGATTAAACTCTCGTCGATTTAGAAGCATATCCTACTAGGGGCAATCTCATTAATAATGGATTACATCGTTATGAAATTCTCGTGCTATTAAAGACGACTTGAAATTACAGTATTTAAACGTTTATAGTTGAACTGCGTATTCGCAGAAAATAAATTAGGAGTCATGCTTTTAAACGAGCCGCCGGGAAAAAGCGTAGAAGTATTTATGACACGTTCAGTTACAAAAAGAGAACGAAGGAGTCTGCGATCTTCTAACGAAATTCAAGAAACATGTAACTTACACGAGTGTCTCGTCATCCGTACCACTGTTTCTTCATTTTTCACAAGCTGCATCTCTTAGAAAAGAAAACTTCATATCCTCTATACTTCAACCTCGCCGCATACAATAAGCTCCATAAACAGAAAACGAACATATCAGCCCAAACAGAGTTTCTCTTCAATATCCAAAGAAGAAACCACCAGTCACGAAGGAAGATAAAAGGAAACCGATGAAACGCGACAAGATTCACCAGCGTGTAGAAGAAATTTTCACCGAAACGGAAAGAAGCGCGACGCGATAAACGGCGCATTAGCAGGATACGACGATAATCGACGGTGATGCAAGAGGGAAACGAGCGTACAGTAGCAGGACACGCGAGAGCATAACTAAAAGGGGCCTCCTCTCCTAGTGACTCCCGGAGAGCGGCCTCCTTAACTCTTGGCAAGGTCGATAACGGTTCCCGCGTGCGTTCAAAGATCGCCTCGAAAGGGGTGACCGCGTGTGTACGTAGGGTTTCCGAGGTCTACGCCCTCTTTGGCCGCACCCCTAGCCAGGATTAAGGCCTCCATATCCGCCGCCCCTGTGCCTCGTCCCCTTCTTTTTCCTTCGCCGTTTCACCCTGCGTTACACAAGGGGGCGGGTCGGCCGGGGACGTTGGAATGTTTTCGGTGCGGCGCGTATCTGAATTTCATTATCGATAAATCGCCTAGCGGACAGCTAGAATTTTCTTCCTCCGCCGTCTCGTCGCGTGTCGTTTCACGGATTCGCCGTATCGCCGTGTTTCCGGAGTCTCCGGGGCTCGTTCTATGCGTTTCTGTTCTGTGCGTGTATACGCGGTGTTTCAAAGAAAGTGGAGAACAATGTACTTGTAAGTTTTACACGTCGAAGGAAGTTGAGGTGCGTTGAGGTTGAGATTGACTGATCGAAGAACGAGCGGATGAATTTGTAATAGAAAAGTATATTGAAATAACTAAAGGTATAAGTATAATGTATAAGTTTATGCTGATTCAGATCCTTACTCTCTTAGTGTTACTAGACAATGGGATGATAGGGAGCACGTTCATAGATTTATAGCAAAAGGACATTACCAAAAAAGTTAACCTTATAGCTCGGGCTAGAGGCTACAGGGAACGTAAATCTGTTTATTAGTTCCTTTGTTCCTAGACCTTGCAATCCAAAACATAATGTATATTCAAGGGTACTATAATATGCACAACTCCTTATTTACAATATTTCTGCGTAATAGCAATCTCCAGTTCACGGATATGCATAAATAAAGATGTAGAGTTTTTCTTGAAGTAGTTACTTCAACAAGGTGTAATAGTAAGTATAGTTGTTTCCACTGATATAGTAATAATATAACCTCGACACTTTTTTGAATAAGTTTCATGGGTTCGTGGTCAGTGTATACCATCGTGATCGTATACCTATGATTCATTTCACGGTGTATGTATCTGTGGCCAATCTTTTTGAAACATCTTGTAGACGCGAATGCACGAACGGGGTTCTTCGGTCAGTTGTTTCGTGCGTGTATGGATTTTCAGAGCGGTGGGCATTTTAATGGTTCATCGATGTCGCGAGAAATTTGTGGACTACTACCACTAGCGCTGCTACTCTGCAGGGGGTGTACTTCCTTCCTGTGCGAAGCGATGCTTTGTAGGCGCGTCGCGATGATTATCTGATATGGAAATGTAGTGTGCCTTTAAGTAGTTTGGTTGCAGGAAGGAGTGTTTGTTCGAGGGATGTTTTAAAGAAATAGGCGTTCAACGAAAATCACTTTTTTATTCAAAATTATATACCGGATTATTTGCAATAGCCTTCGGATCCTTCGAATAATCGATCTTCGTTACGTGATTCATTTCGCGTGCTGGTTCGTGACAAAAAAAAATTCCACATTGAGGTTCATCGTTACAAAACTCGGCGAAATCTGGCTCATAGAACTTTCGAACACCATCGTAGAGAAACACGAGGAATTGTTCGATCGAAAAACGTTGCGTACGGAACCTGATCGTCGACCACGAGCCACATGGCCAGCGTCGACGATCACGTCCGCTTAATTATTTATGTCTGCTCGTAAATTACGCTTGTCGAACGGGGGTTATTGATGAGATTGTTTCGTAAGTCCATTACAAGTTGCACTCACGTTTACCGGCGATTAAGTTCGCTTGTATGTGTCGTGCAGCACGTCGACCTATGGAATTTCAGCGAAACGGACGAACCGATTGATCGTCTCGTTGTTTTTTTCTAGATCGTATAATTTACAACTTAGGTCGCCTTTTTTCCTTCCAGAAATCGGTCTTCCGATTATTACGCGCAAATATGACGACTGGATTTTAATCATAGTTATTATTTATGCCAGGCTTTTTATCCGTTTCGCTTCTTCCTTGTTTTCTGAGCGCAAAGTCGCCTTTTAATCAAAATCGGTGCAGGTGATTCGAAAAATGTTAAAGACGTTGGTTGATTACGAGCGAAAGAGTTGGACAGGAAGAGGCAATGATGCGACGAGTCATCATCCTTCGATGATTAATCCGAACGACTGAACGCGGACTTCCTAAACGCTTTTTGGCGGAAGGAACGAGTAACCAACCCTCTGGCGTCGATCGAAAACTCGTAAAATCGAGCGGAATCGAAGTGGAAAGAAGAAATGAAATTAAACGAGATACGATACACGATCAGTTTACCCGAGAGCGCGAGCTACCCCGCACCCTCACCTGTGACGCGATTCCATTTAAATCGCGCCATTCCTCTCGAACGGTCCACCGCGCGAATTGACCTCGCGAAAAGAAATCAAACAAGGCCGGAAAATCAAGTACAAAAACGAATGGATGAAAAAAGGAACACGGGAATGGGAAATATCGTTGAAAAATACACGCTTGGAGGCGAGTAGCGTCGCTTCACCCCCTTGTTGTAGGATAGTCGAGCTTCTGTTTGCGAACTTCAAACGCTATCGAATTCGATTTCGATTCAACGTGTGCTTCGCCGCGACAAAAATACAGCACTTCGCATTTAACTTGGTGTGCGATTACCCGGTAAATAAGTTAACAATAGTTTCGTACAGTTTTATTCGCAGGCACCTGCCCGTAGTATTTCCATGTTGCTTTAACCGTGATAAACATTTTCGCCTTCGCTTCGTTTCTAAAATTTAGAAATCGTTAACAAATCACATGGGAAGTTCGAGTTCATCTTTAGGTCCTCGATGGAAGTCTACATCTACGAGGATGCAAGTTGATAAACGCATCACCAGTCGATCACGGTGTCCGTCTGCCTTCGATAGTCGATACTCCAGCGCCCGGACGAAAATTTTTGTTCCTCTCTCTCCCGTGGCAATTTGGCTTCCTCCGCGTCCCACGTCTCACCCCTTCGCCCTCCAAGGCTGGCACACGATACGACGCGGCGATATTTCGGGGGTGCACGAGCATTGTGGCCGCGAGTCTGCTGGGTGACTCATTATTTTCGGCTAGCCGTTCTCATTCTTCCTCCAACCACCCCCACCTACCCCCATCCTCCACCCCCGTCGACCAGTCGTCGTTCATCGTCGGAGGAACACGCACGACCGTCGAAAACACGGACGCGAGCGTAACGGAAAACGCGATTGTGTGCTGGAATCTCGATACACGGACCATCCTCGAACCCCCTTCTGGCCGGCTCTGTCCGATTTCACTTGGCCGGCGTATAATAATTTCAATAATCCCGGGACCCCACGATCCCAGGATTAATACCTATCCGCCGGACGACCGAGGAATCGGGGTGGAGCGAGAAGGGCGACGAGTGCTCCATTGAAAGAAGAAGGGCGCCGATTAATTTCAACTCGTTCCGCGGTCCACTTTTCCCTCCTGTTTCTTAGCGATGCTGATGGATAGGGGAAAACAGCTGCTTGGTTTCTCCACCGATTTTCTTGTTTGTTCGGCTTCATTTTTCGAGGATGCAGAATGGGCTGAGCGGATTGTACGTGGGGATTTTCGGGGAATTAATTGATCGTTGCGTTAATTAGTGCAGCGTGTACAAGGTTGTTGGCTTGCAACGTCACGGCAGAGGGATCGCGATTCGAGCAAGTGGTTACCCATACAAATCGTAGGAAATTTTATGATATTTTACAATTGATCCGATTAAAACGATCAGTTTGATTGTGGAAAGTACTCGAAAGACAAAGACAATGTTTGCAGGGGAACATCCTACTCCTGAAAATCCCAATCAACCCGAATGTACGGAAACGTTCTCAACGTATAATAGCAACCGCCGCACGAATAGAAGCTCGAAACAAGACCAAAGCGGCTGAACTGCGAGCAGAAAAAAATACAGAAGATTATAATCAAAGAGGAAGATAGCAGCGTATAAAGGAAGAATCATTAAAGAAACTCTGCTTGCTCCGTTCCGACTCGTCGAAAAGAGCACTCTGTTGCAATTGCTTCTCGAGCGTGGATCTCGCGCATGCAAAGACTCCCCCTAAGAAGAAACGCGGCCGAGGAAGGAGGATGCCTGATAAAAAGAAAGCCGAACAAAAAAAAAAAAAAAAGAAAGGAGAAAAGCTAAAAGGAGGAAGGGAAGAAGAAAGCAACGGGTAAACAGGGGAAGGAAAGGAGGCTGGATAAGGGTGCCTTTAGCTGGATGAGATTCGATCCCGCGGAACGGGCGAATTTGGCTAGCTAATTCTCGAAAGAGGAAGCCTACGGGGGTGGCAGGAGGGGGTTGGAACCACGTCTGCGTGCGTGTGTCCTGACGCGGAGGCTGCAAATGGGATTACGCGAACATCCCGCACTTCAAACGCCGCTCCTTTCGCCCGTCAGCCCCACGACGAATTGACAATTGACAGAATTGATACAGCGGGGCCACGTGCGCCGCCTCCGGCCAACGCGAAACCGAACCTCCTTTTCCACCCCATTAACGAGTTTTTCCCGTATCAGGGACGTAACAGAGAATTTATACGTGCACGCGTCTATCTATGCGCGTGTGTATGCGTGCGATCCTTAGCCGTGAGAAGGATACTACGATCTTATTCTTGGGTAATCTTTAAATTGTGTGGAGTGTTCCGAACGCGGAGTCATAAAAGTTTACGCGCGTTACGGAGTTCTGCGGTATTTCGATGACTGCCTTCCTTTGGCCTGGCAATCGCACTAAGTGCTGGCAAAAAGAAGGAAATGACTGGGGGTTGCCATTTCCATGCGAACGCGATTTTTTTTTAGAGTAATAAGGATCATAAGAGTAACGAGAGTTGTCGTTGTTCGCGTGACGGAGTTTCATGGATCTGAAGAATTTTTAATGAGATATTTAAGAATACGATAATGCGACGATAGAATACGTTTTCCTAATACGTGTAAATAAATGTAAAGGTTTATTAGACGTATTTAAATTTATATAGTGGCCCTCTCGACCGCTATATCGTACAATACTGGCTTTCCAAGTGTCGTTGCATCACCGTCTGACAAACACAGCCGAGATGACGCAATATCTACGGAGATCAAGGTGTTTACGATTAAATGCAAATACGAGAATGGCTGATTAGAGAGGATAAGGATGAGTCGTGATTTGCAGGCGCGTGTAGCGTTTGTGTCAGTTGATGGCGAGTCGTGAAGTTGCGTGAGGGGAAACTAAGAGATTGTTTCACGTTGAAGTATTAAAGATAAACATAGTGTTTAGAATATCGAACGTTTTCCGATGTAACAAAACGCCTAAAATTAATTGTCGGATATTCAGAAGTCCGTGAGTTTGTAAATCGTTTCGTGGAAATGGCGAAATTCCTTCGTCGTTGTTACCGGTCGACCTTTTACCTCGTTTCCTCACGCAATCCCTTAATCTGCCGCTAATTATCGTTGACTACGATGCGTAAAAATCGGTGAAATTGCGGCTCGTTGATAAAATCGATGGAGGAGACAGTAAAAAGAATTCGACTAATTACATCCGCAATCTGCGAGACGAAGAAGGATGACGGAGCCAGAAAAAAGCATCGCCCATTGCAAATTACTTCCCTCCTTTTTTTCCAAAGATTAGTCTTTTAGATATAATTCAAATCGGAACCGAGCAATCGAAACTCTGTCCGATAATTATTCAGCTAAACACGGCGTCTATCATTATTTCGTATAATTGATGGAAACGAGTAGGAATTACGTCAAATAATTATGGAGCAATGTGTTCTCGTTTTTGAATAATTATTTCGAGGCGAGCATTCGAATTAATCAATCGAAACTTCGCATTGTACACGGTCGCAAAAAGTTTCGGGGATTATTCAGAATCCAGGATACGGCGATTACAGGATATTCGAGAACCCGTTTAAAAACGATTAGCAGGTAAGATCAGAGAGAACTTGGCGGCAATTTTTTATTTATCCTTCCTACTAAAACACATTTTCAATTATTCTATTTTTTCCTCAGGATTATTTAAAGATCCAGAGACGCAAGGATTTCATAATTAAAATGTAATTTGCTATTTATCATAATTTCATTTCCAAGGTTTTCCTTTCCAAGATTTTGCCCATCTACGTAATTTATGTACAACTACCGGACACCCTATATATCAGCTCTTACCAGAAATATCATTCATCCACACAAAACACATCGAACGTTGAATATCTCAAAGAGAACAATCGCAAACTCGGTTCATTACCTCACGGTCGTCATTGACGTCCCTCGGGAAGCATCTCGAACAGGCACATCGAACCACTACAGACTGTCGAAACGTAATTCGCGGAAGCCAGAATGACCCACCACTCGTCGGTGAGAGGAGAACAGTTCCATTTCGACGGCGTTTGAGGCAATTCTAGGCGAAGACCGCGTCGCAACAACTCGGTCCAGCGCCCACGAAAGCTTTTCATCGTTGCTTCGTCGGTGAAAAGGAAGAGAGAGACGTCACTTAATTAAAGAAGCGAGCATCGTCTCGAAAAAATCCGAGTGGCACTCGGGAAGGGCCGGTCCTCCGTGGTCGAGGAATCCCCAGGTTGCATTCAACACGAAGAAAGCGCTGTCGTGATCAGCAAAAGGATCATCAAGTGGCTCGCCATTCAACGCTTCTCTCAATAAAATTTCACAAACAACAAGTAAGTTGTATGTGTGTGTGTATCTGTTGCAGGTTTATGTTGTTAGAAGATGGGAAGGTTTTAAATAAAATTAAAACTGAATGCGGTGGTTAAGTTTTATATGTTGAGATAGTCGTTGGTATAAATTGTATTATTGTTTTTATTGCTTGCATAGTGTTCATTACACAAATCCTTCCAAAAAATTGCACATTTTGATTGCGTAAAAAGGGTAGAAAATTGAAATTGTTATGAGCATATAATGATGAAACAATAAGTGTGTACTATAATTAACTAGTTTACTGACGAAATGGCGATACATTTTTCTAGAGAATACAAAACACGAAGATAGCGAAGAATCTTTGCGATCTAAAGACTATCCTTCGATTGTAAGCGATATTAATGAAAGTCATTGATTGGCAATCTATAAAACGCAGTATAAACGTAAGGATCATAAATGATAGAGCAGCGAAGTGCGCCAGTATCAGTGAATCATGGGATCCTGATGAAATCGATCGTAACGTTCGAACACTCCTCCTGCAGACGACAATTTATACCCGGAAATTTCTCCAGCTTTACCACCCTGATACTTCATAGTTGCGTAATTACGTGATTTCATCCAGATAATAGTAACGTTTAAAGTTCTAATGAATTAAAGTAAAAAGTAGAAACACGCACACACACGCGCCAGGTAAAGGCTGGTGAAGACGGAAAGGAATACTAAAAGTTTAAAGAAGCTTACAATCTTTTCATGAAACTTGATTTATAAGTTACGCCTAATATGTAATTCTACGTGTATATTATCTATATACTTGTTTTAAATACCAAATTTCTTTTGCCCGAAAAAAGTTAATAACGCAATCAACGTTAAATGGTAGAAATTCCACGCGTAGTTTTCAGATTCGATCAAGCAACAACGTTACTTTGTGCAACATTTTTCCGCGTACAGACGCTGCGAATTATCTACTTCCTCTGTTACTACCTGACTATCTGTGTTTTTAATTACTTGTTATATAACTTTATCTTCAAACTGTTTCGAAATACATTTCCTAGTCAAACGTGTTCTGTGATCGTTGTTGCAATCAGGAAACAAATGCACGGTCAAACATTAACGACTCGACATGTTGCAGAAGACGATCGTGATCTCACAGTTACGTAGCCTATGTATTTTTTCGTTACACACGGTACATCCATTGAAAAATTGTAAAATGCTGAGAAACTCACTTTATCCTTCGCAACCTGCCTTTTCTTTCGAACAACCATTGAACAGCGTCCCCATGAAACCTACGTACAACTCAGCAAAACGAACCACTATTAATTCACAGAATGACACCAAGAACAATCGAAAGGAAGCTAATGACGTTGGACGAACGGAGCTCGCTCGTGACGAGCAAACTGATTCGGACAGTCGACCGATTGGATTCCGGGGAATTGCGAGCCGCGAAGAGGGTACAAAGCGACAGAGGGAGAAAAAAGGAGGATGAGTAGGAGGCAGGCATCCAGGCAGCCGGGCTTTTGATCGTGGATGGCGCGTCGTGGCGTGGCGAAAATCCGATTTGTCAGGCAATTTGTCCCGCGACACAAAATTTAAATCGCAAAGCGCATTTCGAGCCTCGAGAACGCGAGGCCGAAAAAGAGAAAGAGAGAGAGAGAGAGAGCGAAACGTGGTCGCTGTGTGTCCTCGCGCCGTGGGGGACTCGAAAAGTGGATCCGGAATAACAGGCGAGGGTGAATCCGAAATTCGACCGAGTAATCGCATTTCCCGTGGCCAGACACTTTCAGTGACAAAGCCGCTTCGATATTGGGTTACCGATGGCCGTTTAACGTCTCCGACCGAGGCTCGAAGGAACCCGCTCATGTTCTCGCTTTGACATGCAAAATTTCGCGCCACCGTGCAGTTCTTTCGTTCGGAATTGGTTGGCGGCTGATTGGATCGTGGCGATAAAAGGCGGCGATTATTTAAGTCGTTTGGTAGTTTGACGAACCGCTAGGTGGGAAGGTTGAAGGTCGTTCTAAAGAAATGGAGGATCGCTTAAGTAGCGTGAGAGAAGATCTGTCGTTGAAAAAGTTCGATATCAATTGCGAGACGGTAGAGGCGTCGGTATTGCAAGTCTGAATTGTGTTAAATATAGTGTTACGACGAACATCGAAGCGTTTAATAAAAAACGCAACACTTTCCACTTATTATAATTGGATACTCCACGGTTAGCTTCGCTCGTAACATGACCTCAAAAAATATTCTCTGAAACAACATACATTAAGTCAAACACAATCATATTCAATCCTTCGGCAGTTACAACCTTCATACCTCACAATCAGCAAAGATCAAGTCGAAGCGATAACCGTTAACACCGGTACTCTTCCCTGAAAATCAATTCCAGAAACTTGCATGAAAGTACCAATATACATGTGGTTTCACGGAAGAGCTCGTGCGAGGCGATCGCAAACGGCGAACAATTTCTTCTCGTTGCGTCGGTCCGGTGGCGGGCTGAACAACGGGGCAAAAAACGGGCCAACCGTGAAACGCTAATGAACGGTCGCGCTTCAAGCCTGTCAGGATCCGCGGCTGCATACGCTCGATCGACGATTAACTTAATCGAGGGGCCAGGAAGTCGCGAGACCGCATCCACTTCCAGGGCGAATAATTATCCGTAAACTTACAGCTGTTACAATTCATACGACGTCCAGTCACGAACGCGACACCAGCAATCGCTGCGCATCGTGTAGGCTCAGTTGCAATTATCGTTAACCCGCACCGCTCTCCTCACGGAATAGCTTGTCCCGTTTCGGCTCCGATTTAATTACAATTCCACGTATATACATATACATGCGAAGATTTAATAGAGTACCTTCGAGGAATCATCGGCGCAGTTAAATTATGGTCGAGAGACTCGCCCACTAGCGAAAGATTTGTCCCTATTGTACGTGGCTCCTGCCATAGTCCCTAGTGCTCGAGCTGTGACACTTGTCACCTGATTTTATCGCGTCGTTAAACGTCCTCTGGGCCAGGTATCGACATCAGTGGCCTTTAATTGTGTATTTATTGCCTCGATGGAATCCCGTCGTTTATGTCAAGCTTCGTCCTCTGCTCCTTCGTTTACGATCGGACGCCGATCGCCTGCCTTGGTCTGGATTCACGATAAAAATTCAGTTAGTTACGCCTTCTAACAGAGAAGCGGCTTTTGTAAGCGAGATACGCCGCCCGATGTCTCTCCTTCGACTTACGTTTCTCAGTAGATTCCGACAGGAAGTAAATATTCCATTTCCATTTCCAATTCCAAGACCAGTGGTCTTTTCAAACAACAGAAATATTCATCGAAATGTACTTTGTTGTCGCAACGACATCATACATAATCGAACAAAATCATATTATCCGTGAAATCATCGTGCTTTTTCCTTTTCTCGGCACCGCTAGCCTAGCGGACAAAATCAGAGACGTAGCCAGCGCAGTAGGGACGACCGACCAATTAAACCCGGCAGTTTCCATCGTAAAAAGGGTCGGACGGAGGCGGTCGTACTAGTTCGTCGATAAATCACTATAAGTTTCCCATTATGGTGTACGGGAGGATGGCGTTTTCGAGCCGAAAACGCGAACGCCTTGCCCGGGGCGGAACTCGCCGGTCTCTCCGGCCGCGTAACAGCGTCCCGACGTTCACGACGTTCCACGTTGTCGCGGTTCGTCGCTCGTTACGCCGGCCCTCGTGATTTAACGATCGAAAATTGCGAGACGCCCAAAATTTTTAGCTGGTGTCCCGTTACCGAGGCGAAATTTATTAAAGGGTGCACCGGTCTGGCCCCCATTGTGGACCATGCCTCGTAATTAAGACCTTTCTCGGAGGGCCGCGCGCTAATTATGATTACCGGCGCGTGCGTGTACGCACGCGCAACGTCCAGCTCAGTCGCAAATGGAAAACGATACATCGTGGAAACGGACGTGCGTTGCGCTGATTTTCTTGTCGGACTATCGTTTTCTACGCTCTGATTTTTTATTCGGCCGTGTTTCGTCTAAATGTTCATCATGTGCATTTGTTTGTAATTGCTACAGTGTAATTTATAATCAAGCTACAGATAGGAAAGCTGTATGTATTGTGAAATACCTAATCTTAAAGGCTCGAGATACTTTCGAAGAACATTATCTTTTTTTAATGAAATTAGCACATGGAACAACCCAAAATTTTCGAGAGAATATTTATCTTTATACCTCGTACGATTTGCGTGGCTGGTTCTGAAAAACAAAACGTAAGTCTACGTAAGACTTTAGTTTCTAAATTTGCGGAGCGCCCTTTATAAAAGTTCGCAGAAATAAATCGAACGCGGGTCAGAGACACGTCGATGCGTGGATCGTGTACCGACAATTGTAATTAATCGAACGAGTCCACCGGAGACGAATGCCACGCAACATTATTAATTTTTTTCAGCGGGAGTCGGCTTCGAGTCCTTAATTTCGGCATGGAGCAGGGCGCACCTTTAACCCATTAATTATCGGAGACACAGCTCGCCTAATGGCTCACATAAAAATCTTACGATGTCCCCGATTAAGGAAGGAAAGTTACGATAACAACGCCGATAAAGGTGCTGGGACGTATATCTGCATGCGCAGGTACGATTACGTTGCTCCTCCCTCGTCGACGTCGTAGTCTCCCGGCCAAATTACTTGGGTACAAATTGATATTTACGGGTTATGTTAATTCGCGTGAAACCGGACCTTTAATAAATTCTGCAATATCAATCTTTCGCCGCGTCGCTTCCTCGCGCGGTCCCGTCCGATTATAATGAAATACTCGAGCGTCCTCTTCGCTATTTTTTCTTCTCGTCTCAAACTGTATATAGGGCTGGACGTGTTTGGATGCCAATTACCGTTCAATTTATTCCACGATTGCTGCTGCTCGCTAAATGAAATTTGGGAACAAGAAATAATGGAACCCTTGAAATTTTATCGAGCATACTTTATTAACCAAGTAAATATTTAAGACCGTATATAAAATATAGAAAGCATTATTATTACCCATTTAGACATTAATAAATTATCACAAAACAAAACAAAAAGAATCAGTTTATAGGGCAAAATTGGGGGCAGCTGAAGGAAGATATACGATATCGAGTGGACAGAACTGATTTGGCGTATTGCAAATTACGACGTAAAATGTACGGCGATATGTTAGGGAGAAAGTTACCCCAGGAACGTTTTAAAACGAAGAAAATTCGAGCTCCGCGGAAGATCACCTGTCCCCTGAGAAACGTCAATAAAGATGTTATGGCCATAAACAATTAATTAGGAATCTCCATGCTGCGAAGGAAGCAGGTTCACCTGTCGCATAAAAAAATTGTGTTAAACGCGCATTGGTACCGTAAACAATTAATTAGGAATCCTCAGCTTATAAGAATAAACGAGATAGATGGGAACAATTTCAGGTTTGAACAGAACCACCTGTCGCATCGAAACTTTCGACGAAGATGTTGAATTCTTCATCGCGAGGATCTGGAGGATGAGAGGCATAAAAATTGGCAAATTGTTCCTTCCTTTCATTCGTAGTAATTAGTTCTCCGTTAAATAATTCTATCGTCTTGGGGAAAAAAATCCAGCACCAGGAACATCCGAAAAAGGAATTCAACCACCGCCAAGCTAAACTTCGAGCGAGAAGACGCGAGTAAAGATGAAACGCGAAGAGAAGGGATCGCACGATCGCTCGAGGTATACGTTTCGTAAGCGTTCGTGCAGAGGCCGCGTTACCGAGACCAGCGTCTTTCGATTTTCATTCCGCTTCTTTCCGCTAATCGTGACTGAGAAGTCGTAAAAAATAAGGTCGCTTTACGAGTAGCCGGAGATGGGAGAGCGGATACGTTCGCAGAAGGGCCGTACTCGGCCGTGTCACGGAAGGTGGCGAGTTCATGAAAAATATGCATCACGCGAGCCACCTCTTCCCTTTACCTCCCTCGTGCTTTCTACCGACGTTGCACAGGTGCACACGACCGTTAGAAAATATACGTAGACCCGACGATCGTAAGGCGAACGACCCAAATCTGTCCCGCGCTCCGCGAGACGAACCCGTGTAACCGGAGATTTTAATACCCTTATTACCAGCTACCGTGCTTCTACCTCCAAAATACTTTATTTTCATCCCTCTCGATCTATCCTAGGTATAACTATCCTACCTCGTGAAAATATGGTTATGCGACAAGCTTGGTGCGGTTAGAAACTTCTTTACGATTGTTTCGAACAGTCACCACTACGATTAATTACTACAAATAATCAGTATATTTTATTTTAATTGTAAATGAAACATTTTTTTTTAATTTTCAGAATGATCGTGACACCAAAGTCGACTTACGTGCGATCAACTCGCGAACCTATCCCAATCATCGACTATTGAAATCAACCTTCTGGCAATCGTGCGATCTGGATTAATTCCCCTCACGACTTGTCGTTCGCGCATCCAATCGATACCCAAGGAAAATGCAAAGGTCAGCTCGACGCTCGAACCAGCAGGAATTTTCACTCGAACGTTGCTGTCAGGGACGATTCATGAGTCACGATCAACGACACGGATTGCGATGACCTATGGCGTGGCCACGGAGACAGTGGAAGGCCTTCGCGTGAAACCGTGAATCCCGTCGACAACGGTTCTTTTCGCTTCGAGGAAACTCTGGCGATCGTCGCCTATCGATACGCCGTATGTTAATGAACCTGTCAGCCGCGTGATCATCTAGCGCGCACCTCGTCCGTGATCGCGAGATATCGCCATTTGTATGCATGACGCTTTGAGTTTTTCCTCCCGGTGCGACTGCACGATGTGGTTTGCGGCGATTTCTAACTTCGTGACATTTTTAGAAATCTTGTTTGGTTAAACGTGTGCACATTTTGTTTCGCAAGAAATTAATAACGTAGCTTTTTTTTACTTACAATTGGTGGGCGATTCGAGATAATTTGGTTTGGTGCGTATCCTCGCGGAAGAAAACATGGAAATAATTTCGGAATCGTGCAACGGGTATCGGTCGAAGGACGAAAAAGGCGGCACCGTGTCGCCGGCACTGTTTTTGCCCCCATAAACTGGTTCCCGGTCGACCAGGTGGCATGGAAGCCCACCGCCGCCGTAGCCGGTCAAGTTTTACGACTTTTCCAGAATTTTAACGACCACATTGAATGCCTCTTATGAATTTTCTCGGCCGATGTCGTCGAGTATATCGGTCCATTAAAATACAGGGCCTTTAACGGTTCGTTTAAATGCTGATAAACGCACGGAAAGGAATATTAGACGTGGCTTCTCAATGGCCGCTATCTCCGAAACTCGATCGAATTTACTCGGAGAAATCGCTCCACGTTGTTGTTATATTCTCCTCTCATTGAATCTTTTACTCGAAATACACTTTACAACATTTGCTGCAAACGTGATTATGCACGAAATTCCTGAAAGTTATCCTCGAGTTCATGAATAATAATCATCGTTCCACTTCAGCTTTTATGTCATTCACCGCGATATCGTTCGAGTCACAGCGTGAAAAAGTTACGGTGTTCCGGGCGACACACGACCACAAACGAACCCCTGGCGGACACAATGGAACGCGGAGCCACCCTCCGCTCGGTGTTTCGCATAAAAGGCGAAAAACCGAGGGGCACGTCACTCGTGTGAACACGCGTGTCTTGCTGTCCGTGCAGGCCGTGACGCCCGCGCGGATTCCGCGCCGCGAATGCCGCGCGCGCTTCTGTTTCTGTCGTTAAATTATTCATTTACGCGTGTCGCGGCCGGAGGGTGCCGCGACGGGCGGAAAAATGAAGGGGTGAAAAAAAAAAACTACCGGATGAAACGAACAGAGGGACGAAGCGTTGCGCGATATGGAAAAAGCGGTGTGTAATTGAGACCGGATAGAGTGAAACGGGAATCGAGTGGAGGAAGTCTTGGAATGTTAGGGGAAATGCTGATGGAAAATATTAAACGAGGGATAATTGTTTCCAGGGGTTTTACATTTGATTTGTTACCTGAAAGGGGTGGATGGTGTTCTGCCAGGTTACTTTATGAATAATATATGTCGGAGATGAAAGGACACCGGAACCTTCGGATAGCCCCGCAACATTGCAATCTAAAGTCTACTATAACTGTAACTAAACTATTGTAGTTATTCAATCCGATTGTAATTGTTCGAGATTAGTGACGGTGAGCTTTGGCTCGAGGCGACAGTCTGTCGCCCAACGTAGCCGCGGTCAAGGGATGAACGCTTTGCCCAACAAACATATGGAATAATTCTATAGCTCTCCTTAAAAGAAATATTCGTGGCGACACGTGACAGTAAACATTCCAACGGTTTCTGTCCCGTGGCTCGCCACACGCAGACCCTATTCTTCGAGTAAGATGATTACCAGATGTCGATGCGTCTCCGCAGTACATGTTCGGCTAGCCCGAGGGCCCGTAATAAATCTTAAGGTTTAGTTAACTAAAGTCCTTCAAACAGACAAACAGTCTTTGTCCCAACTACGGGAAGATAGGGGAGACATATTTTTCAACGAACGGCGTCTCCCACTAGCAACTTTCCCTCGAGGGCGGCTAGCATCTTTTTCTAACCACCGATATGGAGATTGACCAATTAGCAGCAACGTCAATTTCCCTTACTTCCTAAACGAAGGCTTTCCTCGACGAATCCGATGATCTTGTGTCCTTAGACACACCCCAGTATAGTTTTCCTCTGTGGAATCATCGGGACGGGACGCGCATTCTTTGACGCGCTCCCGTCGACTAAAGAGTAACGTCTTTACGCTCAGCAATTATCGTTTACGAGTCAGACTTAGATTCAGCGAGAACGCCTATCTGTCATCCCGTTGACCGCGGATTCGTTATTGAACCTGAGATCACTGTCACTAGTGTCGCGGACGTCTCACCGCCGTGATAGATTGTCAAACCTGTGTTATTCATATCTGTGTCAATAAATCGTATCTTCGCTACACCGCAACGATGGCTACCTTCAATGAAGACTCCTCAAACACCGACAACCCTATCCCCACTGCTTCTCCGACATATAAATATCTAGAAAACGAAGTAACGAAACAGAAAGATATATTAACAGAGAGAACGAAGAACGAAAATGCAGAATATCGAAATGCGAACTGAGGAATCGTTGTATCATGAGCTGATAAAAATAGATAATTCCATGCGCAATCTTTAAATATGTAGTAAGACAGTGATCCAACTATCGGATGATCAAATCCGAAGGGCACGATACGTTTAATCGTGAAAAAAAAAAAAAAGGAAACGCCACAAATCGTCTACGGAGCAAAAAGAAATTCCTCCTGGCGAAGGGGAATGGGACGGCGAAAATGGAGAGAAACGGAGGAAAGAGAGGAAGATGCATGGTCGAGACAACAATGGCGAGGCAGCACGCTTACGCGGCTTCGCACAATGGCAGAGCGCGAGGTACTGTCAAAGTGGTGTCAACTGTCAACCGAGGACCGTTCCGAGGGGTGGCAGAGCGTGGAGACACGGCGCGCGAGATACAAACGACGCGACGCCCCGAGAGACGCGCGACGCGGAGCGTGAACCCGAGGAAACCGCTCGACCGTTTTGCGTGCCATCACTGCCGGAGAAGTTGAACCTTTGAAGTTGGAATATGTGGAGTGTAATGGGATGGAACGGTTCGCGTGTGACAAAGTATCTGCGTATATGGGGGGTCTCGTGAAAATGGATGGGACCACAGTTTTGTAAAACGAATATTGCAACTTGGTTTTATGGAATTCGTAGCGAAAGAGAAAAGTTAAATATCGATCGATCCCTCTGCGAAGTAGCGTAGGAGAAGGAAAAACGATTCACGCAGAAGGAAACGTGATTACAGGACATGTAATCACCGTTGACGAAAGTACGAACGTCGCTGACAGAGACATCGACGACACGCGTGTTCTTCGACATGACGCTAGGCACAGAGACCATCGACGATGTAACGTCGTGCGGATGCATCTCGCCGCGTCTGATAATGCATTAACGCCGACGGATCGGAATATTAGCATAGCATACGCCCATCGCATTTGAATTGAGAGGCAGCAGCCCCTCGGCATGGAAGCAGAAGCGAAGAGAAGGCGTCCCAACGTCTCTTTGTCATGCTAATACGAGCCCGGCATCCATCCCCCGGCCGCTCAGAGATGACTCTGCACCGTTTACGCTCAGCGGACGACGACGACGAGCTTCGCTCCCAGAGACAGCGAACCAACCGGCTTCCGGTCGTCCGGAATTTCCTGCGATGAGTTCGCTCCTTTCCTTCCATCTCCTCGGACGCATTTCTGAAAGGTCGCTCCTCTTTGTCGTCGCGCCTCGTCGTGCTTTCCAAGTTTCCCGATGTAAAGCTGATGGCTGACTGTTCTCGAAGTGCCGGACTTCTTACTGGTTACATCGTTAAAGTGAACTTTATGCGTTCGTCGAGTTTTTAATTACGAAAAATACGCAGGTACTCTTGACGGAATTAATATAGACTTAGACGATAAGCAACAAGTGTAACAAAGCGATCGTTTCGTCATACAGACTCGCAATGAAGCCGTATCTTCTACGCCCGGGTCAAGTTCGCTGTTCACTTTCGAAACTTCTGCACGAAACAATGCATCATACGTTACAACTAAACTCGTCTCAGTACGCTCTTCGAAGTTTCGCAACCGAGCACTTTCTCACGACTTCCTGCAACCCCTCTACGTTCAAGTATATTATACTTTTCCAGTTGATATTCATTGCCGTGCATTTGCCTATATCACAATGGTTCTACATTTTTCATTGCATCGGTTAACCTTACGGTAACTAAAAGGCTAACCGATATTTTGTATCGGATCTGCGAAAATAATTTATTGCTTTTTAACCCAATAACAACTAAAGTAGAACATTTTCGTTTTCCATTTAGCTCGACATAGCGAAAACGCGATTTACACCGAATCAAATCACCTCGACACCAACGAGCCGATAGAAAAAGCAGTACGGTGAGAGGCGAACCCCTTTCGTGGAGGAGTCGCGAGGCGTCGTGACCCCGTGGTGTCACGTCGACGCTCGCCAGCGCAATTAATGGCGTGTCGATATCGTGGGATAAATGTCTCTGCACTAAGGCATGCATCGGGTGAAACCGATGCTGCGGGCTAAAATGGGTGGATCGCGACCTTACGAGTCGCGTTTCTCGCACTATGCCACGCTTCTCCACATCGAGAATCCTATGGAAAATGTTGCACCTCGCCACGTGAGATTCGTGGAATCGCGAGAAAATACGTGGATTGCTATGAGACATGGTTCTCTACATGGATTAGGCGAACGAGTAGGATAGGTCGGAATATGTCGGAATAATTGAATAGGTCGGAATCGTCCGATTTTGATATGATGGCGTGGTGAATGCATTGGTATTATACTTAGTTGGAATTATGAATATCACAGTAATATAGGTATTACGTATTTCCTAAACCTATAACATGCATTTTAGTTTCCATTATGTCTGTTATTCTAGTAATTATTATGTCGTTTCATAAAATTACCTAGATAAAGCGTAACCTTTTACTTCGAATGTGGATAATGTAATTTTAATAACAGCGGATATCGATAATGGTTAATTAATAGTTAACGGAAACTTAATCGCTGTATTATTATCCAGATAAGATGTTCTCAATGATTAATGAAATTGAAATATCATATTACAATACTTTTTGTATAAAATAAGTTAGAAGAAACGAAGTCGTAACGAGATATCAATATGGTTTATCGTAAACATAAATTATGTTAATTGTAGAGACGTAACATTGATACAGCGTTTAATAGGACATCTGAGACTATCTACGTTTGAAAAAGCTTGACATCGAGATGAAATTGCGAACTTGAAACCACCTCGCGGCTTCCTCATCGAACATCTGATGTCCCATACATAATTAAAAGCCAATTACCGAGCAAGCACGGCCTGCTGGACGCGGCAACTATTTTTACTTTTGAACTTCGTACAGGACAGAATAACAGGACAAGTTTAATCGCCGTCCTCCAGCGATAGCGTTTATTACTCGATGTACTTTAAGTGTAAATTAGAAGTTAAGCAGACGAATGTGGTAATTACTGCTATCGCGTCACATCGCGTTTCGTGTCACATTCGTCAAGCACCCCTCGTGTAATTAATTTGATACGGCACAGTCGTTTCAGATAAATCACAAATCCATATCAGAATTGCCAGTTGCATCGATGAAAAAATGAGAGGTAATTTTTGAATGCCCGACTGGCTAATGAGAAACGCGTGACACGATCCAAGCTGTAAGTTATGAATCTGTGGGGTTAAGCAACGAGCGTAGCGCGTAATTCTTCGCTTCGGATTCGACCCTACTAGCAACCGTAACAATAATTATACATATGTATAACGAAGCTTCGAAATCTTCGGTGTATCCTTAATTTTATTTTAATTGCAATTTCAAAAGTGAATCGAAGGAAAATCCTAAAAAATTTCCTAAATTATTTGTCGTAAAATATTTCGATCGAATAATTAAGCAAATTTCTGTAAAAGTCAACGGCAGAAATAAGCACTCCGATCGAGCGTGTATTTCATCGAACCTCTTATTCACGCACGTAGAAAGCAAGGCAAGGCATGATCGTAGATGTGCTCGTCCCGATAACTGCGAACAATTAGTTGATGCTGAACGATACGTCGATGATGCATCTATGGTGTCCGACCTTCGACGATCCGCGGGAACGAGTGCGTTAACGATAAGCGGCGCGAGACGAGAAAAAGGAAAGTAATCGATTCCTGGCGCGGGGAAACGGCTACAAGCGTGAACTAGCGCCGATCGAACGACGAGACGAGTTTTTTTTTCTTTTTCCGGGATAATTACACATGCCGCGATGACGCGGTTTCTGTGAGACCTCTTAGACGACTGTGTGAACGCTCGATATATCAGGGACGATGAGGCAAATTAGTCGAGAAATAAAGGAGGAAAGGGGGAGGTTAGTCGTCTCAGGGATCGTGAGAAGATTTCATGGATTTTATATGGAACTTTTTTCCCCAATCGTACGTGTGACTGCATTGTCATTCGGGCGTTAAATCGATATTTCGGTTATACAAAATACAGAAAGTATTCGCAATAATGGAAAAACAAATGGAAATGTTTCCAAGATATTATCAAATATTAGGATCGAAATTTTTCCCAAATTAAATGCTACCAATCAAATACGTAGGGAATTTAACACCACAGAATCGTCGCTTGTTAGATATATACCGCATCATTATACTTTCCAGATTCGTTCCTTTCTCTGTTTATATAATTATGTTTCTTAATAAAGTCACATTATTCTTGGGAGAAGTATTAATTACCATTCGTCATTGGAAGAACACCGCGCGCATTAAATGGCGAGGAATGTCCAAGGCGCGTGAGGCGGCTCAATGAGGAGAGGCTCGCGCGTCGCGTGTCGAAAGGCGCCGTTGAAAACGCCTGCCAGTCGAAAGGTTAATTAGCAAATAAATAATTATAACGGTGCGAGATTAAATCAGCCGGTCCGTGTCGGCAACCAGTGGAGAACGAAGCTCGTGACCGCGGCCAACGAAGTAACACCCAGCTGCATAAACAATCTATGGGACCGTCGCGTGGGTGTGTCGGTATCGGCGATGTTTGGTGATCCGCGAAGCTCGTGATTTCTTCATTCGCAGACATTTTTGTTAGAATAGAAAACATTCTGTCAGAATTGTTAAAAAGTTTAAGTTGGAAGATTTTTGAAATTTAAAGGACGCTTATATTATTTACTTGAAAAATAAACTGCTGAAATATAAGCGTGAGAGTGCAAAACACATTGTATAGGTTACATCTAATTTCGACAAATTGTCGGATCAAAGTCGTCGATTTCGGCATGTCGAATTTTGTTCGTCGAATGTTCTCTTTTGAACCGAAACGAAAACCACTCTCACCGAAATGGCTAATCGTAGCCCAGGGAAGATTCGACACGGTGGTTTCGTGACGTATCGCGAGTGGATCTCGCGACCGGGAGGGCGGTTCGGTCGGCGCGATCGTCGCGCTCCATGGAGAACGCTTTCGAAAGGGCTTTTCCATCGGTGGACGGGTATCGAGGCCGGTTATCTGCCAACGGAGGTGGCCAGCGACGCGGCAAGGGCCTGCTTGTAGGATCAGATAACGCCGAGGACCAGAGACAAAAGGATGCATTAGCCAACCGGCCGCTAATTAACCGATCTTCCATTTTCGAGGATAGGCGTGACTCTTTCACTGCGGCCGATCTTCCTCCTCGGCCACGTAATGACAAATCCCGCATAAATTACGAGCATGCCAAGGACGGACGTGATCGGTCACGCCTTCGCGTCCGCGCTGGCATTCGCCGATCGACCAACCCGATACCTCTCGAACGAGTTACGTAACGCGTCTGGATCGGCGATTATTACTTTTACCGACTTTTCAATGTGATCTTTTTCATGTTTTTAGACATAGTACGGACAAATGGTGTACTATCGTGCATCTTTTAACGATGCGACAGTAAGATCGCGATACTAATTACGCAGCAAAAGATTAGTTCAGCACACTCTAACCCTCTATGGATTTCGGAAACCTCACTTACCTAAAACGATCTCTGCATAATTATTTAAAGTCAATATAGTGAAACCACAATTCCCCCGCGTCAATTTTCCAAATAACTTCTTCGCCCTCTGCTTCATAATATTCGGAACGAACCTTTTAGGTGCAAAGTGTTCGTAACTATCCCTCAACGTTGTTAATTCGTCGCTCGCAGCGTCTCTTACGAGTCGAACGTTGCTAAGGGATCGAATTATGAAATTTCATATTTCGTCTGGTCGCAGGAAGACGTCGAGTATCGCGATCTCGCTTACCTGGAACAGAAACAAACGCAGGGACATTAGAGAGTGGCCGGTGATGCAACGGAGCCGCGTGGGCGGCGGTCCGTGGAAACATTAATCTTTCGCGAAACGCTCGCGGTTAATGAAATCCACGGTCACTTCTGGTGTCAGGGGACGAGTATGGACGACCTACGTGGAGTTACACGCGTTAGCTAACGAGTATCAGCGAGAGAAAGTACGCAATGCTGTACCATTGCACGGGACCGATGCTTGTTTGACAGAGACAATGACGGATCATGGGTCAACACTTTTGTTGCCGCTGTAGTCTTCTAGAAACGAACCACGTGGAACGGGCATTTTATCCAGCAACGTTGCAACCGACTTTGCCAACGATCAAATGATATCAGCTAGCTGCGATTGCAAATCAGACCGCAAAATATCAAACCTCCACGACGCTTCCTATGTTCTACAACGCGGCGCTTTTAACGCTCTTCAAGTAACAACAAAATAACGAAATTTCCCTACGCCCTACGAATCGCGTGAATTGAACGAACGAACGAGCCACCCTTGTCTGCCTGGACGATGCTGCGCGTGGCCAGCTACTTATGAAATCGGATCACCCTCGTTTCTCAACCCGTGTCGGGTCGATTGTCGCTGGAAAAAGGGACACTTGTCGCTGTGACACGCGCTGAAATCGTTCCGGCGGTGTGGCCGCGCACAAGTGCCCTCCAGTATACCTGGACAGGTGACATCCCGTGACAGTTTCCGGGTCGACCCTCCATAGAAGGTTCGGGGGCGCACGAAAGCCGATTCGAGTCGAGTCACCGCGGTATTGTGAGCCTCAGGTTGGTGACATCACGTGCACGTCAACGATCCGCAAAAGCGTAACAGGATTAGCCCCGTCTCGGAGATTCCCTGGCCGGGAAGTCGACTGCTTTGTTGCGCCACCACGACACCATCGTGCTCGGGAATGACAGTTCGAAAAGAAGATTACGACCATTCGAGGGATCTATTGTCCACGCCATGTGAGATTCCTTTCGGCTCCACCGACTATCTGCGATTGTGAAAGAGTCCAGAAGGAGTTTCGGTGGCTTGAATACGTGTAACTGTTTAGATAGGATTTAGTTTGGAATATAGTGGTAATGAAGGTTCGCTGGTCTTTACGTAGAGATTAATTGTAGAGTGAATTAGATCAAATTAGATGGAATATAAGAGAAAAATGTGGTCCTGGTTCTTTCATACTTGTAAATAAAGATAAAGGGAATGGAGAATCGAATAATGCAGCACTGTACCAAAGATAAAATGCCTTTATCCTAAGGCACAGATCGCACGCCAAAACGCATCCCTGTTTTTATATTCCCAGGCACATTCACCTACTGCGAGTTGCTAAATTGTCCGTGATTCGAAACGCAGGTAAAGAATTTTGAAGCGAGAGACACGAGTTGGATGCGGTGCAACGACAAAGATTCATCATCGACCTTTCTAAGCGGATAATTATTTTTCGAGAGCTCTTCGAGAACTTCTCTCCGTCATCGTTTGCTGTTTTTGCGTCGAACATCGTGCTTTCAGTGCCACTCAACCGGGCACGGTTCTTTCGAAACGGCGATTTTTAAAAGAAAGAAATAAGTCGAACGATGTTCTTTACAGTCGATTTCACAGGATGGGTTTCCACAATTTTGGAAGAATGTTTCTACTACGGTATGTCGAAGTTCGAGGCTGACAGACGAATGTAATGAAGGATTAATGCAAAGTTGTATTGTGAAATCGAATAGGATTAATGTATAGTGGAATGCTAAATTACTTTGCATTCATGCGTTCTGCGTAATTATAAGATTTAGACATTCGATATCGACTACCTAATAATCAGATCATCTGCAACGCTATTCGATATCAAACTGAAAAGGCTAAAAGAAACGAAAACGGCAACTTTATGATCGTAAACAGTTCACAATCCGCCTATGACCATTACAAAATCCACGCTATCCTCCGTATGCTTTAAATATTATTCCAAACAGAACAGCCATTATCCACCCAAAAACCATCGATCACGACTTCAAGCCCGCAAGAAGCCATAAGAAGGGCAGTGGTTCTCGGTGGATGACCAGCGCGTAATCGCCAAGTTTTTATTCAAGCAGAATGACGAGGCTGTATATCGAAAAAGGAGGACAGAGCGGCAGGCAGGAGAAACGAATCGGCAGAGAGTGATGAAATCGGCCGGGCCAAGCTGCAACCGGGATGGAGGAAAGAAGGGCCAACAATTAACTTAAACGAAGCGGGAGTGGCGTGACATGTACTTTGTCGCGCACGTCTTCTGACATCAGCCACCGTGGGAGATCAGTCCCGTTGGCTTCTGTCCGTTTCGGTGCACTTTAACGTTGCCTAATGCTGTCTTCGCATGTGAAACGACGAAACGACGTCGCGGACGAAATGGGAACGCGTAAGAAGCGCGTTTCGACGAGATGGATTTTGAAAGATTGATGCTGAGTGATGTCCACGGTATTTCACAAGTACATCGTCGTTCATAAATCACTGGCCATTTTGCTAATTTACACTGCACTTTCGAATTCGATTCAACTTGGAATTCGACTAATCCGACTTTAGCTAAAATTTCCCTCCGATAAACCTCACACTGTTGTATTTCTATCGTGAAAGATTTCGTTGAAGAAATACGCGAATGTAAATGTAGGTTTTTGTGTACGAAATTACAAACTGCTTTCGAAAATAACACGACAAGTACGAACCGGTCGGAATAAAATGTCGAATGTGATCGGAATTACAAAAGGTTATGACGGTATGAGGTACGTTTAATCCGAACGCGTTATCGGATTATCGAGTTCACCGCGAAAGGGACGGGGAGGCGTTTTCCTGATCGAATCTTTTCCTCTTTCGAATCGACGCCTCTCGTGAAAGAGAAAAGCCACGTCGGCAGATCGCATCTTGGCCGTGACCCCGAAATTTTAAAGCTCCGCTAAAATCTCCGCTGCCCCGTCCCCGTTATCTACGAGACTCGATCAGCCGTGAAAGGATCGAAGGGCACATATTGATTTCGATAATGATCGATCCGACCTTCCTTCGTTCCTACCGCCTCCTTCTCTCCTTGACTTTTCTTCCTTCTTCTTGTCTTAGGACGCGTATCCGTATCGTGACTCAATTTAGATGAATGCGATACGCCACGAGCAGTGGAAGTTCTGTCTTCTTCGATGAATTGTTATTGGGAATCTATGAGAACGCCGAGAATTATGAGGGGTGCTGATAGAAGGAACCGAAAAATTCGATCTTCCAATGAGATTCTATAACGGGGAGTGGAGAAGCACCGCCGGAGATATCGTTCGTTGCATGATTCTTCGTTTTGCTAGTTAGTCATCCAACTTTGGTAGTTAATGGCTACCGATTTAATTTCAAGATACGTACGTCTTCTGTCAGCTAGTGCTCTGATAGAACATGGTTCCCTTAGATTCAATTCGAAATCTAAACGATACTGGTACGATTCGGAAATTATGTAGATAATACACTGAAAAATTTAGATTCTAGAAGAATTTAAACAATTTGTTGGAATGCGATTTGTTTAGATTTTGTTCAGAATCTTATGTATACGCGAGAAACGATTGAACACTCGTGGGACTCTATCCTGTCTCCAGAATAGAGAACAAACATCGAATCGAAGGATTGCACAAAAAATTGAATAAAAGAGGGGAAAAAAGACAGCAAGAGGTATTATTGACCAGATCGGGGTTAAACATTCGAAGCTTCGCTTTAATATTTGCCGATCGGCGGTGGGCATAGGATGGAATGGAAATCGCGTCGGGTATTTCGTTTCGTTGCGCGTTTCGTAGCCGCGAATCGATTTCGAATCGAGGGTCGGATGAAAGTCGGGTAGAAATGTAGGTGGAATATTCCAGGCTGTCCCACCCTTGCGAGGATGACGTTAATGGCTGGATAGATGTTCGATATCTCGACCTAGCTCGTTCCGAGTAATGACGAGGCGAACGTTCGATGTTCTGTCATTTACTGCTCCAGTAATTATTAATCCACGTTTACGATTACGCCGATGTTCGATCGGTGTGTCACGCCATCGGTGTTGTTCCAGCCGCGTCTATTGACGGCACGTCGTTATGGAAGAAATGCAGGTCAAACGATGAGAAACATGGTTGCAGTTGTTTCCTTTCAGTCCTTCCTTATTGACAAATCCATGCATATTATATTAGATCGATCTACGGGGTGATCGGTTACTGGTGGTACAAGCGGAAAGGGGTTAATTCTACGCGAAAAAAGAAGTCGAAAATATAGAATAAAACTTTCTTTTTATTTATTTTTTAATTTTTCCATCGAGACAACGATCTACAGTACCGCACGCGTACCGAGCGAAAATTCAAAGTCGATTTTCTCGAAAACAAAGCCTCAAACGAAAAATTTTTATTCTATATTTTCGACTTCTTTTTTCGCGTAGAATCACTCCCTTTCCGCTTGTACCACCAGTTACCAACCACCCTGTATATCGAGCATACAATGTAGAATATAATTGAAGGATACTATATCTTTACAAAGAAATAGTTTTAAAATTCCGTATATCGTGAATTACTTCCATGTTAAAAGTTAGCGTCTTCTTATCTGATTTTTCAATTAAAACTGCTTTTTCATTCGTTTCATTTTAATATTTATATCTTTGCCTTTAACGAAACTTCGACGTTTTCGGATATTTTTAGAGGATACGTCTTTGGATCTGACGCCGGACACCTGAGTGCATTGAAATACGCCTCGAGATATAAAAAGCAGCGCGACACAACCCTTCTAAGATAGCGACATCACGCATTTCAATTCGTCTTTGACTGACGCGACGCGCGTCGAAGGTCGACGACGAAAACGATGCGTGGAATGCCAAAGGGATCGTCGAGTCCTGTCTTAATGCGTTCTAAATTACGGCGAATGCTCTTTAATTGATTGACAAAAAGCGCCGGCCGGAAAAAAGCCGCGTTACCTGTCGGACGAAGAGCCGCGTGTGCGAGCAGCTGCTACACCGTGTCATTGCCGCTTTCATTCGTTCCCTTTTGGTTTCATTTCGTTTCGACGCTCGGATGATGATCAGCTACCTGACAAATTGTCCCTTGATGCGGTGCCAGGCCACTCATTTTGATGACATTAGTTGATATACATTGGGTTTTAAACGTAGATAAGGATGTTCTGCTTTAATCGGATTAAAAGGGTTTTGTATATTTTATGATAATTAAGGTGAGTAGGATAGAAATTTGGGGAATATAATGACGTAACCGATGATTCGATATATGGCTTATCGCGTTCCTGTCTTATTCTTTTCATGGCGGACAGTAAATATTGTCAACGAAATGCTTTTACAATATTTGCTGACCTCGATTGAAACCATTTCGATATCAGAAATCGATTTCCAAGGATGAAGGAGGGGTAGGAAGAGCGGTGAAGGATTACGGTCTACTTCATCCGAGTGAGAATCAGCAATGCTCGAATAGATGTTTAATACTTTGCCTGTAGGACCCGAATCTGACCGTTTGAATTTACTCCATACGTTGCTTGGCAATAATCGATTGAAAATTATTTGAAAACTATTCTTTTACTTTACCTACTCAAGCCAGACACGAAATAAAACCCTATCGTGATTAGTAAACAGATGCTCGCATATAATCATGTTCGCCGCAAGACTCGTGATTTGGCGGGATCGCGGCATGGATTAACGAATCTCGAAGGACCTCTGGGCGAACAACAATCGATTATTTCGGGGCTGAGGCTTCGAATCAAATTTCCATCCCTAATTGGTTACCGGTCAAGGGACGGCGCTCGTGGAGGCGATTGGTAAAAAGGATACTATGTCACCGTCCCGCAGTAATTTAAATCTCATTATATTGGTCCGTGGTTTGCGGTTTTCATTCAGTGATTCTCATTATCTTTGTCTTAACGCTTATAATCCTACAGACCAATTTGGTCCGACTTCGGATATACGTTAAGAATCTTTTTCTTCGGTATCGTCGAACATCGAAAAATAAAAGTATCTTGCCGTAGCGCACACGTGAACATCGCAGATTAATTTTGGTCCATTTCCATCCCTAATAATTCAACGTACCCAAGGGCGAATTTAAGCTTTCGCAGAAATTTAACAAGCTTTTTCGAAAACTGCTTCGTTGCAAATTACATTAGCGTCTTAACGTCTTAAACTTAACTTTTGAAACTTTAAAAACACGAACTTCGTAAAGTAACTTAAAATCCTCTTCATAAATAAAAATAACCGCGTCAAAGTAAGCGGAAGCTCGCAAAACACCGATGGAAAGGATCACACACCTGGCTCACTCTTCAACTTCGTTTTTTTTTTATTGCCGTGAAAGACCCTGCGGTTCGTGTGTATCCATTTCGGCGTTATTGGTAATCAACCCGGGAATCACGTATAACGACAATATGAATTACGTTACGCCCGGCCTTGGCGGGGATTACACGAGGAGTAAGCGTCGAAGCATCGTCTCGAGCGGAGCGCCAAGGCAAATCCGAAGCAGAGGGACGAAGAGGAGGAAGAGGTGTTGGACCAATCTTGTGAAATTTCGTGCCGATTGATGTAATTTCCGCGCGACGACCGAGCTCCGTCGCCGCGCCGCACCAGGGCCGCGGGATTCGTTGAATTCCGATCGTAATGGACGGCAGAGGCTGGCTGGCATCCGGCTCGGTTATTTAAATTACGGGACGTTACGGGTTTTTAACGATCCACGGCGATGAATTCGTTCGCGTGGATGCCCCGACCGCGGGGACGTGAAATTCCTCGTCGAGGGAGCGCGGATTATCCGAAAAATCGCGCTCAACGGGAAACGGTACTGCGATGTGTTAATTAGTAGAACGATTATAGCGTGCGCAAGCGAATTTCGTGTTTGTTTTGTCGTGTTGTTTGGAATGGAAGAAGATGGAATGCGTTCTGTGAACACCGGCGATGAACCTGCTTCAGCGATAATAGTCATAGAAACGTTACGTTATTTGATTTTAATTTAGTAGTTTATTATCGATAGAGAAACTCAGGATTAAGATACGAAATAAACGCAGAGGGCGCGATAAAAAGTTCTGTCGCATGGAGAAATAATTTGCTAGAGAAAGATAGTCGTTCTTTGGTCAAATTTACGTATAACGACACAGATTATAGACCCAGTTCATAGACGTAATTGTGGTCTATACTTATAACGAGTATCTAAATTCTATTTCAACCTAATCCACTTCCGTAGCTGTTATAAATGGAACTCTACTATAATATAACAGAGTCTCATTTAAGTTAAAGAAATGGACGAATCGTGCAAGTAACGTTACATTCGTCGTACTTATGGTTTAACGATGCAAATCAGACTTCGCTTCGTACGGCAGAAATACACTGAAATTTGCCTGACACGTTCGATGCTCGAGCAATCCCAAATCTCTAAATCCGAACTGTTCGACATCGCCAACCAACCAACCGACGGATCACCGTTGAAAAAAAAAAAGAAGAAAAAACGAAAAAAAAGAGCTAGTAAATTGCCACGAGCGAATGGCAATCGGTTGAACGGTCAGAAGTCACTCGGTGATCCGGGGATCTGGCATCTGCATTTGGCAAATGAAAACTTAACGAGATTCGCTGGAAAATTGTTGCTCCAGTATGCGAGATCTCGTCTCTCCCCATGGACAGCGTTCTTCAAAGTGACACGTGCCATCCACCCCCTCCAGCTCGTCGTCTCCGTTCCTCCATCCCCTTTTTGCACTCCCTTTTCGTCCCCGTGTACACGCAACCCTCTTGTCCAGCCACTTTTGACATCGGCTACATTTTCGCTGGAACAACAGACCCGAGGCATTTTCGATCTCGATTACGGCGTCGCGAACCCCGCGGGCCATCTCTGTTGCCAATCAACAGAGGCATTCCCGCGTAATTGGTTTTTACGTAATGCTAAGCAGCCGGGAATTGCGCGCGAGCGTGGATTTGTTTTCCGTCAGGGTGAGCCCACGATATTTCGATCAAAGCCTCGATCTGAAATTAATTAAATACCGGCTACTGCTCGACAGGGCGGCTTCTTTACTTTCTCTCCTTTTTTTTTTTTTTTACCCACCCCTGTCTGATTTTGTTAATACCATTGTTGAAGACGGAAGTTGGAGAAACAGAATTTTGAGAAGTTATTCGGTACGTGTAGAGTGGAATGTTGATCGAACGAGAGAGAAACGAAAGGCTGAAGTAGATTGCATCTGCAAGTAGATTGAACGATGCACTGATCTGACGAAATGGAATATTGATTTGAAGGTGAAGCAACGAATTGGAAAATGTTAGAAATTACAACCTGATTGGCGATAATATATCGATATCTTACGTACACCTATTTCGTGATCGATTATATAACAGAAAGGAAAATTATCGAATAAAAATTACAAGCGAAAGATTAAAAATATCGAAAGTTATAATTCACAAAAGTGCTGTATCACGAACATCTTCGTATAAACATATCGTAGAAGCGGAAAAATTCGATACTTTAGGAAAAAATCCTCCAACGAATAAGATCAAGTGCACACTGCGAATATCTAAATTATTGGAAGTGAGGTAGAGGGAAAGGGAGAAAAAAATAGTGAAAGGGTCCCGATAAAATTCCATTGTGTCGTTGAGAAGCGTTTAAGCCTCTTGGTTCTTTCCCTTTTACCCTCGATTCTTCTCTCCTTCCAGGCACGGCAACCCCTCTTGTCGCTTGTTGTCGCAAGCCTTTATTAGCCACGCCACCCCCAGTCAGGCACAAGGGTGACTTTTTTATTTCCCCACGACTTGACATCCGTCGATCTCCGTTTCGCATCTACCACTTGTTGCTCCCGTGTCCCGATGTTCCTTGTCGCGACACCGACCGCCCCTGCTTTTCTTTCCTATCCACCCCCTGTTCTTTCCTGCGATCCCTCCGCTAATGCGGAATAATATTGTATCTGCAAACCTGTCGCTCCGCGACGTTTTTATTTACCTTTCGAATTAACCTGCTGCTGATCGTTGCAACTCCACCATGTAATTTCGTTTGAATACCCAATTGATTCTATCTGTTGTGTAGCGGCACATGAGCTAGAGGACAATTCGAGCCACGTTGTTGTAATATTATTATTATTGTGATTGTATACAGGGTCGTTGGTAACTGGCGGTACAAGCGGAAAGGGGGTGATTCTACGAAAAAAGAAGTCGAAAATATAGAATAAAAATTCTTTTTTTTAATTTTTCCATCGAGACAACGATTTACAGCGAGATCCGTTATAACGAGACGCGATAAAGTGCACGCGTACCGAGCGAAAATTCAAAGTCGATTTTCTCGAAAACAAAGCCTCAAAGGAAAAATTTTTATTCTATATTTTCGACTTCTTTTTTCGCGTAGAATCACCCCCTTTTCGCTTGTACCACCAGTTACCACCCATCCTATATATTATGATTGTAAACTCCGGGCAAAAATGGAAATTTACCGAATGCGATCGTAAGATGACCAGTTTTTACCAGATTTATACACAGTCTTTAGCGAATCAGTTAGTACCAAGCGAACATTCTCTGTATTCATTAATTATTTATTAATTATTTTTGAATACACTAGACGGTTTTAACATCGAGTTATCTCGTCATTTAAATCAACCAACCAACCACCCTCCACAGTTGTATCTTCAACGTGATTACGGCTTTTGCGACGTTGGACAAGCGAATCTTTGAAGACAAAATTCCTACTTAATTCATTACACAGTAACTATGACGTATCCTTCTCTTCTAATGAAGCCTAACTACATTTTTTAACGCGACACCAATATTTTACTCGCATTCGGGATATATTAAAATAATTCCTGAAGAGAAAACTAATTTCTCTGTGATTTTTTTCTTTTCATCAACGTCAGAAGCAAAGTTGCACCTTCTATTAACAGCCAAAATATCTTCGAACAGCGTAAAACCGTCGATTCTAATTATCGTCAATTCGCGCATCGATCTTCGTTGAAATTCAAATCGTGACGTCGATTTGAATCATCATACAGCGAAAGAAGATCCCTGCGCTTCGATGACTCGAACTGAAAATCTCGCAATCAAATCCGAGAAACGCACGTTTCGACCAGGAGGACAGATATCGCAGATTCGAGGGAGCTGGCACAAAGCAAGCGTGGAAGCGTTTGCGGAAGGGCTGTGTTGCGCTTCCGGCGGTGATGCAGGGAGGCAGAGGGTATGTCTACAGACGCACAAAGTATGCGGCCTAAACGTAAACGGAGTTCGGACGAAGCAACCCCCGCGGCGTGACCCCTGTGATCGGCGTTCCGTGTAATCGGCAAGTATGCAGATGATTAAATTTGCAACATCATCGCGGCAGCCCTAAAAGCGGCCAAAAGGCCGCGGAGGACCGACGGGATTCGCGATACTCGCCCGCCTTGCTTTTGCCAAAGTTGGGCCGCGGTTCGCCAAGGGAACGCCTTCCGCTTCTGCGAGGTTTAAGATTGCCGCGCGTCGACTCGGACGTAGCTCGTCAAAAGGAGGGGTTGTTTCGGGAAAAATGAGTCAACGAACGATTTGGTAATCGTACGACATGATAGATGAGAAAAGGGATTGATTTGGAGATTGATGGAGTGGATTTTTTGGGTTCGTTGGAGAACGGTATTGTTGTATAAACCATAAACGTTTGAAAGCGGACCCTCGTATATGAAAATCATTTCCTAGCCCATCAAACTATCTGAGATTCGTCCAGACGCCACTTGTACCGAAAACTGCCTAACAATACACCATCAGCAACTCACCCTCGGCAAACAGAAGGATCTAACAAGCAGAAGAAGTTCTTCTGATACTACCACCCAGTTCCATAAGTTGCAACAATTCCATCCATAGAATTCACCCACGTTCCAACCCCTCTTCTAAACGAAAAAAAAAACATCTAAAATTCGCGTGCATTAGTCTGGAATGCCGGAGAGGCAGCGATGGTACTCAAAATGAAACTAGGCCGCCAAAAACGCGCACCCCCTAATACCTAGGTTGCGAGGTTTCCTCGCGTCGAACTCCATCATCCTCAAGACTTTTCCGATCCATATTCCGCCGGTCTCTTTGTCCATGCGTCATATGGAATTCCAGAGACACGTTGCGCATCGACCGAGAAAATATGATATTCTTTAACCCACAGAGACCCTGCTAGTCCTCCAGTTCCGCCAGTACCTGGCTGAGGCGGGGTGAGGCGGAAAAAATAAAAGGAAAGAACAGCCTAGTTTCACGGAGCTTCGTGCACGCTCTGTCTGTCCCCATTGTCGGGACGCTTTTTTCACTCGCGGACACACGGCCAGGTAACGTCGCGTTCAATGGCCGACCAATCACAATATTTTTGACGAGTTATGTCGGCGCATAATGGTCGCGGGGGCCGCGGGGAGGCTTTTCCAACACGGACGTTCGGCTTCTCGAGAACGCACGCGAGATTCGTCGACGTCACAATGGCTCCTTGAGCCTTTAAAAGCACAAAGACACGCGCCCCCTGCGCCCCCCGGACTCTCGAAAGCCAGTCAAGCCCTCTGTCCCGGCATCCTGCTTATCCCGGGGCCCCACGCCGTCATCCCTCGGGATATAGACGCCGTCAAGCGTGCGTAACGCGTTCACCGGCCCGTGAGTTATGAGGGAAACGCGCGCGATATTAATATTTTGTATCATCCTTGCGAGCCGCCTGCCATCGGGCCGATGCAACCGCCCCAGGACCCTCGTCCTCCCCGTTCCCTGGTCTTTTGTCGTTCGCTCTAGGCCCTACAGATTGGGTGCTCTCTTCAGCTTTCGCCGGGAGTTGAGTTTCGCGTGGGGAACCTTCTCGAGGTGATCTTTTCTGACACGCTGTTTGCGCGGTTTTAGAGATCCTTCTGAATGGGAAGGTTTTCGTTTATTGAATGGATAATGGCGCAGAGTTCACGATATTCTATGTTCGTTACGAAAAAATCATTGTATATTATAATAATAAATTGTAAGAGATTCACAGCTGTAGTAAATTACCATTTTGACAAGTTATGGTTAATGTGATTCGAAAATCCCAGAATAGATTCCTACGCTAATGTTAACGTCGTCAGTCACTCGCACGCGAAAGTTGCGCAAATCTGTCCGAAACTTGAAAAGCGAAGGACAGGAAGGGATAAGGGAGGGATACGATTCCCCGAACGATTACATTCTCCAGGAAGCCCGGAGCGAGACGCGCAGTTCACATGGCATTGTTCGACAGAATGTTGAAGCATCATCTAAACTAATTGTTGACAGTCGGACAATGGCGAGCCGATAATAATAACTTGCCTGCTGGGAGGCGTATTGTGTCCCAACTTGGCATCTTTACCTGAATTCTGGATCCGCAGGACCAAGGCGAACGCCAAACCCAAGTCCTTGGTCCCTCGATTGCGACATACGTCGATTTACCATTTTGCGTAATCGTTTCGCCAAAACGGAAGGAATAAACCGTTGTGGAACAAATAGAACGCGCGTAACAACGAGTTAGAAGATATTTCTGATATAGGACCGAAATAAAGTTATAGCACACGTAGAAAATATGTATCACGTTGCGGGTAAAATATCCAATCAAGAAACCGACGAATCGACTCCATCGGTAACCTCGAACCTCTCCTCGATTTATACTGAAAAACCAACAGCGTACCTTTCTTTGCCAAACTCCGCCATTCGCAATTAACTAACCGCAAAATTAAATTGAACAAACCATGCAGCGTCCCGTGAGTCTCCCACGGCCCGATTCCACGAGTAGCATTCAACTCTCCCTTCGTCGACAAAAACCGTGTCCCCAAATCAACGATCAGATCTCGAACGGCTCTCGAGCCTTCGCGCCAAACTCGACAAAACAACGTCGATTTCCTCCGGGACGGATGGTCACGCCGGTACCTTTTTCCACGCGATGACAACGAACTTTCCACGCAAAAACAATGCACGATGATGACTCTACCATCGTAGGAAACCGCATCTCACCCGATCCACCCGCTTCTCTTCTTCGTTCAACCTTCCTTTCTTTTCCTTCGAACCTGTGCAGCGAGTAACAAAGAAACAGAGAAGACGCACGAGGGGGTGGCGAAGCACGGAGGAAGAATATCGAAGGTGCGACCGTGCCCCGCCCTCCAACGTGTTCGCCACGAAAGGAAATTACGGGCTAAACAGCACTTTCACCGGCCCGGTTATTTGTATTATTTCTGACACCCTGGGTGCCATTGTTTCCGCCGCGATCCTAATGACCAACACGCTGGCCACAAATCGGCAAAACGAGCCGATAATTGCGGCTTTCGTTATTTTTCCGGGCTGGACTGGCCCTGTTCGACCCGTGAAAACGCGCATCGTCATCGCATTCCCAATTTGTATCGATTGGATTCCGAGTTCTTATTTCACCGCCTGCTACTCTGCTTCTTCGCCAAGGTCCTTCTGTCGGGATCGGAGTCGAGGTCCCTTCTTCTGCTTCTTTGCGTTTCTTTCGTCCGTTCTTCGACCGGATCCTCCGTTACGGGGGACTAGCTCCAGATATCCGAGATAGTTCGGCTGGATCGAAGGTGATTCGCAACGGGACGGAACGTCGCGCTTTGTCGCGAAACCGTCGACGTTCTCAACGCGTTTTCGTCCTGGAGCAGCCAGTGCATGCTTCGTAAGTTGAGCTTTTTCTTGCTTTCGATTGTCGAATTGAAAATCGTACCGGTATAAGCTCAGAT
The DNA here is from genome assembly GCF_051014615.1 of Bombus vancouverensis nearcticus. Taxonomy (NCBI): domain Eukaryota; kingdom Metazoa; phylum Arthropoda; class Insecta; order Hymenoptera; family Apidae; genus Bombus; species Bombus vancouverensis. The sequence goes on along the minus strand of NC_134912.1, from coordinate 15,470,724 downwards.
TTTGTGAATTTTGAGTTAGTCGCGTATTTGAACTTTTAAAGGCGACATTCTATCGAGTATCGTAAAAGTTGCATGATTAAGTTACAGCTTTGATTTATATCGCGATACGTTTTCACGGCTTGGGCAGATATTCTGGAATTTTTACAACGGTGAACGCAGAACGCTATTTTATAGCAGTGGAAAAACAGCGATGAAGTGACACTGTTGCGTAAGCGCCACGTAAGAAAAGTCCTCCAACTATTCCAAAAATTAAACAAAAAGGAATACGCTGATTGTCTATCTCGTTCGTATCTTGTCCGAAGATAATTAGCGTGTTCAGGAGAATCCCGATTTATCCTCCGTTTTATCGACCCCCTCTGCCACAATTTAACTTCTCGCGTAACATATGTTCTGCGGAGCCTAGATAGGCGTGTGGATTCGCGTGCACACGCTGTCAATCGTCGGAACGACCGTCTACGTCGAACGAAAAAGCAAGAGGTAAGAGGAAACGCCTTGCGACCATTGTTCAATTGGGAACAAAGACAGTGCCGGATATAGATGGTACAAACTAGAAAACGTTCATGACGCAATTTCATAGACTTCTTCTTTTTTCGTTCGTTTCGAGGACACTACGAGTGGATCTTAAACAGGTCGGACGGTTACTTTACTTGTCTGGCCATCTGTTTAAACCAACCGCTTCGTTCGAAACACGTTAATTCGTGTTTTCGTTAAGTAAGATCATTTTCTACTCTTCTGAAGAGATGAATAAAACTGTAGCTACAGCGATCGCGGTAAACGCTCGTCTCTCGTGCATGGGTCGGCCACCGGTTGAAAAGTGGAACGAAATAATTTAGCGGCGACGCGACGTGCTCACCTCCAGCAGAAACCCCGTACCACAGGAGAAGAAAAAGAAAGAAAAAGGAAAGCCGTAGCACGAAGAACGGTGCACGGGCAAAATCGTCGGAAATGGCAAGAATGCAAGACCCATGGTTTTTGCGACGTCTCAAAGCATCGCGTAGCGTTGGGCTTTCGACGAAATTACCGAGCTCCGGGTGACACCGCGTCGCGTAATGGCCGGTTCGCGTTACATTCCTGCACGCAAGCCCGCCAGGCGACATTTTGCCTAACGACAGGTTTTGTCGTGTACAGCCAGTCCACCACGAGGACGACAAAGTTTCGTGTCAAGGAAGATTCGTGTCGGGCACGCTCGCGATTACGCGATACCCGCCTTTTTAATAAATCGAAACACCACCCCTGGTCACGTTCGAATCGTACGGCAAACAGGTATTACGCGTCCGTCGAGACAGCTGCCGTTTTCTCCGGCGAGGCCTTGAACCCGCCTCCTGCTGATCTTTCTACCTCCGAAAACGAAAGCGGAATTTAATATCGGCCCTGCTGCAGGACGGAAACCGCGGAACGCGGTAGACACGCTGCAGGCTATGTAAAACGAGCTGAGAACGCATGTATGGAAATTGAATGATACAGTAGTGATCGGTAGCTGGGAATTATTGTTCGTTTATGCAAGCGCATCAGGGAGCTGGATGAGCAATTGGGTGCTGGAATGAGTTGTTGCTTCGACTCGCTTATTTTTACGTACTTAGAGCTACGTGGTAGTCGTCGGTTCTCGATTTGCCAACGTAACCAATGATTGGAACTTAATTTTAGCCTGCGAGGATTTTTGGAATTAGAGTTTAGTCGAAGAGGATGCTGGTAATGCGAAACTAAAACGTATCGGGTTATTCGAAACGCTAGTAGGCAGGTTTCAAGTAATTTCGAAGATTATGTACTTCCGTGGAATTAAGATATTCGAGCAATATTCTTTAATGGCGATAAAGCGAAAGTGTAGAAACATCGTGCGGAACGAAACAAACGTTAAAACGATTTAACTACGTGATTCGTTAAAAACAATTTAACGTGATAAAACGCGATTAAAAGAATGTTCACACATATTTCAAGAACGTCGGTTACGTTTATTTTACAGCTATAATAACACTGTTCTCCGATGACCACCCGTACACCATCGTCGTTGAGTTCATTCCTCATTGAGTTCACTCCACTGAAATACTCACTTCCTGCTAGTAGTTTTCTAAGAGTACCATTTATCACTATGCGCATGTTTTATTTCGCAGTGCTGCATTCCTATGCGGCATTACTGATTTAATGACTAACACAAGAACCGAAGCAATTTTCTCGCTATTTAATAGCCGAGTATGTACATACGAAGATTACGGGCTAATGGAGTTAGGTGGCATAAGCGGCAGCTAGTGTTCATCCGAAATCAATTGGCTGTTCAAGGCCATTTTCCCCACCACCAACGAAATTATAAATAATCTCCAATTTAGAAGGATAGAAATGACAAAATGTGAAGTTGCGTTACGCCTTCTTAATATCAATGTAGTATACTTTTTAATTATATGACAAAGTCATAAATTTCATTTCATCGACGTGTCAACTCTAGTCTAATATTAAGTGCAAAGATCTAAGTGAAAGAACTCGTCTTGCCACTCCTTGACAACATCACAGAACGCGAAATTTGATGAACGCAACAATACGATCCACGGAATATTAAACATCATTTTCAATACGCACGAAGTGTATTTCGACGTGGCATTTCGAGCGACAGTCGACACAGAGATAGACATGGGTGGTCGAGAGCGGCGACCGACTTCAAGGAAGTGTCTCTGGACGCTGTCAACTTGGTTACCTATGAGAAAATCGAGCGAGAAAGCGGTTGTCACTGACTGTCAGTCGCGTAATCGCGCGGCGCGAAGCGAAAATAGTCGCGGCGTGACCAGGCCGACGCCTGCACGGTCCCCGCGACAGATGTTTCGCGTCCCAGCGACACTCTTGTATTTCTGTCTCACCCAGTATAAACAAGCCCGAGCCGACGATCGCCGTCCCGGAATAAACGACCGCGTGCTCCGGACTGAGAGTTCGTCGATCGACGATCGATACCCAGGAATTTGCCAGCTTTTCGCCTTTTCAAACTATTCCATAGATAAAGAGATTCGTTAGGTTGCTTTTTTAAACGAAAGATATTCGTTAAGTGAATGTTCTCAAATATTCATCCGGGCACGTACGTAGATGTGACATTCGTTTTAAAATTCGATCGTTACGTAAGATCGTCTTCTCCTGCTGTTTACTTCTTCGAAGTAAATTTAGTGCAGATGACACGTAATATCCGATCCAATAGTGTAACAAGTAACTCATCGTACGAGACTCTTCATAGTTTATTGTAAAATATATTTCGCAATGTCCTGTATATGTATATACCATAAATCACTTCGCTTCGTTTCCTCGATAAGAGCATAGTTTATGAAAAATTCGTGCTGACATTTAGAACGATAACGACCAAACGTTGGATCTCTAGACTCGTACAGAACACCACAGAAACAACACTAACAGAATGACTCGTCATTATCGTTGCAAACAAATTACTACAAATTACCAACGAGAAATCTTCTTATCGAATTTATATATTTTACTTGAAGAAATATGAAGAGAATATCACGAGCATATTTGTAAGCCTTTACACCTTCAACCTCCCATAAACGCATAACCATCTAGCAAGCTAAGTAATGGCAAGTCAAAACACATCGGAAATCGAACGACGAACGAACAGTTACCACGACGTTGTTTAACAGTGTTTCGATTCCAGTTACTTTATACCGTCGTACCGACGATAGGATCGCGACGTTCGTTCAATGAGCCGGTTTTTTTCGTCGGATTCGGAAAACGACGAAGGCGGCGGCGGATGCAGATGGAGCCGGTTACGCCGGCTGTAATTAACAAGGCTGGCTTTGTGGTGTTTTGTCGCCGGCCGCGACACGCCGTGACGAGGGTGGAATTTCTACGTCCATCGCCGGGGTCGCCAGACTATAAAACGTTCTTTGTGTCCGCGATGGAAGCGGTTCAACCGAGCTGCCACCAATGCGGTCCAATGTAAACATTCTCGTTCCGAGGAGTCCTCGAGGAGAGATCTTCGCGCTGCACAGGATTACGAGACGCCGCGTGTAAACCGGCCCACGAGATCCACGTCTTTCGACCTCGTGTGTGTGACGTTCGTTGCATTTGCTGGGATAGAATGACTCGTGCTTCGCCTGTTCTCTACCGATCTGTGGCTCTGGTCTGATGTCACTCGCGTGCAACCTCAATGGCGCGATGAGTTAGTTTAATCGACTGGTTTTATCTCTGTTCTAAGAATGTTTTTGTATGCTCGTTCCATATAATACATCGTGCATCCAAATCCTACAAGAAATTTACATCTTTCGACATCTGTGAACATACTGGAATAACTGTTACAGGAAGATATCAGGCAACATTTTGATAACACGCTACAACGTAAGCTTCGTAAGTCACCACCTAGTGACTGCACGTGTAAATCTTTATTCTTACAACTTGCAAAGCAAATAAAAACTTCGATTCGAAACACAAGTTCCTTTGCCATCGATCTATCCCCAAAAACAAACTCCAATTTCCTCCTTGGAATGCTCACCCTATCCTCGTCTTATTCGTCGAGACAGCTCCGAAAGCCGATAAATTTATGCACGAACTGGCCGGAGACAGCGTGTTTGCCTCCGAGGAGGCCGGCTGCCAGTCGAGTGTCATTATAATTCGTGTTCTCAGCTCGTGTTCCCTTGGTCCGCGCTCTCCAGCATTGTAATATCAATGACACGGAAATAGAGTCCTCGAGAGGTGCCGCTGAAGGGAATGCGCGCTTACCGCGCCACCTATCGCCCTTCCTTTGGCCACTATGTATCGGTAAAAGAAAGACGAGGAGAGGCGATAGCGTCCGGCCTCTCGGAAATATCCACTTTCGAGGGCGGGCGTCTCGAATCGAGCCTCCCGTCAAGAATCATTCGTAATTTGTTTTTTCGAGCCCCTCCCGGCTCATCGTGCACCGTAGCCGTGAGTTTGTGTACTTACCGATGACACAGAAATAGATGTTGAGGGTGCTGTGCGTCCGTTCTATGAGACGATATAACGTAAACATTGGAGAAAGAGAGAGAGAGAGAGAGAGAGAGAGAGAGAGAGAGGGAGAGAAGACTCGCTGCTAGCGCGTTTAACTATAATCTAATCATAGAGAGTTTCGAAACGATTATTCCAACGCACCGTTGTTCGATCATACGAACATCTTTTCCGTTAGGCAGGAAGCGAGGAAGCTGTGAAGACGGAAGAAACGCTCGCCGCGGACAGTTTTATACACGATGGCGACGAGTCGATGCGGTATACACGGTCGATCGACAGCGTGTAAATGCCACCTGGAACGCTTGTTTGAAGTTTCTCGTGGTTGCAGGGTTTTTTGTAAACCGTCGATGCCGGGTTTCTGGAATATACGAGAGCGTAGGTGGAACCGAAGAGAAAAGTTTGAAGTTACGAATCTGGGATACCTCGTGTCGTTGATGTTTCGATTACGAGGTGTTGGGAGTATTATTTTTTGAGATTCTGCGCAGATGTATAAAAGTTCAATCGATTTTCTTAAAGTCAATTCTTTCTTCTTCGAACTATCTCTTAATAGGAATTAACAACGGACATGACTTCTTGGTCTTGTACGCTTTGCATAACGTTATTAATTAACACGTATTACAGAACATCTTTGTAAATCAAAGTCAACCAACCGCCTGTGTTTCCAACGCATCCTCGTCTCACGCCCCCGCGACCATTCTAAAGTAAATCGACCGAAGGATTTCGCAACTTCGTGGTCCCATTCTACGACGTAAGAGGAAGAACAGCACGGAAGATGGTGAAGGCGAACGAGAGCGGCGTGTGTTACGATGAAGACCTCGTTCCCGGTGCGGTAATTATTAGGATCGCGGGCCGGCCACCCGCGGCGTCCAACACGAATTCTGAAAGCTGATCGGCGTATACGTCTCTCGGAATATGGGTGGTACCGGGCGAAAAAGCGGGTCGGAGGGAGGCAAGGTCGGCGGCATGGCTTTACCCCGCTTAGAGACAATACGACCCCCGCGGCGACGATCTATATAAATCGTTTTCCGACCCGGCGCGGCGTGGCGACTCGTTTTGCGGCCGCGTGACAACCATCCACGAGACCCACCGCCTATTTGATCGGGGGATAGTGGCACGATTTCTCCTGTTGGTGATGCTACACGCGAGTTCTCGTGAAACAGCATCGGAATACTTTATTACGACCACAGGTACAGGGTTCGTATCTTCACTGGTCGACCGCTTCGATTAACTGCTTTCTCTCCTCTTTGTCGTTATATCCTTCGATGTCGCAGGGTTAGTTTCAGGAATAGTTTGAAACCAATTTCTAGAAACCACAGCACACGATACGCTTTTCTCGATAATGGAAGCACACGTATCGGACCTACCACCCAAACTATCATTAAAGACCAAAGGAGAAAACCCTAGCTAACGTCCAGAACAAATTCCTCACCCTGTTAGTCCCACCCTCGCAAGACTAAACGAAAGAAGACTACGCGATAGAAGATAATTCATCGTCCTGACTGGGAAAGAGCGTCCCGACTCGGTTCTATGATCGAAGGGACGGCAGGTCGATTTCTCGAAACGAATAAAACCGGGCATTGAAAATCGGCTGAATTGCGGCGGTGCAAAGGGAGAACGCAGAGAGAGAGAGAGAGAGAGAGAGAGAGCCGGTAGCCATTTGTCAGGCGACTGCGAGCTACCCTCGACCACGCGGCGTCCCCTTCGGTGTTGGGGCTGGCGACGATTAAAAGACAAAGGCTTCTCGCCGCGGTTCTTTTCGCTTCTCTCTCGTTTCGTCGGTCCATTCAGCCATAGAAAAGGTCGAGCGCCGGTTTTGTCTCCGCGTAGACAATGCTCGACCCGTTGCTCGCTTCCAGTTTGCACAATGTTTCAGCAGTGTTTCCAAACACCAACACCAGCCACCCTCACCGCAGACGCGATTAACCGTCTCGATATTTGCACGGCTCCGGTACGCCTTTGTCGTTTCGTTGGAGAACCGGGGGCGTTGCGTGATTGACCGCTTCGTTCTTCACTCGAGATCTTTGTTTTATAAATGTGTATTGTAACTCTCGACGCGAAGAACGATAGTGGAATGACGCGCACGTTCCTGACGACATTCGGTCTGTGTCGAATATATCGTTTCCTTAGAAACAAAATATCGGAATCTAAATTGATTTGCTTTAAATGGCTCGTATTTCGCGAGATAGCGATAATTTTCGAGCTAGAAGCATCGTAATTGGTTTCGCAAGCGTCGGTAGTGTTTTTTCGCGTTTCACGCGATGACCCCAAGGGCGGTTCGTAACGGGACAGTCAGCGTACGGCAGCGAGTTGGAAACCGGCGAGATTAATCTAAATAGCCCGCAAAAGGCAAAAGAAAACTACCGTGGAGGAATTATTAGAATAATGGCCAGCCGAGGGGAAGGCGAACGCGGAGGAGGGCGCGCCGTTCTTCGTCGGTCAGGCTATGGTAATGCGAGAGAGAGACACGGGAGAAGACCTGCTTGCACGGATACACCGGGATAAGCGTTCCAGAAGATGGCGCCTGCGGCTCTTGGACCCTGCCAGTACGGTCTGCACCAAAAGGGACCTCGCCACCTGCGAGACGGAAACCCACCAACTATGGACATTCTCTGGAAACGGTTCTTCCTGATGGTTGTTTAATATGTGTATTTTATCGTGAAAGTTTAATGGAATTGAAACGGTTTGTAGTTGCCTTGAGATAACATCGCTAACGTTAATAAACTTCAACACGCCAACGATACTTGCAATTTCTTAAATTTTGGCTCCAATTTGTGACATAATAGCGTAATTCTATGTGAACTAATTGTATCTTCAATTCCATTTAAGGTAGTCAAACTAACCAACAGACTATCCACATGATTCTACTCCTAACGTCACTCCTATCCGATCTCGTGCGCAACAATCCTGTGCAAGAATCCCAAAAACTCAACCCTTCGTCGAAATAAGAGCGGCCAAGGGTTAGATTCTCCTCCGCTCGATCTTCCGTATTCTGAAGTTTTTCTCTGCTCTCGAAGCGGAGAAAGAAGATTCGCATCCTGCCAGATTCCATCAGGGCGCAGGGTGGCACGGTGCATCAGACACACTCTTGTGGGTGGCTGTACGCTGAGAAGAAGGTGGACAAGTTGAGTCGTGGGTCTCTGAAAGCGTGGGCGGGGCGGAGCACGCATAGCTCCCGGCCTCTTCTCTCTTCTCTTCTCGTTCCCCGTTCCCGTGCCCGACGTACCACCACCTCTTCCACTGGTCCGACGTTGTACGCGCTGTTCGTCCGCGTTTCTCGTGCCCCTTTCTCTACCCCGCCACCCCATTTCACGATCCTTTTATTTTCACCTCGTATCCAGCCTTCCATTCCCGTTTTTCTCTCTTTCTTGTCCTCCGCCTAGGATCGACCGCGGCGACGTCCAAGCCCTAATGCTCCTAGGGCGTACGCCTCCGATCTCCATAAGGACGTGGCTCGAGAATACGTAGAAACGCAGCCGGTATTACAACCGTGAACGAGATTACTCGGGTCTCTGCGCATCCTTCTCCTCGTGGAACGCGGATATGACTGGGATGTTGAAGACAGTCCTCCGGGACATGAGGATTCTCCGTGGCTTTCTGATAGGGTTAGGCCGAGCGATGGCCAGCTGCGCTGAGTCCCCGGACAATGTAAATGGGATAGCAAATGTATTCGTATCTGCTATTAGAATCATTGGTCAACGAAAATTGCTTTGCATATGTAGAAAATTCATATACTTTTAAGGATAAATTCATATTCTCGCGGATCGTTAAATATAGGAACACTTGCCAAAATAGAGTAACAGCTGTTCTTATTTCATTATTTCGGTCTATAAATGCTTAAACGTAGATAAAAGTGTATCAGAAGGTTCTTCCTCTGAAGAATTTCAGAAAGGGAATTATTTTTAAACAATGCAGCAGAGCAAGATGGAACTTGTCATTTTAAAGCAACACTGCCTCGATTCCACTATGCTTTTAGGTAGGTAGAGAGTCATCTTGACTATTCCCTCGTGCAATTGTAGCTAATCCAAATAAACGAGCACGAAGCTAGCCAGGTGTTATCCGACTAACGAGAAGCAACACGAGAAGGGGCAGTTCCGCGAGAGGAACGAGCCGCCGCCGGTGACCGGGGCAACGGGCGGACCCGTTGCCTAGCCGTTAAGCTTTGCGGAGAGGTAATTAAAGCGAATGTTAATTGCGTAATCGCAGACCGTGCGAGCGTCAGCTCGGCACGCGAGGTAGCCGCGATCGGCTGCTGGCCATAGATCATCAGTTGCATTTTTTGTTTCAGCTATGGTCTATTTATTCAACGACAAATCGCGACTTCATAAAACCAAGAAAGCGCAAGTCGATCAGGAAAAACGGTTAAAGTATCGTTTGTCTTTTGCAACTCGAATGTTTTTTTCTATTTCAACGTTACGACCTCAATTTGTCATGTCAAAGCATAATTTCTTCAGCGAGGATTTCGCGTCGACTCGTGATTCGTTGAAGACGAGATTGCTGCACAGGACGAAATTGGAAGTAGAAAAAAAGGCGGGAGCGAGGAAAAACGAGTTCGGGCCAATAGATATGACGGGATAAAGCGTAACCTTTAAAGGTTCGGGATATCTGCTTAATAAAACGAAGCGGGGCAGTAACTCGAGCTTGGGCAATCGCCGGTGCAGTGCGGATAGGAAGAAGTTGCGCCAATTCCAAGCCGGTCCTAGCTGTTTCGACAGTTTTGATTTGAAATACGAGTCTTCGAGTTTCACCAGCTCACGATTCTTCCTTATCGAAGAATCGACAGCCCCTTGTCGAGAAGTGTTAAGATGTTTTGCAAAATAGAATAAAATAAAATAAAATAACAATGGCGATCTAACGAAAGATCTGAATTACATTTTCCAAATTAAAATCCTCGCTATTTCACAAATCCCAATAATTACCAGAATCGTTTCCAATTCTGTTCATATTTAAATAACAAAAGCAACGTCGCTTCGAACTTCGAACTCAGTTTCACCCGATCCAGCGACGCGAAACGGTTTCGAACAATTAAGAATCGGCGAGAAGGGAAAACGAAGAGGCCTTTGAAGGAAGAAAGAAAGATCGTGGCTGAAGTAGAAACCCGGAGGCGAGCTAAAGACACCGAATGGCCCCCCTCCAGGCTGATTCTGCTCGCCTCCCTTCCTTCGGGGCTCTCTGACGTAATCGAAGAAGCCCGGCCAGCAGATCACAGATTAAACAACACTCGAGTCCTTCTCCTCGATAATTACCCAGGCCAGGGTAATTGCTGCAATCCGGGAACGGCACGCAGTTACCGGCAGAGATAATTCAGCGAACGGTGATTTCGAGTCAGATTGCCCCGGCCAGAAGTTACGTTATACGCGGCTTGCTTGCCTCCACCAAAGTTGGAATTGGTTGAAGCGGAAATTAGAGAGAGAGAGAGAGAGAGAGAGAAGGAGACCCCTTGGTACCGTTCTCACACCCCTGAACGGTGAGTGCAATCCGCCCACGAGAAATCACCGCGGATTACGCGTTCTTCGCACCTGCGTGAATGAACGCGCGATGTCGATTCGTCACGAAATCGTCTTTCCACTTCCTCCTCCATCAACGATCGTCGACGATCAGCATCGAGGGATGGCCGCGTGCATGCACGATTTAGAGAAGGCGATTCTATCGTTGTGCCATAGTATGCAAATGAACATGGTCGCGGAGAACGGCGAAGTACGATTCGAATGTGAGACGTTGGTTGATCGAGGTTTGCAGAAGAGAAAGTGCGAAGAGGACAAGACCGAATGATCTTTCGAATTTACTTCGCGGGAAGAATCAATTGGAATATCAAATAGAAGAAAGTGCAGCGCAAGAGCCAAAGCCGTGCGTTACGCGGTGCGTGTTCGCTTGCTCAGAAACGCATGAGATTCGAAGCAATTTCGGGTCACCGGTCTGAGACGCGAGAAAGAAATTACAGACCTTTATCTGGCCGGATTTCTAGCAATTTTCTCCAGCGAGCAGAACGACGGGCCCGAAGTAAAAATGTGAAGCGAGAAGAGAGAAAAAAAATGGAGAAAAAAAAACGGTGAAAGCGGAGGATGGAACTAGAGTGGCTCGAACGAGTCTGGCAGATATGACAGATACGTTGTTCGCTTTTAATTATAGGGTACCATGCGAGAGGAATATCTCACGCGAGCTCTTCCCTCCCTCTCTGTTGCGATCCACCATGGACCTAATACATTGTGCTCGGTTGTTTCTTGTTTATTCGCTGACCCCTCTGTCGTGGGGAACAAAATTTCGGCAAATTGCCGTGTTTGCCGCGTTTCTGGCACGTGATTCTCTTGTTGGTCCGCCCAGCTTCGACTTTATTAAACCTTGCTGGGTGTGCAAGTGAATAAGTTAATTTTCTTCGAAAGAAATCGTTCGATTTAGACGAAGATAAGTGTTATTTCGTTGAAGAAGGTACCGACTGAAGAACTCTAATTGGAAATTCTGTTGTAAAATTAACTGATAATTACAAGGGCGTAAACGTTGCAATTATACGTAGTTAGATGATCTAAATAGATTAAATATCGCTTCGTGGAATATCATTTTTCGCTGTTTCTTCTATTTTATCGTTATATTATGCGTTATTAAATCTATGTTTGTAAACAATTTCTTTTATATTCGTACGAATCTTCGATATCATTTCTCGATAAAGATAGTACTCAATTTCGTTAAAAAAAAAAGCTGTAATCGCTTAAAAGAAGCGAAACGTTTCTTTGTATCGATTTTTCTAACCTCGGATAAAAATTGCGAATCGACCAGATTACAACCATCAATTTCTCTCATCTCGAACGAAAATCGCAAGCTAACGCAGCGGTTAAAATGACACGTTGCGAGTGCTTCAAGTCACTCGAATGCGTTGATCCTTTAATTATGTCGGTGCGACGTAAATCGCGTCAGCTAATAAATATAAAAGCGATTTGGCGACGCGGCGCGAAAATGCGGGCCTTAAATAAATAATGGGTCGCACTTGACCACGACGGGAACGCACCAATCGATCTTTGCGTTAATATATTCACCCATCCGTCTCTCTCTTTCTCTCTCTCTCTTTCTTTCCCTCTGTCTCAAGGATACAACCGGGTCGAAGACAATATTTTTAGGTTTGGCTTGGTCATCAGTTTGTAATTAAAAGTTCCCCCGATGGGACCGCGGCCAGGGCCCCGTGTCATTATTTTGAACCGCGCGGCGCCAGGACCCAGTATCTCATCCTTCCCCTAAAATACAACGTGGACAGGCCAACTATCTAACGGGTGTTGAAAACGTTCCGCTCGAGGAATAATGAAGACGTCGATGTAACGACTCGAAATTGACCGCATAATTTGTTCGACGCCTAAGACGAGTGACGTAAGACAGTGCATGGTTTTGTAATTTTGATGTGCGAGGGACGATCTTCTGGTTAACTATTGGAACTACTTCGTTTATATAACTTACACATATATAACATTTGTAGAACTAAATATTTCAGATACTTCAGTTATTAAGCTTGGAAATCGTGTTGCTAATGGAGTAGTAGTATCTTTTTTTATCTTCAAGAGTGTAGAAAATATATCTTGTTGTATTTTTAAAAGTTCAAGTAGGTACGTACTTTATTATGTAACAGATTCAGTTATAAATTAGGTATCTCGGCTAACGAGTCGAGTGGATAACACCGGGTTCGCGAGATGTCACACAGAAAGTTGCGACAAAGATAAGAGGAGATATCATTTATTGAATTATATCCATTAGTACGTAAATATCACTAAGCAGATGAAAGTTCATCGTAATAGATACAATGACTAAATTAATACAAAATTATATAAACGATTACAAATCACGAGAACGACGATTTCTGACAGCTGCGAATTTTAATTAGTAGTTTATCCTAAAATTGGTTGTATCATCGACGTATCTGTCGCCCATATCGCTTATTCAAGAGCATCAAACTCCGTTAATCTCTCAACCTCCCTTCTAATCTTCTTCAAACTTTTAAATATCTCCGATAGAAACGATTGAAAACATGGTATTTTAAAAGTACTAATATGGCACTACATACTATCAATTTCAGATGATTAAAATATCGTGACTGCTGAAAGTTTCCAGTCACGCTGAAGTCTTCATTGTCCAGTGATTTGTAAATTGCCGCGTTATCAAGTTTTTCTAAGAAGAATTAAATTACTAGATCGAAAAGAACGTATCGACGAGGAAATAAAAATTCCACGCATCCGCAAGTATATTCCGCGAAAAGAGAAACAGCTTCGATGGTGGTTTTGGAAGAATCGAGGACGAGCAGTGATCGCGCGTGTGACGGTATAAACGCGTCTCGATTATCTGAGTTCGATCGTCCGACTATCGGTGCCACTAATCACGGTGCCATCGACTGTCTCTCTGGAAAATGGTTCTTGCTCGTAAATACGAGCAAATGCCACGATTCTCGTATCTTTTCCTCCGAACACAATTAATACTTTCTTTCGTGCTTCCGATAAATGTATCTAGCGATAGAATTTATCAGGTGGCAGTCGCGTCCCGATTCCTTCTATCGAACTTCTGTCATTATGGTATAATTAAATGTCTCGTGCATCGTGAACGCCTCGTGCAATTAAACGTTAGACGATCGATCGCCAAATTGCCGAAGAGTGTTCCAATTAACGTGGTAACGGTATTCGTGTCGTGCAAGCTCGTAAAACTGATAATAAGCTGGATACGACTTTGATCAGTCGCACATGTCTTAGATTTATTGTCACGATTCTCTGATACCGATTCATTAACCTTCCATAAATCCACCTGATTTTAAACTATTGTATCCTACTATGGTATCATTACGTTACCATCGCAAACCATCTACGCGTAACGACGATATTTCTCTCTCGCCTATGGCAATCCATTCGTAACAAGCCGCAAAACCGCATCAACCGATCTGTAGTCCTTTCGAATATCCACGAACGAGTATCCAATTCGAACACGACCCGGTATAGAGATCGCGTAGATGCGTGTCTAGAGGCCTTCTACAAAAGCGTATACAACACGGAGATGGGCGGAATGCCGACGAACGTTTTATTTACGGCCACTGGGACAGTTTTTAATTTGTTCTCCCTTGGGCGACCAAGGAGGGGTAGAAGTCTCTCGTCCGAAAAGGCCCTCTTCTACCATTAAAGCAAGACAAACCCAGCCGTACGAACGACCGTCCGACAGAGAGACGAGGCTAAACGATGCCCTGGTCTTTAAGGAGTTTTCGACCTGTTAGTCGTTAGAAGCCGAGGAGGCGGTTCTACGTTGCGTTGTGGCGCAGCCTGGGGACACGGAGATGGGGGTTGGTGAGGCGGCAGCCGACGCTAATAAATCCTTAATTATAATTGCGCGGACGCGTGACGAGAATAACTCTCCGATTTAATTATCGGATTGCCGTTCGTTATTGGCGCTCGACGATCGGTTCGTTTCGTTCTACTGCTCCGTTCGCCGATGTCCAGCCGAGGGTCATTGGGTCCCTGCTGGTCTCTACACGGGGGTAGCACGCATTCTATCTCATCTTTATGTTTGTTTAATTTGCCGAAAGTGCTGACCCGTCGACCGATCGCCGCACCGCCAACGATAAGGACGAACCGCGTGAACGAGTACCGTGCCGTTTATCAAACGAACGATAATTATAATAACACTCTATGGAAGGTCCGTCCCGAGGATGTCAATCCGTGTCACGCGATTACGTCAATGTCTCCTTAATTTAACGAGCTGTCACATCGATTGTCGCAAATAGCGTTCACATGCTATCGGACGAGCATACTTTTTTTTCTAATAACGCGACGACAAATGCTCGTAAACAGATACCGAGAGATCCGAGCTTCTCGCTCGATGTTTCCTGAAGAGAAAGAGAGAAAGATCGAAGGATTCCTTGCGTACAATCGGCAATCGTATTGATTTGACTAGGTTCGTAGAGGATTTTTGAAGAAGCTGAAGATGTAGAGGATAGAACATACGCGGTGAAACGTGTCTTCGTATATCCTAAAAAATAGGCCGATTGTCTCAATGATTTTGTGTTATTCGACAAACTGCTGCAAGCAGACAGCGCTGGATGTTCTTTACCAACATCCATTATCTTCTACACTTTCTCATACACGAACGCGCACCTCTACGCTTCTTTTCGTGTGTTTCTTTCCTTGTTCGTCGTCTTGACATATTTCTTATCGCGTTTCGTGTTTTATATCTACGGAGATCTTGGAAGAAAAAAAGCTTACGTTCGAAGTTTAAGTACATGCAACTCATTACACAAGACGTTTCATTACGCAAGAAAGTTAATGACGTTCCTTGGACCTTAGACTCTCAAGCACCGTGTGATAATCGACACCCCCCGTAACATTCACCGCGGTCGAAAAATTCCTTCGTGAAACCCGTCAACCGGCTTAGATCACCGTTCACCGTTCCCGAGTTATTTTCTAGATCATTAGACGACACCTCTTTAACGCGCGGCCAAACGATCCAAGGGGATGACGCCGGTAGAGACGAACCGGTTAATTGCTAGCCAGACAACCTGGCCCGGGACTAGATCCATTCGTGGTTCAGGTATATCAGTCCGGACCAAATTCCGCGCGAATTGTTTTCTTGCCCCGTGAATTCCGCCAGCGCCGTCGCCTCGGCCAGGGTAATTGAGAACTATCTGACTCTTCTCTTTCTCTCTGGCCACTTCGTTCCCGTGACCACGGCTATTTTTTATCATTACCAAGAATTCGGATCTGTCAAAATGTCCCGAGCCCGCGGTTGCGTTAATTACGGTCCCAGGACCGCGCCAGCATCGGAATAATTATAATAATCAGAGAACACGCCTCCCGGTTCCCTGATGCTTCTCTCCCGACATCGTCTGTCTTTCTATAGGCTAGAAATAGATAGTCTCTGGCGTATCGTGGCGTTCTTGGCGAGGTCCAACGAGTGACAGGAACTCGTGATTATCATTTGCTCCTTTCTTTGTAGTGGACGACAGTATAAGAGAGCCTCACGTATGAGAAGGGAGGAACGGTCGGTTTTAAACGGATTCTCAGCCACTAGAGATTTCTACGAACTGTTTATTCGCCTGTACATTAATCTGGCATGTAAAAATTGCTAAAAATGTAAAGAATTTCCTATATTTGTATACGAACGTAGGAAAAGATTAATTGAAAACAGGCGTGTTTATAATTGAGTCGTACTAAGAGTAGGCTGCGTTAACTTTTTTGGTACTTTACTTCTTCGTACGACGTACTAAATAATTTACAATACGTAGATAGATACGTTTACAACTAATTTACCGTGACCGGTAATCGATAGTATAAAAACCAACGCGACTAATTGCCGCCGATGCCCCCGTCCCGCAACCAAGGCCTTCTCCCGAAATCGATTCGCGCTCTAGGCGATCCTTCGGTTCGAAAGATCGGCCACGACGTCTCTGAGGCCGAGCTGACCTTTACTGTCCGGTTGATTTACGACGACCGAGCAGAAATCGAACTGGAGCGATTTTGTCGACGGGACAGCTTTAATTACCGCTCGCGGACTGGCTCCGTGGGACCCTGAACGGTCTCTTCCTTTTTACGTATTGCAAAGTTAAATTGCTGTTCTACTCCGAAAATTTGAAGATAAGCGTTCGATATGCTTTGAAGTATCGGGCATTTAAAAATTCTTATTGCGAAATGTTCGAGATATCTTCCAAATGTATTAACGTGTGAGTGTATGCGTATAACAATATTGATACAGTGGATTAACGTCACAAATAGATTCACGAAAGACTCGAGAAATGAATCGTTGGTGAAAAATTGTCTGCCGATCCAAGCTGCATCTTAATTCATCACGTCGCGACGACTTCTGGATAACAAAACTGCAGCTGCTCTAAATTCTCTACGAAGCTCGTTCGCCAGCACCACCTCGAACCATTAAATCAGAAAAACGGCGAACGAACACGGGCGAATGATCGCGTATGAAGTAACGAGGTCCATTAGTCATGCGTATTTTGCGAACTAAACCACTTATCCTATCGCATATTCACTTAATAACATTTAATGGCCAGCTGAATAACTTGTCGCTATCAACAGCTCTTAAACCATTTGATGCTTGACAGAGTAATAAAGTCATTTGAATATATGAATCTCTAAATACCTCCGGTCGTCGTCCACTTCATCTTTCGAATAATTACTTTCGAATTGAAATTATACGATATATTCGAAAAAAAAGCCACGACTCCAAATATCCTCCACGCCATGATCACGTCTCTTCCAGAGTCCATTATTATCATTAGAAATCCAAATCTATGTGTCTAATATATTTTCTACTACCTTCGCGTATCATTAACTCGTTATCTAATTGCTAATTTCCGGTACGAAGCTTATACCTTCCATTCTCGTCGAACAAAAGCGATCTGAACGTTGAAAATGTCCTCTTACTGCTGCAAAGTAAGTAACCCTAATAATCTCAACGAACACTTAATAACCCTTAACTATTGTAATTCCTAATCGTTTCACAGAAACAAAACATGAGGAACAAACGAAGTTACTCAACTACTCCAAAGAATCGAGACCTGTCCCGAACGAAGTTCCGCGATGACCAAACGATGATCGAGCAAAAAAGCTTGGTATACGCTCACGTGTTTCATAATTGAACGCGGTCTAGGCCGAGCTTAATGAAAACCACTGGACCCGGTGTCATTAAGGGGACCCGGTTCCCCGGGCGCGCGGTCTTTGTTTCATTGGCTGGTGTCGGGAGCGGGGCCCGCGCGCAGGCCGAGGGGGAGGAGCTGCGGGGGTCCGAAATCGTCTGTCATCTCCGAACGACTAATGGTCGCTTCACGCTGCTTCATTATATTTTCTAAATGTAAATTCGTACACGGTCCCAGGGCCGTCTCTGGGGCCATCCGCGGCGAAGCGCCCGGAGGCCGGGGGGGTCCTTATAAAACCTGGGACCGTTCTCTCGTTCGTTCGTCGGTTTGGTCGCGTTGCGAGCAAGGACGGGTCCACCCGCGGGCTAGAGTCGCGCATCCTTGATTGCAGGCGACAGTTTATGGTCCTGTCTCGTCCTGCGGACCAATTAGCCCCCTAGCTTCCAAGAACAGGGCCGTGCGTTCCTTCTTCTCTTCTTTATTCCTTCTTTTTTCTTCTTTGCTTCTCCTCCTCTTCTTTTCTCGTGGCGAGCGGGCGTCGCGGACGTTTTATCATTTTACGACCCGTCGTGGACAGAGGGACTTTGGAGAACGATGGGAGGGGAGGGATACAATTGAAGAAACATTGCCGAGGATGCTTTTGAGAAAAGGAACGGCGAGTAGAATGAGCATCGATTGGAAAATATCGAGGATATTAATTCACTTTGGGATTTGGATGGAGAATTTATAAATCGTCACCCTTGGTAATTGGACCGAGTGAACTTGTGTTTGTTGCTGCTGTTTTCTCATTTGTTCGAAAATTTCACTTGTCATATTTAAAAGGACGAGCGAGTTGTGCCCCTGAAACACGAGTTCAATCTTATGCAGTTCCAGCGATCGTTCTTTCAATAGGAAAGCGAATCGTTAATTACAAGCGAGCACCCGATTCGGCGACTTTCGAGAAGAGTTCAGCTACGCTGACAGACAATGCGATCGCTGTCGGCTATACCGAAAAGTATTCCTAGTTTCACGCGTCGTTCAGCTGATAGCCGTCGAAAATCAAGGCAAATTGAACGAGCGGCCGTCTGGCTTGCGTAATTGCCACGATCCCACGCGCATCATCGCGCTCAAATTAACGGCATCCGATCACCGATCTCGATCCACCCTATCGCGAATGTGTCTACGAAGAAAGTATCATCGCCGAACAAGTTGATCCGTGTCTAAGTCGAATCGATCAACTGACGACATACGCCAGGAGCTAAATTTTAATAAACATCGTTCGAACGTCCACGATTAACCGCGCAAAGCCGCGTGCAAATAAGAGACAAATATGCACATCCAGGAAAATTGTAACAAGCGATACGTCTGCTGTTAGAACGCGTGATGGAAGAGGATAGACGAGCCACCCCTTCCATCAGCCGAGGCAAATTTCCGGAAACTCGCTTCGACACCCCAACTCCGAAAAACGTAGTCGAACGACGCGTCGCCAGCGAACGAATGGCAGGAATTCGCCGGGGGAAAGAAAAATGAGAGAAAAGACAGCCGAGGGGGAGGAAGAAGAGTCGGGGAGCGCGCAGAACGAAGAAGAACGGAGGTGGGGAATCGCCCGAAGCGTGGTGGACGATGCGTCGCGGCTATTATCGGGCCCCGGTCTTTTTGCGAGGCGGACCGATCGGTGGGCCATTGTCTCGAGATGATTGCAACACGTTCGGGGCTGCTTAAAATATAGGGACCGAGGAGGCCCCCTATCTCTCTGTCCCCTCTTCACCCACCGTTCTCTTCTCTACGAGGCCTGTTCACGACGAAGAGCTGCAGCAGAAGCGGCCCGACCAGGACCACAGAGACACACACGGAAGGGCGGGCACCTGTGCCCTTCCCTCATCCCCGTGTCCCGGACCTCTCGATGGAGAGAATATGGGCCCCGGTTAATGGGATCGTCCCGGATCGTCGTTCCGATTCCCCGTTTCCCGCCGTTCACGGTCCCCTTCTCTTTTGTTTTTTCGTATCTTGCCGAGCGTGTGCGTTTGTACGTGTGCCCGAAGAGATGCCAGCAGTCGGAGTTCTCTCTTTGTCTTTCTTGTTCGGGTACTTCGATCACCAATTACGGGCTAACGTAGGAGGGAGGGCTGGTTTTCGAGGGATGCGATTCGGTTTGGCGTTTCGACGAGGCGTGGTAGATTCCAGCGTAGGATGGATGAGTTTAGATTTGGAGAATTGGAGTAAGTTTTTGAGGGTGTTGTTGTCGCGTTTTTAATACACTTCACGCGTATATCGACGTGTCTTCCTTGTTATTCTCATCTATCCGTTGTAGAACGAATAACAAGGAAGTTTGTTATTTATCTGAATAAAAATACTGCTGAGATACGTTGCGACAAACATGATGCAAGAAGATAAATTTAGAAATTAGAGCACGATGCTGAAATCGAAATGTGACAGCACGAATTTAAACAAACTATTCGTCAACGATGTTGCTCATCTTCTCTCGAGTTTCACCTTGGTTACCTCTCCGTAACCGAACCACCCAAATCCCAGCACGTAAAATCGAATATCCATCTCGTCTCGATTCCTCGGTATCTTCGTTCGTGCTCTCGGAGGTTCTATTACTCTTTCCTTTGCTTCTCGATTCCGCCGGTACGGACCCTGGGAGAGTCTCGTGGGCTATCTCGACGACAACACCCAATGAACGACCGCAGAAAAACTCAAGCAATTTGAGTCCCTCCGTTGCTTATTACCAATCGCCTCGTCAGTCACAAATTGGCTTGCTGGACCCCTCCCTCAACCCCTGCATCTTCTTCCTTTTTCTTTTTCTACTCTCCTTCTTCTTGTGCTTTTTCTTCTTCTTCTTCTTCTTCTTCTTAAGCTGGCTCACTTCTTCTTCACCGATGGAAGGCGCTACCACACACGCGGCCTCAGACCCCAGGAACCGCATTTGCAAGTGAGATTGAGTACGACGAGGTTGACGAGACGTTCGCACGTTCTTTCTCGCCGAAAAGCTCGCCGAGGAACCGCACCGCCCAGAGAGAGTATCTTTTACGCGGGAACATTCCCACTTGCACTTTTGTTGCTCCTCGTCTGTTTACTTCTCCGCCCTTTCATCGTTTGCCCATCACTTTGGGGGTTGCTTTGATGGCGTAATTGCTACCACGATGAGAGTTTGCGACATTGTGTGGGACACACGTCCGGAACAGAATTCTGTACCGAATAGCATTAGGTCACTAGATATACCTAATCGCGTATAATACTTTTACGGTAATTTATCATTTTCCATACAGAAAACGCTAGATAAATTATAGCTATTTGCATAATTTTTCATTATTTTATATTCAAATCATTAAACTATAAATCCTATGCGGAGAAAGCGAATAATTTGATCGTTTAAACAAAACGTTTCTAGCATTTGCAATGCGTAGTCCGCGATAAACGATCATTAGTATTCGAAACAGCTGAATCGGTGACCTAGATCGCATAGACGTCCGCACGGGCGATAAAATGGAACGCGATGGTTCTCCACGCAGACCAGGTGCACGGAATCGGTTTATCAGAGAGCCCGCCGGAATCGGCAAGATGACAAACTAGGGATTGGCGAACTTATTATTGGTTATTGATCGGTTATTTATTCAAATGAATGCAGATTACCGTGGCAGGTTTTCAATGCTCGGCCAGTTAGCGGGCGCAATGAATAAATTGCTACCGGCCGCACGGCCACCGTTACTTAGCATCGTGCCCCTTCAAGCTCTCAATGATATCGGACATGTTCGATCGAGCAGTCGATTGATCCGGTCGAAATCCTGTGCAGTTTGTAGGTTTATTCGATTCGTAATTGCGTTTCGTGCAGTGGAAGTACCTGCTTTCGATTCGAACGGAAGCGATCCAATGCCTTTTGTATTCGTCGAAAACTGGAAAAACTTGTGTTCGAATGAATTATCGAGAATGTTTACCGAATGATTAATGTTCCTGCTGTCAAATAAATAACATATTCTAGAAGGTTGAATCGCGATACTTCTCGTTAGTGATTAATTGCGTTACACCGTATTGATATACGTAGACTAATTTCACAATAATTTCCCATTAAAATATTGATCTTAAAATAGCTATATCAGATTCGCTGATAGACAAGAATTACTAATTTTGACGACTATTTAACCTTTTCGTACGTTGCCTGAAATCTAGCAAAAAGATTACAAAGTCGAGTATAGACCGACTGTCAGTTTTCCACAAGAGCAGCAATCTTCGAAGGACGCAACTTTGGTCTTCCCTCTCATCCACGTAATACGATGTCATCTGAAAATGCAGAAGCACACGATCCACGTTGTTTCTTTCGCGTCCATCCTCGCAACTATACGTCATCGTCGAATGGACGAACGTGGTGGAAAGGTTTTCTCAGCGGAAGCTGCGTAATACACGTGGTACAAGGAAAAGAAGAGGTGCGAACGTTCGTGCCTCGGTAGGATCCATTCCTCACGGGACAACCGAAACCTCCCTCTCTCGGTCCCCGTGGTAACCGTCGAATCTTGGCGAGGGCCGGTCGAAAGGGCGCGCGGAAGAGTATCCTTGCGGGCGAGCGGCGCCGCAGCGCATCCCACGCGCATGAATTAAAGGCTGCGCTCGGCTGGTTAGTCTTGATTTATCCCCGAGCATCGGTCTTCCCTGTTCTTTTGTTTCGTCGCCAGGGCTTTCGGTCCGTCCCCGGCGCGGCTCGTCTATACCGTGCGCGGTCCTCACCACCGTCTATGCCCTCCTCCTATGGCCCCGCTCGTAATAATCCCGCGAGAACTCGACCTAACAAATGCGCTGTTTTCAGTATACCGTACAGCCAGTCATCCCGCAGGACCTCACGACGTGCCGGCCATTAGTCTAACCAGGAAACGTGATGGAAAGGCTGGCTGCGTGCCGGCCTAACGCCGGCTAACAAACATTGTTGTGACTTCTACGGGGTGAAACCGGGTATCCGTCATCCCGGTGATCTCACCTGGCTCCTATCTGCCTTTCGTTCCCTCTTGCTTTTTTTTTTTATCTCGGGTCGCCTCCTTGCTCGCGTCTTACTCCTCCTACTTCTTCTTATTATTCTTCGTCCTCCTTCTTCCCCTCTTCTCCTTTCTCCTCATCTTCTTCTTCGTTTACTCGATGCTCTTGTTGCTTTTGATCCTTTTCTACGCGTTCCTCTTCGGTTCTGTCGTTGCTTCTCTCTTTTCACCTCGAGCCGAGTATACCGGGACGACTGGTCCTGTTCCACAATCACCGACGCATTGTCGGGCTAAGAGATTGCCCTCTGTGCCCAAGAGTTATGCGGCTGGAATGGCTACGCCTCCTCCGAGCCGAGACGGAACGCTTCTGGTACCACGGTAACCTGTTGTTTCTCGGCCTCTCCCGCCTCGCCCCTCCAAACACTCGTCTTTTTTCGTTATGCCTGTTGCGCGCACACGCTGACCAAGAAATGGGCGAGTTTCGAACGTGACAGCCTTCCGCGTCAGAAAATTTAACACTCGCCTCGGCTCGGGTGTGAACCCGCGTTCCGACCGCGCGCTATCGAGTTTGTTTTAATGTCGGCTGAGCTGCGAGTGATCGTGCGAATATTCGATCACTCGCGCTGAACGCTTGAGAATCTTTGTTTTCTTCTTTCTTAAATTTTCACGGATAACGTTCGAAGATAACCATCGTCGGATACTTGTCAACGATAATAGGACCTTTAAAATGTATCGAACGATAGCAAATGTAAAGAACGACACGGAAGGACAACTTCCGAGGATTAATCGCCAGCAGTTCGTGGTAAAAAGATGCGTCAGTAGAGTTTCCACTTTTATCTTTACCAGAAACATTGCAGGAAGGAAAAGGATTTTCCTCGTTTTCGCTAAACCAGCGACAACGTAATCTCGAACCGGTAAGGTTAGTTAATCGTTTGATACGTAACAGGATACATGCACTGTTCTTCGACGTCTTCATTTTTAAACGATCCAGTTTTGTAGAAAATGGTGCTGTCTACAGTGGTTAAAAATTCAAACGAAGGAATAATTACGTGCAGCTGTAGGTAGCATGCTTGAAACGTTACACTTCTACGCTTCTAGTAGTTTTCTTAATTGAAACGCATAGAAGCTGACTGACACTTGTGTATTATTCGACTTATCATCCTTACCCAGTTTACCAGCCAGCTGCGTGCCCGAATGGATTAAACAATTCCAATCAATTTCAGCTGCACAAACGTTCGAGAAATCTCCAAAATTACGAAAAACATGTCTACGCGAACCGATCGAACCAGTCACGAGTCACTTCGCTCTTCTCGTCTCCGCATCCACCACCCATGTACACCATAAACGTCAACCAGCAAATCGTAGGCAGCAAGAACGACGGCGATCGCAAGGAGAGAGAAGGACGGAAGCGGTCAATAAAGCGCGGGGACGCTAATTAGAGAGCCATTAAAACGATAAACGACGACAGTTGACGCAGATCGAATGACACGTTGTTAGTTGTGTCTTCTCGGATAACCCCAGCCGATAAACTCGAGGCCAGAGATAGTTCCCTTCCATCGTGGAACGGCAGCGTTTCGCGAACAACGACGGTAGTGTCAACGCACGTGTCCCGCATCAGACAAGCCAAGGATCCCGGCTTTTTGCCTGTCCTTTGCACGAACGTCGTCATCTCCGACGAATGTTGAACCTCTGACCGCGACCCTTGCCCTTGATCCGGCCGACACTGTAAAAATCTGCCGGCGATACTTGTCGTCGCGTGATCCTTCTCACCGAGATTTCGGTAGATCATGTTTGTACGCTTTTTGTGCGGCACGTTCTATCGGTTATCATTAACGGGAGAAGTAGGTGCGTGTCTGCTGCTGATGTGGCGAGATTCCTATTTTCTAGGAACACGTTTGGCACAGGTCAGTGTAATGGTTCACCGATTAACTGGATTATTCTCAATGCGAAAAATCGACAAATTTACTTGTTAGATGATGCGAGTATCCGTAGGTAGAAGAGTACGTATAACTACGTATATGTATGTATAAGTGCATTAAAAAATTATGTGTAGCCTGCTGTCGACGTTTATGGGTTTGTAAGTCACGTATAAAGTTAAGTGGAATTTTTTAAAGTGTCTTAAACGAGATATCAGCTTCTCCATTTCCCACGGAGTTAACGTTTCGAGGAGCCACAAAATAACGAAACTAAGGGGGCGATCATTGAAATCTTGACGAGATCGGTCCGATACAGCAGCGAAGGTGCTGCAATTGTTTCGGAGCTATAGCGGACCGGTCACTCATCAATATGGAGTAGCAGAGAGTGCCCAATCCGGCGGCGGCCTTTAGCCAGCCCTTTTGAAGGTTACGAGGCGGGCAGCGGACTGTCATTCCTTTGATTGGCTTTTAGAGAGGTCCACCTTCTATCTGCCGAGAAGAGGGGTCCATTGTTTCTTCTCTCTCGTTCTGCCGACCGCATCTTTTACTTTTAATCTGCGACCGCTTTCGGTTGGACGAGGGACAGCGGCCTTTTTGCTCCTGATATAGAGTCCGCCACGATCAACCGCCAGTCCATCACGCGAGACATCGCTGCTTGCCTCGGAAAGAAGATGGTCCGTTGACGCTCCATGTCGTCGATGGGAAGATGGAGGTTTCTTTCGGTGCGTTGGCTTTTTCATAGACTAAAAGGTGTCTGTACAGTAGAACATACGAACTGCGTTTATTTCTGTAAAACTATCGCCCGCTTGAATGTTCTTCTGACGACTGAATCCATTTATGTGAACGTGAATTCGTTTCGCATGAACTCGAATTACAGTGGAACTCCGTTTCTACGAACTCGTAGGGGGACAAACAGTCCACGTAATCGGAGTCAGACATCTCCTACGATGTAATAATTTGAAATTGCGACCGAATGTCTAACTGATCTATCTAGGTTTTAAGCTAATTATAGATAGTTGAATAATATAGTTATAATAATATAGTTAAATAACTAGGTATGTACAGATAGCTAAGTGTAATCGAGTTATCTTGACGAGAAGATGGTCCATGGTCTACGACCAAACCCTGAAACGAAGCAACTGCTCCTAAAACCCTAAGCATCTGGCGAGCGTCCATCGCATGGTCGATCGGCATGGCGCCATTCCAGGAGCTCGCGCGCGCGCGCGCGTTTCTTTTCTTCGACTGCCGGGAATCCGTGTAATCGCGTAGCGGGCGCGTGCTACGAAAAAGATAGGGATCTCCGCGAGCATGCCGTTCCCCTTTCGGCACGGGCCAACCTTCCCACACCTACCGATCTCTACCAGACCTACCTACCTGCCTCTGGTGACCAAAGGTAACCTTGATAACCCCGGCTGCCCGAACGTGGTTACGTCTACCGGTTCGACCCTTTTGTCCTCGGTTCGTCAAACACGTGTACGTTTCACCGAAGCAGCGGTGTTAAAAAGAAATATGGATCTCTCTTTCTCGAAATCTATTCAACGCGGTCTCCTTTTTTCGATTTCCTACGAGGATACGGTGCCTCGTTATTCTTTGCTCGGAAAAGGATGTTCCGGGGATCGTCGATGGATTTCGGTGAAGTATGATTAATGTCGTGGATCGGAGATGCGAGTTCATAGAGGTTTGAGAGCTTGATCGACCGAAGATCGTTGGAGCGAATGATGGGAAGATTAGGAGAGTCGATTTAGTCCCGAGTTTCACACATGTAAAAATATTAGTTAGTAACTATGAAGTTAGTGATAGAGTTGAACAGTAATTCTACGTGTTGTTTTGTCTCGCCTTTTTCGAAAGCAAACAGTGGCGATCCGATGTAATTATGGCTTTTCATATAACGTCCCTCCAAACGAGACCCCAATGTTCATTTTCAACTATCTATCTTCTCCACGTTTGCATAAAATAGCCATCAACGGTTTGCTCGCGTATCTCCAAGCTCCAACCGCAAGTGTCGGCACAAAAATTATGCAAATGCAACGCAAAAAAATCTGCGTATCGCCTTTCCTTTATCGCCTCTCGTATCGGCACACTCTCATCTTCTTGGTCGTTACACGACGTTTACCAACCCTTTCGTTAACGCTCGTCTGGAAATTCAATTAATTCAAACGCTCGGAGTCCACGCGAAACCCGTGTCGCGAGTAACCTTTGCGACGGCAATTAAAAGCGACTTCCGTCGCGGCGAACAAAAGCGAGAACAGGACAAAAACGATCCGCTTGGCGGAAGGGGCAGAACCGGCGAACAATCGGGATCGCGCCTCGATAATGGCTCGCTAAAAACCAGGCACGCTCGGCAGCTGGTCGCCGACGAAAAAACGGTCGCCTTTCAGCACGCGCGCGCGTCGTAATTACTCCGTCGGAGCGGAGAGCAACGGCGGAACCGACCAGGTGACAACTCGATCCCCTTTCGCGGAGTGGTTTCGCAAGACAAAGGAGGAGAAAGAGGAGCGAAGAGAAGAAAGCGTGAAACCGTGGTCGGAGAGTCAGAAGTGGAAGTGGAGGCCGTTTCCATCGGCTGAAGTATGCGGTCACGTCGACGGTACGACTAATGACGCCACGAGAATGATCCAACCCCATGTGGCTCGAGCGTGTTGCGCAGTCGTCGGCCCGAACAAAAAGAAGGCGAACCTCGCTCGACCCGTAGAAGGTCCGCGCCCCCTGGTGACATTTCCCATTCTTCTCGGCACGCCATTACCGGGTCAAAGCTGCCGCCCCCGCGGGACGCCGTGCGCCGCCTCCCCCTCTTCAACCCCTGCCAGCCTCTGCTCACTTTTCAGCTTTTCTTCGGGAACGCGATGTTCCGCTGTTTCGATGCTTTTTTTACGTCTGTACCTTTGGTCATCGATATTCCGGCGATGATCCCTCGCCAATATGGGTTCGTCACGTTTTTGTCTCTCGATTCTTCAGGTTCTGACGGGCTACTACATATTCTATGGATATTCTATCTTAGGCATACGTAAGTAACAACTCTGACAGTGCGATAGGGTCAAAGTGGGCTGGTTCCATCTGAAATTCTATATGCGTGCAACGAACAGATGAATGTAATTGTTTTATTTTAGCATTACACATGGAACCTGAAATCCTTCCTCTTTGTAATCCATAAATAAACCTCGTATAAACAAACCTCGTATTCTGCGGGGGCAAACGAGATCCAACATATTCCGGATAAAAAGAAACGAAGGTCTCGCTTCCTATCTAGCGCGCAATTTCACAACCCCAGCCGATTCAAAACCACCCTCCGGCGCGATTAACTGTCGGCGCGACTATTTACCATTCATCAATGTCACAATACGCGCTGGTTTACCATGGTCCGCGTAAATCGAGGGAACGCGCTTTTATCGCTGGCGATCGAGTGGCGGCGGTGGATCGGTTTGAAAATCGAGCGGGGCGGCGGCTGCTGCGGCGGGGGATGCCCGTTGATTCTCGTTCGTCGGCATAATAATACAGACACGGCACCGTGCCGGCAGCTCGAAAAGCGAAAACCGCGAGCGGATCGCCGCCGGAGAGCGGCTGTAATGCATGCGATTACGCGGATCAATGAGCTATGGCCCTATTTATGGCTCTATCAGCCGACCGCTACCAGGAGATCCTCCGCTCCTTCCTCCTTCTCTAACCCCCCCATACGTTGATCCTTTTTTTATGCGGTTGCTTCTTGCGTGACTGTTCGCGGATCCCGAATCGAACGGCTAATGCCACGATACCGTGATCCACGAGATCGCCCACGGAAAGACGTCGTGCTCGATGGAAAAGCAATCTCGCGCCGCTCCTGCGTGGGAATACTCTGTGCCTACATGGAACGACGTTTAGTTTGGAATGAGGTTTCTTTCGAAAATCGTCCAAGGCATTTCTCTCGCACTTTATGAATTTTACAAGAACCAATTGCTACGTCCTTGTCTCGAAATTAATTTTGTATCGATAGTGCCAGAAACTCTTGCTTCTTCCGATCTCCATCGTAATGTCAGTCGCGAGAACTTTCGCTTGGCAAAATTTTTAATTGTTCTGTCCAATCTACACGAAAGAAAACGAAGAGAGTAGAATGAGTGAAAAATCAAACAAGACCGCGTCCCGTTACGAACCCCGGGCCTGGTCTCTTAATACCTTTATTATGCGAACGCTTCTAATATCTTAATACCGCCCTGGCCACTATGTACGCCAGTTACACGAGGGTCTAATGGTCGACTCAATTAAGACACCATTAGACCAACGGCATTTACATGTTAACGATAATAGCCGTCATGATACATTCCCCTGGAATAATGTGCCGCGTGTATATACGCGACCTGCTCAACGTTCGGAAGTGAAGCCTCGCGTCCCTGGCCAGCCGTTTTCTTTTAATGGGGCTTCTAACCCTTCCGGCCGGCAATTTACGAATCTTGTCTCCGTCGCGATATTAACCGAATACTTTGTTGCTTCTCTTAATTGTCCAGCATGTAAAGGTTTTACGATCGCTGGACAACGCGTCACGTTAGAGAAAGTCGTGCTTGCTCGGAATATCAACGTT
Organism: Bombus vancouverensis nearcticus; assembly: GCF_051014615.1. Taxonomy (NCBI): domain Eukaryota; kingdom Metazoa; phylum Arthropoda; class Insecta; order Hymenoptera; family Apidae; genus Bombus; species Bombus vancouverensis. Next base: position 15,441,777 of record NC_134912.1, on the reverse strand, counting down.
CTTTGTGTCCTGTGTTTCTATTTTAAAATATCATTTTCCGCAGTACGCTAATCGATCATCCGAAACACAGTTCTGAATTTCGCAAATCGTAAGAAAGATTCACAGATCGGTCAATTACACCTTGCTAAAAGCCATCGTTTCGCGCAATTGCCATTCGGATGACAGTTTCGACGAGCGAGAGTCAATTAGCGGAGAATAATTAGCGCGGTGACGCCCGATTAGCAGGAGACAACGTCCCGATAGGCATTGTTCGTCCCTGACAATAATCCCTGGCCGTTTGCGTGGGCCGTGTTCGCGTTAACAAAGCCGTGGCTGGTCTGTGGCTAAAAGGTAGACGACACCTACGTTGCACCTGACGCGAGCTGCAGCTCGTTAAAGTCTGCGCGAAACGATCATCCGGCGAACAATTGTTAAGCCCTCGATTGATCGAACAACGAAGCTTGTCAATACAGTTACTCTATTTTTTCTGCTTATTTTACTTTTTTCTCGATAAATTCTGCTTCACTTGTCCTATTGAAAACGTCTTAGGGAAGACGTCTAGCTTTGTACGAGTTGCGTCAAGATGGAATAACTTCGACAATTATTGTCTTCCTATTAATATCCGCGCTTTTCACCGCGGTTTTCTGCGCCAATTAAAATCCTCCTGGTAGGCCTATTCAAACAATGGTATGCCGTATCACGCGGATGGACAAACAACGCTCTGCGAGCGTGTTTCGCGCGAGAACGAAAAGCGTGGTGGAAAATTCCCCTGACGGCGATTACGACACCTCCGCCGAGGGCCGATCGGGTTAACGGCGGTTACGAATCGAAAAGCCGAATCGCCGGACGGCCGCGTAGATGCAGTTTTCCTCGTCAGCGCTTATGCAAAGCCTCTCGCGCCAGTGCGGAGCGGTGCAACCAGTCTCCGCGGTCCTTGAATAATGCATGCGATATTCGCGCGGCCGAACCAAATACGCGGGGACCTCTGCGTACGCTCTCTGATCTACAGGGTGTATCGGGAACGATTCTACGATTCGAAGGATGACGACAGCTCGAGCGTATCAATGTGAAAATTCGATTCCTTTGAATCGGAAGTTCTTTCGCTTCCATTCGATTTGCCGTGAAAAATCATTCCCTTTTCTGTCATGAGGAAAGAAGTATCTTCGCGTTCGAATGGCGTGCGTCAAATTACAACACGAAGGATACAAATGAAAATGGAACGATCTATTCCAAATACGACGCAAGTATCGCGAGTTCCATGGCGATCAACGTCGACGATCGAGGGTTAAGAAATACCATGATAATTGGCAGCGTTCGTATTCAACGATACACCCTATATGCAGGCAAAAAGTCCAGCGTTACAATGCGAGAACTCACGGCCGCGCTCGCGCGTTTCGGCGAGTCCGCAGGTGGAACCGCACGGTTATTAGGATGATTTATACGCGGTGGACTGTCGGCTGGAACTCGAGGAGTCGTTCCGTCGAGTCTTACTTCGGGGTGGCGTGTCCACCTCGACGCTGTCCGCCTCCTAGTGATCTTCGCCTCTTTCTTTCTCCCTTTCTCTTCTCCTCACCCTCTGCAAGGGATTCGCTAAGTCCGTTAAGTGTACGCTTCGCGTACCTAAATTCTCGTTTAATTCGTGGCGCTTGTTTTGCGGCAATTTGCGTCGCGTGGATCGCCGACGGCCTCTGCACGGAGAAAAAATTCTGTCGGAGTAAATAGGGTGAGGAGGGGAGTCCTTCGAGTATCTCGGGATCAATTTGTAACAAAGGAGAGTGAGAATCGTACAAAGCTATTGCGTGTGTTTAGCAGGTGTCTGGCGTGGTTGATTGTTGATTTTAGGGTTGAAAAATGTGAGAGTTTTAGCGGACGCCTTCCAAGAAACAAGCTTGAGTATTTAATTATAGAAAACTGGCACGCAATAACGTTAAGAGTCTCTTGTTTGAGAACAATCGGATGAAAGAGAGATCCCCTTTTCTTTCGATCGATCCACCGTAGTGTGCAATCAAAATTTCACGTTCAACAAACGCGACAAGCGACGAAACCTGTTAACTATTCCTTACAGAAGTACGTAGTCGTCTAGCAACCCCTAACATTCGGTACGTCATTCTCGTTTATTATAAACGTTGAAAACACGTTCATCCCCTTGCTCGTTCCTCCCATAAATCCGCTATTTTATATCCTTCGGAGGCCTGAATTTCCATAAATAGTCGCCGTGTAAAAATAAAATTTTGCTGGCGAAAGAGAGAGAGAGAAATTCATGGAAATCAGAATCGAAGGAACGTGTAAATTGCCAAGACGTGGAGCACCGTTTCATGCATAGTTAACAATCGTCATAGGGAGAAAGGAAGGGTCATAGGAACAGGAGAGACAAAATCGTCGGGGGAAGTTGAAGAAACGTGGTGGGAAGAGGGTGGCAGGCGGAGCAACGCTATCATTAGAAACGCCTGTGAAGACTGGAAATAACAGTATATGGTAATACCAATGACGGTTACGCACGCTTATTGCCGTAATACTCGACAATAATTACCAGGTCTGCCAACATACATCAAGCGACGTCCGGCCCGGCGTGAATTTCGAAATGAAACGTCCACTTTGTTACGCTGTAGCGAGGATTCGACGCTGTGAAATCGTTGCGGGCATTTTAAATGGCCATTGCGAGCAGGATGCGTCATCGCGCAACCGTGAACTGCGATATGCTTATTCGAACGATGTGTCAAAATTCAAATCGAAATCTTTACTCGTCAACTTCGTTCTACGTGTAGTGGCTGGCAATTCGCCTAAATTAAAACCTCTCCTCTTCCATTGATATATTTGGAATCGTTAATTCCATCGACATACTACAGCAGAAAGTTAGAAAAATCTGAAAGAGAATTTGCTTTGTCTCGAAGTTACCTACTCATAATTAATTTCGTCCTAACTACGAAGAAACATAATAATAGGATAGCGTTAAAAACGCTCTAAACAGGATAGCGAACGACTAAAAAGGTATGCAAAGTCGAAGTATCGGAAGCGTTAATATCCATGTAATCGATCAAAGAGGAAACGAGGAAAGGTTGGCGAAGCGGGTACATCGTTTGACTCTCGGCGAGCGAGTTCCGATGAAAATCAACACGGGTACGGGAAGGCGGACGGTTATCGGATTCGAAAATGCGAGCGCGGAAAATAGCGGCACACGGACAGCGTGTTAATCCAGGAAAGTCGGGGGTTAAGCAGCTTGAGAGAGCTCGACCGAATTGAAACGCGTAAAATCGCGCGGGGATTTGACCCGGTGAAGTTATTAATGCCAGCAGTATCGTTACCTCGTTATTTAAGGGATCCGCGGTCCGCGAATTACAGGATCAACCGCGGAACGCGTTTTTCCACGCGTAGGATTTAAAAAAAAAGCAAAAAAAAAAAAAGTACGGTGAACGCACAGAGGTTCCACGAATTTATTCGTGATTTCCCAGACATTTTTACGAATGTACGAGGCTGTAATTTCAGTGCGAATGATCTTGACCTTGCTACCTTTCCTCTTAATTACACAATACGAATAAATCGAGAATATTGCAATGGCAAACAGAAATTTTCCAATCCACCTACGCCACTCTAGTTATCCTTATCTACAAAAAAATCTGAAGGCTAAAGTGAATCTCGCTCGATGCCAACGATTGCACACATACGCACGCGAACGAAACATGTATCAGGCGAAGGACGAGCGAACGCGATAAAGTCGCGCTCGAGGAGGAACCCGAGCTTGTTCGTAAATTTTTTCCCTCGTTGGAGTAGGAGGGAAAGAGAGCACGATCGGGAATTTTCGCGAGGGATCGTTACAAAACTTTTAACGGGTTCGAGAGGCGGTCTCGAGAGCGCGCGCGGCAAGTTTCGCGTTACCGCGCCGCGCCGACGTCCGCTTCTACGTGCACCGCCGGCGAGGCGAGTGCATGCGAACTTTCGAAGAACAAAATCAATTATGGAACGGCTGTTTTTATGCGCCGCCAAGTCGACGAGCTAGAGAGAAAGAGGAAGAGGAAGGGGGCTGGAGAAAAACGAGGGGGCAGGCCGCGTGATTATCGGTCGGAACTTGCGAACTAAAGTAATTCGCCCTTGGCGGGGCGGACGGCGTATTTGGGATTACAGGCGGATTACGCGCGGCAGCTTTTATTTTTCCCCGTTACGGAATAATGCAGCCAGAACGATTTTATCGATGTGGGACTAGCTGATTGCGATTATCTCGCCGCGTCGTCTAGACGAGAATCCTTTCTCTGCGAGGAAAAATCTTTCGTCTGCCGGATATTTTCTTGCAGGTTTACTGTTCCGCTTCGGTTGGCAGGAGGACCAAATCGCGAGTTCAATGGTATCAGACGATAAGACGGCTGATTGTTTTAATTCCTTCTCTTTAGCGGACTATAATGAAAAGATGATGATCGCTACGAAATTTTTTCTTGGCACAAAGCGTGGGTAATGGAAATTCGATCAGCGTCGAAGAAAGGTGTTGAACTTCCTACGAAATGAATTACATAGTAAATCGTTTCTAACCTTCTCAATGTTTCTCCGATGTCATCACAAACTTCGCGATACTCTACCACAGCTACAGAAATACTAAGAATCTGGACTAAGCCCGCTTATTAATTTTAACAAATAGGCAGGAAAAAATGATCTACCCAGAGGGTTTCGGGTGATCTTAAAAAGCTCGTACGAGATCTCAATCGGATCTACACGCTACAAGCGGCTCGCTATTACACGGCGAGTCGGTATCTCGACGACTGGTTCTCTCTAGGGTCGCGTAAAAAGGCTGAACGGCCAAGCTCGTGAGGTTTTCGTCGGACGCGAAAGAAGTCGTCCGACCCGTTTCTTGCGGACGCGGCGCGCGCTGAACGCGACCAAATTACGGATGTCGACGGCCACCCTTGTCCTTTTGCGCGTAATAGCCGATGGACTTTGATTCGAGCGCGGGTAAAAACGTAAGTGGCACCGCTTGCGCGCAAGAAGCGACACGACGAGGGCGAGGGCGAGGGTGGAGGGAAGCGGACACGCTGGCGTGTTTTTAACGATAACTTCTCTTATCTGGTTGCAGCACATGCTGTCCAGAGTTGCGTGCCACCGCTCCTGGTATCCGCTGGTAAATCGACCGATCTAAGACGACCGCAAATTGGATCCAGAGCTCTTGCTGGCTAATTAGCATCGCTCCGAAGGCGTCCGGGCCTCTTTCCACGATCGCTGCAAGATGGATCGATCCCAGAGACATCTGACTATTACATTGTACTGTCGGCTGGAACGCGCGATTGCGTTGATCGTGAATGACAAACGCGATTGAGTTTGATCGTTGAAATTGATTAATAGAGAATTGTTTTACGACACGTAGTGGTAAGGTTTTATAATAGAGAATCAGGATGTTTGGAAGTAGATTATGTCGGTTGATTAGTCAGTTTGGCCGAGATTGCTATTGGTTTCAAAGGATGAGATACAGCGTAGATAAGCTTGTACTGAATGTTCTTTAATAGGATTGATTGTGACACGGATCTAACATAACTTAGAATAAGGTATTTTCTAAAAATAATCATTGGTCACACAGAGTTATTAAATGATGAATCACTGTCAATTACCTGTTTCCAGGTCGATCGCTTCGTGTTGTTAAGGCTGTGTCAGAGATAATCAAAGAGGCGAAGCGACGAAGAATATAAAATTTTGCATTTACATTGCATTTACGCGAACTATTAGGTAAGTCGTCTCGACACTCGACTTGATTTTCCTAATTCTCTGACGAATTTATTTCTCATTTTATTTGTGATTCGATATGACGGGTTTTTTAATTCGGAGTTACACATTTCCGTTCTCTATAGCATTGTCATAGAATTCCGTGAATCTATTCATAGTATTTAAGGTCTAAGGATCCTAAATTATTCGACCACGGCAACTTTAGTTCGTGCAACTTTATAAATTCTGGCTCGTTTTATCCGACGCGTGGTAACTCACCACGGGACTCGTCGACGTTGCTATCCCTCGGCTTCCGGCCATCGAATTGATTTATAGGTGCGCGAAAGTGATAACGACGCGTGTTAAGAGTTGCATAGCGCGACGTGTCGCAACGCGTTGCTAATTGCTGCCGGCTTTCTGCCTCGAAAGAAACGGTACCGCGCTTACTAGACAGTTATTAACTGCAATCGACGTTACGATGCTCGTCAACCTTCGTCTTTATGACTGTCTTGGGCGTGTATCGCGCCCTTTCACGAGCGTAATCTTCACCTAGTGTAATGTACTACTTATCCTTAATCTATGCGTGATTGCATATTCCGAATATTTTCTGCAATATTTTTTCTGAATATTTTCTGAAAAGCTGTATTCTTGTTCTTATGCGGTGTAATTTAAAAATGATTTCCTCGGTTGTTCGATAACCAGCGTTACCTATTAATTCTGCGTCGTAAATACCTAAACTATGACCTAACGGTTAACCTATTATACTCCCACTGGTATCTTCGCAACCCTTAGCATTCCTGACATTTTCCTCCACAAGTACGTTCTAAGCGGAGTCTAACAGCGGATTCTATCTACCTATCAATTTATCCTACGCGAGTCGCCGCGTTTATTTCGACGATACAACAAGTTCTAATTTCTCGCAAAAGTTTACGTTAAATGTTTGATTTCGTGTAAGCTATCTACGATATTAGACCGGAGTTGTTCAGTTTCGATTTAGAGCGAAGTCTACGCCAATGCGCGATGATAATGCGAGCACAAACGAATCTCTGTCCGAGTTCATCCATAATACATCGCCCCTGGCACGTTCTACCGTTTTTTGTCGCTGAATACGTTGACGAATGCGTGGAAGGAGCGTGGATCTCGAAGGATCCAGCTTCCTGCTTCTCCTAGCCAAGAAAGAATGCAAGTTCGCTGGCTGTCTGCCAGTAGATTTTGCCTCGAAGATTTCGAAATAGAGAAGATTACTACTAAAGATAAAGTTGACGTACGCGGTCGTTTCATGATCAGAAATTATAAAAAAAAAGAACGTGTTAAGACTTAAATTAGACTTGGATTTCAATTATAAATTTATAACTGGCGAGAAGTTTCTTAAAGATTCACGGCGGTGTAGGGTAATAAAAAGTAAAAAAGAAATAGAACTTTGCGTACGGAAGAGTTAAGATTAGTATTAACGTCGATATTTAATTCTATCAAATGTAAAATAATAGTTTCGTAACTTAAATGTTCATACTCGTGTGCCGCCATAGATCCGATCTTTTTCATCCGAAGAGGTTTACCACTTTGCGCCGGGATATAAACGTCATATTAACTGACTCCAAGTGAAACAATAAGTTACTTTAATAACTACGCCTGATATCATCGGCATCATTAATTATCAGTTTCCCCATCTCGCCAACCGCATCAATGAAATTTAACGCGATCGAACGACCGAATGGGCAGTGAGCGTATTCAGCGCGATCATTATCGTAAACGAATTACCGCCAATATTATTTAGATATCTGACAGGTTACTAGACGGACGATGTGTTTGTCGGCCGATAGAATCTTCGTGTTACAAAATCGCATATTTCGTGCTCGGGTCAAATTGCCGAACGGCCGATTCCATGTTTAGATAACAATTTTAAGTTAGTAATATCGTTTATAAACTATATTTATGTGATACGTTATAGTTTCTTTAAATTTAATTCTTAATTTTGATTTAATAAATGATAACGATTAAAGTATTTTCCTTAAACACTGATGACACGTTTCATAAATGTCTTCCAACAATTTTCCACTAAAAATATCATATTGCAACACTTTCATCGACCAGCTTTTCCCCTAAACCTCAAAAATTCACCCATTACAAATTACGATCTGACATCGTTGACACGAAACAGTCTGGCTCGACCCTAACCTGGCATAATATCCACGATCGCGTAACACGACCGACCAAAAACACTCATCAACGTGTTGGAATAACAGCAGTTCTCAAACGAGTCACTGTACAGAAGACACCCTAGTTTTTGTCACCAAAGGGTCAGCCCCCGAAAAGCTTAAGCCTCCTGTTCTTCCTTGTTCAAACTGTGGCTGTGATCCTTGGTAACACGAGAACACTCGCACCCTCGTTGGAGCAGCACAAGTTTGCTGGACGGTGAACACCCCTGAGGCCCGCAAACGACGCGTAACTAAGCTCACGCACGCTTCCCGCATCGACATGGGTGCACACACAGTGCACATTGGTTTCATTCATGAGAACTGGCTTCTGCGTGAAAAGCGATCTATTTATGTAATGTAGCAAACTCTTCGACTGTTTGATAGATACCCTGACCGACGAAAAATTTACTATTATTCAAAATTCATCGTATTTCTTGATATTTCAATCGGAGATAGCGGGTTATCTGGTTTTCCTAGAAATAGGAATTCTCGGCGTTAATATTTCCTTAGGCTTTGTAAAACTAACTTGAATCGTTTACTTGAGATATAACTCAGAAACAAATATAGCAATATTTTGGAAAGAAAATTTCGGAAATATCGAGGGAAACTCGACCAACACGAGGAAATTGATTCTCTGTCGGAGCTGCCAGCGGCCTACTTGACTGCACCTAATATAACACGGCGGTTCGATCGCGCGCGACCAACTTTATGGTGTAAACAGACTGCCACCGAGGCCCGTCACTTCGCGGATAAACTCGTCTTGACAGAGTGCAGGTCCCCCAGGAAATGGTTGCTGACGAAAATCCCGGCAGCTCGTCCACGAGAATCCCTTTCCTCGAACGTTTCGTCGACAAAAAAAAAAAAAAAGAAAAAAACGGACGAGCGATATCAATTTTCTAGAGGACTTGTCGAGAGGGCTGCTCGCGGTGTTCTCGGGAAGATTTTCAGGATGCGTACAGTTCTAAGAAAGATAGATCCTCCAGGGAATTGCTTTACTCCCGAATTTTTGATGCAACATCGGTTTTTGATACGGCTACTGTTTCTAGAATTTTGAGTTTTACGTATGAACAACGACGAAAGCTAAATAAATAGGATTTCTAAAACTCTGAAAAGGCAAGTATCGATGATTAGATTAGATTAGAATCAGCGTCGAGAAATATAAAAATTTCATCTTTAAAGCTACAAAGTCTGTAAAATTCGCGTATAGAGAGATTCTCCAGGATTTGAAAAATTTGCAGAGCTGTGTATCGTCAAGTAGAAAGACACACGATACGATGGTATTGGTTCGAGCTGGGTATAGAACACTGGAAATAGAATTCCAATAGTCGTGTGGCTAGTGTGTTGTGTGGAAGTAGGTTACGTTGTGACACTTACAACGAACAGTGCATACTTATTTCCTCTTTGCTAGTTTATATTGCTAATATAACTAGGTGTAAAATTCTGAACGGCATGAATGGAAGATGCGTAGAATAATTAAGAGGGTGAATGAAGTGACAGCATGAAGCGTGAATCTATAGAATGACGTGTAAAATAAAAGAGACGCAAGCTGCTAATTTATCAGTTTCCTTAAGGCTTATAATATAACGAAGTGAAATATTGCAATATTTCAAGTACTCAATTAATATAATGTATCATTACTAATCTTCAATGTGTTATCTTGAAATGTATTAATGAGAATTATGCGATCAACAATAGCTCGCAACGAAATGTGCGCACTTTGCGTTCCATTTCTCGAGAAGGATTTTTCCGAACATCCAAATTATTAATAGTCGGATATCGACTATGATGATTGTCAATTACTATGCGGTTGTGTATGCGTGCAGTTTATTACGGTCTGTCGAAAAAAGTAGCATTGTATTAATCAAATTAAGTATTTGATATACTAATAATGTTTCTATTGCAGCGGTAAAAGAACCTAACAAATAATGCTGCATTATTCCCAGCTATAAATAACATTCATTACTAAAGACAACTGTTTCTTATGAGAATCTATTAAACACTTCGTACTTATCAACGTCGCATAAAAGTGAAACAAATTGCTATCAAAAGTCCATTGATAAACGTGACTGATTTAACCTCGCAAACACGAAATCCACGATACTGGTCATCTGCGGAGAGTAACAATCGCGTCTTCGGCTAACGTCACGGATGCGAATATCGTCGAACGACAAACATCTGGGAGAAATTGTTCCACTTTAGCAGGTGATAACGTCGATTCGAGGAATTATTACGGATCAAATTTACGGAGTTCTTCGTTCGCGAGTGTTCGTTCACTGACGTAAGGCTATCGACGAACTAGCATATTCACAAAAAAAAAAAAAAAAAGAAAGATGAAATGGTAAAGTTGCAACCTTTAACCTGTGATCCATAGACACAAGATGACTGTAATTTTTCCAAGAAGGATTTGCAGAAAATGCTAATTGAATTGATAAACGCTTAAATGAATCTGATGAGCTAATATGTACAAAAATTAATTAATATATCGGGCATAATAACATAATGTAACAAGGAGAGAATCATAGGAAAATAATAGAAATATATAGATTGAAAAAGCACTACAATAGAATGTACGTTGAAGTTGAGCAGACAATAAGTGTCAAGCCTGCACGATTTTTGCCAGAGGACTCACGCGGGATTATCGTTATCGTTGGTTGTTGTTGCGTGGATCGCAAGCAGCGGCGGCTGTTTAAAAGTGTCGAGCAGGCAATAATAATTAATGTTAAACGATAAACGAGTTCATCGAGTGACACAGACTGATCGATGTCATAGGCCGGTTGTCTTAGACGATAACCCTTTCTCGTGACATCGACTGGCCAGTTATCGTTTCCACGAACGCTCGTTGCACACCGAATTCTTTTTCTCCGTTACCGGACACCGCAGCTCCCTTTCCACCATCGAATTCCTCGTGTTTTCCGATCGTTCGATCGCGCCTAACATATATGTATTTATAATATATATATAATATATATATTATCATCATCATCATCATCATCATCATCATCGAGAGATAAAGTCGAAAAACTAAATATCAGCGTAAACTTTGGAATAGAAAGTAGATGTTTTAAAAATTGGATCGAGAAGATTGATCTCCTGCAAATGTTTTGACTCTTTAATCCATTGCCCCTTGACCACGGTGATTTTCCGTAAACCCTGTTTTATTTGTTCGCCAAGTCCTTTAACGAGAACTGTTATTTCGCAAATATTATCGTGCAACGTTTAACGCTAAAGCATTCTTACGTATATGAAACTCGCTATCTGTACAAGCGTTTATGCTAGTAGAAGCCTTCTGTAATATTGAACATCGTAACTTTTAACATACAAAGCGACCAAGTCATATCTTATGGAAGAGCCGCAAATAATTGCGTATTCGCGCGTAATTGACAGAACACTTATCTAGGAATTCGCATAGAAGGTCTTTGAAGTACGAAATGATAAGCAAGTTCCATAAACAGTGCGTTTTATAGCATTATAATCTATACTCAGAAATGTGTTTGCGATAAGTTTCTGTCGCGACGAAATTGCCGCAGAGAGAGTTCCTCGAAACGTAAACGACCGGAAATCTGCTTTAACGAAACTGCTTACAATTTAGTAATTAGCAAAACGTTCCATTTGATAGCAATTAACGACGTCCACAACGATCAACTTGCTCAAAATACTTTCGTAATTCCTGCCCAGAGAAAACATCTGTCGAATTATCTTCTGTTGCTCATCGAAATAGCAACGAAACAAGAAGGGCAAAACAAAAGCAATCGAATGTGCATCGCTTTAAAAAGTTACAAAATAACACGATCCATATTAATTAAGCGACTGTAAAAGCTGGGGAACATGTAATTCGTGTAAACTATCATCGATTATTTCCACCCGATGCAATGAATTCAAAAGAAGTCAATCACTTTCATACATACAAAACGACGTTCGATCAATTTCTCCAAGCGAATGGTTCACCGTGGTTCACCAAGCCAATACACAGTCGGCGAAGGGTCGTTCCGGTTCTTCCGACGCTATCTGTTCACGGGAAAACGATATTCTATTAAACGGAGGCCAAGTAGTGTCACGTCGGCGCGAGCATCTCCGGAGGATCAACCCTTTGCCGATCCCTGCATAATCCACGAGTCCGTGGAGACGCAGGAAATTAGAGGATCCTTTCCTCTCTCTCTCCCTATTTCGCAATCTCACCCCATTGGATCCTACGCATACAGCTCCGCTGGCGGATAATTTAGGACGGAATTATCAGGAGGAATTCAATAACGAGCGCCGTGTAATACGCATCGCAATGAATTAAGATTCGAAACGTCTGGCCTGTATCCTTCCGGCGACGCTGAAACGAGAATACACGTGTCAATTTTTTGACATAAAAACGCGACGCCTCCAATCACGATATCTCTTTCCACGTTCAATAACACACTCGTCTGGTGATTTTTCCAACATCGTGATGGTTCGCGGACAAGGCATGAAGAAGTCGGAGGATCGAAGTTGTTATGACAGTCAGCGGCGGGCCATCCATCAGCGAGATTCGGTCTCCATGGGCCGACCGCGGACCAACTTATCCAATATTTAAGGTTTTGTCCCTGGCGGCCCGGCTGATATATCACTCGCATTAATATATATTTGCGGGGGAGATAACTCTGGCAGATGGGCGGAGGAGGGGAGACCGGACGGTCGCGTAAATGCCGACCAAGATTCGCAGTTTCTTCGCGAATAATGGATACGGCGTTATTTATTGCGACTCGTTTGGAGAAATGAAACCGTTTGTTACATATCTCTGTCTCTTCCCTTGTGTTTTCTACCATCATACCGAATTAGAGGAATTCAAGAAAATTGAAAGGAAAATTAGTTTGTGCGTAGCACTGACACCGACAGCTCCCAGCCATCAAGATACTCGTCTTGCAAGACAACACTAGAAATATTTACAGGAAGATGCGTATCGCCAGCTACAGTGTTCGACGTGTGGTGGACGGTGAGACGCGTTGTTGGTTAAATTAATAACGAGACGAGTTGATTACGTTAACTATATTTACAGATATTTTAAAACGTAGAATACGAAGTTAATCGCAAGCGTTGCTCGCTCGATGATATTCGTCACAAGATTGCGCGATACTGCGGTGCTTATACTAATTGTTATACTGATTCGCTAGACTGATTCGCTGTACTGTTTCGTTCGACTGATGATCTCGATGACTCGATACTGATATTGATTCGCACGACTGACTGACTTCTGGAGAACATGGTCGTCTATTTATACTGATCGAGGGGGTGTACCGGAAGGTTTGAACTTGTCGTCGGTTGTCGGTTGCACGTAACAGCGAAATTGCTTTGTCCAGAGTTTGTTTATTACATTATGTGCGTCGTACAGTGTTAATCCTCTGTGGTAAAACAACTACGTGAGGCATCTTCGAATCGAAACGTCCTAAGATGCATATGCCGCTACAGATGTATCGTGCGTTAAAAGTAGCGCATTGCCAAACGTAGTGTCCAATATATTAGCCATAAACAGTGTTTGCTCGGTAATATGTCTTAGCCATCGTTCTTAAGCAACCGTTTCGCTAGAAATAAATTACCAAGGCTAACTCGATATGTTTTCTTGCTACTCCTGGCATTTTTATCTTCATCTTGATAAGATGTTGGCGATCGATAAAGAGAAAACATCGATGAATTAACACTTGCTGGTTTAGCTTCATTTATACCGTGGCCCGTGACACGGTCAATTTGGCCCATAATCGAGACAGCTACCCTGTGCTGAGATCAATTAGTATGTAAATAAGTGATGACCGATCATTGAAATCGCTCCCAGTCAATTTTCTGCGATCTCTTTCGCTGATGAATTATGCACAGTGTTTCACGATGTGTGGACTTGACGCTGAGGGTAAATAATAAATTTATTACACGCGAACGCAATGAACCAACATCTCCTTAACTCTTGTTTTATGCAACCAGTTACCAGTGAAATTATATACTATTTGTTTTATCGAACATATCGATTAACATGAATTATTCGAAATTATAGCAAATATATAATTTAATTTATGGTAGGATAAGACGATAAGATGTAAACTTATAAGAATATAGCGTATCTCATATCAGATTACATAAACAAAATACAACATACCAAGTTAACATGAAAGATCTGCTTGAAATTTGTATAATAAATTTGTTTCTAAAATAACACCTACAATTTATGAACTCCACACCTGGTACGTAAACGACTTACGAGAAAGGACTAATTGCACCATCCACCTGTGGGTCAGCGTCATGACCTTCGCTCATTTTTCTCAGCCCTACCGACTGTTGAACGATGCAAAATTTAGATATACCGTACTCTCACACAAGAAGAAGCAGAGTATCTTCTTAATGTACTCGAACCCAGAACTGCTAGAATAAATAATTACAAAGCCTTTTTACGGTCGAAAGGCTGCGGAAGCTATTTAAAGGAATTGCTGTTGAAGCTAATAAAAGATGGATCACTTATGTAATAAACGCTTTCAAAATTCGTAATCGATACGACGTAAACTTTCAACAGTGCAGAAAGCGTCACGGCTATGTACTAGTAAAATATCTCACGATCAAAATGCTAAATAGGGCCGCTTAAACCATCGACAATCTGGCAAATTAAAGGCGAAATCGCGTAATTACCACGCTATCAACTAACGACCAATTTTCACGTCGTTCGGGGATATCGAGTTGCACGAGGAACGGGCGCAGAGAAAAACGGCACAGAATGACTTTAAAAGGCGGCTCTAAAGGGGCCTTCGTTCCACGAAATCGGAGATCCGAGTAATCGAATTTGCCACAATCGCTCGAAACGTCCGATGTACAACGATTCAATTTCCATGTCCCTTCGTTACCGAAACGACCGATGGTCCCCTTTATGAATTGTCTCGCGGGCCATACTCGCCCGTCATACTTTCCTCCAACAGCTATTATCCGTGTTTGTGAATTGCTCGAGAGTCGTGGATACACCGGAAGTCGCGTGTAATTGCGGGGTATCGTAATTACGGTCCGCCTCTAGTGGACAGGAGAGTGGATTTTCGGGGTTGACACGAGAGAAAACGGTGTTGTTCGAGTGAAATTATCGCGAACAGCACTTCAGCGGACTAATTAGCATATCTCGAAAACGATCGAATGCAAATCGATCATCTTACGTTCGTCGAGTCCCCTTGTTCCTTCTCTCGTCGGTGGCTGAGAACGTCGATTTTATTGGTCGAGCAGCAGAACCGAGGAACGATTAAGTTAATGCATTCACGCAAAGTGAATGGCAATATGACTATGTAATTGAAATTTTCGAAAATAACGAGCGAGCTATAAATTTTGCTAAATAACGATTGAGCCGTTCCGTGCGCGTTGTTTTTCTTTCTTTAAGATTATTTTGTTAAGTAATATAATATGCATAATATACATGCCACATATATTGCGGCATTCCTTCGTTAATATAGTAGCTACTTTAAACGAAATTATGCAAAACCTTGTTACTACTATTCAATCGCTCTACAAGAACAAGTTCTCGGATCGATATACCAATCTTCGAGCGAAGCCATGCGCGACAAGTATACAAATCTGTCACCAGCTCCCGGAATAACCCGTCGGAGGAAACGGATCGCACAAACGGAGAATTTCGTGAGCAAATAATCCCACGACGCTCGTAAAATTTATCTGACGATTCGTACAGCGCCAACGACGAGGCCTGCAATAAACGACGAATGATCCCCGAAGTAGTTTATTTTTATTTTTATTCGGGGAACGTGTCATTCGCGCAGTTTTATAGGCGATCATATACGAGCCTGGCGTGGTGTTTCTGCTTCTTTGTTCGACTCTTCCGTTTCCGCGTCTCCTTTTGAAGCCATAGACTACCTTTTGCGATACCCGATCGGCTCTGTATTCTAAAAGTAACGAGACTGGTGGCTGTGCCATCTGTCAGATTGGTGAAAAATTTTAGATTGTCCAAAAAGCTTTTTTCATTTTCTAACGAAGTAATAGATACGCAATAGTTTTTGTTTTATATTATTTTATTCAAGGACATGATTATAAAAGAAATATACTTTTGGCACAATCTAATGAATTGGATTCCTGGTTGATACAGAGCAAACTGTTGGAAAACTTCCTTTTTCCTTTGCCACGTTATCACTTTGATTGTTACTGGCTGGTCGTCTACAGACCACACGCGTCACGGACGACTCTCAACGACCCACGCTTCATGGAAACGTTTAATCGTCGCCGAGCAACCCCGACTGCATCCTCTCCAGCGAGTAACTTAATTATCGTGCAGAGTAACGGTGGGGCGTACGGTCAGCGCTGCAAAGTTGCACGCCGGTCTTTGAACAGCTCCTCAGATATTGATCACGCGATACTGTTTCCTTCGAATTGCACCGAGTCGGAGAAAAAATTGTCCAGCTCGTGGCGAGAGCCGATGCGCGAGATGATTGAGAAAGTAGAAAATGATTATGAGGCAGAAGCAGAAGGTTTCATATTGACTAGCAGCTACTCGTGCAACGAACTTCTTTTGTTGCATATCGGTGAATCACGGGTAATATCAGACAGAAAAATGGTTGATCGATAATCGAAGTACCTAGTTTAAAGCATAGTGTATTTTGCGGTCGTAATTATCCTTTTTGTTTATTTTACGATCGCCTGTTTCGAGTAATCTTGCGTTAATAAAGTCAAATTCATTCCTTCTTTGTTAATTAATTATTTAATCAACCATTATTCCAATTAACCAGAATTCGTTAATCGAGGAATTAAGTTTTAAAAGCCCAATGCACCGAAGTATAATCATGCTGCAAGTTCGAAAGCCGCGTTTCCCACCACTCTTTCCGAAACTTCCGCGAATGCCACGCGGTCGGAACTTCGAAGTAGCTGGTTCCACGAGTTCCTGTGCGATACAAGCTTGCTAATTAACGGCAGAACAGCCTCTGTAGCCATTGTCGGAGGATAAATCGAGGAAAAAAAGTTTACGCGTCGCGTTGGTACCTTCTCTTATCCTCTACTTGTATTATCCAACGCGTTCGACCGATCCTTCCGATGTCGACAACCAGGACGAAGAGAACAGCGACTGCGAATAAACGATAGGAATTACAATTATTCGAACGTTGAGCGCGTTAAAAGCAACGGAGAGAGGTTGCTCTAATATAATTTCATCGGGGAACAATTTCTACTTTGATCCTTCATCAAGGTTGGATGGTGTGAGATTAGGACGCCGAGGGAGGAGAAAAATGAAAGGCGCTATCAGGAGAATTCTTCTCGTGACGCAGCCTCCAACTCGTTAAGGTCGTCGACGGAAAAAAGGGTTGGCTTGTAGAGAGCTTGAAAAGCAGCGGACATAACGGTAACGTGGCGCATACAAACGGCCGCTAATGGCGTGGATAGCTTTTGTTGTTTTTAATTAACCCTTTCTTTCAAGGAGACGGTAGCCAGATGGAAGGGGTGGAAAGGGCCGAGAAGCCAGCGAATGACTTTTACCTTACCACCCTTTCCCGGCTGGCGTCCCGTGGGCGATGTAAATATGCGGAGAATTGCACCTAGGAGACAGCCCTCCTACGCCGCGATTAAGCCTTCATCTAATTAGCTCGACTGATTACCGGCACACCCACGGGATCGACCAGAAACCGATCTTGTATGCGTGCAAAATAATTTATTCTTCGCCCGGTTCCAGAGATTCGTGCGCAGATTCGATGTTTACATGGCGTTTTTACGGTGTAAAATTTATTTTTACGGTATTTAATATTTTACGCACCTGGGATATAAAACCTTGGTTGGCCTGAAAAGTTACTTGAACATTTAATTGAATACGAACTTCCTGTGCTATTCTCTGTTCTTTTAGCTCTTGCGAATACATTTTTGGTGACGCTACTTGTTTCAAGCGATACTAATACTAATGGAAATTCATTGAACTTATAACAATTTGCAATCTTTTGTACAACTATTTTCATAGATTTTCGCTGAAGAATGCTCGTTTGACTGGGGTAATGCGAACGTGGCGGCGATACGCTTCGAACGGAATTATTATGAGCAACGTACCGAGATGATTGTCCTTATCAGAACGATAAGCTTATTTTTACTCGCTAGTAATTAATTCTTTCGATGCTCGATGAACGGTTCAGGAAAATTTTATCTGTCAGACTGGACCGATTGTGGGACATCGCTTTTGCCGTGACAGACGTCACGCACGACGACCAGGCGATTCCTCGTCTCTTGCTATATTTTACAACATACTGACTACTGGTAGATAATGGTAGGCAGTAAAACTTAATTTAATGGAACTTAATTAACGACAATTATGAGATTCTAAAAGCGAATATACGTATAAAATATTGCATTCGCGATCGCTTCTGTCAGTCCTATTGTATTCCTTCCAACGAGAATTATCAGAAAGTAAAAGTAAACCAATATGTCTATTAATCAAACTGTCTAAAGAAAAATTTCAAATTATTCCCACATTTTACGATCTTCGTACTCAAGAACTCATGATGCTTCCAGGCAAAATCCACGTCAGGTGACACCATTCGAGTCAAGAATCACGATGCTCGAGGCGTTTCGAAACGGTTATAAAATCAGTGGGTGGAAGCAGCGACGATGGGGGACGAGATAGAAGAGGAATCGCGTTAGAAGTCGGCGCTTTGTCGTGGTCACGGGGCTGTCAATCACCGGTGATAGGAGGCGACACATTAATCTCAGGAACAGCCCGTTGACCGCACATCGTCTTCTTCTCGGCTGCGGTCGGGCAAACCCCACGACCTCGTCTCTCGCGACCCTTCTTCTTTTTTCCCCCTGTCGCTTCTCCGGCCAACGATTCACCTTGAGGGACTCGGTATTTTTTAGTAGTTACGATTATGTGTGTCCGTTGTTCGTGGAAAAGAGCCGCCAGATAAAACGATCGTCGCATAAAATATATAGGTTCTCCACGCTCGTACACGCGCTCACGCACGCACATACACACAATTTCAGAAATTATCATTTATGACTTAACCTTGACCATCGTAATTTCCACCTTGCAACCGCTGCTTACAGAGAAAACCCCAAAACCAGCCTTGAAACCACGATGTCCACCTAGTCGCATCTCGAATAAATAAGAAACAAGATCGCTTCGAAAGTGTTGGGTCGCGTTACGGTACATTAGTCACGGTGTCGATGCGGCCGTGGTCTCGGCGTTTTCTCGGTCTACGGCACTCGCGCTCGCACGCTCGACGAGGAATATCCGATCGCGAACCGCGACGCTTGCAAAAACTGACCGGGCCTGACAAATGTCCGTGGAGGCGTAACCGGACGTCTTTACGGATGAGAAACGGACGGTGGGTTTATCCGCGTTATTAAACGGCGCGTTTCCAGCAAGAATAGCACCATTTGTTTTGCCCGATATCGGCCAAACTAATTCGCGTTTCCCTGCCATGGACGGGACTAGGCAAGCGAACCGTTGCCCCGGTGTTTCGGTAATCGCGTCGTTACGATTTCTTTATCGCCGTTCAGAATTATATCGATGTATTGTATTTTTCATTTCCCTGGAATTTATCATCCAACCTCGCGATTATGAAACGTAGAAAGGAGAAGAAATTGAACGAAGAAAATTGTTCGTCGAAAATTGAAAGGGAACGTTATGGAACACGACGAAGATTCGGAAGGAAGAGAATCGATCGAGGCGTGCGCGAACTGGGCGAGATTTATCGGTTCGGCGTGTCGTGAGCCGCGGATCACGTAGCCGGTTAGGTCCGGAGGCAAAAGCGCGCGATTCTGGCCACCCATTCGGTCGATCGCAGGCCGATAAACGCATTATTTAATTACCGTGAGTAATTACCGATTATTACACGGCGCGGCCTGTCCCGGCGCACTGTTCGCCATTAATTACACGAACGATCGGACGAAACACTCGTTACGCAGCACTCTTTAATCGGCTGTGGACTCCGTCGGCCCGTCGCGGGACCCCCGCCCGGATGCACCACTTAATCGTGCCTCGACTGGGCCAGTTCTTCTCTTTTTCCTTTCTTTTCCTTCCGTTTTTAATAGTCTCTTTTCTTCTTTCCGCCGCACACGAGCCTGTCTTTTCTTTCTCCAGTTGAACGCGCGACACTAGTTTTCTCGAATTCTTGTTACTCTTGTTCGCGGACGCCAGAATCACGGTCCATTCCGTTGGCATATAAATTACGAGCTAATTGGTGCGAGGAGACGCGAGAACTCTCCGCGAGCATAGATCAATCGCGGACCTTGGAAATTAGAGGACGTTGCTCGAACCGGTTGAAACGCGATCTCCAGAGAACCAGCCATTCAATTGAGATAAATGCATCTGCTCTGTCGCCTTTTTACTTGCTCTTTGATAAACCGCCTTCGAGATGGCAGAAGGAATCGTGTATGGTGCTTTTGGTTGGAAGGGAAAATCTAGTAAATATAGAACCTCTATAACATAGAGATATCAGAAACAATAAAATACATAGTGCAAGACTATTTGCAAACGAAATTAAATATTACAGTCTAGCAATAGGATCTAAAACAAGTTTATTTGACGCAATTGAAATGTGTCGTAACGCAGCTTCGAAGATTGGAAAATCACTCGATAAATTTAGTTGAAAGAATTCTAGTTACTATAAATCATCGATAGCTAATATCGTAGCGATCAATCGGATAATCGAATAGTATCTTAAATGAAAATATTCCTTGTATTCCTTGCGCAATTAAAGGTGAGTAACGATGAAATTAGCACGTTCGCCTGCAGCTGTTGCGAACAAGCAGAAATATATTACGATTAAAAATGGAAATCCCAGAGGGGACAACAAAAAATATGCCGTTCTTGTGACGATAAAAAAAAATACGCTCTTTGTGAATATAAATCGTGTACTAATGAGTATATGTAAATTATGTGGTCTATAGTACTCGGTTGGAACGACGCGTTGAGATCACGCGATTATTCAGGTTAGGCTCGTTCAAAGATACGTATTCGTCGTTTCTTGGAAACAGTAATTTTACGAAAGGAGATGATTTTCCATGTAGCTACGCTACTCGAATCAACGTCTTCGAGAGGACATCCACTCTCTTCGTGTCGTGGCCGAAGGATCGCGCGGCAATTCTCCGGATTAGGATTAAATATTGATGGCCGGCTTGATACAGATTAATGTGCATCCTCTGGCAGCTCAATCTCCTCCGCGCAACCGAACGGCGATTTGTCTCTCGCGTTGGCCAAAACGAGGGACAGCGAAGACGCAGCCACCCCGATCGCTCTAGCCGCTTTCCTCCTGGCAGCCTCGGAATGAAAAGGATAGAAGGATGTCTGATTACCACCTTGGACGTTCCACAGATCGTCGAGTCTTCTTATCTGCTCCGTTTCTCTCTTTATCTCTCGATTCCTCGCTGTTCCCTTCGTTGCCCCTGCTTGGACCGTTATGATGAACCGTGTCGCTGGGGAAAGCATTTATTCAGAGATATACTCTCCTAAGGGAATCTATTAGCGCGCCAGGATACGGCTGCCGGCTTATTTATCCCCGCGATAAGGAATTACTCGGAGAGGGGACGTAAATGAAAAATTCTATTTTCCTGCTTGATTACAGGCTTGATCGAGTTCCCATCCCTTAACTCTTTCCAATGTCACGTTCAAATTACGAGGCTATGAATTTCTTAATTATTCGTTGGATTATTAAACATTCTGTTGGAATTAAGTTAAGATGTATTGATAACTTCACGATACTGTGTAACGTACCAGAAATGTGAGAAATTTAGAAACGTAAATAGCCACAGACCAAATAAATACATCGATTAGCGAAAACTTCTTCGATAATCTATCCGCGCTTCGTAACATTTACGTGTTACGTAAGGCTCGTATTAAACGCAGATAATCCGAGGCGAAGCAAACGGGGAATTTTGCAGGAAGAGATTACGGTTCGTTTGCATACATCGTTCGGAGAAATATTATGTGTATCGTTCAAAGAGGTCACACGATGCAAAGGTAGAAAGTAGTGGCGCAGCGGTTGAAGCAACAGCAAATTCGAGGATTCATCGACGAGCAATGGGATCATTTTTTAGTACAATCATCAACTATGGTCGACGATTCTTGAATATTCATCCGAGGACGCTGGTGTCGAGTATCGATCAACGGCTGACAGTTCGTGCCAGCTTATATATCTGCGCGATAAATCTCGCTTTAGCGAATCTATCGAGATTCGTTTGCTCGCAATAATTTTATCCGCGGCGTCGATAAACCCCACAAACTAACGGACCGGGCGTCCGTGATTCCTGGGTGAACCAACCTGAAAGCCACTCGGGTCTCTCGACATTTCGCGATTGCGATCCTCGCACGATATTTCTTGGAATGTCTTTCTGAAAGTACGTTACGATCATTTCCTCGGCAACGTAATCAATTCCATTGTTGGATAATTGTAACGTTCGATGAATGTAATTACGAAAGATCGAAGTCACTTTGATAAAAACCATTCGAATATCGGTATACAGCACTTTGCCGAATATATAAAGTATAATCTACCAGACGAACGTCTTCGTTAGGAATTTTATTCATCTACGCTCTTCAGAAAAAAATATGAATTTTCATCGATACAACAGACATTGTCCTGCAACGATTCTACTCGACATTCCATTACCAATATTCACCGATGATCTATCGACTATTAAAAACGTGGATGACACCCCAGATGAGCGATTTCCACATGGAACGCATCGACGTTCATGCGCTGACGGTTTACGGAAGGCGTCGCGGCGCGTGCAAGACACTGCGGGCAGAGAGGTTGGGGCGGGGGATGTTCGGCGAGCGCGTGTCGTCGCTCGAAGCCGGCAGTGAAAATGGTTTGTGCCAGAAAGTCTCGGATAAGTTAAACACGGGCCGTAGGCCGGAGGCGTCGTAAAGCGCCGCGGCGCCTTCGTGTTTACGCGGAGACGTCGAGGCCCACCAACCGCGTCATCCCTTTCCATCGACGCCGCTATCCTCGTCCTCGTCTCTCCGATACCACGTTCGATCGTCCCGATTCACTCTACTTATTTCTCGTCTATTTTCGCCCGCGTGACAAATCTCTCTATGTCGGCCGGATTTATCGAGCGACATTCTGGCCCGTGCCGTGCCCATATGGTAGCCACGCGAGCTATTTCGGGTGTCGAGGTGCGATCTCCGGCTTTTCCCTCGCCCAACATCGTCGATCGCTTTCCGATCGTGATAAGCAATCGTTCAGGTATCCGAGAAAGCTGCTTTCGAACCGATAGAGGCGCTTACGAAGGGTAAAATGGAATAGAGAACGTACGTAAACGGATGTGGCTCATAACGGTGTAAGTCAGTTCGCTGATATCTCGCATAAAGCAAAAGTGTTGTGTACTTATAGTTATTAAAAATGTTGACATCACCTATACGACTACTTGCGTGAAGTTTTATAGCTGTATTTATGTTCCGATAATCGTTTGTCGGTTGATCTATATTAAGAAGGATCTGGTACTGCTCGAAAAGCAAACAGAAATCGATATACGTAATTTTCGTACGTTCAACTCTCTTTAGATTCAAGATATTTTTTTTTCCTTATTTGTACGTCTGCAAAAATAATTGGTTTTATGAATGAACTGCTCCTTATTCGATTCACTGCGTTAGAAGGAGCGTAAATTTGCATATGCTAACCTTTCGCATTACGTGACCGAGTTAATTATTCCGTATCAACGTAAAAGAACGATTTGCAATTCAATTACGTCACCGTAACTCGTAACATATCCTGATAAGATAATATTAAAATAGGAAACATGTTCGCAACAAGTTGTTTGATGTGCTACAAGTGTTATCTACGCGACTACAATATTCTAATTGTCAGGCGGTGTCTAACGCGACAGCCGAGTCTACGTACGGATTCTGATTAGCATGACTAGTCGATTAATAATAATAGTACAGAGTGGCACACAAGCAACGCGCAACTTGGAATACTACGTTTCGACGCGACGTTTCAAGAATTACGAGCAATTTCAAAGTTTCAAAGACGAGCTTTAGAAGCTTCGCGACGACAAAGCTTCACCATGGAACGATACCTTTTTATCATCTTTTGCCTTAGCCTTTGTCAACGTAAAGGTAATCCATCCAAGAGCAAAAATGAAAGAAGAGAAAAAATAATAATTCAAGGGAAGAATTTTAAGCAGATCGAAAAGGACGATCTCGCGGTCAGCAAACGGAACGATGATTTACGAGCTTGCGTTCAGTCGTTGGAATTTGTCAGTCCTCCTCCGTGGACGCCCATCGGTGTTCCACCGACCTTTCGATATCGATCTTCCTTCACACTATCTCTCTGCTATACCTACCTACCGATGGAAGTCTATCGGGCAAGGAAACTGCTAAGAAGAAAAAAAAGGACGGAAAGAGGAAAAGAGGGAGAACGAAAGAAGGAAGAACGAGCTGAGCGGCGTAAAAGCCGCGTTCCCTCCACGCAGAGAAAAACTAAGTCTTAATAAAGCAGAGAGGCAAGATAAATCGGTGCATTAGCATCTCACCAGGCGTGATTCATGGTGACGGTGCGACCAGGCTGGAGACCGACCATGGAATATGATATATCGTCATTAGCATCGGTTTCGTATTAGAACAAATAGCCGCGCGTTTTAGCCCTTAAAAGGCGCGACGTGTCCCGGTCCTTAATGGCCTGTAATGCACCCCCCGGAAAACTCCGACAGGAGAAACGGTGTCGCGGTGACTTGTGCTTTCCTCGGCCATCTGCCTGGAAGCTTTGTTTCACCATTCAGCCGAACAATGGGGTTCGTCGTCCCTAGCGGCGGTGCGGCTTTGTTTTTCTTCGAAATAAAGACGGCGGGTGATGCACAAGAGGGTGGCGGATTCTCGAAAGTGTAAAGTATTCGATATTCTTTCAAATTGCAACGTAAGTTGTATATTTTATTTGTACAATCTTTAAATATCGTGGTAATTTGGACGCGAACAAACGTAACGAACCTGGAGGCTTTCGAATCTTCCACTTCTACGCATCCTATAAACTACGTACGAATAGCGGAAACCTAAACGCAGAACGATTTATTTCTAGAAGAACGAAATCGATTCTAAACAACGTCTCTCATTAGTCACAGAGCCGCTCGAGAACACCCGACCTCGATTCACAGATGTTTCCCTCTGACTGTGTTCCACTGATTAGAACCGTCTCGTCGCTTTATTTCCATAATCATTTCCCTGAAACCGTTTCTCAAGCAAAAGAAACTCGCGACGAGAATCGTTTGCCGCTCGAGACTCACCGTGCCAATTATAGGCAAATTTATTCCCACTTCTCGTGTAAACGTGCAAACATTCGACGTGCCGATATCTCTGGCTGGTGGATAGCGCGACATACAGAGGGTGAGCAACCCCTTGATCCGACGTAATTCACGGTTTGCCGGTGCATTTATTAACGTGTCACTCGGGGCGACGCCTTCCTAGTGATTTATCGCGCACGCGCCGAGACGCGTAGATCTCGGACTCGCTGGCGCGAGGCCAGAGTTCGACGGGCATCCTCGTCGCCCGCGGCCGACCTTCCTTCGTCTTCCAGCTGCCGAATCGACCGCGCAGATGGAGACGCAGATGGTGCCTCCCGATCCTCGCCACGACCGCTCGCTGTCTTTCTTCCTGGAGTTTAGTTTAGCTGAAGACGACGATGATTGGCCGGATGATTTGGTATATATAACGTTGGCTTAATAAGGGGTGTTGAGACCGAAGGTGGGTGCGTGTAAAGGGTGAGGTTAAGAATGGGGAGATTTTGAGGATCTTTTTCGGTCAGAGTGGATGATGATACGACAGTGAAAATGGTCATTTGTATTGTAGTTTGGAAGATGATGGATCGGTGTACGCGATTTTCTAGTATTTAACCTTTAAATACGTAGCGTTTTAAGGGTGAAATTTTAAGGGTCTTTCTAAAGTGAAGATGTAACGGTGAAAATGGTCATTTGCGTGATATTTCCAAAGATGGATGAACCTATGCGGTTCTTAGTGTCTGAAGGGAATAGAAAATAGTAGAAGAGAGGCATTTTTACGTTACGTGGAATTACGAAGAGAAAGATTTTGTTTCGCATTCCACCGCGTAACGACCGCTACGACCGTCTTCTTTAATCTCGCACGCGAAACTAGCAAAATCCGGCGTAACAAAGTTCATACGTACGTGCATGTAATAAATAGTTAGAGCATCGTGGTGGACGATTAACCAGCAGGCTTTCTTTCGATCATCCGTGCATCCTGCGGATACGCATACTTTAAATTCCGACGCCCTTCGCCGTATCCAGATCCAGAGAAAGAGAAGGATAGAAAAGAAGAGTAAACGATTTAACATGGTCAGAGAAAATTTCCCGAAGTTCGCCTCCGATACTTTACCCGCTTGCAAGCTACTCATCTACGTTCTCGATCCACGTCAATTAAACGTTTTTCACCGGTTGTCCGGCCGATGGATCTCAACCACGACCTCGATGCATCGCGTGTGCATCGACGGTCCACGATCGTATGCCCGTGAATTGCGCCTTTGATGATAATCACCACCGTTCCTTGCTGCTCGAACCATCTTCTTATGGGTCTTTCTCCATTTTTGCGAGCGCAACGGTGCTGGGGTTAGTTGGGTGCGCGTATCTTTCCAACGTGCACAGAACGATGCGATAACTTTGATCGGTTCGAATATTTCTATCGTTTGCAGACATTTGACGAAATTTTAACAACGAAAGCCAGCTACTGTAATATAACAGAAGCAATAACTGTTCACTGGCGAAAGATGTTCAGAGATTTCAAAGCGTCAGCCAGAGAATCAAATGGAATAGTTTCCTGCGGAGCATCGTTCCATCAAACGCGGATCTTCGCTGAAGGAACGAAACTTCGAGATTATTCGACTTGCAAAGTACGAAAGCGCAAACTGAAAAACCGGTACTGGGACTTTCGGGTACCGATGGAGAAAAATCGAAAGAATCATTAGCGACGATCCGACGTGGAGTCTCCACGCGCGACGCTTTCTCGATGAAAACTGTATCGAGCCGGTCGACGAGACAGACACGTCCCATCGATATAAATAAAGTATCCGTGGGGTGATAGAGCGTCCGCGGGCGGCTGACACAACGAACAGGGCAAATGAAAAATGCCGAGACGGCCGATCAATGTAAATATATTCATGACGTGGGGTGGATGAGCGGCCACGGGGATGCCGGATACACGTATACGCGCGCGTGGACTTTTATAGGATGGGGCTGGCTTTCTCGTCGACGACTCGATGCCACTCGGACGGCACATAATTCACTCTTTGGCAGCTCATTACAATTTAAAAAGGCTTTTGTCAGTGTACTATACCCGGAGCCGTGATTTCTTACGAGCTCGCCACTTGCTCTCGCGTCAGGGGCCTGTCACCTTTGGGACTGCGAAACGAGCGTTCCTCGAGGACCTCGTGAAGCAAGAGGGACCGGATACCGCGTCCTTCCACGAACCACCGACGAACTCCTTAATTCGTCGGATGGGTACCGGCGTCGCCTGTCTTCTTCGTTTCTGACTTTCTCTTTGCCATTAGTCGACCATTGTTTGGGTTTTGACAGAATTGGGAAAGTAATTTCGAGTTAGAAGTTTAACGGCGCTAGAAGGAAGATTTTATAGGATTTAAAACGGTAAAAACGGAAGCAGTTGCCTCTTAGACGATGTTTCTTCCATCGTTTCAAGTAGATCGGAGTATTAACAGTTGACTTCTTGTACTCGGATTTCTCTGTTGGATAACAATCATTCGTTAAATCGTTCAAATATCTTTAATTGCAAAGCTTCCGCAATTTGTTTTAGAAGCTAACCCTCACGACGAACGGGAAGAGCCGCTCTCCGTCGACGATGATTTTTAAGATTATTGTTCGAGGGGAATCACGGTTGCCGTCACGAGTATACGAGGATCGAATGGCGATCCGTGTGTCACGGTGTATACGGTTTAACACGACAGCTATTCCGCAATTCCAAAACGAACGGACGTTTTCGAACGACAAATCGCCGTACCCGAGACGCGGCCCGGTTTTTTGCCCGACCGTACGAAAGAAACCGGTCTGTGGGCGAAGAACAAAAGGGGCAGTGACGAGTCGCCCGGTTACCCGGCATTTCTAATTCTCCGTCTGGTTCGATCAGCCATGTCGAAAGAGAAATGACTCCGCTCGCGTTTTCGAGACCGATTCCGAGCAATTACTGGGAGATCGTCTTTTGTACGGGGCGATCTTGATGAATGGTCCGGCCAGATCTGTGTCGACAGAGTCATCGCCTAAAACGTAGCTGAATCGGAACGAGAGAACACGGGGAACGATCGGTGAGAGGAATTCCGAGTATCTGCCTTTCGTGCTTGACGTTTATTTCGGTTACGTTTCGTGTCGTGACGAAGATTCTTATTAAGTGGACCGAGGTGTCCTATTTTGACGTGAATGACAGAGGCAATTGCTAGTGGTTAGATATTCTTCGGAATAACATTTCAAAAGTTTCTTCCGTAAATTGGATCAGCTTTGTTACAACACCTCGGTTTTTGCACACGAGGATCGTTATAATACAGAGATACGTGTTCATGTTCAACAAATGCATGAAAATAAAATCTCCAAAAATCGTATTAATCGTACTAGTTCTTTGGCTAGAAAAGATATGCCTCGTGTGAAATATTTTCAAATAACTCACATAATATACACCCTCCATGTTTTTCGTAGAAGAAAGTAACGGCAGGAGGGCGTGTTTCTTGCAACATACTTGTCCCTCACGCGTCCAAGCTCAAGAAAAAGGCAAGAAGAAAAGGCTGTTGGAAGGAAAATGCAACTGCGTCCCCGTGGGACGTGACCGAAGCCCGAAATTGATATGTATTCCGCGGCACGGCGCGTCCAATCTATCGCGGGTCAAGCAACCGGAATTTTAAGCGCTATACACGCCATCGTACATCGAGATCTTCCCCTAAACGTCGATACGATGCTTTGTGCGCGCCATATACAGGGTGACTCGGGTGGACCTTTAAACAACTAACGATGATCTTCTGGTAATAATTTAGAATCTGATTCGAATTCTTTCTTATCGATTTTTATGCCAATCCAGTAAAAATCATTCAGGGCTATAATACCATCGTCGTTTTAAAAAAATTGCGTTACAAAGGATTAAATTATTACTATATATTTTCTCTCTTGGGAGCTCTCTTGCTGCAAAGCAATAAGGAAGTTATAGAATCGTGACCTCCGCTGGGTTAACGAAGGATTGTTTGTTAAAAATTTCACGCAACGAGTTACACCCTGTATACTCCATAGCGTGCCGCTATGAAACGACTTCCATAGCGAACGAGCTGATCAACGACGAACCAGTCGGCCGATCGTTCCTCTTCCACGTTCTGAAACTTACGAGGACATAAAGCACACCCCCCGTATATATCTGGGCGATCCGTATGCATACGCGCGCGCGCGCCTTGCCATCCTGCGGATCGCGTGCGCGGAGAAGGGTGGAATCCTGGCCGCGAAGGGACGCCGCTGGTCATCCTCGGAAAATTGAATTTCGTCCCTGAGGGCCAGCCGGATGAAGTATGCTGACAGTTGGAAAATTTGCGTTTAACCGGGTGCACGCGATCCCAACACGGAAATCTTCGCCGACCTCTTGTTGATCGAGAATGGATCTCGGACTAGGAGACACCGCTTTGCCACGGTTTCTCTTGCACCAGATTTTTCTTAGGTTCGAACTTGATTTGGGTTAAAAATGGATTAAAATTTGGCGCAGTTGGTGCAATGAAACAAAGTAGACGATAAAGCGATTAGTACGTTTTCTATTGGTTTACGACGTATCGTCGCGTCATAGTATAATATTACTGAGACTGCGAAAGGAGCAATCTGAAGATTCTAACGCACCTACCTAGTTTGCGTATAAATTATCGACGATCAAGATAAACCCACGTTTCGTTTGTTTCGTGTAAATGGTAAAAAAGTAGTAGCACTCACCGTGTGGCACCCATCCGTGGTGGCACCTGTCGCAGTAGCGGATATGTCGCTTCCCTGGAGTGAACGAATCGCAGGAGCATCCATTGATAGTGCATTTGATAGACTGAAATCAGGAAAGAGCAATGATTAACATAATCAAATAAAAAGATTACAATTGATTAAAATAATCAAACTTAGTGAGACGAGCTTCAGAAGTAAGATCAAAAAGACTCGATTACGTTTTCTAAAATTACAATCATGATGGTTGAACACAAATTGCAGAAGAGTCCAGCCCTGTAACAGCGAAGCATCGTTCGAGCACTCCAGTCGTTCGTTAGGGCGGGTAAAAAGGCGGAAAAGAGAAAAATAGATACGAAACATCGTTGTAAGGGCGTTGTACGGTACGGTAAAGAGGAGATAGAATTTTATTCGTCGACTTTTCAGCCGGGAGGAAATATCCCGGACAGTTTGGCGCGGATTAAAGGATCGTTGCCACGGGCGAGCAGGAAAAAAGGGGGTGTGGTATTTTGAGTGACCGTTTGGCATAACGCCACCCCAGAGGAAGCTCGTAAGAGACGGGGCTTCGTCGGATTTTAAGGAACCGTGAATATTTTCCGCCCTTCGGCACGAAATTAACCCCTTGGGAGCCACCATCCAATCCTGCCCCGCGGCTGAAAGGAAGGCGAACCTCCTGGATCGGGTATTACTTTATGTACGCAGCAGGAAAGTTTATTTTCCGCCGTCGCGAGTTACCTGCAGCTACTGCCGTTGCAGTCGAAGCGATAGAGGGACAGAGAGAAAAAGGAAGGCAGAAGAAGGGAAAAAGAAACGTTAATTCCTGCTGCTCTCTTCCATCTTTCATGCGTTTGAAAGTTTGCCCGAGAACCGACACGGATCTGCACTAAGGCGAACTTTGGATCCTTACTAAACGGACGCCCTTTTGCCTCGTCGAACGTCATTTTCATCATAGTTCCGGTTTGTTGCAGCTACGTGAAATCCCTGGCGAAGTTGCAACGGATGAGGAACCGGGAAAACGCATTTAGCGGCGCAGAAACTTTGATGTTAATTTCTTCTACTAGGTTTTCAGCACGCTATAAAAATTACAGGAAGAAGAATTCCAGATAACCAACGTCGTAACTGTCACGCGGAGCGTTAAACCAAAGAAACCATAATCCCATCAGACGCGAACCCACCCTGCCGAACCTCCAGCGAATCGTCACTCCCCATTTAAGGGGTTAACGCAATCTTCCTTACCCTTGGCTGACGAGAAAGGGGTCCATTTACCTATACACGAGCCGTTTCACCAAAGAAGAACGAAAGGGAATACGACGTTGCGTACAAGTTCCCCGTTGTCGTGGTGTTATGACGTTATAGCGTTACGACGGCGTGTGCCGCTAATATAAAGACAAATGAAGCGACAAGCGCGCAGCCATCGTCGGCCATGTGTCTTTATCCAGACAGCGTCCCGTGGCTTCGCGGGAAATCTTCTGTCGTTGGGAAACGAAGCGAGGTCGACCAGGCTGGCTGACAAAATTTCATAGCCGGCAAATTTTATTAGCTTCGCAGCGGGTTATTTATTCGGAACGAGCGACAGATTATATGGCGATGTTAGCGGTCGCCCGTGCCACGCGGAAGGGGAGCTCGTGAAACAAAGTCCCTGCCACGCTTTTTATATCCGAGCCGGTGACGCCATGGAATTAGCTTTTCGAGTTAATCTAGCTCGCTTTGGAATTTAAATGGGCTTTAAATATGCGCTCATGCATAC
This sequence comes from Bombus vancouverensis nearcticus, assembly GCF_051014615.1. Classification (NCBI taxonomy): domain Eukaryota; kingdom Metazoa; phylum Arthropoda; class Insecta; order Hymenoptera; family Apidae; genus Bombus; species Bombus vancouverensis. The sequence continues at coordinate 15,410,322 of NC_134912.1, read as the reverse complement.
GCCTGTGGACTTTTGTAGTTGGTTTCTTATGGCAAGACCAAGATGGGGAATATCGTACCCTGTAAATGATGCGAAGCTATGTCGTGGTTCGCAGGTTTGTCGAGGCACAATGTATACAACGTGGTTTTCTCGCAAGGACACCAATTTCCGGTTGTCACCGACATTTTTTTTTTCATACCATTTACATTCGCGCACCATTTCATCCCGCTATCATCGCGTATGAAAGACAACAAAGTTTTTACGGGCCACGAGATATTTATCGCGGCTATCTCTTTACCACCGAGCTGTCAGCTTATCGTCTCGTTCCTCCGCTTGATTTTAACGACACTCCTCGTTTAAGAACATCACGAACAGCTGTACATTTTTCGCGTACCGATTAGGTCGGTAACGATCGGATTTTCGTCATGTGCAACGAAACCAACGCGAAAGAAGCGTCTAGATTTTGGGACGATCGACCCCCGGAGCGTTTCGTCTCTCGACAACGAAATCCAACATGCTCGCCGGAGCCAGAATTGTAATCCAAGCAGGGAACAAGCGTACACCAGCTAGTTGCAGCGATGGCCATTACAACATATCAACGAACGATAATTAATTGCGCGGATATGGATTACACGAATTACGCGAACGTATATTTCCAATCAATATCGCCAGCGATACAGCGTGGCAGCGATGATGATTAACATTATAATCGGAACGGACCACCGGCACAGTCCCACACAATGCAGCCGCGTATTGTTAAATATAACAGAGCCGTGGATACGCGGCTCGGCTATCGTTTGGAATTCGTTAACGAGCGGAATGGAATTACGTCAGTGATGCGTCGATAGCTGACTGTGAGAGCATTTGTCACAGTGAAACGCGGAGCTATCCGTGCGAGCCGACTGTACGAGAAGAATAACGTTACCATTGTATTTTCATGCTGTTGATATTTTTCCCTGTGATTGATTGAAAGATTTTAATTTCCCATTGAATCGTACGAAATATTCGATGAAATCTCCTGGTATGGCTTTGCTTTGTATTATTTTCAATACGAAGGTTCGTCGAAGTTGCTTTATAATGCTTAGGCGACGTTAGGGAGAAATATCGTATATCTTTTCGTATCTTATCGTATATCGTCGATTCCTTTTTTTTCGCAATTTTCCCAATCGAACAATGTCTCAAAGAGCTGGCGGTTAAAAAGAGCTACTATCGGCGTTTCACACTCGAAGCGTTCCACCTCGCAAACACTCATCGAGGGTAGCTAACTCGGAATCGACTCAATGGCCACTCTCCGCGTCGATACATCCCAATTTCCCGCTCTTTCGGATCAAATCCTTTCGCCGGACGAAACAACAAGTCCAGACACGGTTCATTTTTCAGCAGCGAAACCGAATCGGATACTTTACCTTGAAGGCAAACGCACTCGTGGCTGATCTGGCTAAAATTCAGCGAAACTCTCCGGTTGGAATTGCAGTCGATTTCGGCCCGTTGATCCCAAAGAGATAGAGAGATGGGAACAGAGAGATAGGTGGAGGCACGAAAGTACGAAAACTCGACAGCACTCGAGGACGATGACGTGGGATGCGATATGCCGGTTTGCATCGCGGCCAAATCTCTCGGCAGATGTGTAGTAGGTTCGTGTTTAATGAACGGGGCTAATCTCCCCATTCGAAATGCAACGCTAACAGCGAACGCGAGGTGGCCACGCAGCAGCAACCGGGCAACTCGTTCATCGTTGCAAATTAATTTGACCAGAGCGCGAATTAAACCTCAAGTATAAAGCTGGCGAGCGGCCGCGTCGACGATGCAACCCCATTAATGAGTTCGAGGATTTAAGCTGGGTCTATGCGTTTCGCTGATCCGATCCATCGCTCCCTTCTGCGCCACGCCGCGCCCAAACGCGTGTCCAAACTTTCAGCCCACGCGAGCGTCCACTCTCGCCTTTGTACGATTACGTACGGTTCGTATTCTATTTATGAGATTGTCACTGACGACGAAAATTTTCGACTAAGTCAGCGACTGGAAAGGTGGACTATCTTTAATTGATTTATACCATAAAAGAAGCAAGCAAAGAAGAAAGAAACTTGGACCGCATCCCCTTTACGCGCGACACGTGCACGCGCGATTTAAACGTTGTGGTAGCGATACGACGCAATTGGCATCCCCTCGATCAGAATGCGGCACGCGTGTCGATGTCAGGGGGTAAACGCGGTGGAATAGAAAAAGGAAAAAGCGGAATTTCCAACGGCCGTACTTTATCCCGGCACGCTTCACGTGTGTGGCGGAATAATGAAATGCTAACAGCCTGGGCTGCGTTTAGCATATTGTCGCGGCCACAATGGCAATTTGCGTGATATATCTAGCCGTTTTCTCGGGACGCGTTCAAATGTAGCGGAATTAACTGGCCCTCCGAGCCGCCACCGAACTGGCGTATATTCCGACGTGAAGCTGGCGTCTGCCAAAATTCCAATAATTCTCAGGAATTTTTCTCCTTTTTTCCTTGTTTTTTATCAATGAACGACAAAATCCCAAGAAGAAAGATGATAAATACATAGACGACAAGTTAACGTGTTCGTCTGAAACAATACTACAAAGAAAATATCGCCAACTAAGGTAACTTATTCGAGATAGTAATTCATCAAAGACGAAGGAGCACGTAGCGGTCCGATTAGTTCTTTCTCCGAGAGCAAAGATTATACTTGGCGTCGCGGAACAAAGGGATAGAGAAGGGAATATGGAAGGGTGAGAGGGTCCTGCGTGGACGATAAATATCGCGGCCGGCGACGACAAAATATCGCGAAATAAGAAAGGCTCTCCGGCGGGGTTGACAGACGGCACCCTGAGGAGCACTAAGTCACGGCCTATGCTAACTTTCTGCCCTGACCGCCTCCTCTCTATTTCCGACCGATGAAATAATATCGCCCCGATTGCCAGCCTTGATCCATGTAGCGTGAAACGTCCAGACGTTTGCCGAGGGATTCTTCGAGAGCAAGTCGCCCGCGATAATCGCCAAGGGAGATGTATCGCGTTTGCTGCCTCGCAATCCTGTTTCCTCCGAGGACACGTGGTTTATCGTGAAACAGTTTTGGCATCGTTTCGAAGATCGCTTGTCTGGAAGATTTTCCAGGGCTGGAATGGCTTATCGAGACAAACGCGTGGAAAAGATGACGGGTTTGATGTAATGCGCGACTTTGTCGGCCAAACAGACCTGTAAGACTTCACACTGTAGTCGAAGAACAAGTTTAATTTTAGAATTAATCTACTTGGTTCTATTGTAACCGTAAAAAGATAGTTGCGCTTTTTAAGGGCGTGTCAAAGGTGTGTTTCAGAAAACTAAATAGCAAATTCCAATGAATCAGCGCGACTCAAGTTATTAGATTCGATTCATTTAGTCATTCTAGAGAGGAAATTGAACAATATCGATTAACACCTGTGATCTTTACAATTATACCGGACTATAATCTCAGCTTGTGCGATTAAATGGTAGATCTCGATCAAAGAACAGCATGCGAAACGCAATGACCATTAAATTACTTTCACGTTAGTGCTACTATTACTGTAACAAGAAAAATAGAAAATACAAATTCTGATGGGAATGAAACTGATTATGAATGCAAGATCATGTAAAAGAAAGTATCGGTTTAAAGTTTTCATTAGAAGGCGCTAATAAGTAAAGAAAATGGTACGGTCGATATCCGCGGAAACTGGCATCCACGCTGACTATCGTGAGCCTCAGTCATTTAGAAACGTGACAAAAACCATCGAGTCGACGGGAAACGGTTCTCTCTAACGACGATAAGTAGAGAAAAAATGCCGGATTCCTCCTGATTTTCTCTTTGTTTCCGCACGCACAGACAGGTAGCGGTAAGGCGGGCAGAGTTTTTTAAATCTCATTATTACAGCTGCCGGGCAACGCGAAAAATAAGCAGCGCTCACGACGGCGCTGGAGAACTTAATCCGACGGATTTAGCCGTGGAACGATTGCGCGTGCATGTAGCTTCAGCATCCCTATCTTTTTTCCTTTAACGCGATAACAGAGAACAATAACGCGCGGAGATTAGCATCCCCCAGCCGGAAACGCCCTCTGGAAATTAACAAGTTTCCCAATTTCGCAGATCTCCGATGCTCTTTCCATTCGCTGATGTAACGTGAAAATACTTTTCGTCCGAAACTTCGTAACTTCTATTTCGCCCTTCACGTCCAAATCGATACGATCCATACGAGTATCATAAAAGTAGTATCGCGCCGATTTCGATTCAAAATGCTCGTAGTGAATATGATGCGCCTTGTACCAGATATAACACGAAAATTCATCGAACAGCTGATCTACAACACTACAGAGTTCCAAATCGGAGCACAACTCACTCGGATAGAACGTGCCAGGCCATGGGCGCAATTTGGCAAAGAAATACCATAATAATAACGACGATCGTCGTCGTGTTCGTCGCCGTTGTAACGCGATATATCGAAAGAAACGGTCGAGGAGAGATACGGCATTGCAGCACAGCTGCCCGCGGCAAGGATCGTTGCGAAGATCTCAGGGCCCATCTTCCCCCGACGAAGGCGGCCAAAAAAATGACTAGACGTTTTAATAGAGCGAGTTTTCATCTATCGTCCCTATTCATCGGCAATTTCCGATTGCGTCGCCGTCCCCGGGGGAGATCGATCGCCATTGTCTCGGGCCGAGCCGCGCCGCCTCCGCTACGCTCCGACTTTTCATCCCAGCGGCCACACCTTGCGCCGCGCCACCCGATTCTCCATCCGTATCGTTCCACGAAAGTCAAGCATAATGCCGTAATGGACGATGGACAGGAAACGCTGCCGTTACACGCGACACGTGACACTTTATACTTGCAATGGCCTGTCGAGGATGAATTTTCATGGAAACGACGATAGGAATTTGCGAATATCTCGAAGAATATCGCAAAATCTTGAAATGCAACGTTCGAAAGAGCATTTAACGTTTATTTATTTGTAACCGTTCGATCGTAAAGCAGGAAATTTATTTTCTTAATAATTTATCGATTACGAGGCGTATGACTGGATTTATTTTCACACAATCGTTCAATTTCTGTGTATCGCATTTTCTGATCAACGCCGAATCCTTGATACCTGAACCATCGATATTCGATTAGAACAGACCGTAAGATTCGCGCGAGAACCGATTTTTATAGAAAGAGCAATTTCGAACGATGTAACACACTTATTTCAAAATTTCGTTCCACGCCAGTGCCAATTTCTGCCTTTCCGCCGGTTCATTACCATAATTGTCATCACCTCGAGAAACTTTACGCGATGGTAGTTCGCAGTTCGTCAATTTCAGCAAGTAGCACTCGAGTCGGTTCGTCGAGACCGTGCTGCCTGATGGCTCCCTGGCACGGGACGTCCTTTCCTGGTAAAACGTGCTTACCGTCTCGCGACCGGATCGTGACTTCGAACCTTTCGATCGGCTACGCCCTTCTAAGGCGATTAGATACTGGCCAATATCGTGGATGACGATTACACGCGTTGACGTGACGAGGAAAATTTGAAAAATCCGATAACACGAAGATATTTCCTTGTTAGTTTCAGAATGGGCACCGTGAACCATACTTTGACGCCAGAGATTGTCATTCAGAGACCATTAGATATGCGGCGGCATACGACCACGGAACTTTGCAACGGCTTCGCCACACAAAGTGCTATACCTTCAAAGCGTAAGGTCGACATGCCTAACGTACCATCGATATACGGTTCTTTCGCCGAATATTCGGAAGATTGCATAAGCGACAACTGTCGCGGACATCTAATAAACGCGTGAGTAGTGGGGATGTCGAGGGGTAACAAAGAAAAAAATCCGTTTGATTTCGAACAAAAGATTCATTCTGCCCCGAGCTGCGAAGTGCGAAAGGTTTCGCGTCATAGCGAAGCAAACACAATTCAAAATACGTGATTATTAACTCTTGATTGTTAACCCCTTAACCTGCGATTTACGTTCGAGAAATTTGGCCCGAAAACTATTATACAGGGTGGTTGGTAACTGATGGTACAAGCGGAAAGGGGGTGATTCTACGCGAAAAAAGAAGTCGAAAATATAGGATAAAAATTTTTTTAAATTTTTTTTTAATTTTTCCATCGAGACAACGATCTACAGTGAGATCCGTTATAACGAGACGTGATAAGTGCACGCGTACCGAGCGAAAATTCAAAGTCGATTTTCTCGAAAACAAAGCCTCGAACGAAAAATTTTTATTCTATATTTTCGACTTCTTTTTTCGCGTAGAATCACCCCCTTTCCGCTTGTACCACCAGTTACCAACCACCCTGTATATTATATTTGGCCTAATCGTCGTACTACGAGTCATGCCCGTAATGTTTACGTCTGGTACGATCATCTACTATGGGCTATGCCCGTAATATTTACGTTTGGTCCGATCATATACTACAAGGTATGCCCGTAATATTTACGTTTGGCCCGATCATCGTACTACGGGCCCGTAGTTGTAAGGGGTTAATCGTTGATAGTTGATCGTTGATAGTCAATCGCTAATCGTTAATTATTGTTGATAGTTAATCGTTAATTGTTGATCGTAAATTGTTGACTGTTGATTGTTGGTTGTTAATAGCTTAATAAACCTTTTTTGTTGAACATCAAGCGTATTTCTTGCGGGCACCTTCACCAACAACCACCTCAGATATTACAAAGTACATATTGCTAAGCAAGGGAATACGATAAATCAACGATCCAACGTAACACGTGTGGACAACAATCCCGAACAAAGGAGTTGCATTAGGTTTAAGCGGCAAGGAGAAAGGCCCGCGATCGAAAGGAACACGTGTCAGCGGTGGCAAATAAATAATAAGCTGGGTCGATTATGGAATTCCATCGCGCGGCTGGTGCGAACGACTCGTGTCCACGGAATTCCCGCGGTTCGAGCAAGGACTCGGTATTGAAAGGTCGTCGATAAATTGTGTTAAGCTACGCGAGAATATCGATAAGCGAATTGGTGAAGCGGAAACGTTGACTTGGAACGGATCTCCGACCTGGTTGGTCTCTTAGGTAAGTTTCCTAACAAAGAAATTGTCTAATCTTGCGGAGGAAGCACGAGGAAAGAGACAAAGGAGAATCCAACTGCAAATTTGTCTTGCCATAACTTCGTCTGAGATTTTTCTACAAATTTCTAACCACCTTATTTATTACACTTGAAATCTTAACTACCGACATCAGCTACGTTCTAAGATTTTCCTCGAGTCAGGTCGTATCTTCGGACAGTCGATCGGAGATCTGAGTATCTCGAAACGTGGCTGTTCTCAGGGATTTCGCGACGATTGCGCCAAGGTTCATGGCACGTATTTCGAATAAATCGGAATTTCAAAAGGACATTAAAGCCGCGAGACCTTGTTCACCACGACGACCATATATACTCGACCCCCTTCGTTTCCTGACTTATGAACGCACTGCGGTCCTGAGTTCTCGCGCTGTCTTCGCGCACACAGCCGCAACGCCGTCACGCTGTGCTAAACGAATAATAAACACGTGTACGTCTATGCGTAATAGAAGCGACTGCGCGCATACTGTTCAATTAGACGGAAATCGCTTGGAAAAGTATACGATACCTGGTTTAAAGAATCGGATTCGAACTGAAACGTTCGAGAATCGGTGATTTGTAAAAATGTTTGTTCGATTTGAAATGTTAGCATGTCTAACGAGTAACTACGAGATGTTATTGGAGAAAGAGCAGGATAGAAGTGGTAGCATTGTAATTATCTCGCAAGTATAGTAATTTCTGTCGCGTTATATTGATAGGTTTAAGTTCATTATCGCGCTAGTTTAACTAGATTTCGAATTTAAGTCGATTACATACCAGTTTTCTGTACGGTATAATTCGATGTAATTACCTGGTATGCAATTGATAAATAAGTAATGCAAATAGATACAACTTATTATAAATACATGTAATGAATCATATAATTAATAATACAGATTAAGATACATTAAGCACGATACAAATAACAAATATGTATGCTTAAAAGGTAATCAATTATTCATATTGTAATTGGATTACGATACTTCCACTGGATTATATTTCCAAATAAATTTTCGTCTGTACAAAGTTCCCGCTGCTAAAGTTTTGTCGTGAAATTGTGCTAAATATAATTAATTGCAATAATTCAATCGATTAGGTTTTCCACAAAACCAACTAAATTATCGCTACCGTTATCGATAAATCCTGAATAAACTTTAAATCTGACAAATCTTTCGCACGAAACATCCAGCCATCGTAAATTCCTGCATCGATCGTTCTTCACTTCATCGAAGAAATGTCACTTCAACGGTCGAGTATCCAAGGAAAATCCTACCTTAACGCGCAACAGCGTGTATCATTTACAATCTGCTATCTTTACTTTTATCAAACATACCCAGTCCACTGCCAAACTCAACCCTTGCGGGAGAAAACGCTCGTTGAAATACCATTTCGAAAAACATGCATCCAAGAACCACACCTTAATTTCTCGCTTATGAGAACGCGAGTGATCAAGCAGATCGCGAGAGGAGGTATGCAATGGCGATCGGTGATGGTGATTTTCGCGAGCTGGTGGACCGCGGGGTCGGAGGGTCGGGCGTTTTCGGCCGGGCCCGTGACGGCAACCCCGTTGGGGCCGGTCGATGCTTGATATATCGGCTCGTAAAAAACGCCGGGAATAAAATATCTCCGCGGGATCTCGGGGCGAAGGTCGGCGTCGCCGAAAGGGCCCCTCGCCGCGGCGCACCGCGTTTATGGGTGACCGGGTACACGGACGCGCGGCCCTCGCACACGTACCCATAGGTGCGAACATTGTTAACAAGTCCCGTATTTTATACACCGAAGCAGAAAACAACCGGCCGGCTGCCGGCGAAGGGATCTCTGTGGACCAGGGGTGCTCCGTCACCCTCTTTCCGCGGTTTCACCGTGAATCCTAAATAAGATGAACCTAGGGATTGGTCTAAAATTGATTTCATTCGCGTGGCATGTTGTTTACACAACAACTGCAACTTCCATATCTTTGTTTCCGCGTGCGCGTTTCGAAAGGTAACGATTGGTTCGATCTAGGAAGACGAACATTAATTATGTTTCGCAAGGATGAAATTAGCTGTTACCTACAGGTAGTTTTATTTGGAAACTTATGCCAAAGCTTTCGTAGATTATAATTTTACATTCGACTTTCTTAAGAACTACCAATCTGTGCTATTCATATTGTAAAAAATTCACAGCATGTCGGAGGATTTCAATGTTGAAATTCCATAGCCTACGCGCTTCAAATACCAACGAAACTATTTTTCCAAGCAATTCGAAAAGAATTCGATAATACTGCTATCGGGTAACTTAGAAATCCAAAGAACCAACTTCGAACCTATTTACCGCAACTTTCGCGATTCAACCTTTAAAATTTACGCCTCGGTTGATAATCTGTTACTTTGAGTGTTTTAAACGCCGTGGCTAGTTTTTCTTTCTGTTCTTGCTTACTTCGACTATTTTGTCCACTTTAGTTCTCGTCTGCTTGCAATTTCCAACACGTGCCTCAACGTTTTCGTCGCACCTCGATGCCGGATAGAAAAATTCGACACTGTAATCTTCTGAAACTAGAGGAAGAATATAAAGTGGAATATCGTCGTGGTCGCGATCGACTGGCTAGGCCCGCGGGTAGAAAGCTCGGGACGCGCTTAGAGCACATCCAGGTCGGCGGGCGCATAAATCGCGCGAGCTCGAGCGCAAGCGGTCGCAGCATGAAACGCGGTCCATGTGAATAATTGTAACATAAATAAAAGGTCGATCGCGGCGACGTCCATTAACGCGTGTTAGGGCGACGTTAATCCACTGAAACGCATTTAAATTTCCACGCTTATGTCCGGCCCACGGACAATGTAAATAATTCTTGATCGATCGGATATCGATTGCCGGCACAAGAGGACGATCGTGCATTTACATATAGATAGCGCTGTCAATGTAACTTATTACACCAATAACCGACAGATATATCAATTTATCCTCGTTTCGTCTCTTTCTTTCTTCCTCTCCCTCTTCCTTTCTATTTCCATTTCTATTCTTTTATTTCACACGATACCTTTTTCCATATCGATAAAGCGTAACCACGCGTTCTCCAATGTTACTGGCCACTGTTCAATTTTACGCTCGAGCAAATACCTCATTTGCATTTCACACTTACACTTATTACTACGCGATTCCTCTTTTGTTTTAACAAAATAGATTCGTATCAAAGAAGCAGATGTATTTCGTATGTTTTATGATGTTCATGCAAGGATGAGCTGCAGGTGTAGCTCAAAGAGATCACGCAAGAGAAGACAGAATGAAATTGAGAACCCTGTTGGTCGGCGACGATATTTTCAAAGGCTGTTGCTCGACCAGCCATAATTCCAAGCATAAACACCGATTTGGCACGAGCACCGTGTCTCAACGCGTTGTGGAACAATGAAAACTGTTTACCGTGATTAACTCCTCGCACGAACGAGAGCGAAAATCCGAGAGCGGCTCGTTGTCGATTCACACGTCACCGTTCATATGCGAACGAAGAAGTTTAAAAAATCGATGACTCATAGCTAAAAGGATTCGTCCGTTTGGGAAAAAAGAAGTTTGGCACGTGTAGCTTCTTAGTGGAAAGTCGTAATATACGCGTGGAATAAAGCAATTTGGTAACATATAGTCTATTCAGTTCGATTTCTGCTGGAGTTGTAATTTTTTACGTATCTTTCTACGCGGATGCAATGTAGAGAAAGGAAAGTGGTTTACTTGGAGTAACGCGTCGTGCCGATCTACGCTAATGACTGCTGCATAAGTATACCGTCACCGAGCAACGTATCGTGAGACCAATGTCCTTCGAGCCGTTTTGTTATTTAGGTTGCTGGCGTAACGCGCGAACATTAATTCATTAATTAGTGTCGGTGTACCTTATGCGAATACGAACGAAGACCGCGATATTACTCGTACGTTTAGTCGTCCTAGTGATTCGTTGTTGTTCGTTACTAGACTACGTTACGAGATCTAGCGATTGCTTATCGAATAAAAACAACATTCGTATGGAAGAAAAATCGTGGTAGATTTTGTGTAATGGAACACAAGTTCCTTGCGTTTCTTTTAATTTATCATCGTCGAATGGTGTTTATGGGAGAAAAATCGAGTCCGATAAAAAACATCGTTAAAGTACTGTACTCGATTACTCGAATACATAAATTACAAAGAACAATCAACTCGAGCACGCTTGAAACCAACCCCTAGATCTCCCTTGGTACATCGACACCGCGAATCCTCCAGAAACAGCTCGGCTAGTCTTCCGGTATCATCGTTGCATCTCGAAACGCAATTTTACACCGCGCGTAACGATCGTACTCGTTACGTTATCCGGACCGCTATCATATCGAATCGAACGCCGCAAAGTCAGGCATATCGGTCGGTGCATCGTTGTGTATCGAAGAACGGGGAGGAAAAACTCGTCGATCAACGACGAGCCAGATGGGGTGGTTAGAAGAAGACAGGACGACGGGGTTGCTTCGAAAGAACGAAGAGAAAAGAGAAGGAAAGATGGTTGTCCAGCGAGCCGGAGGCCACGGCACAGGAGGATCCGCGCCACTTACCGTCGATTCGCTTTATTTTACCGAGGCGCTTCCGGATATTCCCCGCACGTGGTGCTCGGTCAGGAGGTTAGGTTAAGGAGCAGCGGAGGCACTCGTTGGTCCCCTCCTTCCGCCGGTGGCTCCAGGGGATGGATGGAAAAGGGTTTCACCGACGACGGGGCAAACGAGTTCGGTTCTGTTCGGTCTACTCGGGACGGGGTGGCGGTGGAAGAAGCGGAGGAGGAGGAGGTGGGAAAGGTGGAGGCGGAGGATGGGGTGACGATGGCAGAAAGTAGGAGGACGACGAGAAGCGAGAGAGGAGTGGACGGCTGGCTGGAGAAGAGGTTAAAAGAGGGAAAGAGGATAGAGTGGGTCGGAAGGGGATCGCCGCTGCCTCCTGCACGCTGGCCCTCGGGGGCGGCGTATTGATCCGGAGGCGGCGGCGGTCATCCGGCCGCTAATTAAATGCCAATCGCCAACCTCATCCCCGTCAACTTCCCCTGCCACTGTCTCACCCCACTCTCGGCTCCTTTATCCACCAGCAGCACCCCGCCCTCAAACTACACTCGATTCACCCTCTACTTGTTCGGTGCTGGTCTCCTGCGGACCCGTCCCTTTTCAACCCGTCCACCACCGCCATATCCTGTCCGATATCGCCATATCCTGAACCCAACTCCCACGGTCCTCGCGACCACGCATACCATCAGCCTTCGCGATATTTTACCGCGATACCTGCATTACTTTTATCATGTCGATCGCGATACTTCGATGATTAGATGCGTAAGGATATCCTTCACGAGTGCGAGATCGTTGGGAATACTGCACATTCGTTAAGGCGATGATCGAACCGGACAGTTTTTCAGTTGATATTCCAGACACACTGTTTCAGACACTTACAGACGAAGAAAAAACTAGAAAAGCAAGATTGCCACTAGGTACAAGCTTTTCGTCTCCTCGTGATTTACTCGCGCAATTCTCGCGCAGCCGGCGACGAGGTAAACCAGTCACGTTCGGCTGGAGTTTGGAGGATTGCAAAGGGATCAAAAGAGAAAGAGAGACAGGCAACGGGTCTAGATAGCCAGAAGGGATCAGCTGTGCTCTTCCGAAAGCAGAGTCCCATGGGAAGTCAATCAACCGACCTTTCTTCGATCGCCGCGAAGGGGTGACTCGCGATTCCGATCCCGCAGAAAATTCCGTTTCATTGAGCTCGACGATACTCGTTTCGATTTTACATGACAGTGTCGATTTTACGCTTCAAAGAAGCTTCAGTGACAAAGTAAAATTAAAAAAATAACTTATACGACAGACTAATCTAGATTTTCGAAGCTCAAACTTCGTCTACCAGGTTACAACCTGACGTAGCGCGTTACACGCGATCAATCGTAAATATTTCGCCTCGTTGAACTGATCAACGTTACACGGCACACTCGCTGTAGCTGAAAATCGCCGATCGGAACACGAAAACTCCGTTACCTCCAAGTCGAACGTTCGAAAGGGATAGCGGATCGTTTAATCGGCCATTAGACGCGCTCGAAGCCGCGTCGAGGAGGAAGCAACGTCACCGACGATCATCGATTTCGCGAAAGTGGTCGACCACTCCTGCCTACACTCGCACATAGACGTACACAAATACGCTTCGTGGCACTATATTAAATCGAAAGCGAGTGCTTCCGAGCCAACTGGCTTTTTCAGAAGCGAGCTCCCATTGGCGGTCGAGTAGCCCCTTCTTTATTCGAGGCGGTGTTAATTGGCGCGGAAGTAATTAAGAGATGGCCACCCCCGGGGGCCCCGCCATCCCCCAGGCACACGAACCCCCTCAGGCTAACGAGCGAGCGTTGCTCCCGGAGATGGCAGCGTCGTGATTAATAACAAGGTCCTCTCGAAACCTTAGCGTGCAGCCTCCACTCGCGCGGTAACTCGTAGGTGAAATTCCACCCGGTGTCCGCGTACACCGCGGTGGCTGTGCCACGAGGAAGGAGTCAGCTCGTTCTTCCCTTCGCCGTAAACTATTATCTCGTTGCCTCGTTCTTTAGCGCGGAATTTTCTTTTTCAGCGTCGAACGATGAGCAGCGTGCTCATCGATCACTATCCAGTTAACGCGTTCGCGCGTTACCTTGGCGATCGAACGGTCGAAACATCCAGGCTGATTGGTTTCGGTTACATAAACAGTTTTCGTGGTGTTGGTTTCATTAAAACTTTTTTATTTCGCCGGTTGGAGGTAGTGATTGGACGAGGTGGATGTTTTAGAAGGTTTGGTTGTGTTTCAAGCTGGAGAACGATTGGATAGGGAAAGTATCGTAATAGATGAGATTTCAGGTAGTAGGAGACAGACGAGAGGAGACGAATATATAGGGTGAATTTTTTGATGCGCGGTATATAGCTGAGTCGATGAAGCGTTAGAACGTTTTAGAAGAGTTGTTCGTTACGATACGAAGCAACAGCCATCTTGTTCAACGCGTGAAAGGAATTGCAGGAGTCGGGGATGTTTTAATATGGAACGTGCTTTAATTTCGAAATTCCGCGCTCTACGCACGCCAGATGCCAACGAAAATATTTTTCTCGATATTTGGAAAAAATCCGATGGTACCTCATCGGCAGACTCGATCCACTGCAAATTGTTTTTCAATGTTTTTTCTTCTCCATCGAACGCAATCTCTTCGACGAGAAAATTTCCAGATATACACGTAGCTATAATTATCTTGCGCCTGCGGTAGAACTCTTAGGCAAGAACCGTAAAGCGTCGTAGAAGATTAGAAGAACCCACCGTGACCAATGATTCAACCCTACAAATTCCCCAATAGCTTAAACGATAATTTAATATCGTCGAGGAAACCAGACGGACCGGTATCCTCGATATTCCTTGCACAATGCAAAACGAAAGAAAAACGCGCGAAACTGTGTCGAGTCGAGGGTCGGACCGGCTCCTAATCGTTGCATCGAACGAAATTGTGGCCCTGGTTGTTTGCAAGATCGAGCGAATCGATCGAAAGCTGCGGGCCAGTCGAGTGGGAGTCCGATCTGCAATAGGATCTCGGTGAACAGAACGAGCGGAAAGCGAGCTAGAGCCCCGGACCCGGGGAAGGGCGTAGACAACGCGTTTATGTATGTATGTATCGATCGGATATTTATGAAGATTCGGGAAGAACGAACGATGATCCGCATCTGCCGCCCCATTAGGCTAACCCAGGCCCATAGCTGGGGGCGCCAGGTGTGACCTCCTCGGCTCTCTAATGACGACCAGCCGCGATAATCCGGTCGGCCGCGTCGATCCCACCGCGGATATATCCAACAGATTGATATGGTTCGATGAGAGACGACCGGAATCCCTGGGCACCATACTCCGCTTCGAGAACGCTGCGTGCAATCTTTTCGCTTCGACGATTGCCCGAATACGAGGAACGATTTTTTGTGTGCGATTTGTTCCGGAGAAACGATAAGATTAAAATATTATCGGCGTTATAAAAGTACTCGGACTATTCTACGGACAGCGGCGGTGGATTTTCCAACGCGAAGATAAATGAAGCGTATCTGTCCGGAATTTTAGTTGGCCGCCCGTTTATGGCGCGGACAGGCCCATTTCCCTCATTAGGAAATTCCGACTCGAGGCCAGGAAGAACCCAGGCAAGGACCAGCCGGAAGGGCACGCGGTAGTTCAGCTTCAACCATCGGGCAGTACACACAGGACGACAGAGTCCTTACTGAGTTCAACTGCAAGCAACAAAAACTACAGACACAGGACGACAGAGTCCCAACTTAATTCAACTACAAGCAACAAAAACTACAGACACAGGACGACAGAGTCCCTACTTAATTCAACTACAAGCAACGAAGACTACAGACACAGGACGACAGAGTCCCAACTTAGTTCGGTTAAGTGCTACAACGAATACAAATAAAGTGCCGTCTAAATCTAACACTCGAGTTATTCCATCTCCTCCACCTTGAACGTTAAGTCATTCGAGGTACGCGATATCGACCGATCGATTTGACCTGACCGGTTGCTCTTTAGTCGATAATACGCAACAGTACCGTTTGCAAAATATTTAAATAACTATTCTTCGGAAAATTCTAGTTACGTATGGTACGGTGTTACAACCATGAATTCCATCATTAATCTAATTTTATTTGCGGACGATAATCAGCGCTCCAAAGTCAGATATTTGTCACCATAATCGGTTAACCCCGATCAATTTTCTTCTCTCGTGGAAGCGTTGATCGAAAGGAGAGACGCGCAGATGCACGTCCATTTCTAGGACATTGGAAACGAGCGCAAGAATTTCCCTATAAAATATCGCCTTCGTAGCTAATCTCCGACCGAAGAGAACGGATGGGAACGAGACCGAGGGATGAGTGTCTATCGCGGTGCAGGAAACGATCCAGTTATATCCTCTAGCGAAATGATTCGTCGAGGTAGTGGCATAATTCAACAGTCGACGCGTAGTTTACTAAATGGTTGCATAGTCGACGCATTAGTCGATCTTCTTCGCGATGCGGAGTCATTTGCTTGCAACCGACAAGAAGTTACGAAAGAAACGGCTCTTCTGAAAGAAACCATGTAATGGTTATTTTGATACACGCTGCGTAATTTAGCTACGTTTTCATGTTTTCGCAACCAGTGGTGTGAATATTCTATAAAATGATGTCATAATATGATAAAATATATTTTCTTCGACCAAGAAGAAGAGAAATCAAGTAAAGCGAACAAGATGAGGAAGACAAATTATCGATAACAATTTTATTATTACGGTAGAAACGCTTGAACGACGGGAACACCAATTTTTCAAGGCCACTGTCCTTCTACACATTATCCGCGTAATTTCTCATTTCAGTGACGATCCTCCGTTCCCCTCGAATACCTACACTGTCGTTATTTTCGAAGGTATGCGTGTGTAACAGGATTTCTTTGGGAAGAACTGGCAACCGTTGTCCCAGAATCGCTTAATGGCCACACACACCGAGGGGGGAATACGAGTTCGAATTGAAAAGAAAAGACGGAAGAAGGGGCGAGTGGCCGAAGAAAGAAAGGGTGATTACACGATCTCCTTCGTATTCTTCGCTATCCTCTTTCTCTTTCTTCGATCCTTCGTTCCTCCTTCTATCTTTGTCCTACTCGCGTTCCTTACTCATCCCCTTGATTTCTCGTTCGCGAAGTCATTCGGGGATTCTGGCGCGTCATTTCCCGTAATGCGATATATACCGAAGAAATCTCGAGCATCACTCCGGGGCTATTAATCTATTGGCAGGCCTCCAAGACCAATGCACTTCTTGGGATACATATTCAATGACCGGGTCGTGGCTACGACCGCTCTTCCTGCACGACTGGATTGATGATTTTTGGAGAACAGTCGACAGAAGACTTGGGTCTTTACAGTACTTAACGGTTAATTATCCGGTTACGACCCGTAGTCGTGCGACAGAAATCGAGTTCTGTATGATGTATCGGTATAACGACGTGTTGGTTCTGCTTTTCGTTCCTCCCAGCCTCTTAGCCCTGTTTTAAGCACATTGCCCCGGTCGGTGGTCCTGGCCGTGATAAATTTCTTTCGGGTTACATTGCTTATTTAAACATTCATCAAGTCGAAAATCAATTTCTCTTGGATAGTAAAATCGCGACATAAATCAAAGACCCGCGACTCGATACCGTAACGTCAATCGCGATCGCTTTCGATCCAACCTTCAAAAATTCGTCCATCAGCGAATTGTATCATCGTAGACTTCACCTATTCCGCCAAGTGCGTGTAACCTACTTCCACCATCGTTAATCCTCTTCCTTTCACCCTGAAACCGCTGGCGCGACGACCGCGTTTGCGTCACCCGGCGTCGTTCCGCCGACTTTCAAGCCGCGCCGCTTAGCCCACTTTCGACTATCGCGTTCGGCTCGTCGAACCGTGTCGAAGACATCGCGGATCAACCCCGTGACGATCCCCTTCGCGCGACCCGGATTCCACCCTTAGGACGGATGCTTACGAAGCAGACGTCAAAACATTGGTGAAATATGAGGGCTAGGCTGGCGGAAGATCGATTCGCCGGCCACCCCTGAATGAAGAGGCTCGCATCCACCGGCTCTCCGGTTCGCATTGTTAAAAGCCCGTAATAGATTATGCATTAAACGCGAAGTAGAATAGGAGAGATAGCGTAACAATGGATCAACCGCCGGCCTGGCCCCTCGGGGACTCCGTCGTACGTCATCCGTCGATCCTGAGATCATTATTATCCGGAGAATATACCCGCTTCCTTCCTTCCTTCCTTCCTTCCATCCTACGCTTTCACTCGCGCCAATATTCCTTCCTCTTTGCGCTTCAACGGGGATCGAAAGACGCGCGTCACGTTCCACGATCCGTTTCCACGTTTCCAACACACCCTTCACAGGCCTCTTTGGGAGCTCGACGACGTGAGAAGAAAGGCGAGTTCCGCGGAATTCTCCAGGTACACGAAATACAGCGTTAGGTGCTACTGGTGGATTTCGAAAACCTAAAGTCTATTTTTCAGAGTTAATGGAATAACGAGGATGTGTTTGGCAAAGTGGATCAGCGTATCCAATAGCTCGGTGACAATGGACAGATATGAATCGAAGAAGGTTTACGAGTATCTCGATCCATGAAATTTAGACTATTCTGGGTGGCGGATGAAACACTGGCAAATGTTAATTTCACGAATGCAAAAAAGAAAGGACTGTCCTAATAGGTTACTTAATCTCGTCGCGTCTTAACGCTCTGATACGCTTGAACAAAGGAGTTCGCACTTTCGATTGCGGTCCGATTCCAGCGAAAGTGAGAGCAGTTTCATTGGAAATCATTAAGGAAGACCCGATCCTTTCACGGTTAAGCAATTACCGATCAATTATCGAGCAACTTCTAGTCGATATCGGTTTATCTACGTGTCTGTAGTACTTTAACGCACGATATAATCGAATAATCCTCGATGCAGCGTTTCTTTTATTAACGAGAAATACTTATCGTATTAACTGTCTCGTAATTTTCTTCGTTGTTTCCACAAACTCTGATTCTAAAATTGAAAAGAGTCGGAAAAAAATCTCCATCGTCCAAGTGGCGTGTTAGCATCGTCTCGCTAACAACACTGTTATCTCACACTCGCTAAAATCCTTGGAATCACAACCAGGAGTACGAAACAGTTCCCTAAAATGTCCCCCCGACCAGGGGTCCCTAGATCCTCGAGTCCGTGGACCGGAGAACGTCCCAGCCGAATTACCGGCCATTTCGTCCTGGCTTTCGTCCAGCGCAAAAATAATGCATGTAATCTGCCCCGTAAAACCGTTTGACCTCTCGTCCCGCTGTAGAACGTCTAACCCTAGCATTACCAAAATCTCCAGGCCCGGTGATCTCGAGGGGACAAAGAGGCAGAGTGCGAGAGCAAGAGGGGGTGGAAGGGAGAACGGGGAATTTGACGCGATCACGAGAATTACGGGCGAGGCGACGTGACTCCATATGTGAGATATTACGCGAACGTGTAATTTCACTATTACGGCTAATCTGTTGACATTAGAGAACAGTCGGGTAAATTGTTGGGTCTCCGAATGCGGAGCGATGCGTCGGTCGTGCGGTGGCCATTATGTTAAACAGTTTAAACTATTCTCTAAGCGGAGGATCTTCCCAAACGACCACCGCCGCCGCCGCCACCACCACCACCACCGTTATTTCCTCTTTGTCTCTACTGCTCTCTGCTTCTCGATCAGCGACAAGGGGAGATCGTTTTCCAGTTTAGACGATGAGGACGACGCGCGTTCGTTCTCCTAATCGCCGTCCTCGGGCCCCGGACACGATCGATCCGCGACCGATCACGCAAAATTGTGAACGCAGAGAGTTTGCCTTCTTCGATCCGGCAATTTTGCCCCCGCGTTAGCCCAGCATAGAGAACGGTTGTAATTTGCAGCCGCCTTTTCACAGACCGCTTCGCCGGTGATATCGTAGCCGCGAGGCTACTCGACTTTAGCTTCGTTCGACTGATTTTTTGATTTCTGCACGAGCTAACAAAATTAGTGGTACTCTATGGTTTCGTACGGTGTCCTAGGTTACGTTTAAAAGTTAAGCTTCAGGCTAGTTACTTCGTTAAGTCCTGTGTAGTTTATACATCTGTGGCGCGATCGTCATCGGCCAAATAAAAACTAATCAAAATGGAAAGCTGTTGGAAGAAGAATCAGGCGCGAGGATTAGGCAGGCAGGTACGCGATCCTCGAAAGCGGTTGACGGATGAAAACGTGTCACGTCGAAAAATACCAACAATTACGGGTACGGCGCACGAAATCGGAAAGGTCAATCCTCTCGAACGCGAAGAAAAAAAGGAGGAGAGGAGCCGGTCGCGATAATAATACCGGTGGAAGAATGAGAATAAGAAATTGCGTACCGATCGAACGATCCTTTCGAAAAGAGAGATGGACGGCCGACAGCTGGGAGACGACCGCGAAACACCATGAACCACGCGCGCCGATCGAAAACCGCATATCTTCCCGCAAGGTTTTCATTGTCGAGTCGTTACGTCACCCTTGTCGCTTCCACGAGGACGCGTCGCCGTAACATCGATTGTCGACAGTCATCCGGAACGATTGAGCGGCGGTGACCTTCGCGCAATTAAAACCCCTTGAGGTTTCTCAGGCGTCACCGGTGAAAACGGTTGACAATGTCGACGCGCCATGAATATGCTTTTGATGTAACGGAGCCGGACGACTCGGCCGTGGATTCCTCGGCTGCCTTGCTTCGTCCATCTACAGGCCCGTTCAAAGGTAGAATCTGATAAACGAGACGCGGCGATGTCGATCGACCAGGTTGCATCAAATCCGATAGCGTCGCGCTGTATTGACAGTTTCTGTAGAATTTATACGGTGACAGCGAGAAATTCCAATAGAAATATTATTCTACCCTTCTGAATAAAAACGTTCTACGTAGCACCTTTTCGTTTTTCAAAATATTTGTTTCAAAGTTTCTCGAGTCATCTACAGCATTTTACGTAATACTGTATCGTATAGACTGTAACAAGATGACGATTAAATAATTCAAATTTACCAAAGATATAGTCTACGATGTTTGAATCGACCTGTATCCATTCAAGGAAGCATCGAGCGTATCCTACGCGTTGCTCGCTGCAGCGGCCATCAGCGACACGAAGGAATCGGTGATTAATGATTATTGACGTTTTGCAAACGCGACAAACCGTACAGGATGTTCTCAACGACGAACAGTTGGACGAGAACGATCTCGTTCGTAATAGTCGACTGTTTTGCTGCAACCGGTCATCAACGTTCTCGATCGTTTCGACGCTGATCAACGAAGACGCTACGCTGAAGACAGTCCCGAGGAAAACTGGTTTGACGTAGACGTCGTGGCTACGAGTTCGCGGATCGACATTTATGAAGCCACCGCGACGTTTCCGAAGGCGATATTTCGCAGATGGCATTTATTAACTGCTCGCGCGTTATTTCGAGACGCGCAGCTGCCTTTGGTCCGTTTGCCGCAGCGTTTCGGTGTCCGAGAAATTGGAATTTTGTTCCCTGTGGAATTTTCTGCTAACCGAAACAATCTCGTTGCATTGTTAGTTATTGTGAGACGCTTCCAGCGAGACGGTTGATAGACAAAAGATCTGACTGTGCGACGATAAGATAGAATCTTGTGAAAAAAGACAACACTGTCTTCTTAAAGCGATCAGTAATCGTTGAGCGCTGTTACGATATCAAAAATCACGAATGTTTGATAGTTGCCGTGAAATATACAGGGTGGTTGGTAACTGGTGGCACAAGCGGAAAGGAGGTGATTCTACGCGAAAAAAGAAGTCGAAAATATAGAATAAAAATTTTTTTTTTTAATTTTTCCATCGAGACAACGATCTACAGTGAGATCCGTTATAACGTACCGCACGCGTACCGAGCGAAAATTCAAAGTCGATTTTCTCGAAAACAAAGCCTCGAAGGAAAAATTTTTATTCTACATTTTCGACTTCTTTTTTCGCGTAGAATCACCCCCTTTCCGCTTGTATCACCAGTTACCAACCATACTGTATGTCGAGATTTGTACGATACAAAGCCAGATGGAAAATAAAAATTTGTTGGCATATTAAACCTGGCAGGAGTACTGAAAATCCGATCAGCAATGAAATGCATTAAGTGCTTGGTAATTTTATTTCTTGCGGTTTTATATTACGCGCGTACTATCGTATTTTTTAATTTAATCGTATTATTTCGTATTTCATTTGTTATGCATTAAAAGCAGGAAATGGAATACGATATATGGAAACATAGGTTCATATTTTGCGTGCGTTCAAAAAATCTAATAATCCTGGCGAAAGTAACCACATTTCATACTGTCTCGAAAGCATAATATACGCTGATATTCGTTTCAGAAGGTACAACATATTCGTACACACCTCGAAACGTATCATTTCTTTCGAAAACCGCATCGGTAATCGCACCGTGGGACATTTTCGCAGAGAAAAGCCGCGTTTCGAGAAAGGCGTGGATCGAAACGTCGCGACCGAAACGACGAACGCAGGATGAGACACAACAATGAACGCCATCGATGTCGGTCGGGACACAAATTACAGACGATGGCGGCATGGGCATCCCTCAAAAGCGGTCCAAAGGGTGACAAGCCGGTCCGAGCATTCTTTTTCCATCGGTTGAGACCAATGGCGTCACCACTGCCACGAAATCCTCACATGCGCAAGTTATTATCGTATTGTTCGGATAAAAGATATTCGGCGTTTGTATCGATATATCGATAACGAATCTCTTCTCTCGAATCTCAAAAGGTTGTCGATTGGCAGTTGTCTATGTTTTAATTACACGTATTAGGTATATTACCGACTAAAATTTTTTAGTTAACTTAAAGTGTCTTTTGAGTTAAGGTGTTTTTTGTGTTGTGCTTTGAGTTAAATTAAAAATAATTTAAAGCATGTCCGTCGTAAACTAAAGGTTAAGAACCGCTGCTCTGTATAGTTGTAAGTCACAGGTACAGGTATTACAAATTTACCGAGGAATTTCGTAAAACATTGAAAGTGGAAGCACCGCATGGAATCCAAACGGTTAAAAAAAAAAATGTTAACGTAGACGTGTAAAGTGTTTAACGAGAAGCAAAATGGAGGAGACGGAGAATTCGTTTAACAATGTAGAGAAATTTAGCTCCATTATATTTGATAGTGCAAACGGTCACACGATGGGTGGGATTTAGTGCGTTGCGCACAAGTCACGAGATATTCCGTGCTTGGTAGGTGGAACGTGTGTTTCGAACGCGTTTCGTGCACCCCCGGGTTACGAATGATCTACGGTAGTTACGGGAGGTTTCGTTAAATGAAGAAATTATGACGAACTTAGCACACAATTGCCGGGGCCCGGTAACTGGCAACTGGAATAGAAGTTTTCGACCTGGTTTTAAAGTTCCGACGGAATCCTTCGATTCAACCTACCGCGGAAAGTGTTAAAATTGCATATTGAAACGTAGCCCGTTTTCAAGCAACTCGCTATGGTTATTGCAGGCTGCGAGCCTTTATAAATATCTCGAAACGAAATTCATCGTGAAATGCGATAGGAATAGTACGTAATTCTAAGGTGAGCGTATGGCAGGTAATAGCACGATGGATGCTATGTAACGAGGAGAGGAATCAAAATTTATCGCTGGTGATATTCAAGAAAGAACTCTTACGCGAGTCTCATTTTGGAAAAGAAGTTCGACGAACCAATTGCTAATTTCTCGACTGCTTCTCCAAATAAGAAAGCATAATAGAGTTTTGGCATTTACTATTTCTCATTTCAGTACTTTCGCGTAACTTTGATACGGTTACAATTGCGCGAGCGTTCGATTAAAAATATACAAAGTTCGTCTAAGAAATCCATATAGAATGGAAGATTTATCGTCGAAATGTCTCGAAGCAGAACCGAGATTCGCGTCGTGTATATTTGAGGAAAAATGGCAGTCACTCCGGAGAGTACTTGATGGGAAAGTAATTTACGAAAACGGTCCACAGGTTCCGACGCCAGTGCGGAGAAGGTACGGAGAATAGACAGAACGTGCGGAGTGTGAAGTGTGAAGACGGTTAGGGACTCGTTAGCTCGAATGATAAGTCGGAGCAATTTCACAGCTTGAAGCGCCGACAAAACAGACGAGAACGGATGCCACGCCGGACTCGAAAGAGAGATTCCTCTGAAACCTTATTCTTCGCCACCGTTCCAGTCGAAACGGAGGCGTCGATGGGACGGCCACTTAAACGAACCGCCACCGTCGTCCCTTGGCTCGATGAGACGCGACTTTCGACCAACAAGAAAAAATTCGAAATCGAAACCGAAGTAATAATGCAGCTTCCACGAGATCGGTAGATTGCATTTCGCTCGAATTCCTCCATCCGTCAATCGTATCGATTCTTAGGACCGGCGAAAGAAAGAGTAAGTAATCGTCGAAATAGAAAGCTTCGACGTTTATCGAACTTGAAGTCGCCGAGTCGTCGATTAGCAATCTGATACGTTGAAATCTTTGCGCAATTCCTCACGAATTCGTAAGATTACTCCGCGTTACGAAACGCGGAACCTTGATCCTCCAGTCGCGTCAGCGAAATGTCTCGTACGTGAATAGTCGAGCAATAGTCGAGGATGATGTTCGATCTGGAAACTGCATCTACCACGAGTGACGAGAAATACAAAATAGATGGCAGATGAGTGGCAAACAACACCGATTGGTTTCAGGTGTTAACTTTAAAGAAACGAGTTTATCGATTGTTTCTTCATTTGTAAATTTTATCCTATTGATACATCAAATCCATCAACCTATCGAATCTACTTGCCTTCGTTCAAGGATCGATCCAGTGATCGCGTGTACTATTGAGACCTCGGGTCAGATCCTATATAGCGTTCAGCAACAAACTAGACTACGTTCACCGTTGGGAGATAGTCTAAAATCAAACTGTCGTCGTTAGAGTCAATCGTAATTCTCTTTGAGCGCGAGTTTTCTAAATCGTGACATTTAAATGGCCGTCAGGGAGAACGCGCGCATTTAAATCGGCGGCTCGATAGGCGGAGATCGGAGCGTCCGCGTCGACAGGACCCGAAGTAACGAGCATTAACGAGACACGCAACAAAGATCGCTCGTTGGCATCGTTAATAAACGGGAAGAACGGCGCGGCGCTGAGTTCTCGTCGTTTAATTGGAAACCTCTTTCCAGGTCGACGGACCTGGCACGGGCGCCACTCGATGCGCCTGTTCACAGGCGAAAATAAAAAGATACGTATAATACGCTAAAGAGGAAAAGTTTGGAAGCGCTACCTTTACAAAACCTTCTATATTCATTTTATATTTTCTCTTTTCTACCATACTCTTTTCATTCGTATCGCGCCTTTTCATTTCGCTATATTAACTTTAGCAACATTAACTTCTTCAAATTTATTTCGTCAGCGATTAATGAATGCTGCAAGTGATAAAATTAAATCGACTGCATATATCGTGGCGCGTTACTTTAATCGCCTACAATGTAAAACAAATTAAAAATTGCCACTTATCGCAAGAGTTATCGAGACTGTAATTACTGCCACAGCCGCTCGTGTTTACAGGGTGTCGCAAAAGTTTCCATACACAAAACGATGTCGATATTCGACGCAACAAGTTAAGGAAGATATTCGATACGATAAACCCTCTCTACAAATGTCATCTGACCCTGTGTAAATTAGATCGACCGAAGTTGGTAAAAGATTCGCGCGTTAATCTGCAACTGCAAAGGGATGACAACGAAATATCCTCCCCTAATAAAACCAGTCAAACCCTAGAGACCCAGCTCCTCGTTTCGTCCGATCGACCTCAAAGCCACACAACTAAGAAAGAAAGTCTAAGAACGTTTTCCAGAGATAGGAAAAGCCAGAGTCGAGAAGAAACCTTCGAGAGGTGAGGAGAGGAGCGAAGAAGGGCGGAGAGGAGAGGAGAGGGCGACAGAGAAGCGGTCGCGAGAAGAGACGGAACGGAGTAAAGTGCAGATCGTACTCGTCGTCCGGTTGCCAGGCAACGCGCTAATTAGCCCACCCAGCTCTTTCGAGTGGATACTCGAGGGTACTTGCTAACCTCTCTCCCGGCCTCTCGGCCCCTCGCTCCGTGTCTCCGTTGCCCTCTTTGTCCGCGTCTCCCCGCGTCCCGGAGGATAGTGACATCGCGCATCGGGATCGTTAATGCTCGCGCTTTCATTCCGTTCGTTCGCCAACGCCGCGATCAACGACTGCAATGGGAATCGGCTGACTTTCCATCCTGCACGAGGAATACTCCCTGCGACTCGTTCGCTGCCTGACTTGACCCCTTGGCAGCGGTCTCGCGCGCGTAAATCAATCGGATGCCGTAAAATTCGATCCTGAGCGAAGCGAGGGGAACGCGCACAAGATTCCTTCCCGTCCGCTGAACGCCACGCCATGCCACGCCACGCCACGCCACGCTGAGACGCGCCGCGCCGCACCGCCTCGGCTTCTACTCGTTTATTTGTTTATGTGGAACACCGCTGCCCCATCTAATTACGGGACGGAAATTGAGCGCGAGTCGGGGTCAACGCGTAATACGCTCAGACTCGAATAGTAATAGATACTGATTGGAAATTAACTGATTGGTTATTGGCCGACGCGAAACAGTACCACGATGAGCCTGAACCGATGCGTTCAACTCGAGAGTTTCTTTCGAGGTATAGTGGGATTTCGTGTCGCCGTTCCCTGGGAAGACAGCGGCTGACCTAAACCGGCGGATCTGACGATTAGAAGAGTTAGCAGATTCGAGCCGAGGTTTTTCTCGGAGTATTTTCGGTGTACGCACGAACAAAGGAGATTTTGTATGCTTCAAAATATGAAAACTCAGTGAAGCTTGGAAAGTCGTAACAAAACCCTCTGCTTTGGAAAGGATCCAAAATATCTGCTGGCAGAAAAATTCCATTTTTTCCTTCAAATCTTAGTTACAATTATATCCGTCATGCGGTAACTGCGTGTTTGATCGTCGTCGAACGAAAAACAATATAAATTAATCGTGAATTATCACGGTAGTTTCTGCTTGGTAAAGTATTCGATAAAACGAACCTGCTTCTACGGTATACGGGGAAAATAGAAATGAAAGAAGAACGTACAAGCGTCCGGACGAGTCTGATCATCGGCTTCATTCCATGACATCATCGCGTGGATATGAACACAGGTATTTTCATCGTCAAACCTTTCCCACGGATCGGTGACACCTGTTCGGTTCGAGTCTTTCAACATATTGCGTGTGCCATTGCGTATCGGTTATCGACGAGCATAACGCAAATTCCAGATGTTCGTGGATAATAGCACGAATGTTTCTATCATTCGGTGTCCATCACCGTATGTGAGGAAATTTCAGATGTAAATTCACATTTCATGTTTCAAGAGTGTGATGTTTCTATACACAATGGCATATATCGTATCGTCGCGCGTTCACTCCTTTCTAATTTTCTTTCTCAATGATATTTATTCCGTCTAACCAAAGTTATTGTTACAATTAATAAAAATATAAGCGCGTCACTAAATTTTCTTACGGATATCAATCATTCATTGTCACTGTAATAGCAAACAAACCTTTCACGTACTACGGACGTCGGTCGAAAACATAGCAAGCACGTCTCTGCCGTGTATATACCGGTATGTCATCCATCGTGAATAGGTTAAGAAGCATAAGAAGCATCGCCAAATCGCTAAGAGCAGTCCACGATGTCGTATACGCGTCTACGTAACAGACAAGCGAGAAAACAGCGGTCGGTCTTCGCAGGTTCTAAGAGTCGAAGAAACAAAGCGATGCCTGGCAGAGGCTTAGAAAACGTCGGTCGAACCGAGTTACAGGATCGCCTGGAGACAGGGGTTCGGTCGGAAACCACTCGGCGGCTGGTGGTTCGATACAGGTGCAGCCACGAGCGCGCACACCTCGTAAAGATGCAAATATCGCGGCCTGATGAACTCGTCAGCGACTGTCAAAGCACGATCGCGAGAGAACGGCACGCTTCCCTTCGCCGTTCGCGAAAGAATATTCTGCCGTTGCCGCAAGATAAACATCCACGTCTTCGGCCCTTCCTCGAGCAGAACAGAGCCGTGTCCTCCTCGCGTCCCAATCCCGCCTCGCTCGTATTTTCTGTTTGCTTGACAAATAAACCCTTCTCCGGTGACCGTTGTCTCCTCGTTTCGATGTTCCTTCGCGAGGAATTCTTTACACGAATCATCCAGGACGCCCTATTGTTACGCTTCCTTCGAAAAGTGCGTCCTGTTTTTCGAACCTAACTAAATGGCCTCGATCGCATTTGTTTAGGGCTCTGCGGGGGTAAATAGTTGCAAAAGGATTGTAAGCTGCTACGTCGGCAAACTTCGCGACTTACTTGTGCAGCTTTTCGGACAGATAAATGTATCTGCTGAGCTTTAGAAGGCGGTACAGCTGGGGATTCCGTTTCGGTGGCTTGCAGAGATTTACAAACGATCAACGATGGTGAGATTGTTCTATGGATATAACTCTTCGTTCGACGCCTCCAGTGTTTCTTTAAGTAAAAGCGTCGGACCTTTCGCTTTCTATGACGCAATGCTGTGACGCATTGTCGCATGTTGCGAGTACTCGCAGTAATCGAACTCGATGTTTAGCCGTAACAAAATATCCTAATCAGAGGGATAATCCCCGTAAAATTCTCTTATATTTCTTATATATTTCTCCTGAAAACACCTTGTCACTTCTGTCCACACTTTCCCAACAGTTTCCACCGCGACTTTGCTATTCGATCGGTGAAAGCAACGTGCGACTCTTCAGGACAGAAGCGATCTTTATCCATCCTCGGCAGAGTAAACACCTAGTCTGAATGTACGAGTGGTGGCTTTCTGGCGTTCCTTTCGCCCCGTTGCCTCCTAGGTAAATAAATAAATAAATCGGTGATTTTTCGAACTCGCAACGGTAAGAGGCGCGAAGACAATGGACGAGGACCGCCTCGTCGACGAGCAATCCCGGCACGGTCAACGGCGATTGTTGTTTTAAGGGTGTGAAACATGACAGGTGCACAATGAGAGGTGATGCTGCAGGTGCGAACCCCACGGCTAACGATGGAACCGTGAAAGACCGGAATCCTCCACGTCTACGCGATGAACGACGCGTGTAACGCGAGACAATTTGTGTCCCGAAGATTCCGAGGAACCGCCGAATCATCGACTTGCTCCCCTTCGTGGATCTCGCGAGGTTTGGACAGCGTATTAAGCGGATTCAGGCCGATTAAATCGGCTCCGTATGAGAGATCTGGCGTTTCCTGTCTACTTCTTGCGTCCTTCTCTTAGGTTTTCTATTCACCAAAGTACGATACATGTTCTACATCGAAATATTCAAAGCACGTTTGACAACTACTTGGCTTTTGGTTGATTTTCCTAGCTGTCTCGAATCGATTCTGCCGTGATACGGTCGTACAGAATCTCCCACGATTTTTTTTACACCGAAATTCGTACGAAATCGATGCGTCTAATTCTAAAAGAAACTAATCCTTCGTCGTACATTTGAGTTTTCGAAGCGCGATACCTTATAGAGGTACGGTGTCGTGTACACGAACAAGCTGAATGGTGAATGTGACCGACGCGACGCGGCAATGATAATTAATCAAGCTGAACGCCGTGGTGGCGCCCTTCGTGCGGCGTAATAACAGCGCGAGCTGTGTGTGGTCCATCCTTGTTCCTCGTGATCTCCATGTACCGTCACGGAACCGTTCCACGAAGAACACAGGATTACGCTGTCACCCGGTCGGTACTTGATATTCTGACTTTCTCCGCTTAAGAAATCCCATATACGTAGAATGGTTACTTTCGTTCGTTCGGACAAGCATTTACGTTTGCTGGAAAATTTATTACGAACACGTCGTCCCTTTCTCGTTCTTCGTCCTTTTTCCTATCACGCAAATACATTATCTTTTCGATTTTGCGTCGTATTTTGCAAATAAATCGTAGGCGTACCTTCGCGTTTGATGACGAATTCACAGTTGATAAAAAGCCCTGGTCTTCCGATCAGAGATCGGATCGGTAATCGCAGCATGCATCAACAATTGTAGAAACGCGTCACGCACGGACCACGTGCGAGAGCAAGAGAAGATACGATTAAGCCACTTAGCCGGATCGACTCGAGAAGAGAGGATACATTGTATTCTGCCACGTAATTGGGTCAACGATGCCTCGCAACGCATCTTTTAGGGCTTCTTTTGACATACGAGCGATGCATCTCTCCGTATACGAGGTAAAAAACACATGCTCTCGAGATCGGTCCTCGTCTTCCGCGCACCGTACACATATACGTGAAAGACAAGGTCTCCAACACTCACACGACTCTACGATCTTCTCTTTGCTCGGAGAATAAAACACGCGGCAAGTGAATCGTTGCTACGTCGATTCGATTGCCTGCAAGAAAAGAACCGTTGGAGGCGCACGGATGAAAGGGTTAGCCGAAGGTAAAGCGACGGGCGAAGAGACCGAAGGCGCGCAGGACGGATAACTCGTAAAATTCCTCGAGGCTAATTACCTGTATGGGCTGAACCAGCGCGGACACGACGGCGCGTCATCGCCGTTAATCGCAGAGTAATTAATAGACGATGGTCGCTAATGGCGCGATCGGATCTCAAGGATCTTAATGGCGCGTGACGCTGGTCGATTCCCGTGGAACGCGCGTCGAGCAACGAAACGACTGACCGAGAGCGTACAATCGCGCGACCGACCGGCTGTCACTGTGACGCGCGAGTAGGCTGACGAGTGTTTTCTCGCTTCTGTTATTATGCAGGCGTTTCAGCGCGGGAGATTGGAATTCCAAACGTAAGTGTCGGTGTGCGTGCATGGAAGAATACATTTAGGTTACGTGCAAGTGGAACGAGCAGAATTTTCTTCACCGGCCTTTGAACGTTAATGACGTTGCATTGGCAAGTAAGAGCGCTAGTTTTCTTTGTATCTTTAATTAAAATACGATAATTGTTGCTGTTACAAAGAAACCAGAAAAATTAAGCGCATTCGGGCCGATCGATTACCATTCCCGTAACCGCGCGCCTCTCTCTACAGGGTTTTTAATAAGCGGAGGTCGTAGAGCGGAGCCGCGGGCCAGGAACAGCGTGTTGGAGCTGACGCGGGCCGGAATAAATGACGGCAACGTGGAACGAAGGTTGAAGACGAGCAAAAAGGCCGCGCGGAAGGGATGGAAGAGGAAGAGAGTTCGAGTGGCCGGGAATAAGAGCGCGCCAGTGTGGGAGGACGCAGATTACGAGGCTGTCATTCCTCGTATAAGGCGTGAAAGGAGAAGCGGCTGCGCCGATGTAAATTTTGCCATCGGCCTCTGCCGCGTGACAGTCACTTTCGTTGACAGTTGTACACGATCGGCTGCGTTTGAGCTCTCCTGTACACGCTTCTCCGATGATAGCTCGTTTAAACGCACGCGCGATTTTCGACCACGAAACGACACCGGCTGCGAACCTTATACGATATATTCGCGAGATCGTAGATGTCACGGCCAGACACTCTCGTCTTGGAGGAAGATTCGTTTGTTAACCCAAACTACGTTTAAACGAAAGATCTGCGAGCTTACAGATTACAAGATCGTAATTGATACAACGAAATTGGGAGGTTGTTCCGGAGAACGAGCAGAAAACCCGAGCACCCATTGCGCAAGTTTTCAAAAAACCTTCAAAAAATTAAATATCAATGCACGTTACGAATAGGAAATTACACTTGGGTGAAATTCTGACAAAACGACCGATCTATTAATCTTGGCAAAGCTAAACTAATGATCGATCAAACGCTTAATTCCCTGGATGTTTAATAGGAAGGATTTCGAATAAAATTCTCCTCCATCTCTCGCAGTCACAACAAATCTCGACTAATTTCTTAAGGGAACGGTTTCCATCGGTCAGAAACAGTACGAGTAGAGGTGCAGCGGCTCGGTGTGAACGCTTTATCATCGTCAGCCGAGATCTCGGCACGCATACGTCTCGTAGACTAGCGTCGAGCGCGGCTATCGAGTTGACGCGTAAGTCGCTGCAGCCAATGCAACAAAGTGAGTGTGAAACGCGCAACGATTTGTAAAACACGAGCGTCGCTACGTATTACGGGCCTCCCAGTCATAATACGCCGCGGATTAGAGATGAATTCTCATAAGTCAGATTAAGCATTGTTACGTTCGTTCCTCGCCGAGGATATATATCGGCTGTCGTCTCGACAAAGTGAGACATTTTCTCGGCAAGCTATACTACTTCCAACTTTCCTGTTCCTATTCTCAACGGTGAGCTTTAGCCACGCGAAGAAAAGAAAAACGAACGTAATCGACGCTCGTTGATTAATAATTACGCTGATTCGAATAATAAAGACGAATTTTTCTAAAAATCGAGGCCGCGTCACACCAAGCTATTTAAAACTCAGCTGTTCGCTCGTTAAACGTTTCAAGGTGAGTTGCTGGAATTTTTGAGAATGTCGAACGAAAATAAAGTATATCGTCAATTCTCGTTCTATCGTCGGTGTAACAATTTTAAGAAATCCCACTGCAGGAAATGAGAAACTGGATAGCATTGTGGAAGAAACTTTTACTCGTCGACTGACTTCGTTAAGACCTACCTATTCGTCGAGAGCGTTCACGAGCAACATCCCGTCGATCCCGGAGCATTGATTAAAGGGAGAACGTTAAGAGTTTCCCCTGTTAGATAGCAGGCAGAAGACTCTGGGTCCCCGGATTGTTTGCCGAAACATTTAGCTCAGTTGTCCCCGGAATCGTCGCGTCGTAGAGAAACCTCGTCGAGCCGGGCCTTGGCTCGCCGCCACCGCAATTAGCACCTGCGCGGTCGTTAACGTGTCTCGAGCTCCCGGGCTTTGCCTTTTCGGCCGCGTTCCTTTTTTCCTTTTCTTCCATTCCCTTCCTCGTTCGCCAGCTTTTTCTCCGAACGTGCCGTGCCGCCGAAAAATCTCTTTCATTGTTGCGCATTGTTTGATCGAACCGGTAGCTGTCCCGTACAGCGCTAAACGAATCTCTGTTTGCCCAAAGCGTATCCTTCGGTCTCATTATGCGGCCAGCTTTTCCAGTCTGCGCAGGGAACGTCACGTCGTTCTTATCTGTCGTTCATTATCGCGACCGC
Source organism: Bombus vancouverensis nearcticus (assembly GCF_051014615.1). Lineage (NCBI taxonomy): Eukaryota > Metazoa > Arthropoda > Insecta > Hymenoptera > Apidae > Bombus > Bombus vancouverensis. The sequence goes on along the minus strand of NC_134912.1, from coordinate 15,377,688 downwards.
CGCACGATGTTTAGACGAACAATCTTCTCCGGCGTCGTCCGAAGGCGTAGGTTGGACTCGTGTTTGGTGGAAGCGTCTGTCGGTTTTGGGATTTTCGGCTTTGTCGCCGTGTAATTTCGTAGGTTTTTGTGCTTCTTTCACTTTTCTCCTCGATTTGACCCAACGTTAGTTTCTGTTAGCCTTCTGAGAAGGAACGAAAGTAATCGACGAACAGGTCCACGTGATATATAAATGTTTTTTATAAACATACCAACGTCACATCAAATCGTCTACGCTTGCGTCATCCTTCAGAATTCCTATCCTATCCTCTCATCCATTCGTTTACTTTTAAAAACCTTCAAATCGTACGTCAAATTTTTGGGATACGTGTATACGCATAGCGATGGAAAGCAGTTACGGTTTGTTTCGCCACGGTTAGTAAGCTAATTATACGAATAAACGACTACAAACGATTATCGAGGGAATTAACGCATTTCGAGCAGATCGCGAGACAACTTGGATCTTCGTACGACTATACGTCTCGTGAGATCGACAAACGATAACAGGCGATAAGTTGACCGCAGAAACGATGTCTCTGACAACAAATAGCAAATTTAACTAGCACGTTAGTTAACGAAATACGAAATAAAAAGGAACTTTTAAAGATTGCAACTTAAAATATCTTTCTCGTGTCTTTCGCTTACAAACCGGTCAACGATGATCTAAACGTAAACCTGTCGATTATTCCTGAAAAAAAAAATGACGAAAGAGAATGAAAATCGCGAAGAGAAGGAAAAAAGGAGAGAAGCGGCAAATATGTAGCGATGGCGAAAAGCGCATGCACGAAACGAGCATGCAAACGAGAATTGCTGCGGATGCTCGGCCAGGACAGGCGAGAAGGGTGAACGCAATGCAACGAAACGGCCCGTTCCGCGGCCGGAATTATCTTAATTACCAAATTAACGGCGGTTGGTCGTTTTTTATCGGCCAATTCTCTGCCGGACGAGTTTGAAACACGGGCAGGGCGGTTCGGCAACAATCGTACACACGAACGAGCCAACGAACCAACGAACGCCCAGGATTTTCGGCTAAAAGAGAAAATGCAACCGCGTTCTTAATTTCTTATTGTGTATTAACATGCCACACGTGTGATCACGCGATGCAGTATCGCGGTTTGGAGTTTTTGTTTTCTGCCCCCGGTCCCTTCAACACACCGCTCCTACCATCCCACGAAGGACCCGGACGTGTGGGAGTCGGCAGCTGTGCATTTCAGATAATGCGATCCCGCGTGCACCAACCCCGCTTGCGATACGAGCATTACGCCCGGTCACGTTATCGATAAGCCACGGCGTACAGGTCCCCGTACGCGATCGTGTTTCTCCTCTCTTCCGTGCGAAGCTATCGAGAGTTTCTTTGCACATTTAGCTACGTAGACGGTAATCTCGTTGCAGATGCGAAACGTTTGTCGAGTTAGAAAGCGCCGGTCACCGGAAAACATCGTTTTCCATCGAATAAGATATTATCAAATAATCGATCTTCTAGATTAATTGTAGAAACGAATCACGCTGGAAATATGTACGAAGGTAGCAACGACGCTGTTTAATTGGGACTAGTTTTTTCCACTATTCGACCGTTACGCGAAGAAGGAACACGTTCTAAAGGATAAAGTCGATGTTTTAGAAGCCGTAACCTTACATCAGTTATTTCTACAAATCATAACACGAGCTAACGAGAGATTTTTATTGTCCAGCTTTACCCAGCAGATCCCTTATCTGTACAGGATGTTCAGCGAGCAAGTCAACAAGTTTCATTAGCGTGAGACCTTTATCCGTCTAATAAAGCGTGTTTATTAATTATCATTAAATGATCGCGCAGCTGAATGATTGCGTCTATTAATCAGGCATTAATCCGCGGCGAAAAGATCGGCCGTAGATCGTTCTGCCGTTCGCCTCACAGTCGAATTAAGGGGGAAACCATCGACGAAGGCGAATCGCGCCACGAGAGCCGCGTCCGAGGCCGTTACGTGTGATTTTAACTTAATTAATCTTCCGCTTAATGACCGGCCATGTAACCGGCCAACGAAAGAGATAAACGGTTAACCATACATTCGGCCGGCCAGAAATAGTAGCGATACCATCAATAAAAGCTGCACGACGCTCGCGTTCCTGTTTATGGATAGAAACCGAGCTTAACAAAGAAGTCGTTGCGCGACTTCGTTTGCAATTTAATGAAACGTTCGTTACGACCTTACATAATAAAGAAAATTATACCGAGCCCTGTAATAACGCCGAGTTGCCGAGAACAAAGCGGGAAAGGGTGCGCGGGGAAGCACGACCTGCTCTGACAATACGCATTTTTAATATATACGTGTTTTCCGTGTTTTTTTTTTTTTTTTTATCCTCTTGATGAATCGCAGAGAATTAATTCTACGAGTAACCGTTCATCGTAGTAGGGTTCGCAAACAAACATCGTCATCGTCGATAAATGCAATAAAATTTCATTACCACTTCCCATTTCCCAGTGGAGGATAGATACAATGGACACAATAGGAGGAAAACATCTGGAAACAGAGGTTTCAGAAAAATTGGAGAAATCGTGAGAAAAGGGCTGGGTCGGTTTTAAAAGCCACTTAGAATTCAAGGGTTTCGGCTTATGAAATAGCGCGGCGGCATGTTTTCTTCGGTGGGTTCTCCATTTTTTCAGGTGGCGGATGGCAAGGCACAAACGACAAAAGGAGCCACCCGCCAACGCCATGAATATTCAACCGGAGTTTTGCATTTATTAAAACAACACAGGGAACCAGAGTTTTATTCATGCCGTTCGCATAATTGCCCCCGTTTATCTGAATACATCTCTATATTTTCGGTATCCTCGTTGACGTTCGAACGTCTTCCGCAAGAAAATACGTGTTAAAATTTTGAAACAGCCCGACTCGTTCAAATCACTTTCCCTGTCTTTTACTTCTCTTCGCTAGAAATACTCAGTGAACGGTACTAACGACAAGAAAATTACGAATTGTCCAGGTACGTACGTCTTTACACATACCTATGCGTCTGCGAATGTTTCTAGAGTCAAGAGGATTTTGAAATGCGCGAAAGAAACGATCGACGTTGGTTGATCTCGTTGAAGGCTTTAAACACCTGCTATCTTCCTGTTATCCAGACGGATCTTAATAAAGGAAATTATAGTGTCAGTGTAGGCTGTAATTATTTCATTTCTACGAACACTCGCCGCGAGTAAAATCGATATCGGTAGCGTGGATCTAGCGTAAAAGTGTGTGCGAAGTTTATGCACACTGAGTATTGCCAAGCCTTATCAAAATAAAGCGTTCTAAGTGGAAATCTTTGACGTAGATCGAGTCCAGAGATTGCAACATTTACGGATTCCAAATACTTTTGACTCTAGAATTTTAGACTTGTTTTTAAACATAGAATTCCGTTTATTTCTCACGAATCGACGGCCAATTACCATTTCCAAGAATTTCCCACAGAAACACGGATAAAACCTGCCATAAAACGAAATCAAGTATCACTGACCATTCCAAATTACCTACGATATCCATACTGCAAATATTTGCAATCTTATCTACGTAAATCATCTCGTCCGTGAACCTACGGCATTCCTCAGCCACCATATCTCCCGGGAACGAGTTTATCGGTTCGATAACAAAACGAAAATAATCGAACGGATAAAAACGGGAACGAAGTTGATGCGCTAATTCATAAATCGGCAGGAAATTCGCGGAATGGCGAGCACCGTTTCGAAAACGTTCTCACCGGTAAAAGGGAAGGAAGAAACAGAGGAAGAGCATCGGTGAACGTTCGAGTTTAAGCGAGTGGAAACGCAACAGGCCAGGGAGTCCGGTGAAAGAGGAAAAACGGGACTGCGAGAAATAATCCGTGGCTTATAGCCCAGCAGCAATCGCACTCGCGTGACACACCTATGCGATATATATGCCTTTATACATCGTGTATATACACATGCACATAGAAATCGCCGCGGCTTACGATATTACGAATCGACGAGATCGTCGATGCGATTCCTATCTCTTTGGTCGTTTGCTTTATTCCCACCGACTGAAGCCGGCGACCCGTGGATAAGTCTACGCGATCTGGTCATTCACGAAAAAAGAAAGCAAATGTCCTTCGATCGAATCTTACGATACAGTGAGTCCAATGGCGTGCAAACATCACATAGTAGAAAATTCCGATCTTAGGAAATTCCGTAATTTCTCGTAAGAACAACTTGGTGTAACACTGTCGTCCAACTTTCTCTTCGTCAACCCTTCGCGTCCACCGATCTGCTCATCCCCTCGCTTCTCGCTAAGAAGCCATCAGCAAAACCTTCGATCAATCTTCCATCAGCATCCAACTTCCTCGAATCTCCGACCGCCTCTTCTACGCCAACCGCTTCTAGATCGGTCGATCATTTTTCACGTTGGCGAGAACGATCGACGGATCGTTGTTGCGCAACGTGCTCGCGCACGCGTATCAGCCTGACGGTTTAGAAATCGGCGAAACGCCGCGCGCCGTTCGTTTCTCGTGGCATTTAATTCGATAATTAACCGCGCGGGATCAAAGGTTCGTCAAACACGGTACCGGCACGGTAACGAGCATTAATTTAGGCATCTCTCTCGCGGCGAGTCGCGCCGATTCCGCGTCGTTTCCCTGCCGTGAGACCCGTGAGAAAGTCCGCGCGGTGCCGATCGCCCGACTGATAATACCGATGATCGAAATGCATCGGCATGCGAGCGCGTTTCCGCGTCAGCATAAGAACACGCGTCCAGATCGAACGAAAAACAGAGAAAGAGGAAGAAAGAGAAGCTCGCCGTTGCTCAACGATCGTGCGCTACTATGCCATACCGATCGCTGCCGAACCACTTCCGAAATTGCTCGTTTACAGTCCTGATTGCGTAAACGGAGCGACGATTTCGCGCTGATATTCCGAGAACGTGGAGCAAAATATGCTCTGAATAATCGTAGAATCGGTTTATCAGGCGTAATAAATATTTAGTAGCGCGAGATGACGAGGTTAAATTCCGCATAGTATAGGCTGCAGTTTAAGAGGAAATGCGAATTTCTTTGGGGGTAATTAAAAGGATTAGATTAACTGGATAGGAAAATGTTCGTAGATGTTAAAATGGGATTAGAATGATTCTCGATTTCTTAGCAGGCGAGAACTTTCGTTTCAGCTGGGCTTTAGCTACTCGATTACGCATCGAGGCAGTTTTTCGTAATTGAAAAACTTGTTCTCTACATAATCCTTTCTCCGCTATAACATATCGTTGTACGAGCTAAACTTCTTAAACTCCATTTAAGATCTTTGGCCTCTATCCTATCTTTAATTGACCATTATATCGAGTAAACTCGATACGACTTGGCGTCGTACGCAAATTATATCCATCGAACCATGCTCGTCTATGCTCCTATGAAATTCCCTGAATCTCGTTTCTTCTCAAAACTATTTAATCTCCTACGTGTACGTCAAGCTGAAAAGCAACATATCGGGAACGAAAATTCCTTCGAACGATCGTCGGGCGTCGTGAAGGGAGAATTTCGAAGATCCTGCGACACAACTCTCAATCGATCAATTTCCACGGACAAACGTCACTGCCTCCTGCACCGCAGGTTGGCGGTTCGAATTTCCAAACACCGTGCGATCCCATCGAGACACCGAGAAGGATCGGTAAGCCGCTTCTCGTTACGTGGCCGACGTGCAAGAGCATCGTTCGCGAATGAACGGCTCTCCTCGGCTCGATTAATTGCAAACGGACAGGCTCACACGCGAATCACGCATCTAAGCGCGATCTAAGCACGTAGCGGGCCGGAAGGGGGCGCAGGTAGCAGAATCAGCTCGTGGAGGAACGTATGACGGCCGATGCCGATGCGGTAATTATCCCAGGAACGAAGAGAAGCGGTGCGGGGCGCTCTCTTCCTCTCTTTTTCCCTCTTCCTGCAGGCCTGACCGGCCGACTTGGCCAGATGCTCTCCAGTGCACCTAATTACGAGCAAGAACACTAAACTGCAATTAACAAGCCTCCCCGGCCGCGCGCCATTTTGTCTTATTGCCAGCTCGCGCAGTGGCTCGCTCGCTTTCTTTTTAGCGGGGCCGCGGACGTGGATGCTGGATCGATGGCTGACCTCGCCGGACGATGGATCAGCAAGGATGCAGAGGAGCAGGAAATCGGTTTGTAAACGAGTCGCACGACTCTGCTTTTCAAAGCGGAACTTCCGTGTGGACGCGACGCCACGACGCGGAGGACGCTGTCTTTGCGTGGCTGGCGTTCAGATGGACGATAGAAATTTGTTTAATTACACGATACGTTAATTAATGCTTTTTCTATTTATTCGGATTCTTCTTCGGTGTGTGCTTTATCCGAACGTAAAGAGCACGCAAAGTAATATTCTGGAATACTGCAGCGGCACATGAGATACAGGACAATTCAAATCATGTTGTTGTTTTATCTCGGAGTATCAACATCGCTAGGACATACGTAATGTAATAATAAATTGTTGAAGTGGTCACCACTTCTAGGAAAACTCTACATCTGGCCTTTTAATCTTTCTCAAGCACTGAAGCCATCGACAGCGTATGGACAATAGACTGGGACGAAGGCAGACCATAGACAGTAGACAGGCGACGGATCTGGACCAGCTCAAATTACATTTCTACTTGTACTTACATTTCTGTATTAAAATATATTTTCTACTTTACAATTTATCCACGCGTTCCTCTGTTCATACATCTAATAATCTCAACATAAATAAGTGGCAGCACTCGACAGCACAATACCATCGGACGATACCAACTAGTGTCGAACGACGGCAGCACAGAATCGAACTGTCCTGTTTTTGCACGCGTACCGAGCGAAAATTCAAAGTCGATTTTCTCGAAAACAAAGCCTCAAACGAAAAATTTTTACTCTATATTTTCGACTTCTTTTTTCGCGTAGAATCACCCCCTTTCCGTTTGTACCACCAGTTACAAACCATCCTGTATAAGCACCGCTCTACAGCGACGTCAATCTAATTTAAAAATAGTAAGCTAAAAAATGTAACTTCGACACGCAAAACATCGTATGGCTATGTCGTATCGTCACGTATCGGTACTTTTGCCTAAACCACCCCACAACCGAAGTTCATTGTTTATTGTGAAACGTACCAATATAATACTCATCTACTGGTCGATAAACGTTATAAGAGAAAAGAAACGACGGCAGCGCAGTGGTTAGCGCCTTAGATTAGGAACGTTCGGGTTCAAATCCCGGCGACCGGAGTCCGATTTTTCTTCCACGACACAAAAAAATGAGAAGAAAAGCAGTGGTACCCCAGTAGCGATATCTACACCAGCAGCAGAACCTCTGACTCGACCTCTACACGAGCAGTAGCACTATCACCCCAACAACTACAATTAACACTTGCACCTCAAATAAACTCTGGTCAAAACAATGTCGCCGGTACGTGCAACCGTGAAACGAAGACGAATTTGAATTTTCCGGTTCTCCCTCGACCAGTATAATTAGACGACTATGTCCTCCAGAAGTGAATGAGTCAGTGGTGTGCGAATCAATATCAGTTATCAGTTAGTCTGGAACGATCATACTAGCGATTTGTACACTGTCTTTAGCGAATATTGTCTGTACTTATTTATTTATTATTTTAAAATATATTTAACGGTTTTCGATATCAAGACATCTCGTCATTTAAACCGCACGACCAACCAACCTCTACAATACTTTCGAGAAACAATATACCGACTTACGAATCCCACGCGTCCTCAAACGCGATAGTAAATAACTACCTTTTCTCACAAAAGCACCATACGTTACCATTTAATAACTTAACCCGAAGCGATCGCAAAGAAACGCTGGCTGGTCACTGGAAAATGACTCACGGCACCGTATACTATGGAATTGTGATAACGGGCAACAGCGTACCGTGGTTTCCGCGTCCGCGGTAAAAGGTAAGTCACGATAGAGGCCCATTGTTTCTCTCGCGACAGCGAAAAATGCTAATATACGGCCGGGGTGGCGGCGCAGGTGTGAAGTCGCATATTTAAACATCTTATTATATCCTTGGTTATCCGATCGGCTAATGTAAGAGCGCATTAATTTCCACCCACAGAGTCAAACAATGACCTAGGCTGGAACACGCGGTGAAGTGCTCATTAAAAGCCGGGTGGTACCGTTTCTCCGTATGCTCGATCAGATCGTACTTTCGATCCTTTCTCCTTCGTTCTTTCTCCGATCGACACCGATCGAGAACCCATGTACCGCTCGTCCTGCATACGATTTAGAAAAGTAGAAAAGAGGATCGTCGAGAGGCCATCACAGACGCGTGGGTAAAGCGACGTTCGGAACCGCTGAGCGAATATTTAGGTAAATTTTGTTCGAAATTGTACAGCTTTGAAACTTTTCGTTCGCGTTCGAACGAATCAAACAGAATAGTCGTTCCGTTTTTCCTTGCCATGACATATCAACATTAACTATAAAAAGCGTTGCTGCGGTGAGTTCTAGTCGACGATACGACGAAGACTGCTACGTCTCTGAAGCGAGGATACTGTTCTGAGCCATGAATGAATGTCTGTCCTAGATGTAAGCCAGATTCGTTAGAATTCTGAATGAATACTCCTTTGACACAGCAGACCTCTGAATGAATCCTATTATCGAAGACTGTAATTATCGTTGAAAAACGAAAATATCCTCGCTCGTAACGGAATATCGGAAAAATTTCGAAATTTTCTTCAAACAGCCTCGTCGACTTTTCCTTTCTCTACTTCCTCCTTTTCCAATATAAATTTCTCGAGCTTATCGACACAAATCTCGTTCGCCTCCTTTTCCGAAAAAGAGAAAAGCAACGTTACACGTTCACGAAAGTGGTTTCCACTCACCGGCTAGAGAAAGAAAACGTTCGCCGTTGGTAGTCGCTTACCTGCGACAGAAAGAGAAAGAGAAAAATCGGCGAGGTCGTTACAAAAGCGTTGCACGATGCTAAACACCTCGGTTCGACGTATCGTTTTAATTACCAGGCAATTAACACCGTCGCCGTGCCTCCGCCGCGGCTATAATTCTTCGTCGCGTTTCGAAACGAGACGACTCTCGACCAGCCGGTGCGGCATAAATTCTAAAATATTATTCATCGCTGCTTCCTCCTCGCCGCGGAAATTTATCTGCTCGATCACCGAAGGGAACATTAGAGGCGCGCGCATTCGCGAGCGCTCGTCAAAATCCAGGAGAAATTCCGACGCGAGTGGAGCGCGCGGCGACTATTAAATCGTGTTTAAGTTAATGGTTCCCACGAGAGGTGTCAGCCCCGGCTTGATTGATCGATCGAAGGAATAAAACAAAACCGAGCTCGGGTTTCCCTTTTTTTTTCTCTTTCGCTGCTTTTAACGGACACTTCGCCGAGGAAGGGCGGCAGAAGCGAATGAAATCGTTGATTTCCTATGGATGAGGAAATTAAACGGACGAAAGTGGGAAGAGAGGAACGTGGAAAAATACGTAAAACTAGCATTCAACGTTGAGTAAAACTTGCGTAAAACGTACAATTCACAGCATCGGTCGTTTCTTCATTATGTACAGTTTGTGGCACGTCCGATCACCGAGAACACGAAAATGGCTTGGGACGCGTGTCGCGTCTTCTCGAACGCTGCGGGACGATGACGATTCTCCGGCAGTCGTTACCGCACGGTCGTTCGCGTTAATCTTTACGAAAGAGCCGAACGATCCAGCGGCTGTTGGGTCGCCACGGCTAATGCCCGGAGATCTATTAAGCCGTCCGTGAGCGGCGTAACGCGCGCTTGCTGCGCGATTAAATTAAAGAATTACGGGGAACGAGGTCTGATGCTTGTGAAAAATCGCGAACTCCGAGCGGCTGGCGTTGAAGTATGCTCGAGGCGCGCCGGATCGGCAACCGGGATCGAGAACTCGGTGTCCACGAGAATTTCGAACGCTTTAACGCGGACAGAGGGAATGGAAATTCCGATCGAAAGATAGAAATTTCTAGCGCTGCGTCCAGACCAGCCAGATTCCTAGACGAATTAAGAGTTGCAACGCAAAATTGACCAAAATTGAAATAAAAGTCTAAGATTCTTAGTTTCTATTTTCATGGCTGTTGCTCAACATCGGGCAGCTCGATTCTACTTACTCGTAACGATCATCCAACGACGTTGAACGCTGGCGAAAGAAGTCGTAACGATATTTGCACGACGAACGCGTAACGAAGCTACGTGATTAACAGGGCCGAGAAAACGCGAGACAGGCGACGCGTATTTGTCAGCGGGACACGAGGGAAAAATGAGATCGGTCGGGTCGCCGGTTTACGCGCACGAAGCGACTGGAACGACCAGTTCGACAGTCCTGGACGATCGTGGACGGACAGCTCAGGCCACGTGCAATTTAGCGTGGCGTCATTACTCTTCGCGCGTCCCCTCGTTCAACGGGACAGAGTCTAATTGCGTCGAGCCATGGAAAAAAGAATTTGACGGAGCTCGTTAAGCGCCCCGCGGTATCCCCAGCCCCGGGGCAATGGGGCTCCTCTGGTGCTGCTTCGACGCCGAGCGTCTATCAGCGACGATGATGCGTTTCCCACGCGGATGCTCGGATTCGCCTTTGATTCTTCAAGAATTGCCATCACGATGAATTATCGTATTTGTTATGCATAGATAGATAAATTCGTTCATACTACGTACGTTTCGTAACGAAGTTGGTGGCTGATAGAATTTGAAAAAACCAACAGACTTTTCAAGGTGAAAGTAGGATTTCGTTGGAGGATGTGTGTTAGTGCACGATCTACGTTGGAAATACGCGGGAAACATAGGGGAGCGATAATGAATATCAATTTTTCAACTCGTTGAACTTGTACACAACGCTATACTTACAGTAGTTACGGTAATAAACAGGTAAGAAGTGATACTCGTATTGATACGCTTTCGTATTGATCGATCGATAGAGGTGTCAGTTACGGTGTGTGAATAATAACGCGATCGCAGATCCGGATCACGATACGCCATTTTAAAACGATATATAACATATGAAAGTGATATCTTAAGTATAAGTATAATAATGATAAAACGAAACACGCGTCACTCGTTTAAAATTAGATATGACGCTAACGATCGTGCTATTCGAGTCGCATCGCTAACGCCTAAAATGGATCAGATTTAAATCGGGAAACTGACATGCTGCACTTGCTACTCGATAAGATAGCAACAGTTAAAGACAGTTTATATACACGAAAGACGATAATTCGAGAAACTGATTCTAAATAAAATTACGGACGATTGGACGGAAAGTTTTGTGGAATTCTTGAAAATATCAGGTTGTCCGAAAAGTTTCTTTCGTTTTATGAGGAAATAATAGACGCACAACGTTTTTTGTTTTATATTATTTTCTCCAACTACGTACGATCCATTCTCTTCTGTTGAGATAAACACCGCGATATTTCACAGACTTGGTTTCACGTTTGTACGAAGGCGCACTGTTGCAAGGAACACGTTTGCGAAAGAAAGATACTTTTCGGACAACCTAATACTTACATTTAGACAGCGAAACGCAAAAGAATGTTCGAAAATTCCTACACTAAAATCCCCAACTCTTAATCCCAATCGACTCCATGCATCGTTGGATTTTCTGCAATTCTTTCAACAGCCGTATCCTCCGGCCGAACAAACGAAATCGACTGCGACGTGGAAAGGTAATATTCTCATGACGCGGCAAGTGACGCAGGTTACGCTTGCTCGGAGAAGAACAATGCCGGCATTGTAGTGAATAGTCAAAGGGCGAGGAAATCAGGAATCCCCGGTAGGTTTTCAACGGGGATCGATCCCACGGGCTGATCGCGGAAAAGGTCGCTCGCCAGCCCGCGTGCGTTCCACCTCCGTCGAATCTGTCCGCGTTAACGAATAGAAGAACCACGCCCTGCGTCTTCCACCAGCGTACACCTGCGCCTTCGCCGCATCCTCCCTTGTACCTCGTTAAAGACAAACGCCGAACTGGCCCGCGGCCAGCCCTCATCTCGCTCTTTCTCTCTTTCACCCTTTCCGCTCTTTCTCGCCACGTAGGCGGTACGATAGATATGGATTGCACCGATCCACCTCCGGCCGTGTTGTTTTTGCAAACCGATACGCTAATTTGCGTATTGTTCGCTGTTCGCGAATGATCGGAACGCGTCCCGCCGCGCCGAGTAGCGGCGTTTCTTCTTTCAAGCTGTTCGGATCGACGAGAAATGCCTGTTGGCGATCTTATCGGTCACGTATCGTAGCTCACCTGTGACTGACACTCGCTTCGAGGGATGGTTCTTATTGTCTTCGAAGCTGGGAACCGATCTGCGAATTTTCCTACACAATGAACCACGATGTAACGATGCAGTACCGGTTCTCGTTTGGTCGAACGCTTGACATTCTCGCAACATTCTAATCGCAGGTTGAATTTCGTCCGCGTATCGTCCACGGACTAAACTGGGTTATCCGATACGGCTCACCCGGTATTACTCGCGCTTTTTCTAGATCGTTTTTTCTAGATACGGCTGTCTTTCATTAGAAGCGAGCCAATTAGCTGCGCCGCGACTCGAGACCAGGACCCGGAGGAAGTCGTGCGGCGCGACGACCGCCGAAGAAATTCACGATAATTGATATTTAGGATATTATACCGCCAGGAAACGTGTAATCAGCGAATAACTGTATCCGCCAATAAGCGCAACTCTCGAGTCGCGAGCGGCGTCGTTGCGCCAGCCGTTTCCAACCTTGTTAGAGAAATGACCATACGCACGGTGTATTTAATGTACCGGCGATTAATGTACAGCGATCGAAAGAGACTTCTCTTTGCTCTGTGAACGAACCTGTGGTTAATTTTACGTAGATACGAAGACCGTCGATGATCTTAATTTCTAGAGTCAATGCCACGCTGCAGGATGTGGTTGTTCGAGATATCGGACACATTTGAAGATAATAAGATTTTGGATCACATCGACGTTTTGCAATAAACCGTACAACGAGTGTCGGAACGATCTGATTACCACAGAGTGCGATTAACAGAGGAATCGAATAGAACGTAACGTAGATGAGACAGATCGATGCGACTGGCAGAGAATTCGACCTGTGAAAATTTAATTCGTTAAGAGAAACGGTCAACGACCGACGGTGCTTCGTTAGAATTCCACGCAGACTATTTGGGTAATAAAAAGCTTGGATCCCCGTTTCGAGGGGTTGTAGCGAGAATGTAGCCTTTGGCTTAAAAAAACACCGGGAAAAGAAGGAGGGAAAGAAGGAAACGGTCCCCATCGATATCCTCGAGGTTCTCCGGATAGTCCTCCTTAAGTTTCCACACGACAGCCAACGCCGAGCTCGAGTGTCTTGAAAGCGCAAACGTTTCGATAGCTCGATAAAAGTTTACAAACTCCCGCCTCCTCGCTTCGTCGAGTATCATCGATATCCGATGGAAATCCTTTTAAATTCCTCGAAGAAGCGGAGGAAAAAAGATACGAACGATATCGAGGGTCGATCGAGGCCCTCTCGATGCCACGAGTCGAATACCCACTCCTCCGGTTTCTGTAATTCGCGATTCCAATAAACATCGATGTCAGTTGTTCGCCTTCTTATTTCCTTGTCTCACCTTTTCTGCCGATACGAATGAAAATTTTCCGTAGAAACATATTTATTTAAATCAGATTCGTTACTCTGTTCGAAGAAATTCTGAAGCTCAGGCAATTTTAAGGCTACCCTGTCGCTGATTTCGATATTCCAAAGCGATTAATCTGACAAATTTACGACAATCACCGTGCAAGAATTGCATTTGTCTTGTAAAATGCTCACCGTATCTCGACAGATCGCAATGAAAAGATCTAGCCAACATACGCGACAGATCTCGACACGTACGATTACCCGTTGATTTTCTGCGATGACCAACGACGAGACGAATCTTCGTCGGTCCTCGGACGTACGTTCGCAAAGCGGTGAAAAAAGGGACGAAGAGGGAAATATGAAACGGGACGTGGTGCTCGTGCTCGTCCCGAGGGCCGGCACGAAACAATGAACTCTGTAATTTTCTCCAGCGACCACGATCCCAGGCACCCTTTTCGCGCGCCACCACATAGCCCAGGGCTGCCAGCTTTCCTGCCGGATACGAGCGCTTGCGAGCCGATCGCCACGGGATTGAGCTATCAGCCATGCATCGATCGCGCCAGGACCCAGAATTTCGGAGCTTTCTTTGAACATCGTGATGTAAGAAATGTTTGTCCTTATATCAACGGATGAATTGGCAAAAGACAGTTCTGAAGCATACCGATTTCTTAGCGATCTTCGTCGATACAGGAGACGCTAAATCTTTGAACTCTCGAATCTGCAAATTTCCAATGATTATGTGAAATTAGCCTTAGATAAGATAATATCTCTTGGTAGAATATCGAAACGTCAGTCGAAAGTTGCGAGCAAACGCGGCAAAGCGGAAACGTCGCGTATATGTGCGTGGCGAAATTTCTAAATCCGGTCGGACCAAACCCATCGTCCCGTTACAAGTGACGTTTACAGCGCTCAGCCTGGCACCTCCACCATCGACGCGAAACCGATACGAAAATATTTTCCATCGAGAACGCGAAGTTGTCTACGATTTTTACATCGCTCCTACCTTTCGTTGTTTCCCGTGCTCAATTTTCGGGAACAAATCAATCGACGGATCCCGTAACCGAGTGTGGAGGCCCTCGACGCGTATTAAACGCCGTTACACCGACGAATCTATTTCTATAAAACCGGGCGATATTTTATTCCCTTGGTAAAAAATTCGGCTCCGAGCGCCCAGCAAATAAATCAAGGGGCTGGGATACACAACCCGGCTCACCCCCTTCGAACTACGAACCGATGCCGCGAGTTTCGCCAGCGCAGATACGATTAAGGTTTCACGATGAAAAAATCTCGCGCGAAAACCCATGTGAAAATCTATGGCCATCGTTCCGATACTTTTCATCGCAGCCGCGACGAATCACGAATGCGATTTTTCCGCTGCATCGATTAAAATTCTGCTGGATATTTGCTCGCAGCGTCAAGTTCGTTTCTTCGTGCGATAAATATCATTGAAAAATATAAACGACAGATGTACGTAGAAGGACGCGTGGTTAAAGTGAACCGGCGTTTAATTCACGCGGTGTCAAATGCAAAATTACGATACGATATCGAGTGAAGAATCGATAATGAAAGCTTCGTGGAAGAATCTGTAAGTTACTGCGATCTACGAATCTGCGAGACATGCTGCAAAACAACAGAGGTAGGACGAAGAAAGGCTGAATAAAAAATGACAGAATCCTCGGTATATCGATACCGGTGGAGGCCTAAGAGGTAACTGGAGGCTGTGTGCGTCGAGCTCTCGTCCACACGGACGCGAAGTCACGACCTACTAATGAATGATTATGCTACAATTTGCCCCGGGACGGCAGCTCTGGTAATTTATTAAATTACAGTGATTCATGGCCGGGCTCCGGGCATCCGGTAGTCGCGCGTCCTCGTCCGCGGGTATCCCTCCCGCTCTCCTTCGCTTTTCGATTTCGATTACCAGAGATATCGCGGTCGATTAGCCGCGCGACCATTAAACGAATCCCGGCGACGCTGCAGGGAAACTCGGTCTCCGTTCTCATCCGGGACGCGTGCACGTGAATTTTAATCGTAACTTCGACACCAGATACACAGGATTTTTTCTTCGTCGTGTTAGGATTCCATGGAACGTTCTGTCCTCTTTAGGCTGTCCCTTACTCACGATCGCCATCGTTTGCTCGTAAATCGTTGGAAACGTCTATAATTTGTAAGATTGTTTACTCTACGAGGTAGAAAGTATCTTCTAGAGAGAACAGAAAATCATTAACGAACATAATCGAAGGTAAGGTTTAATCAGTTAACGAACGACTCGCAAAAGATCATTTATCTGGAAGAGGAGCGCGTGCATGCAGGAATACGCGCGTGTTGCTAGTACGCGAGGCCCTAAATGGAAATACTAAGAGCGGTAAAAATCGATTTCAATCCTCTAACGATCGAAACGCAGCTTACCGTCCCAAAGCAAGGGAGAGAAGAAAGGAAGGTTAATCCGTGAGAAGAGCCACGTTCGACCAACTGCAGGAAGGAAGATGAAAGAAGGTGGAAAAGGACGAAAGGCGAGGCAGAGGGAAGGGCGAAAGAGTAGAAAGAGCGTACTCGCGAGAAAAGAGAGCACGAGGCTTCGATTTGGTCTGGCGCAGTGGCGGGAGAGATCGGGATGAAGTAAAAAAGAGAAAAAGAAGAAGAAACAGAGGAGAAGGAGAGATAAACGAAAGAGAAGAGCGAAGCAGACGGGGAATCGCATTATTATCGGGGGTATTTACGGGAATTCGCGACGGAATCGTTGCGTGTCCGGTGCCGATGCAGTCATAAACAAGGGGCCATTAATTTAGCCAGGAAGAATGCCCAATATCCTTCGAAAGCTTTTGCGGCGATGCACCGATAGGCAGCTAACGCGCGGATAAAATAAGTTTAGGGCCGTGAAATTGGCAGTAATTTTACAAGCCATAACGATCTACTAAATCTGTAAAATAATTAAGGGCGCAGATGTTCCCCCGTCCGGAGTGCCAGCTAACGTACCCTACTCCCGCGCCCTCGCTACTGCACACGGACGTCTGTCTCTTCCCTTATTGTTAGCCGTCCTCTGTTCTCTCCTTTTTTCCTTCGACCATTTTGCGATTCGTCCGCGGTTCGTTATCTTCCTAACTGGCCGCCTTCGTTTGTACCGATCGGCGTCCTTTGCAGTTTGTTCGGCGAACCGGCGACATGCATATTTATAAAAAGAAGGAAACGAAGGTGCAGGATGTCTCGTTTCAAAGGTCTCCAGATTGAAACAAGATTGGATTACGTTTCTACGTTAAATATTAACGATATATACCTTTCTGCTGCCTTCGAAATTAAAGCGAGATTCAAATTTTCATCGATTCTCTGTTAAACCGCTCCCTTTTCTCTTATCGCGAATCATGTTAAACCTAACCAATGGCGGGAGAGCGATTTCGTGTTTCGCGAAGGAAATCAATCCGGACGACTGGAAAAACCACCAGCCCACCCCGCTTCGTGATTCTCGCCCACGACACTAAACATCTGGTCTCTAAATTGATCGCAATCATTTGCAGGTAACAAGACGCAATCTCAGAGTGGCAGTTAGCGAGGCTTCACGTTTTTCCGCGGATTAAAGCCGAGAATCTTGCTCAGGCGCAAATTTCATATGTAATGGGACGACAACGAGTTATCCGCCGCGGAATATAATTTTATCTGCAAAAGAAGCAACGTGACCACTCTCCGCGTTCCTCCTCCCGGCCTTCCATCGGGGATAATCACGAAATCCTAACGGAAATCGCGAGGACAAGGTGAAATCGGTCGCTGTGTCGCGTCTCGCCGTCCATTATCGTAGTAGCGGAATCTCGTTACAACGCCAACGAAATTCCAAAACAACATCGTACAATAACGCGCAATATATTCGCAAAATATTTCTACAAACGTTCGAATATTTTCGCGAGCCGCTGCACCTGCGAAATTCAGGAAATCTACCTGTAAACGTTCCTCTAATTCTATCGAACTGTAACATTCCGCCTCTTCATCGTCCACCAATTTCTCACCGATCTCTGCCACGTCGAAGCCCATAAGTCCACCGGTGCCGCTTGTTTTTTTCGCAGCACGCACGGCGTATTATTAATGGTGTCACGTAGGCCGGTACGTACATACCGTCTCATCATGGACAGTAACCCAAGGCGCAGGTAGATGGCGAGATTCCGCGGCGAGAGGCCCTCTTTCCGCTGATAAGGAACGAGGATACCCGGCGAAATTACGGGGGTCGTAGCAAATTTAATAAAGCCCGAATTAAGCCGCGCATGCCGTTAGGCTAACAGCGTTTTTCCTCCGCATGCCACCGCGCTCGCTCTCGTTCGACCGCTTTCTCTTCGCTGCCGAAACTGTCGGAAAGGAACCGCGTGCTGCCACGGTCCTGTTCAATTACGCAACGAGCCGCCCCCCTTGTCTTATGACCTCGATCAGGCCAAGACGAGAAAAAGGTTATTAGCTAAATGCGGCGGGCTTTTCGTCCGAGGCTTATCGGTGCATAAACATAGCTGCACGTGACCACCATGCCAAAGCGGTCTGTCACGCGATACTGCTGAATTTCTGGTGGCCCTCGCGCGATCAAACGTGTTGCAAACGTAGCGTCGATTCGGTGCCTTTCTTCGACTGCGACGATACATCGCGAAAGTTGAAGCTCGAGGACAGTTTTCGATCCGTGGAACGCGATAGAAGTGACGCGCCAAGAGACAGTTGAGTCTGAGAAGCGATTTAAAAGCAACTACGGTGTAGAAAATGGATTAAATCGTCTACGGGAAATGGACGCTCGTTTCAGTAATCGCTTCCCGAAATTAAGCTAACGTTAAGCGTCCGTTCCTCTTTGTTCACTAGCGCGCGTCCCTTCTCGCTCGATCTTTTTCAAACAGTTATATGAAAAGAGTGCAACACTGCTTGGTTGCTGTGGTACGGAAGACTGGAAACGATGGAGACGTTTTATACGTATGCTCCGAGTCGCTAATTACTCAATTACTCACTCAAGTGTCACGTTCCGCGCTGTCCTCGCAATTTGGAGAGTCCGTTTCCCTTTAAAAGCACCGCTTCGGACGTACGCTCGGTTCTGGGCGGTCGAGAATCCGGATTTTTCCAAGCTACGTACTCTCAACGGAACGTACAATTAGCTTAGAACGACCACACGCGAGCCTCGTAAAAGCGACGTCGGTCTTCGCTGCGTTCTCGTGGCAATCAGCGCGTTTCTTCGCGCTGCGCTGCGCGACGCGATTAAATACACAAGGTACGAGCCACGCACGGAGACAAACGGCAAAAACCGCGCAAGACTAACGATTCGCGACTACTGCGCTTTAATATCCGCGCTCGTAAATTCGGCTCGTCCTTGATCGCGCCAACTGTACTACAAGCTGTACCAGGAAAAATTCAAAAATAATGTTTAAAACACCGTTGGTTAACTGGCCAGCTACCGAGAGATCGATACGAAGGCGTGGTCGATCTCGTAGATAGGACATCGTCGTAATCGAGCAGCAAATACCGGCCAGCTAATAATCAATGGCAAATGGCTAGTCACGATCGTCGGCGTGTGTCTCATTAGGAGGAAGCTATCGAACGCGAGGCAAAAAGGAATAGCAAACAGAATGGTCGGTGAAAAACAGCTGGAAGACGGAAATGAGCGTAGGAATACGAAATCCCGTGTCGAAACGTTCTTTCGTACCCTTTATCTCCGGTTCTCGGAAATAATTAACGAACCACGATGAAGTGTCTTCCAGCAATGAAAACATCGTTCATAAAGTCCATGAAGGGACTTGTTCACGAAGCGGCGCGGCGACATCCAACGCTCGACGAAATGACTTATTAGCGTGGCGGCGCGGCGCGGTGGGAGAAAAAGGACAACAAGATCGAGAGATTATTAGTCGCCGGTTGTTCGTCGTTCGAACGATGACGGCGTTGATCGCCAGAGTCTAGGCTGATTGTGCCGGCTGATGAACGCTGAAGAAGGACGTTGAACCGGCCGCGGCCGCATTGACTGATGTGCGTACTCGCCGCGACGACGTCGATTCAAACTTTCAGGAACTGGTCGGGGATAAAAGGAGCGAGGATGAATGAAAGACGTTCGTCGTGGGCTTCGGACGGAGGATGCTGGACTTGTTCGAGGGATTTTTCTTCGGAAATAAAAGCTGTTCGTGACGCGAACGTCACGGTTTCTCGAGAAACAGGTAGACGAAGGCGAAGCGACAGACCGAACATTGTGGACGAAACGACGCGAAATTACAAAGAATCTTCGATAGCTGGAGTCGGATGACAACGACGATGTTTCGGTCAGAGTTACGATACGTTGTTAGAACTTGGCGCGATAGAACGTCGCGTATGTTTACCAGCGCGTATTTGAAAAATCGAACGATCGATCGAACGCTGAATATCAGAAAACTCAATACTTAATCAATCTCTACTAAGATTCTTGATTAATCTCAAGTATCACGGTATACGTAATGCCGAGTTCGTTAAGAGCTCGAATCCCGGAGACCGTGACGGATTCAGCTATCAACGTCAACTAAAATCGACTCTAATTGGAAGTTAATTCAATCAAGGACGCTGGAAGCTGGGCGCGCGTAACTCAGAGACAGAAATTTCGACGACTGCCACCGACGTATGGTAGTCAGTGAAATCGGTACCAGCCGGAACTCGTTCGGTCGATTTACGGTACCGCGTCGAAGATTGCTTATTAGGAGGCCTCGTAACTATGAAATAGAAAGAGCAGTGACAATTTGATAGATTGTGCTTTTTGTCGAGCGACTCGTCGTTAGGGCTGGCACCGGTAAAATTATTGGCTTTTTTGCCGGCGACCGGTCGAATAACTAATAAGGTAGACACTGTCGTTGCTCGAGAGGTTCTTGGTCGTGGTGCGACCATGAAAAAGCAGATTACGTGACCGGACACATTTTGCCGGGGGAAAAAGCTGAATTTATTATAGTCGATGAGTGGAAAAGTTGACTGTTGATCGACGAAATAAAATCATGAAATCTCAAAGAAGAACTAAATGTGATTGCACTGTACTTTGTACGTGATAAAGTGGAAAGTCAAATGGACGTGAGATGCATTTTTTGCCATCTTTCGAAAATCAAATCTCTCGGTTCTTACGTTATCGTTGAAGTTTCATAGATGGAAAAAGTAGTATATACGCCAAAGAAAAGAGAGAGAGAGAGAGAGAGAGAAAGAGGTATCGTATGGAAGTATCGATGGTCGCGCGTGCGTAATGTCGGTGCAGGCGAATCAACGAGCGCGCTAAATTTAGCAGCGGTTCCGCGGCCGTAGGAGCGGGATTAACAGGGCAGACGGGCGAGTCGGTGAATTAAGGCTGATCCGTATCGCGAGGACAGGGCAAGTTTGATACGAAGGGCAGCGCGGGCCGCGGGTGCAAACGATCTAATTAAACGTCGGCGCAATTAGCTTCCGCCCCTCTCGCCGCACGGCCCCTACCGATACGACAGTCCGACGAAACTTTTCGAAACGCTAATTACTTCGTTTCTACTTACTTTGCCCGTTTTCGAACGCGAAGGAACATCCCCCAAAACGAGTGCAGTCCCCCTCGTGTGTTGCATCGTTCCGATCTCCGTTGTCGATCGGTTAGAACCGTGCACGAACAACGTTCTCCGCCTTTGAATTTAACGAGACTTTGACTGGTCGAAAGTCGTAGGGTGTGGTCGAGAAGGAAACTCTTCTCAACGAAATAAATATGTTACGCCAATTTCCTCGAGAAATGTTTCATTCAAAAATAAATTTCGTTAACTAATTTTTGTGCAAAGGAAAATATTATTCTATGTTGTCTGTCTACGGTGAATAAAAATTACCTCGACAAATATTACAGCGAAATCTCGGCAGAATTTCAAGCCTCGATATGCAAACACTTACTCGGAGCCAGCACGCTGTTCGAGGACTTGGAATCGCTTCAAAGATCAGAGAAGATGTAAATGTAAGCTCGATGTAACGGCGTTCCAATCGAATAAATTCTTGGCCCCGGGGCCGATTCGATTTTTCGCGGTGAATCGAAACGGAATATAAAACGCGACGCGACGCAAAGATGGCTCGTAATCCGCGCGTAAAAAAATACGGAAGCGGCGATCGGCGCCGACCGGCGAAATATTTTCGTAATAACCGTAATTAGAGATCGCGTCGCTGGCCACGGAGCTCGGTGAAAAGTGGCCGGCAGGCAGATAAAAAAAAATGGCCAGCAAAAAGTCATCGTCATTAGCGGTTGGTCACCGGTCGCCTTGATGCCTCGTCACCGCGTCGGCCCCTCTTTGAATCTCTCCTCGCGACCGGTAAACGGTTACAGTTAATGATTAGTTAATGATTTTTTTTTCTCCCCCTTCCACGGTCCCTTATTACGGACCATGTTTCTTGGTCGCCGGTAGCGGGATTCCATTCGGTTCATGCCACTGTACGTCGTCGAGTTGCTCTCCATGAAATCGTAATTGACATCGTGTAACGTGAATTTAAGCGGTAATTAGGCGACTGCCGGACTGAGAGGAGGCGAACGGGTAGCGAGACGCGTAGAGATCGGATCTTTTCGATCGAAGAGCATGTTTTTCGTATGTGTAAAAATATTATTGGTGTATTATCGGAAAAAGTACAGCGATAAAAGCGGTAACAGGCGTAAGATTAGAGAGATTCACAAGGTAATTTCATGTTATGGAAAAAGAGGTTCTAAAACTGAAGAAAAAAGCGCAACACCGCTTTACAAGTTTAGCCAGCCATGGTTCGCGATCACCTATGCGCTTTCACCTGCTCTTATTATTATTAGATTACAAACTGAAAGCGGCTCCATCTTCCTTATCTGTCTCCTCCTCTGCCAGGCGGAAACGGCCGGCCGTTTCTTCGCGGTGGATCGCAAAATTCGCTCGACAGCTAATATATTATTCATTACCATACGTGTTAGCTTACGTAAGCGGTAGCGTTATTGATGCAGTTCGCGGCAGAGATTAGCTTCCTTTATCATGCACTTTCTACGCGTCAACTGCAATTAGCTACCGCTGAAACGAGCCGGTCGTTGGGCAATATCGAATTTATATACCGCGCGATGCCACTTTTCGCAACTCCACCGATCGCGTGGGCGTTGCTCGCCAGAACGAGTGTGAAGCACCCGCTGTTCACCGATTACTAATTACACGATTCGTTACGTACTCCCGGCACCGATAAAATTCTCCTTCCTCTTATTCCCCTCAACAGTGTGCAGATCGTCGAGCATCGAGTTTGGAAGTGTTTGAATAGCTAGCAGTAAAATAAGGAATAAGTGACCTAACGTAAAACTAGCCTACGACCAAACGATACCTGTTGAAGATTAAGTACGAGAGATCGGACGGAGAAAAAGGAACGAAGAAGCCAACAGCGTGAAACGTAGAGATGAAATTTAAGGGGGCGCGACCGGCGTGGCAGGACGGCAAATTGAAGGCGAGTTAAAACGAAGACGAGTCGATAGGCTCGACGGAGGTTTCGAGGAACGGATGATTTGTCCATAAACCCGTTAATGCACGCGTTTCACGCGAGCGAAATCGAAACGGGCCGAAGAAACGCGTTCGACGTAAATCGTCTTACTTACTTGCTCGCTAATAAACGACTGCGCCACGGATAAACACCAGATGCATAGACGCGAGTAAATGGATTATCTGGAAAAATAAAAGCGGCAAACCATGGGTACCTAGTCGGTGGTTCGCTCATAAACGCACGAACGCCAACGAATAATGACCCCGCCGATAAGTGCACCCTACATCGCGCATCCTCACTTCCGATGCAACAATGTATCTATGCGAGGAATCTTTATCTTTGTATTTAATTGTTGCAACTGAGGATAAACGAACGCGAGACCTTAAGAGACGAACAATCTATTTTTCATTCGAGTAGCGAATTATTTTCAACGCGCTTCTAATTTATTACGCGTTGAGAGAGTATCGGCAAATCTTGAAAAATCATTCTCCGCTAGTGTACTTTCCTATCTCAACCGAGAACAAAGTCGAAGCCCAACCCAGTTTCTAGAACCATCCTGTACGGTCCAGCGACGAGCAAAAATATCTAAACAAACGCAATACAAATACGCCGATTAGACACGGGTATGTACCTCGAAGACAAGTTCAGCTGATACGTCAAAATTACCCGAGAGCCGAACGTTGCGGAATAAACAGCGAATTCCCATAAATCAATGGCAAATTAGAGTCGAGATAGAAACGATCGCGGTTATAAAAGGTGACCGTGCAAGTACGCGGCGAACTGAACGAAAGATCATGCGTGTCGGCCTTTATACGTAGGTACTCGGATAGATACGTAGAAAGGTTAAAGATCGATCACACACGAAGCGTTTCGACTTAAAAGCGATCGAGCCGAAGTTTTTCCAAAATAAATTGGCCGCGCTATCGATTACATTCGCACGCGATTCCTAAACATCCAATATTTACTTACAATGGCCACCGTACCGATGCACCGGTGAAACCCACCATTTTGACTTTCAATTACGGTCGCGAGAACGAATATAAATAAAACACAGGCAACCGTGGTCCATCAAAAAACAATTAATCTGGAAGGCAATTATTTGCTGGATCAGACTCGAGGTTTAACATTAATCAAACTCGAGGAGCGGATACGAGATGCACGCGCTTCCCTTTTGCTAGAAGAGAGAGCACGCGCTTTTTTTTCTATCGGATTAATGGGAGTCAGCGATTTAAATTAAGCCAGAAAAGCTAATACCATTAGTGAAAATTGAACTGTGATAGCCGATGTCCATGTAATGGCAATATCATTGCTAATCGTAGATTTAGCCGCCGCTAACTGTTTATAGCTAGAGATTCTTTTCATTTACATACTTTTAATAGGAAAGTTAATTTTATATGTCCATCGCAGAAAGGTGTTCCACTTTCTCCTACCTAATCGTTTTTTATTCATTTAAATTATTCTCTAAAGGGTGTGCAACATCTATCACGAGTCTCCAACGACATTTTCAAACGATCGACCCCACTGAGTCGTATCAACGCAACGTTACCAATAATTTCAGTCTCGATCAACCGAGTGTCGATCACGCGTTCACCAGCAGCGAACTCCGCTCTAAACGACTTTTTCCAGAAAAGCATCGCTGCCATTCTTCCAGCGTAGAAAGACAGGCGGGCGCGATCTCGTTCGAGTTCTCCGGCTTTCGTTCTTCACGTGGGTAGCCGGATATAAATTATTCTTCGGCTCGGCGTTGCGGTGCATTTAATTGTGACAACGAGATTGATCGCTGCCGCGACTGCTCGCTCCGTACGCGCCATTAATATCGCGGGACACGATTTACGCGGCGGGATAATAATAATCGAGAAACAAAAGTGCGCGGCGCATTGAATACACCCCGGTGCCACGGTGTGGCGTTATTAAGTATTATATTTAAATCATTTGTTGCAGGCGCATCGCCGCTAACGAGGGGCCACGACAGCGCCCTAACGAGCCACGCACGCCCACGCGGTTTCATCGTTTCAGGGGAAGCGTTGCGTCGCGTCGTTTCGATCTTGACAAATGACTCGAACGCCCCCTTAGACCGACGATCGGGGCCTTCGCTTCCGCGAACTCGTCTCTCCACCGTGTCCACCGTTTTGTCACAAAATTGTAAATTGAATATCGATCGACAGCAGCTCTCTGTGTCATGTCGGCGCCCATTAAATCGAACCCCCTGCTTCCGAGACTCGGAAATGAGTTCCGTGGTCGAGCGACGAGGGCGACGCGCCAATCGAACCATATAGGTAGCAACTCGAAGCTTCTTTCCACGTTTCAAAGTTACGCGGCGAGATGTACGTACACTTTTGAAACTGGCAATTCGACGATGAGAAGAACTTTCGTGCAATTGTCAACTTCTTAGCAAGAAACATAACCGCGCAACTAGACCTACGATCGCGCTTCTCTACACGAATGCCAAAGTCATTTCTATGGCAGCTATGGTCGCGCCGTAAATAGAGAAATTCCGTCGGCGAAGCGTTTCTCAGGAAGCCATATCTTGCTTTCCTGAAACGCAAGCGTCACGCTGCTCGCGGTACGCGGTGGCATGAAAACGACGATAGCCTCGGCATGCGCATTTTGCAAAAATAGCCGGCAATCAATCAGCCGATAATTTCAACGCAGGTGACAGCGTTGCCCGATGGGAATTTTAATAACGACATCGTAACGAGACTCGCTCGCTTCTTCTTCTTGGCCGTCATGGGCAGCCTATTATCGATCACAGGATCGCGCTCAATGCAACGTTTCAATCTATCCGCTCGCGGTTCCTCTTCGACAACTTAATTTCCCGTTCGACTGTGCGCAACCTGCGCGACATCCGTGCTCATCGCGTCTGCACGCATATTTTATTCTTAAAGCTTCCTGCGCGGGGAGAATATTCAAGGAGGTGGCGAAGACCGTGTTGCATGTTACTTACGGCTGATTAAGTATAAAACGAGGGATTCGTATCGTGCTTGCATCCGAATTTCTTCCATGTCACCTGCTTGCGCGTACAAAGATGTCCTCGTGAAATTAGTAATTCCGAATTACGCGTCGCCTGAGAAAATTGCATGTCGATGCTCGTGGCGATTACTGGCCCGTTTACGCCAGCGATTTTCATGATACCGCGAGTGATGCAGCTTGGTTATTCTACCGTCGTGTGTTTTACGTGTAAAAGATGCATCGAGGTTGGGGCACGTTTTAAATGTATAGTGGTACGGTAGAACGATTGTAAGTTGATTTCTTCTCGATTAAAATTCGCAGGGCGGAACGTTCTTTGTACATAAATATTAACTTTCCTCTTTATAATCAATATTATAATTTATAACAATATTATAATTAATAAAATTATAGCAATTTTGGAGGAAAAGGTTGATCACTGAATGTCGAGCTTCTTAAATGTTCGTGTACGAATATTGAGAAACGTGGAGGGAATTGTGTGGTTCGTCTTACCGTGCATATCGTCGGTGTTTGTCCGTGAATTTTGCTGCTATCGAGAAAGTCAGGAGCCTTGGGAGCCTCCGATTGCGAGTGGTTTCTGGAGTACAAAGGCGACGAAGTAGGAACACTACTGGCGTTTGATACGTGACTGGTGGGTAGTGATGTACCGAGAGGGAAATCTGGCCGATAAAACCACGTTGGCCACTGAAACATTAATTCCACTTATTAATACGTAATACAATTATTTACATTGCCTAGCTGTATTCTAAAGAACATCGTAATCAGACTGTGGAAAATTATATTTAGACTCGTGTCAGCGTTGCTGGAATATCAAGTCTCGAATATCAAAGCACATCCTGATAAAGCACGAGTCACAAACAGTGTCACCATTCAGATCCCAAAGTCGTAAACAGTCATTAAACCTCCTCGTAAGTTTCCGTAACATTAACATCGCTGTGACAAAAAATACTGATTTATATCGAAAAACCGACAACCTATCGACCGACCTTTCGAACGCCTATAATTACAGCCGAAAGTTGACAGAATAAAAGAAAGAAAAACGAAGCTCGTGAGAAAAAAGGGCATAATTCAGACAACCATCCTTGTCGTTTTACGTGACAATTTATCGCGAAGATAAGAATGAAAACTACGTAGAAAGATCGTAGACTTTATCGAACTCTTTCAGACGATCGACGAATCTTTCGAGCTGGCTTTTCCACAGAGTCAGCCCGTTTGTCTGTCATCGAACAGATTGCTCGGGCAAAAAACGCGCGGGCGTCGCGCGTGTTCGGCGAGATAAAGCTCTTGCCCGTAGAACGAAGAGCAGGCATTAGTGTCACCGACTGAATATGAACCTCCCCAAGATAGATGACACATGCCCCTGACCCTGTAAGAAGCGCACTCGCTTCGAGGTCACCGGTATGCGTGTGGTCCATTGTAAGTGTTCTTATAAAGGAGCCCGGGTTGAGGTGGGAGGCGGAGGATGAAAAGAAGCCACGGTGTTCCGTTCACCGTAGTACGTAAAGACCTTTTGATCGTCCTGCCGCGGACGACACGAATTCCACGCGATTATTCCCATTGACGCACCTCGACAAAATGGCCGCGTAGCGCGATCAGAACGAGATACAACGTCGCGCCAAGTGGTCGTCTTTTGTCGAGGGTTGCCTTGATCGAAGTCGCGTTTTACGTTTTTCGAGTGGTAGAGTATCAAAAGGGGAATCGAGGAATCTTTTTATCAATTTTTGGATAATCAGAGTCCTTGTAGTCTTCAGAGGATCTTACGATTTAGAAGGAAGAGAAGAATCGAAACATTAATTTGCATTTTGTGCTGTTCGCTCCATATTCTGGATTAATATCTTTTATTATTAATTTCTTCTCAACCATTCAACGGCAGAAAATTGCAAAGTGTTACGAACTAAATTCGATCTGAAATTCACCGATATGAAGAAACGATCGATTTCCAAAACCGCCATCCGAGTATTAAGAAAATCCATTTATCATATTTTTGCCGCGCAGAATCAACTACGCCGTGTTTAACACGATGATCATTCTTATACGTCACGCACGGTAAAACATGGAGAAACAATTAAAATAACTGAACGTCGCAGAATGCAACGTCAACGTCGCTCCAAGAACTCGACCGTGCGTCTCGTTGATGCAGCGGAGTTGATCCGTCGTTACTAGAAATCCGCGCGAACCACGAGGATCTTACGTCACGTAGTGCGGTAATATCGCGTGTTTCGGTTATTTTGGAGCACGAGGATAGCGGTGGTGGACCCGATTGGTCACGACACGCCGGAAAGTCGGCAACTCGGCCGAGCCGAGAGGAAGGAGGCGGATGGACCGTTTCGTGGTGGTCTGGCGAATGTCTCTTGTCGCTGGCTCGCGGGAGTTAACGGCAAAACCGAAATAACAAACTCCTAAAGTTAGTGAGTTAACGCTACTTCGTCCGAGGTTCCGAAGCTTCTGTTATTTTCTGTTTATCACGGCCATTCTGTGCGCCGCGCGAATCGTTTACCGTAGACGCGGCTCGTAACGGAAATCGTTCGACCGACCTTGCTGCAAACGGATCGCGGCGGAGCCTACTGCATCGACAATTGTATCTCTTCCTCCGTTGTTTCGCGTAGCTTCGATCGTGAAACGAAATGAAGAAAATCTAAATTACAATTATCTGCGAATGTTACACGCGACAATAGCGATCTCGAACGTCGTCGGTGCACCGCCCAACGTACCTATCGGTTAAATTTATACGACGCAATAAATGCGTCATTAAATCCTACCACCCTGAATCTAATTTTAAGCCAGCGAGCCAACAATGACATCATAATACAACAGTTTTTTTTTATTAACCATCAACCATCCTCGACTGCCGATGCTCGGTTCTACGAGCGTCTTTAACAGGCCGTTAGCGGGACCGACATAAAGACAGATACTTGCATCGTCGATACTCGTGTCCGCCACGTGTAATATCGACGGCCTATTTTCGTGCGAGTTAGGGGAAGCGTGGCGCGGAATTTTTCAGATTCCAGAACCGCGAGTCAGCATCGGCAGCCGTAACCAAAGTAGACGCATCGCGTGGATCTTATCGAGCCCTGGAAAAATATTTACCTTCCGATTAATCAGCGTCCCCTCTGCGACGCTGTTACGACAGCGCCGCGATCATAATCGTGATGTACGAACCGCTCGTGTCCCGAAAATAGTGCATCGCGACGTAATTCTTTCGGAACCCGCGAATAACTTCTCCTTAAGTCGTCGCCGAACGGTATAGATTCTCGCACGAACGATCGTCGAATAAGAACGTTCGTCGATGGTATTAAGAGCGGAACACACAGCTGAGGCCGATATAAAAAACGGAAAATTAATGGATCAAATTGTTCGATGATTTATCCATCGCTCGACCAGCAATTTGACCCGAGGAGCCCCTCGCTTCCTGCACGATCAATATTCGTCGCTTAAGAACCATTAAACGGGCCCACGGCATAATTACACGGCAGGACAGATTGCACGTTGCGAGCGAATGGTTATCGATCGCGATCGGCCAAATTGATTCGTGCGGCCGAATGGATATCATTTCGATCGGGGAAACGGGAACGTCGATGTTGGTTCGATGGCTACGAGGAAGTAATCGTCGATTTGATGCGTTGTTTTGTTCCAACGATTCCAATAAAGTTAATTAAACGTCGATACGACCTCGCGAGTGAACCGCTTGATTTTCAAATTTTACGACTCTTTTTGTATCGATTAAAGAGGGCCAGAGTAAAAGGCAAATGAATTTTTTTATACTTGAAACGTGGGTCGTTAAAACACCAATGTTCAACCCGTGTTTCCATGTTCGAATAGAAATCTCAGCACGCGTCGACCAACCGCCACGTAGCGACATTTTTATTACCTTTGATTCGAATCTACAAAAAAGTTGTCCATCTGACAGTAGATGGAGGAAGGAATTCGCTCGTTGGACTCAATTTCACAGGATATCAAGCCCACCGCACGCGTTCTCGAGTCTTTCCACTTCTATCCGTGACAAAAAAGTAAAAACGTATCGGATCGCGACACGTCGCTCGCAACGCGAAGCGTGCGCCTCCGTTCTCTCTCTAATCGTCGCCGATTCCTCGTACCTGGACAAAGAAACGCGTGCCATTGAAGAAAAAGGCTGGATTCCGTTGCCTCGTTACATCTCCTCCTTTCTCGCCGAACATTTGCTCTTTCGCGTTACCCGACAGTCTCCCGGATCTTCCAATGTAAACCGAATTCTTCGGTCTTCCAACGATTTCTCTAATCTTGGCGCGTAATCGAGGTTATCAAGTGGAAACGAGGTAATTTGGAGAATGTCTCGCGGTAATTTGGAAGAAATTAAAAGATATTACTCGAAAGAGGTTTGAAACGATTTTTGACGATGCGAGTTGATCGCGGCATCGTTATTACGATGACTAGACGAGCAGGATTGATGACAATAACGATATTTCATAGAATAGCGTGATTCAGACGTAGCAGCTGGTGGACGCGTTGCCACGAAAATTTCCAACCGCGGTCGCACCGCGTAATGACAAAGTAAGGATGGCCCAGCGAGATAAACGCGAGCCAAACTACTTCATCAACGAACGACCTCGAAACAAGCAGACTGCATGCGTGCGTAGTTGCGTCGTACAGCGATGGGAATAAAACACTTGAAGCGAACTACTATAGGCAGAGCAAATGATAGGTTGCTGAAATATTTTACGTACGTCTGAAAACATCGAAATCGTTTCGAATCTCGCGATGGATCGCATCTGCGACTGTCGTAAGACGAATATCGTAAAACCATACGCAACGAGAGACTGCGAAGATTCAGAATTACGATTCAGATAAATTACTGGAAGCGATAGAAACGACTTTTCGTGATTTGGAAGACGCATGATCGATAACTTAAAGGCGCACGATAATTGATTTTTCGCGGAAACTTTCAAGTATGTACTATGTCCATCGGTCGAGTCTACACACAGTATGCGTGCACGTAATAAAGTATTGCTTACAGCAGAGGTTGCACGCTTAATCACCGACGTCGTTAAAACCATACTCCGCAGATGGTTAAATAAGAAGTTTATGCTTATCTGAAATTCCAATAAAGCGATCCTCGGTTTTTGTATCAAAACACGTACACAAATGTCCTTCGTAACGTCTATAGACGTTATTGCTTTTTATCTTTATTACTTTCAGCGTTTCTGTAGCCTCATCCTTCGTACTCTTTTCATATGTAACGCGCTGTTTAACACGACTGTTCGGAAATGAAAAATAGCCATCGTACAACGAAACAACGATTCG